>NC_090444.1:215682312-216307312 GCF_031143425.1 Pleurodeles waltl | reverse complement strand
AGATTATGAAAGAGTTGTTCAATCGCCATCACACGCCACAAGCCTAAGAACCTCTGAGATGGGGTACAGCAGGCTTTTTCCAAGCCAGCGTGATGAGCTGTCTTTCTGCATTCAGCATGTGACTGATCAGGTCCCAATCAGCATGGGTTATTGCGGTCAGGTGAGGGGTCAAACCCCAAGAACAACCACCAGATAGGGAGAGGGCAACATGACCACGAATTTTCTTCCAGTAAATTGCGATAATGGCACAGGACCACTATATGTGGCAGAAGTCCCCTACCACCTGCCCACATCGCCAGCAAAGATTGGATGTAGGTGGGAACGTATAAACCAAGCACAATGGGGTGTGGTACCATTGGTACATGAGCTAATACTCCATTTTTTAAAAGGATAGACTTCGGTATGTCTTGGGGATATTCCACCAAAGAGTGTCCCATTGTTTTGGGAAGATGTCTTCGTCAGTGTCAGTTTGCCATGCCTCCTGATATGGGTGTGTGCTGCGACGGGCAGAGTGCTGCAGGATGTGGTATGTGTTTGATATTAACCCCATGAGCCTTCAAAGGACTGTACCAGCTTCTCAAATGGGGTGTAGGGTCGCTTTTCACCCCAATAGACTGAGGGGTGCAGTGCCCAGTGTCACAGTTGACAATATCACAGCCTCGCGTTTCAGGCAAATGGTAGCCAGCCTTACATTGTTCAAAAGATTTGATGTTTGGCCTCACAACGAGGTAGCATAGTGCCCTACACTCCCCCTCAGCCCAGCAGGGAAAAGAGTGTGGCAGGAGTGCAGGGGTAAATGCAGGGTTAAGCGCAATCGGCTTGTGGGGAGATGGGAAGGTAGTGAGTCCCCACTGCTTTGCAAGTTGTTCCCAGATATCCAGCACTGTTCTGGTGTGTGTCGCTAAGTAGGCACTGCGTGGAAGTGCCTGCCTGGGTCGCCAAGCTAGATTCCACAGGGGTGGCAGGCCACATCCCGGTCCATATGGAACCAATCTTTTTCATTCTTGCGAGCCACCAACTCAGAAATGTAATGGAGATGGGAGGCTAAGTAGTATTCCAAGTAATTAGGACACGCCAGGCCACCCCGGTCCTGTGGCAGCTTGAGAAGAGTGTTAGATATCTGCAGGCATTTTCCAATCCAAATGAAGGAGCGAACGTCACCTTGGAGGCGACAGATATCTTCATGGGGAATCGAGGTAGGAGGGGTCTGAAAGAGCTACAAACCCCACAATGTCTCTGTTGTGGTAGATGGTAATAAGCAATGGCTCTACTTCCAGGGCAAACAACAGGGGTGACAAGGGGCACCCCAGTCGTGTGCCCTTGTGGAGGGCAATAGGCTCTGTATGTTGTCCATTGACCCCCAATGGTCCCTGCTGGAGTTACATAGGAGGCCATAATCCTGTTTATCATCACTGGACCCAAACCCAGCTTGCCCAGGGCCACTCTTATAAAAAAACAATTCACTCTATCAAAGGCCTTCTCCACATCAAGGGAGAGAAGGCGCGCAGGAAGGTTGTGATGGTGGGATTTTTCCACTAGATCGGCTACCCTATGGACATTATCCACCCCCTGTCTACCATGGATGAAACCCACCTGGTCTGGATCAATAAGCCCCGGAAGGTAGGGTTCCAGCCTAGTGGGCAGTATCTTTGTGAACAGCTTTGTGTCTGTATTGAGGAGGGCTATAAGCAGATAGGCAGAACCGTGAGGATGGTCTTTTCCTGGCTTTGGTATGAGCTACCATAGTAGGGGTAAGACCCAAAATCTGAGTGAATGAGTTAAACAATTTCAGTAGATGCTCCTGTATCGAGGATAGGACAGGTGAAGACCGGATATGGCGAGCCCGTCAGGACCCACCGCTTTCCCGAGAGGAAGACTTGTACAGCCTTTCAAAGTTAAAGTGATAGGGACATCCAGAAACTGAGCGTGTTGAGGAGGCAAGGGCTCCCAATCACAGGCATCCAAATAACACTCTATCATCACAAGGGACACCGTGTCACCGGCATAGAGGGTTTGGAAGTAGTCATGAAACCCTTGAAGTTTGTTGTGTTCCGATACTGCCCTCTGTACGCCCTGTGTTTTGAGTTTGTCGATATGAGCACTAGCCTGTGTCTGCCTAAGCCTCCGTGCCAGCATCGCACCCACCTTGTTTCCAACCTCCTAAAATGTCTGCATTAAGGCTAACATAGAGAGCTCAGCACGGTTAGTTCTGTGTGCCCGCAGTTGACCAAGGAGGATGCCTAATTGTCTTTTGTTACGCTGGGTGGGAGACAGTTGATCTTGCCTCTCCAGGGTTTTATTCTCTGCAGCGATTCTGATCCACGAGACGTGCTTCCTGCCTTCAAGCGATGGCTATCGTGGTGATTGTTCCTCATATGGAGGCTTTAAAGCTGTCCCAAAGTATGTGTACAGAGGTTATCGGAAAGGATATTTAAATCAAAGTATTCCACAATAGGTTTCCAAATATCCTTAACATTTACCGGGTCCCTGAGAAGCCCTGGCGGCAGGTGCCAGCGTGGTGTGTACCTGCAGAAGCGGGGAGCAACAGACCAGTGCAGTTCCACATGAGTTCAGTCAGAGAGGGAGATGTCCAAGATCTACACCAGCACAAGGAGAAGCAAGTGAGTGACAAACAACATGATGATGCGTGAATATGATGAGTGGACATGGGAATAAAACAAGTAGTTGTGCGCATCTGGATGAGCATAGCGCCAAGCGTCTACCATCCCCAAGTCTGTGAGTTCCCTTTTTAATTGTGCAGACTCTGCACCCGTCCCTTGGTAGGTAGCTGCACTGCTGTTTTGGTCGGGGTTCCACAATAAATTGAAGTCCCCTACACATTTATATCACCCTCCACCCCTGCAAGATGGTCATGTAGGATGCGACGGAGGTAGAAGTCCTGGGTGTGATTGGGAGTGTAAATGTCAAAGAGCATAAGAGGCAGTTTATTCTTGGGTATTCCCTATCCCGTCCCACCTTCAAGACCTCAGAATTGAATCTGGCTCTAAAGAAAATGCCCACCCTACTGTTTTGGTGGATATGTAAGCCCAGTACCGTGTAGGATATTTAGGGTGCGACATTCGATGGGTGTCAACACCTATACTATGCGTCTCTTGTAAAAAGAGAATAGTGGGGATGTGCCGCACTATGTAATTCCATCCCTGTTTTCGCTTGTTGGGGGAGTTGAGGCCACAAACATTAAGCGATAAAAGGGTAGCACCTGTTGTCAGCAACATGTGTGAGTGAAAGAGGAGACAGCTATTGAGGACAGAGGTAGCAAGTGCAAATAAGGGTATAAGGACCAGAAAGGAGGGGGTAATGTGCCCACCAGCCCCCGGGACCCCAACACAGTGTGCAAGCATGCCTCCCACTGCACAGGCAGGCCCAAGAGGATATAACAGGAGTTGTATAGGGTGAGAGCCTTTCACCCAGAACGCAACAATGAGCTTTGATCAAGGCCTAAAGGGTTGTTGGGCAAGCCCTAGAAAAAGCCATCCCAGGAGTGAAAAACAAACAATACAAACCTAAAACACCGGGCCAACCTGGTCTGATAGCAATGTATGCTTCCCATGGGGAGGGCTGAAGAAAGTCCACAACCGTCTTGAAGAGTCACCCTCTTGGGGTGTGACCCAGAGGAGGCTGGCCATCAGGCATAGTCTACAGACAGCAAACAGAGAGGCAGCAGGAGCCACGCCTGAGCCCCTACCATCCACCAACATTGTCAGGCAAGGTAATGGGTTTCTCCGGTACTCTGAGTGCAACCCACAGGGCAACAGATAGCTTTCAGAGCAGTCGTGTTTATGGAGAGCCAGCACTGGACAAAGCCGGAGAGGGGTCTTTCTGCATACTTTGGAAATGTTGGATGATATCACCTTACACTACCTGGGAGTGCCTGTCCTTCTGCTGCTTGTCCTGGCATCAGGAGGGAACGGTAGTCCTCAAGTGGCTAATGCTTTCTCAGTGTGTCTCAAGGGTCGGGGATGCCTCTCCATCATGGGTGTCAGCTGGAAGTCCCAGTGGCTGTTTGGCCTCCGGTAGAGATCGCAGGGTTTTCTGATTGCCATCCCAAGTGAAGAGTAGGGCGAAGGGATGGCCTTATTGATATTGAATGTTCAGCTCTCTCAGTTTATCAGTGACCAGTTTAAAGTCACACCCACAGCAGAGTGTGGCTGGCGAGAAGTCCTAGAATAGCTGTGTAGTATGGCCATGAAACACTAAGGAGGCCTTGGTGCAGGAAGTGTGGAGGATAGCATACTTTTTGGTGAAAAAGTGGACACATATGTCTGGTACAGCATTGGGACGACCAGGTACAGAAGTCACACAATGAGTCTTGTTCAGGACCGTAATGGCAACCTCTTGGTTACCTCGGATCATGTGAAGAAGGTCGGTGGTGAAAGCCATGATGTCATCTCTCTCTGCACCTTTAGGAAGGCCTCAGATACGAATATTATTCCAGCAACTTCTGTTTTCTAAGTCCTCCTGTATAGTTTGCATTTCCATCTGTTACTCTCTTAGTGCTGTGACACGGTGCTACAGCATCTCCTGGTCTTCCGAGCGGACATCTACCGTGCGCTCCTGGTCGTACCCTCTCACTCCTAGTTCTGTCACCTTGTGTCGATCATCTTTGAGGAAGGATTTAAAGTCTGCTTTGAGTGCACCAAACAGAGTGAATCTCATGTAGGAAATGCTCCATGTATTCCTGCATAACAGAGGTGGCTGGAGTCAAGGAGGAAGTTCCGCGCACAGGCACAGCAGTGCCTCCCCAGGTTCCATAGGAGGAGATTTGGTCCAGAGGGATGTCACTGGTACTTCTTTAGTGGACTTAGATATGCTGCACATCAATTTAGTGCAGCACCTCTGCAAAGTCTCATTAACGTGTTAGCTTCAGAAGAGATCAGGGACTAGCTCAGGGCCCAGATCTCTAGGCACCCACCTCCTGGCACAAATCAGGCCTGCAGGTCGAGCAAGTCACCTTCCTGGCACTACAGGAAAAGTCACACACCCTGATCACACCTTCCTGTGTTGGGCATTGTAGCGGGAGTGTAAATAAGCAATTCCAGCAGTGAGTCTAGAAGATCATAGTCTGCCAAGATTCAGAGCAGTGCGCAGTCCTATTTGTAGGGCACAACAGTGCCTCGCCGGGCCGCAATGCTAGTGGTCTGTCTAACCCAGGGAGGGGCTCGGTGGTCAGTCTCTTTACAGTAGAGCACAGTAGACTGAATTCCACATGGCACCAGCAGATATCAAAATGCCGCATCTTAAAGCGCTTCTCTCACTATCAGGGCCAGTGGTCTATGCCCTGCTTGGAGGGCTGGGGCAGCAGAGTAGGGGAAAGAGTTCATGCCCTCCACTGTGGTCCCCAACTGCTTAAGCTATGTGCACCCGGTCCGAGGATCAGGCCCTGGCCAACTGACCCACTGATGGCACAGAAAGGGATGAGAAGGGGGTGGCGGGAATGAGGTGCAATGCCTCATCTGCACATGGCTCCAGTTGCCTCTCCCATGCTGCAACCCCACCTTGCAATCTCCAAGTTTGCAGTGGCAGCATCTAAGCAGGTCAGAGGAGTTCACCCCTCTTGGGGCTCAATGTGGCAAAAAGGGGCTCTCGTTCGGGCAGGCCTGCCACTATGTCACTGCTGCAGTAATCCCCAGTCCAGGAGGGTGTGTGAGGGGAAAAGAGGCTCCACCTCTGCTCCCGGTCCAGTTTGGTGCAGGCTCTAGGCCTGAGGCGCAGGCTCAGCACTCTTTCAGTGATGGCCACAGTCAGGTGAGATGCAGCGGTGGCGGCACAGTTACGGGAGTCTCTGCTCTTCTTCCCGTTATAGGTCCCCACAGAAGCTTCTAAGAAGCCAGCGACTACTGCAGCCAGGCAAGAGTCTTCTGCTGCTCCATTGCACAGCCCGTCTGGAGCACCAGAGGCAAGATGTCAGTCTCAGGCGCAAGCGGCCCTGCACCATCACCTATGTAGCCACTGCCGAGGTGCTTCTATGGGCATAAAAATGCTGTTCTACAATGGAGGGGGAGTTCACTGGTGGTCCCTCACCATCAGGGTCGAGAGATCAGTGCCCCAGTGCAGGAAATGCTCTGTAGAGAGTGGATGTAGTCCAGAGCGCCTACAAAGCACGCCTCACTCCATCGCTTGCTAGGCCATGCCCCCTGTTTACATTTTTTATAGTTTTATTGCATATGTATTTTACACGCGCACACGTTTTCATAGTAATACATTTAAAATATTAAAAAATAATAATATAAAATATATTTGTATTACATATGTTACACTATAGATTATGTATACATACATATATATAGTTATATATATACAAACACAAAACACACACATGTGTGTGTTTATAAAACAATATATTTATATACGGTATTACATATACGTGGAATTTATTTATTTACATTATATTAATTTTCTATATTAAAATATATTCAACATTTACTACTTTAAACTATTTATATATTAAAAGTCTATATTTTTGTATATTCCTGGATGACATCAGTGTCAACAATATTTGTCTGATATTTTGGTATTTTCCATTATAAGTAGAGGAGCACAATATTGTGGTAAACAATATTTTTGAAATGATATTTTTGTCAATGATATTGTTTACCTAAGTATTGTGTCAGTAATCTATCCCCACCACATAGCTGGACACAAGGTTTTGGGTTATATGGACCCTTAACTCCCCATGGGACACTGGATTTCTGCCACCATTGCTGATGGATTCTGCTGCTTGCTTAGCTTTAAGGTCTAGCTCCCTAAGACTCACCTCATGATCCAATATCAGCTTCCTTTCAGCCAAGGCCCTCTTAGCCTCAACTTTCTTCTTGGCCAGTGCAATCTCCGCTTCCGCCCTCCTCTCCTCAAGAGCCCTCTTTGCTGCAGCCTCCTGCTTGGCTGCTTCCATTTTGAGCTTAGCCACCTGCTGCCTGATCTCCCTCTCTGCTCTCCTATCCTCCAGCTCCCCTGGGGACAGACTGTGAGAAGAGATGCTGCTGCCTACTCTGGATCTGGCTGAGGACCCTAATCCTGTGGGCCCTCCTCTCTCCTCTGGAGCTATGATCAGAAGGCTGCCATCCCACCTCTTCATTTCCTTCTCCATATCCTCCTCCACCTCTTGCTCCTGTGTTGTAGCTTGTAACACGTGGGCCTCCCACCAAGGACCTGATTCTCGCACTCCTGCTTCTTGGACCTCTAGATTGCTGGTAGCCTCCTCTCTCTGCAGAGTCTCTTGAGCTCAGCCACAGTGTAACTCTCCAGGTTGTTGGCTCAAACCAGTGGCGGCTTCTGACTTTGAAAGAGGCGGGCATAAATGGGAACATATTAAAACTGTACATTATAAATACTGTTAAGGAGACTTACCTTCATGATACTGTAAGCTGTTACGATCCCATTCCCGAGGGTAATACTCTCACCCCGCGCTGCCTGCTTCTAAAGATGTGTTTCCAATCCTGGCCGGGGAAGCTCTCCAGCCAATCCAAGCACAGCTCCTATGCTGCATATACTCCTAAACTGCATAAGGCAGTGCTAGGATTGGCTGGGTCATGCAATGCCAACGCTCCATTGAAGACCAATGGGGATATGTCTTTGCTGATGTAGCTCCATAGCAGCCTTCAATGTGAAACCCTGAAGTGCGCATGTTAAGTATGCCACAGTAACAATACCAGCCAAACCGAAATGCACAGATCAGTTTCAGCGTCAGCTCCTGTCCCCACCCATGTCGAACTCTGTAGTCCTGCCCCTAAAGGAAACAAAATGAATAGAGGTACAGCCCTAAGTTGCTAATTTCAACTGTCAAAATGATCCTGGAAGGTACTGGTTCGCAGCTGTAGGGGGTTAAACACTATGCTTGCAAGCAGATTTACAGGCACAATAGTCAGGTATAATGGAAGTGAATTTGAAAAAAGCAAAAGACAATCAAGGAAAAATGTTAAAATCTGAGGGCAAAGTCAAAAGTTAAGGCTGGCTGCAATGATGCATGGTTTGGCTACACAAGGTGGATTGAGCCCAGTCTAAGCTTACCTTTGGACTTATTAGAAATTTCAAGAAATAGTTTCTGAGAAGGTAAAGTTCAGCGAGGCAAGGCAGCCGGCAGTGTTCGATGAGGAAGCATCATCATCAGGGAGCTGCTGGACAAAGTTGCAATCAAGATTTCTATGTTCAGACTTTGCCACTTTTTTGGGAGTCAAAAATATCCACTGGGATGAGGCTGCAGGATGTAGCCACCGAGTCCGCAACAAGGTCAGATACCCTTCCTGAGAGGTCCAGCTGAACTAGATTTGCTTTATGGAGGAAAACATAGCAGGAACTATGTCGAAGTCAGGATAACTGGTGGTGCACCTCTGGCAGATCGGCGAGCTGGTGGGTCCTAGTCTCCAGTCAGCTCTCAGGCTACTTTTTAGTGGAAACACGTTCAAAGTCCTACATTTCCTGTTTTGACTGTTCAGGCACTTTTAGCACCACCTCCAAGGGTTCAGGACTGTTTGGGCATCATTTGGAGGTCAGGACTTAATTCATGGAAGATCCCAGGGTGTTGGAGCTTGTTCTGTCCTTGTAACTCAGAACAAAAGGCGAGCTAACTAGCCATTGGAGTGCCTCTGGTACTAGGTTTAACCAGTAAGGCAGGCTTCAAGCAGCAGGGCAGCCCACTGAGGGTACATGGCAGGCTTCGAGCAGCAAGGAAGTCCTCTGGTAGCAGCATTGCAGTCCTCAGAGGTACAAAGCAGGCTTCGAGCAGCAGGGCAGTTCCCTGGAATACAAAGCAGTCCTTCTGAATGTACTCTGCAAGTCCAGGAGTAAACTGAAGAGTTTGTCTGAGTGTCCATATTTATACCCAATGCTATCCTTTGAAGTGGGGGAAACTTCCAGTTCGCCTCACATCAGATTCTGGAAACTTCCATTTTTCTCCTACCCAGGCTCCAAGTGGCCTTTTGTGAGTGTGCTGGGGGCAGTCCTTTGAAATGTAAATGTGGCAGGTGACAGCTCTGCCCTACCTATCCTGGCAGGATGGCCATACAGACAACAATTAGTCCCTCTTTGTCTCATTCTCTGGGAGGCATACACAAAGGCTAACTGATCACAGTCATGTGACCCAGGGCACAGATTGCACGCACCAAATGGTTAGGACAAAAAAATGCCAACGTTACAAAAGTGGCATTGTCAGAATTGTGACGTAAACTCTAACTTTACCATTGAAGAGGATTTTCAATTAGAATTGTTTTGAGATCAAATATGACATTTATAGCTATTCCCAGTCCGTCTTAGCACTTATTAACTGTGATAAGATAACACAACATTATCCTAAAGGAGAGGTAGGCCTCACAGGACTGAGAAACAAATTTGGGTGTTTTTACTACCAGGATATATAAAACTCAAAAGTACATGTCCAACCTTTCAAATGCACTGCATACCCCTTCCCCACTTTGGGCTGTTTAGGTCCTACAATGGGGGTAACTTATAGATATTAAAAAGGAAGGGTTAGGTTCGGCAAAAGGTTTATTTTGCCAGGTTGAAATGACAGTTTAAAACAGTGGAAGGACTGAAACATGTTTTAAAGGGCTACTTAATTGGGTGACACAATAAGTGCTACAGGCCCAGTAGTAGCATTCAGTTTCTAGGTACAGATAGGACCACTTTACTCTGGACATATAAGTAAATGAATTGTACCAATCAGATGTAGGCTAATTTTACTATGTGTTAAGGAGTGAGCACAAGCACTTTAACACTGGTTAGCAGTATTAAAGTACACAGAGTCCTAAAGCCAAGAATAGCAAATTTCAGCAAACATGACAGAAGGCAAATGTTATGGGAGGAGAAGACCACACACATACTGGTGGTGGCCTATCCAGAGCTGGATGGACGCTTGAGGGCATCACAGCATGCACAAGGGGGTGAGTACAGTTTCTCAATATACTGCTTGCGCGTGGTGGGGTGGTCTTCGGGTGGGAGCTGTGGGCCTGTGGGTGCCCCTAGGCCAGGCCAGACATTGCAGGGTAAGTCCCATGTTGGGCCTGGGCTGATGAACACCACCTCCTACCAAGCTAGTAGGCATCCACTACTGGTCAGGGGTCTGTGGGTGTCAGGTATGCTGCTATTGGCGTTAGGTATTCGTGTCCATGGCCTGGTGACTAGCATTGCTACTGGTTGTGCCCTGCCTAGTGCGTATGGCTGTTCCCTGTGTGTGTGTACGTGTCGTGTACGCCAACGGTGGTGCTGTTGCCGCCATTGACCAAGTGTATCCTTTGTCTGCAGGTGGGAGAGGCTCCAGGGAACCAGGCATCAGCACTGAAAGTGTGCCTGCACCAGCTGCCAAAGAGAAGGTCAAAAAGGCACCACCAGCTGCCAAAGAGAAGGGCAAGAGGCTTGCACCAACAGGCGGGAAGGACAAGAGGCCGGGTGCTGGGACTGATTCTGAGCCCCCACCACCAACCATGGTGGTTCAGCCGTCCGAGGCTGCAGGGGAAGGGCTGGAGCCTCCCCCCACCACTGCCTGCACCGCCACCAGCACCGCCAGCAGCGCCACTGCCAGCAGCAGCAGCTTTCAGTGGGCAGCCATCCGAGGCTGCAGGGGAAGGGCTGGAGCTTCCCCCCACCACTGCCTGCACCGGCACCAGCACCGCCACCAACACTACTGCCAGCAGCAGCAGCCCCAGTGGGCAGCCGTCCAAGACTGCAGGGGAAGGGCTGGAGCCTCCCCCCACCACTGCCTGCTTCACCAGCAGCACCACTGCCAGCAGCAGCAGCCCCAGTGGGCCATCATGCGAGGCTGCAGGGGATGGGCTGAAGCCTCCCCCCACCCCTACCAGCACCGACACCAGCCCCCACCACTGCCACCACTGAGCAGCCGTCACCGCCGGCGGGCAGTGTGAAGTCCTGCCTCCATGGGCTGTAGTGCGTCCTGAACCCAGCAAATCC
Organism: Pleurodeles waltl; assembly: GCF_031143425.1. Taxonomy (NCBI): domain Eukaryota; kingdom Metazoa; phylum Chordata; class Amphibia; order Caudata; family Salamandridae; genus Pleurodeles; species Pleurodeles waltl. The sequence continues at coordinate 216,296,392 of NC_090444.1, read as the reverse complement.
TGTAGGTGTGACACCCAGGTGAGAGACTGTGACCTTGCACTCCCCAGCAGGTGCTCCGGGATCAGTGTGCTTCAGAATGGGCAAATCATATGGTACTGTGGACTCAGTCCATTAATGATTTATTTATTATTTGGAGAGTGACCCAACACAATGCACTGCAGTTTGTTAAAAAAATCAATATCAATGATCTAAATCTTCAGTTTACCAGTAACATCAGCATGCGAGGTACATTTTCTAGACTTGATTGTCTATGTGACTAGTCAAAGAGTGCAAACTAACATTTATAGGTAGCCAGCAGCAGACAACACCATTTTCCACACCATAAGCTATCCCCTAGAAACACTCAAATGCAGTATCCCCTATGTGGAAAATCTTGGGTTAATCAGAAATTGCATTAATGGTAAAGAGCTTCTTAAAGCACAGGATGAGCTAGCCCAGCGATTCTTAGAAAGAGGCTACAAAAATGAAGTAGTCTATGAAAGTGTGACAACCTTGTCTTTAGCCCTAAAGCAACCCCAAGAGTCAAGCTCCAGAAATAAGATGAATTACTGGCTACAGCAAGAAGAACGGAGCCATTAGAATGAAACACTGGCATCTTATCAAAAGTGATCCAGTAATTGGGAAAAAGCCCAAAGCAGGCCACTTATAACATTTGGGAGAGCTAAATCAATGAGGCAGGAACTAGTTAAGAGCAGCTTGGAAGTAATTTATTTCAAAACATGGCTAATATTCAGAAAATGACACAATTACAAAGCATTCAAGTATGGTCAAAACCAAACTGAATTAATGTCCTCTTTTGCTGATAAGGCATTCAGGATACGAGGTCCATTTCACTGTAAGGGCTACTATGTAATATATATTCTCATGTGCCCCTGTCACAAGCTCTATGTGGGCAAATCAATTCTTCAAGTATACAAGAAAATTTTGCAGCATGTTCAAGCAATAAAAAAATAACTACAAAAGTTACCCAGTAGTGTGACTTTTCCAATATGTGAAGGCTGGCAATGTCCATGATCTTAGATATTTTGTAATGAACTCAGTTGCCAAGAATCCCAGAGATGGTAATAGGGAATGGCAATTATGTATGCTACAGTCACAATACAATTTGGATCTTAACACAAAGGCACTTGTATGTCTCAACACAATAGAAGATTATTTTTACCCATCTGTGTTTTCCTTTTCTTTTACATATTGCTCTTGTTTCTAACCTGAGAGCCACCCAGTACACAATTAGACTGTAATTTTCTTTTCAGAATCTTTTTTATATATTATTTGCTGTGATTAATTAAGTGTGGCAAATTGTAATTTTGAATTTTGTTTCTAACAATTGAGATCTTATGGCCAACCACTGCCCACATGGACATCATTCTCACTTGCCTTTGCAAACTTATGATTAAAAGAGGCTACCTAGTTTCAGCATGGAAATGTATACCTACATAATGTATATTTACATTATTAATTTTTCAGTTTGGTTTGATTTGCATTTGACTATCCATGAATCCATTAGTTTATGTTCAATATGACAGGTTTTGTGAATATTTGTGTTGTGTAACCCACTTGGGTATGAATGAAATGTTCTCAGGAATACATAAGGAATTATATCAACACATATAGAATGATCAGCATATGAGGTTATCCTCCTTTGAATGCTGCACTTTAAAAATATAACCAGTTTATTTAATTTTAATCCATCAACATCTTTAAGTGATGTGAAGCAGTATTGCCATAATTATGAATTTTATATTGCTATCACGGAGAAAATCTGTGTTAGCATGTTGTTTATTTCTGTTACGTTGAGGGCATGTATATAAAGCACTCTCAATATGATCCTTTCATGTGTGATCAAATATGTGTTTGACAGCAGAAACGCGTTATGGCAGACATCAGAAATAAAAAAAGGATCAACTAACTCCAAACAGTGTTGGTGCCGTTCCTTTGCTGGGCACAGGCTTTTGCATATTTCCCATAGTGAACTGGCTCTGTATTCTTCTGACGCCCTCCTCAGTTTGGCAGTACCCCGACCTCCAGCTGTACTGTACTAACTGGATATATGTGTATATATATAAAATACATAAAGCCTACTAGTCACTAGGTAGTTATAGTTAGGTCCTAGTTTCCATAGGCAAAGTGTTTTTTGTTTTGCTAATAACTTTGGGTCCGTTTGACGAATCTAAACTAAATTGCCCCTAACTTCAGCTGCTGTCTGGAAAGTTTTGGGGTGATTCATCAAGCAGGGGCTGAGAAAAAGGGGGTTCCCAAAAGGTTTTTCTCCGTGCAATTTCCCATAGGGATTTTACTGCTGGACGGCATTACATCAAATTTGGCAGAAAGCTAGATCTTGGTCCAGAAAGATCTCTCTCTGTAATTTGGTATAAATCTGTTCTGTAATTTTGGAGCTAATGAAGATTTATGTGGATCTAGAGATGCGCATCCACCACTGTGCACCCACAGATCCACACACCAACAGCAATGCTGTGATTGGCTGGCCGCAACCTAAGAGGAAAGTTGTGGTTGCCATTTTATTAATCATGACATAGTTCCTGGGGATGGGAAATAAAGATAAAATAGGATACATTGGGTCAGGATATAGGTATCCAGACACCATTGGACTTATAGAAGGTGTCTCTGAGGGATCCCTAATGGGTAAGACACTGCCCCAAAACGTTTTTTTGTGAACCCACCACAACACTCAGTGCACCCCCCCGTGTGAATCTGCAACTGATCTGCAGATCAGGAACCCATTTAAAAAAACATACACCCACTCACAAACCCACTCACACACCCATTCACACACTCAAACACCCACTCAGACACCCATTCAAACACTCACACACCCATTCACACACTCATTGGCACACCCACAAAATGACTACCACACTGACTACCAGACCTACACAGCCACTCACACCCACACCCACTCACAGACACATTCACACACTCACACACCCAGTCATACACCCAGAAAACATTACATCTCCCACTCACTGACCCACACAGTCAATCACACACCGACTCACACACCCACCTGCTCACACAACCACTCACACATCCATTCCTACACACCCATTCACACACTCACACACCCACACACATTCATACACTCACACACAACCCACTCACACACTCATTCACACACTCACACACCCACTTATAGAACCACAAAACCACTACTACACCCACTGACAGACCCACACAGCCAATCACACACCCACTTACACACCTATTCATATACCCATTTATACATTCACACACCCTCTCACAGACAATAGGGTATGTTTGTATTAAATGGGTTATTGTTTTTTATTGAATGTGTGATTTTGGGAATGGGTTCGCTGATCGGACATGGTTCCACCTGAAACATGGCCGGCAGGCCCCTTATTTGATTGATCAACAGTAGATCCGCAGTTTCGAGTGAGAAATTTAAGAAAAAGATTTGAAAACAAAAAGAACCAGTGTTTGGGAAAAGGGTTGGCTCTGAAAAGAACCTTTGGATTTATGGTGTGTAGATGATAATTACACATAGAACAGGATGTAGTATTTTAGGTTGTTGAGGAACACCCTGCTGCCTGCGTCTATGAAATGGACTCCATCTTTTCAATACATTCAGTCCATATCAAAGCGTATGTCATTGTGGTATACAGATCCCATGTTGTGGTCTTGGAGAAAAGCAGAAACAGCTTTATTGACATGTTTCCTGCATTTGTCTATCTGCAGACAAAATTCAGTTGACCACTGCCATTTCAGTCTTTGGCTAATGTTGGAGAACATTAAGGCAGTGTGTGGGAAAAGTAACATTAATTTACCAAAGGTATCCTTCATTAGGACTTCCAGTTCTTCCTCTGTAATTGTGCCTAGGTCATTGCCACCACAGTGGACAAAAATGAGGTCTGGGCAACCTGCAATGCTTTCAACCAAAGGCAGCAAATGGTACCACTTTAAACCTCTCTGGCGAACCCAAGTAATATGTATATTGGGTAAAACTATGTCCATTTCAATGCTACTCTTTCTAGCACTATCTCTGGCCCAAAACACCAAACTATGGCCCACAATCAAAACTTTGGCCATTTTGGAGACAGACAGGAGTAGTACACAGGAGAAGGCTGAAACAGAATGAGCCAGTTTAGAAGGAGAAAGGCAGTTAAAATGGAGGACAGCAAGTAAAATATAAAAGAACATATTTGATTGGATGGGAGAGATGTGCAGGGAACTAAAATTAGGTAGTAACTTTTAGAAAAAAGTAACCAACTCTATGATTGGCTTTGGAAAACATTTTTTAAAAAGTTATGTTGTTTGAGATATGCTTGAAATTGCAAATAGTCAACCACACCTGCTACAGTTTTTATGAAGCTCGTATGCTGTTGGAGGAAGTCTCCTGAATGTGTGATCTACTGGTAGGCAGAGACTATTGGAAACATAGTTACTGTGGAAACTGAGCTAAAAGAGTGTGAGGCGAAGGGAACAAAAGACATTGTGGTGTGAAACTGAAAAGCAGACTGGAGTACCAAAATTGCTCAGTAGGGAGTGTCTGTCTTGTAACTGAGAATATTTTACAAAATAAAATCTAAATGAAAAGCAGTAGATTGTTGAATGCTGGTAAGGGCTGCTGTGCAGATCCGCTGATCCACGTGGTGCTCAGTGCGGCCCCCGTGCAAATCCGCTGATCCACCAAAGACCACACCAGGGCCGTGCTGAGCACTGCGGTGGATCCGTAGATCTCACAAAGAAGCAACCGAACTGTCTTCTTTACAGGAATCATGGGAAGGGTGAAAACATAGTGACAAATTACAAGTGGTATAACAAAAATTAAAGCTAAAAGGAGGTCTGTAGTTTATTAAGTGCAGCAGTATGAGTGAGACCACATTGGGAAGGATAGCAATTACTTTTCTACTGAGAGTGGAGGAGGATTGCCTTATTTCTGACTTGCGATTTGCAATGGAAAAGAGATGAGATATTAAAATGAAAGTTGGACACCAGGAAAGAGATTTTACAGGTATGCTAATTAGGTTGTACTATAAAAAAACTATATTTAAAAAGGAAACCTATAAGTGTATATAAGGTGAAAGAAAATGTGTAGCTTCTAGACACTAGAGTAAAAGGCAAAATAGAAGGGAGGTTAAATGAGAAAATTAAGTAAAAATATAGTGAAGGAGGCAGAGGAATTGCAATACTGAAAATGTAGTTATTTTATTAAGTCAGTATAAATGAATGTGTTTGAAATTAGATTTGGCTGCTTGCTTATAGTATGTAAGTGAATGGTAAGTAATGTGAACTTAAATGTATTCTATATTTGCAGCCCTTGCTGGTAGCCCCTGAACTCTCTGGTCTAGTCATCTGCTCTCCTGCTGCCGCTCATCTCAGCACCCTGGCTCCCTGGTTTGGGAGACCACGTTGCAGTCCCGAGCCCTCCGGTTCAGTCCCGCTGTGGGAACTTTATCTGGTATTATTTTCAATCTCCTTATATTTCCTTAGATTTTGAAGTTTAGTTACTTATTAGTTTAAACGTTTTATTGCTGAGCGTTCCGTAACTGTTTACATCAGTCAAGAGGTACTGACTTTGTTGTTGTTTTGTAGCTGCCGTGGATGGCCACCACGTTTTCCCACCAGTAGTCACTTCCTGCTCCCTGCACTCACACCTCCCTGCTGGCCCCTCCCATGACTACATATGGAGGCAGCTATGCGGCCGTGCTGCCGGCGTGCAGACAGCATGCTAAAGGCAAGCCAATCTGCGCCTGGACTGCTCCCAGCAGCAGAAACCCTGGCTCTTCATCCACCCACCGCTATTCCAGAGACAAACTCATCACCCTGGATGCCAAGCCCCATAGCAAGTACTGCTGCCACACCTGGTTCATTCTCTTGCTGCAACTGCCGCTTCTTCTGCAGTACCAACACAGCAGCACATACCACCTCTGCCACCCCCAAAGACACGTCCTCCCCTCCAAATCCATTGCCTTCTGCTCAGCGTACAATCCCTCTGCAAACATGCAACTGATATATGGGACACCATCAGCACCCTCTCTCTTGACATCATCTTCCTTACAGAAACCTAGCTCATCCCTGCCTTCGCACTCAACATTGCTGCTGCCATGCCCACCACTACAAGGTTGTTTACTGCGACCACATCAACAAGCACGGAGGGGTAATCACCATAATTCACAGGAAATCCATCCCTTGCTCCACAACAACAGATGACTGATCACCTATCATGGAACACCTCCACTTCCAGCTCAGATTAGATGAAAAAACACCATCAAAGGCACCCTCGCCTACAGTCTCCCAGGACCCCGCTCTAGTTTCAGTGACAACATTCCCGACTTCATCACTCCCCAAGCCATTAACAACAAACATTACATATTCCTCTGAGATCTCAATTTCCATCTCAGTTACCTTAATTACGCCTACTACACCAACCTAATAGAAAGCAATGAACAACATCGGCCTAACTCAGATAGTCACCAACACAACGCGCATCGCAGTACACTCGCCAGACCCCATCGTCACCGCCAGCAACAGAATTGAATACAGCCACACCACCAAGCTCACCTGGTCAGACCACAACATCGTCCAGTTCAACTACACACCAGCACCCAACAGAGCCACCAGACCTACCAGCAGCTCTCACTGCAGTTGGAACAGAATGTCTGAAAGCCAATGGACCAACACCCTCAACTCCTCCCCCTGACACACCCTCGGACTTCAAACAATATGTCAAAAACATCACCTCCTGGATCTCCAATAGTGCAGACAGAGTCGCTGCCCAGCAGAACCCACAAAGCCAACAGAAACACCAAACAAGCCAGTTAGTACACCCTGGAACTAAGGACCTTGAAACACATCTGCAAACAACTGGAAAGGAAATGATGCACCACCAAGGAGCTAACCGACCAAACCAACTACAAGACTTCTCTCAGTCAGTACCACAGACTCATAAAAGACACCAGAAAGAGAACCCTAGCCAACCACAACCTAGCCAGCTCCAACCATATCAAGGAACTCTTCAACATTGTCAAGGAATTCTACAACCCCTCATCATTGGAAAACAGCATCACTCCCTCCCAAAACCTTTGCAAAGCCCTCGTCGACTACTTCCATTACAAGATTTCTATAATCTACAAATATTTTGCATCCCAAGCCTCCTCAGCTGACATCCTCATCCACCTTCAACTCTCAGGCACCCCCAGCAGGCACAAAATCACCAGATAGAACCAGCTCACTACCCAAAACCCACTGACATCATGCGCTCCATTCACTCAAGATCTCTCTCGAACCCCTGCCCCACCACATGTACAACCTCAGGATCAACACCATTAACTACAAGCTCACCCACTACCTTAACTCATCCATCAGTACAGCCACTTACCCTGATGATTGGAAACACCGGAATCAAGCACCTCCTCAAGACACCTTCAGCCAACCCCAACAAACTCAAAAACATCCAACCGATGTCCGTACTCCCCTTTTCCGCCAAAGTTCTCAAGAAAGTTATCAACCTGCAACTCATGGAATACCTTGAAAACAACAACCTCGTGGACACCAATAGGCTTCTGCACCAACCACAGCACCAAAACCGTCATCATCCCTGCCACAGATCAACGGTCCCCTCCTGGACCAAGGAGAATCCCCTGCCCTCATCTTCCTCAACCTCTCAGCAGCCTTCAACACCATCTCCCATCATACTATAATTAAAGCCTCCACCAGATCAGCATCCAAGATGACGCTCTCAAATGGATCACATCCTTCCTCTCAGGCAGAAGCCAAAGAGTCCTCCTACATCCTTTCTCATCCAAACCCAAGAGCATCATCAATGGCGTCACTCAAGGCTCTTCCTCAGCCCTACACTCTTCAAAGCCTACATGAGCCTTCTGGCCAGCAACATAAGAAGCCAAGGACTCAATATAATCTCATGCGTAGACGACACCCAACTCATCCTCCTGCTGTCCAAAGACCTCTCCAACGCAAAAGACAACTTCCACATCTGCATGACCAACTAGATGCAAGACAACTGCCTATGACTCAAAGCAGACAAGACTGAAGTCATGATCTTCGGAAGCACCACCTCTCCATGAGATGACTCCTGGTGGCCCACCACCCTGGGAGCCCACCCTTAAGGTCCATGCCCGTAACCTCAACATCATCTTCGACAACAGATAAACGCAGTCTCCTCTGTGTGCGTCCTCACACTCTGCATGCTTCTCAAGATCTTATTACAGCTGGATCTGCCCCTAAATGGCCAATGTCCTCTAGACTGTCTCGCCGCTTGCATACTGTTACGTCTGATGCTCTTAAACTGACCTTAGTCCAAAATTCCCCCAGGCTTCAGTCGGACCTTGATGTCACAGCTGAGGCATATCATCTTTGGATTGACTCCTCTCTTAATCATATTGCACCTGTTAAAAACCACTAGAGTCCTAGAAACATGCCCTCTGAACCTTGGTTCACTAAGTGTCTTAGACACCAGAAGCAAACATGTCATTGCTTAGAAAGAAAACGGAGACATGGGTATGGCCTTACAGAAAGAGAATTTTTTAGCATTCCTTACCAGTATATAGACATGATTTTTATGGAGAAATCTTGCTTCTATACTCCTAAAATTGAATATTCTAAAAACTCTTCTAAGGAATTGTTTGCCATAGTTCAAAACCTCACAATGCCACCTGGAAATAAAAACGCTAAAGTCAGCAAAGCCTTCTGTAACTCTCTAGCATCTTTTATCCAGGATAAGGTAAAGGCAGCATACAGACAGTTTTCAGAAAATTACAGAACTTGTCGGATCACTACTGAGGATGCTCCACTTGATAACTCAAGCTTTCATCCTTTTGTGACAGCACAGGGACCCAATGTTGTTTCTGCAGATAAAGTATCCCTCTATCAGTCTGCTCCTGGGGAGGATCTTGGTATGCTTTCCATTTTAATGTCCTTTTACCCAGCACAAGTTCTGACCTTACTTAGCCGAACTAAATCTGGTTACTCCTTGACTCTTGTTCACCTACAATTATTCATCAGGCACCAGAAATTATTGCGGTACACTTAACAGGCATTTTTAATCAAATGTTTCTCACTGGCTACTTCCCTATTAAGTGGTTGGGCTCTATCCTTCACTTCCTTCAAAAACCCAATCTTGATACCGCAAACGCTAACAACTATCGTCCTATCTTGTGCCTTCCATTTCGCACAAAAATCATGGAAAAGGCCATGAATGCTGAATTGACTTCATTTATTGAGAACCATGGACATCTTGACCCTTCTCAGTTTGGCTTCAGAAGTCATCATAGTACGGAGCTTGCTCTTATCACAGCATCTGAGCAAATTAGACAGACTGCTTTTATCATGCGCTGCTGGACGATCAGACATTTCAAATCTTGCTGGGGGAGTGCATTTTGCAATACTGGCAAGATAATACTGGCTCAGCCTCGTCAGTCGGGGTGGATTGGGAGGCCATAAACGTGGTGATCCGGGGTTAATGCATTTCCAGCAAATAAGGGTGCGTACCCAATTGCTTTCAGATAACCAGTGGCAGGAGGTGGTGATGGATGGTCTTCCCTGTGGCCTGGAGGGGACTCCTGATGGGAGGTGTCACCTGATGGAGGAGCGGAAGAAACTGTTTGAGTGCCTACACCAATTTGATCACAAATCTTATGTAGCCAGGGCCCATGCTGACAGAGATAAGTCTGGCAGGATGCTGGCATGGCTTTTACAGGGCGACAGGGGTGGTTACACCATCCTCCAACTGTGCCATCCCTCAGGACAACATCTTTTTACATAAGAGGAGATTAATGCAGTGTTTTTTTTCAGATCTGTATTCCTTGGGTGTGGAGAATAGTGAGGAGGATGTGCTGTACTATATTACAGATGCTTCCCCAATGTCCCTTGAGCCTGAGCACATCAACTGGGTGCGGATGTTACTGAGCAAGAGGTACAGGGGACTATTTGACTCCCCGTTGCATACACGCCATGTTCTCGGCTGCGACCTCGGAGTGTCCTCTGTGTGGTGCAGAGGATGCTAGCTTCTTCCAGACGGTCTGGTCCTGCCTGATTTTACTACCTTATTGGACGGCAGTCCTACATGTGGTTCGGGCGGCGACGGACAGAGACTTTACACTGAGCCATATTTGTGCCTTCTGGGCCTATATGAGCGAACTGAGACTGGGAAAACTACTGAGAGGTTTCTGGGCTTGGCTTTGATCCTGGCCCACAAACAACTGACTATGAGTTGGAAGTCCGTTCGAGGTCCTGCGGTACACAGATGGTGGTTGGACTTAGTGAAACTGGCAGACTGTGAGAGGAAGGCGATTGATAAGAAGGCTAGAGTGGTGAGAAGAGTGCCAATTCTACCTGCATTGAGAAGAGTGCCGATTCTACTTTTGTGGGATGCTATACTGTTAACGTGTCCCAGTGTGAATTGCAGGGGGCGTATAATTGTAGTCGAGCCCCTCTTGAGCGTATCTCCGCCTGCCACTGGGATGCTAGAGTCGAGCCCGAATTTGGGAAACTCCTCTTAGAAGCCTTTGAGTCTTGCTGTATTCTTGCTTTGTCTGTCTCCCATGCAATGGGTCCTATGATAGTTGGGTATGTATCTGGCTTTCTCTAGATAGGATGTAGCACTGTGGCACTGCTGTTATTCAGGATTTCTATTTCTAGGGGCTTCCATGCCCTCCCTACCCTGCTGATTCTTCCTCGATAGGCATGTTGTCACTGTTGCTATTGACTGCTTTACCTTTCGTGTTTTAACATTTTGCAATTTTGTCCTCTATGCCGTGCTCTCCAGCATTTGTTGTACTGTATAGCGATTTGTTTTGTAATCCTAAAATGCCAATAAAAATACTTTTAAAACACTGTACAAAACAAAAGCAAATATTTTGAAGTATTTGCCTGTATTGTTTGTTTATCTCACAATTATATGCAGGCAGTGACCATCTGCGAAGACAGAACAGAGTATACTATTGAGATAAGAGAAAGCAGGACTTCACATTCTCAACAGGGATGATAATATAGTACAAGAGAAGTAAACTATAATTTGATCCAGTTAAAGTAAAGAAAGTTTAGTAAACCTTTTACAATTTCTTTACAGTGCAAAGTAAAGAGAGAGTAATCCCGAGGACTCATTCCAGTACTATAATACTGCCGGCCAGTAGAAGGAAAAAGGAGAAGCAAGGCTGGCTGTGAAAGCATGGGAGGTTCACCAGGGGATGTTGTAATTTTAATAGAAGCTGTTGATTTCAGTTATTTTGTTCCTTACGCAGGTGGACGTGCAACATATTTCTTTCTATTTTTTGTTTAATTTTTTTTATTTATTGTTTGTTCACAAACCCCCCTTCCCTTGAAGATACTCCTCTGACCAGATCGGTGTTATCAGTCAGGCAGTCAAACTGTTTATTCCGGATAGAAAATCCATAAACCACAATATTCAACAAACATATGAAATAGACTGAAACAACATACAAAATTAGAATTACAGTACATAAAAGGTAATATATAAAATGCCGTCAATCACATGCAAAGTGCCAGTGCAGATGCTCTTGAGGTGAAAATAAGACACAATCGCTATAACATGAGACATCCCAGATCAACAAAACAATCAATGGAAGCAATGGACACACTGACAGACTGATTCAGAAGAATCATACAAATCTTATACATTTCAACAATATAACCACAACAATCAAGTAAAAAGAGTAAAGTGCACGTTCAAAGATCATTTATATCTATATCTCAACAGGTGACATAGCCAGGTCTGTGAGAGAGAGCAGAAACAATGTTCCTGCCAGGGAAATCTTATAGGGAAAGACCACCTGGAGCTACAGAGAAAACTGTTGTCTACCCCAGGATAAAATAAATCACATTCAGTGCAAAAGAACTAAGGGCCTGATTTAGGTGACAGATATCCCGTCCGCCAAATATACATTTGATAGGAAATAATAGGATGGATATTTCAGCTGACGGGATTTCCGTCATTGTTGTGATGGGCTAACCCATCCGCCGAATTCTAAATCAGGCCCTAAGTGTTAAAAAGAATTGTTAACAGGAGCAGTCTAAATCATGCGCCTGCGAATGAGGAGGCGGCATGCACATATTTTGCTACCGCCACAACCTTCATTTCTGTAGCGTCAGATTGCAGAATACGTAATGCAAGTGCGTATTGGCTAAATCTCAGGAGCTTGCACCCAGTTTGAGCCATTTTTCACGTGAGCGAGCATTGGGCAGAAAAAGGCAAAACGATGGAAGGTTTTTTCATCTGATATACAGGAGGGGCAATCACTGGAGCTACAATATTTCTCGCCCCATTTGACACTGATGCAATACACAGACAAAATCCCATACCTCCATTTTAAATAAAGTTGCAGTGTGACACCCTGGGACAGTGGAAAGGAATGACTCATATACAGGAATAATCTTGAGGCCTGGAAACCCATCCGTCACGCTCCCTGCCTTAACACACTTCAGTTCTCACAACCAGAAATACTCCTTAAAATGCTCTTTAACCAAGGAATGAGGAACTGACATTGCTGCCTCCTGGGCGTCTCACAGAGAGGGCAACCCAATCTCATAAAACATGGATCTGATATATGCAAACCAGGGGGTCCTTTCAGAACCTGAGGATCTTAGAAACTCCTCTCTAGTTGTTCTAAATGATTCCAGCTCATCAGTGGTTCAGAGTTTGTACCAATACATAATGGGTCGAAGTATCACACTAAGCTTAATCTGGTAGATACCAATATCCATGAGTTGGGGAAGGTGAGGAGCACTTGAGGGAGATTAAGAAGACTCCTAACAAATCTGTTTTCTCTCTTAGAAAGGTTGTCAACCTTCACATGGCCCCAAGCTCTGCCACCTACATGGCCAAACTTTTTACCTTTAGATTGGAAATCTCAAGGGACATGCCTGGGCTTTCTAACACATTTTAATGTTGGCACTCGATACCTGCTGGAGTTTCAAGGAGCTCTTACCAATATGCGCAGACCAATTCATCGTATGTGTTAAGCACACCCCTAGATACACAAACTCCTGAACTTGCTCCAAAGGAGTACCTTGGACCAAAATGTTCACCCTTCCTGTTTTGTAGGGGTTAAATACCATAAACTTTTTATTGATATTAAGGTCAAGATCCCTAGTGCTTCAAAAACTTAAAATGCTATTTAATATCACCTGCAGACCACACAAGGTTTTAGAAATTAGGAGTGTGTCATCTGCAAAAAGCAGCGAAGATATTTTATAAAGGCCCAATTTATGTGCATCATTAACAGGGAAATCAAGAGCCTTAATTAGGTCATTAATGTAAAGTGTGAACAGTGTTGGTGCCAGATCGCACCCCTGGTGAACACCACTCTTGATCTTGAAGGGGTCTGTAAGCTCACCTTTGCTCCCATATCTGACACAAGCAGTATTTGTAGAATGCAAATTAATTAAAACAGACAGAAGGTTAGCAGGGACAACCATCTGCTTCAAGACTTCCCAAAGCTTTGCCCTAAGAATTGAATCAAAAGCTGATCTTAAATCGGCAAATATTACATATAAGTCCCTTGTCTAACACTACAGTTTTCCAGTATATGCTGCAAAAACATAGAATTTGACAAACTATACTAACTCTATTCCTAAAACCTCCCTGCATATCGGAAAAGATGGAGTTATCCTGGGCCCACTCCATCAATTTCCCTAGGATAAGATGGGCAAATAATTTCTGAGAGGCATCTATAAGGGTGATTGGCCTGTAGTTCCCTGGGTCGTCTCTACTGTCCTTTTTAAATATCAGAACAATCTCATCAGTCTGCCAAGAATCTGGAATCAGGCCGCCTTCCAAGATGGAATGTAAAAAGCTAATAAAAATAGGGGGCCCAGACAAGGGGTTCCGACTGAAGCAGGAAGCAGGCTCCCAGGAATGGAATCAGGGCGGGGGGCTTTGAGAAGAGTTACCATCTTTATTGCCTCCACCATATCTTTAAATTGGAAAGTCAACAAAGTGGCTTCACTTACTGAGGGAACTGACACATCTTCAGTGTATCTACACATGGGAATTTTCTTATCTACATAAACCTTCTGGAAGTGATCCACCCAAGTCTCTGGTAGTAAGTTAAAATCAACATGAGTAGCATGTGGGCTGCTATACCCCAGAAGGAGCTATTATTTCATGCACTGGTGGTTACTACCAAGTCCTCTGACACCCTGCGATCCCATGCAGATATAGCCCAAGCGAGTGTGTCTTTGTAGTTTTTCCTAGCCCTTGAAATGTCAGCTCTGTTCCCTACTTTTATTGTCTGTATGAGAGAAGATCTGGTCTTTCTACAGTAGCTATCAATCCATGAGCAACGAGAATATGATTTGATGGCCTTGCTACCATCCTTGCTTAAAAGACCCTGCAGGGAAGTGAACAATTTTTTATGACAATTAAGTCCTGACACTATGTCAGCGGCTTGCGATCCACTAGGGGTTAATAGCTCCAAAGTGCCAGCATCCTGTTCATAAATTGCAGACAGATTCCCATTTTAGAGCCTGCTTGTTGTTCGAGAGGGCTAGCTCAACAACTAACTTGGAGGCACCACACAGCCGACATAAGCACCAAACTCTTTCAGGGTCGAATTGAGAAGTTATGATCCCTATTATGGTGTTCAACCACCACCATATCTATGAGGAAGGGCCACAGCTGCATAGATAGAAACATATAATCAACGTGACTCTTGCAAAAAATGCTTTCAAGTATGGGCACCTCTCTGATCAGAAATGGACATGTCATTATATGCTCTGACGCCTAGAGTAATTCATCAACTGACTGGCGGCCACTGTGCATGTTTTTACAGGTTCCAAATTTAATTGGGGAACACCCCAAGCCACATCTTCCTCCTCTGTTAGATCAAAAGAATAAGGACCAAAAGTCTCGAAAATTACATTAAGGTCACCAGCAGCGATTACTTGATCGTTATGAGGAAGAGAATCAATAACGTACTCAAGAGTAAGAAGAATTCTAGATGACCTGGTCACCCCACTTCACCTGTTATAAACATTAAAAAGATGGTAGTGAGAACCTCTCTAATCCTCTGACCAGATCTGCATTACCAAAAACAGACTGGTGGTGGTGTGCTTATGAGGAATCATGGGCCTTGGCTGACTCTGCACCTGAACAGAGAGAAGATTATGGCCCTCATTTGGAACATGGCAGGATAGCCCGGCGCCGACCATGCTGACGGTCGACAGAAGACCGCTAGTGGCGGCGGCAGGCATCCCGCCATATTCCAACGCATGGAGCCTAACCACCATTGATGGCGGTGAGGCCTGCCATGCGGCATGCTGGCGGTCGGTGGCGGGGGTGGATGCTGCTCCATCCTCACTGCCACATCAGTCCATACCCCGCCACGCCTATAATGATGCAGTTATATGTGTGGCGGTGTATGGAGATGCGGCGATGCTGGCGGAGCAGCATCCAAGGATCCTGTTCCCTTCCGGAGCAGCGCCACGGATCAGGTAAGTGCTGTCCGAGAGGGAAGGGGATGTGTGTTTTGGTGTGTGAGTGCATGCAGGGGGTGTTTGTGAAGGGGGGATGTGTGTCTGAGTGTATGAATGCGTGTGTGCATGTAGGTGATTGGGTGCATGAGGATGTGGGGGTTTGGAGTTTGGGGGGACCTGTATGTAGCAGAGGATGGTGAGGGGGGGAGGTGGGAGGCCTACATGGGGATTTGGGGGAGGAGGGTCAGGGGTCAGTTTTCAGGGTTCGGGGTGGGGGCTGTTGTAGGGGTTTGGCGGGTGGGTGGGGTTAGTGGTAAGGGTGGGTCCTGGCGTGTCTCCTACCAGTGACAGGAATGAGAATTCCTGTCACCCGTATGCTTTCTTTCAGGGATTACCCCGCCAGGAAATCCCTGGTGGAAATGGGATCAGAATCCCACTGCTGGTCCGGCCTACACCGCCGGGTCGAATGTGCCGACCGTCGCCTGGCGGTTGATTCTGGCCTGGTGGTGGGTGGTAGTGAACTGCCTGCTCAGTAGGTTGGCAAAGCAAATTAAAAACAGTATAAACAGTAGAGTAAATGTAGATTCTCAGTTTCACGTTCCTCACAAGGAGGCAACCAACTGCATGCAAATCAAAGGGTCCAATGACGGTGCTGTCATACCTAAACAGGAAGTAAATATGCACAAATGTAAGCGGATGGCAGGCAATGACAGCCATAAACTGCCCTTCCTAATTCCCTGAACAGGCCTCAAGGGAGCCAGGGGAATCCAGTATCAGGAGGAGGGGTTGATTAGTGTTAGAGGAGGGGCATTTCTGTGTCTCCTTCTGTAACCCACCAGAGATTCTACTTTTCTCCAGGTCCAGCTTGGGGATCTCACATGTGTGCATGGTCCAGCCAGAACACAGAGACCAGTGTAGGGCCTGCTGTGCCCCCCATCAAACCAAGTGATATGTCCAGTGGTACAGAGATTAAATCAGTGAAGGTCTGGCTATGAATCAGGATGGGCGATTATCATTCTCCACCTCTATTTTACTAATATACACTTCCCAGCACCCTTTATCAGACGTGTCCCTCTCCCCTAGTTTGGACCCTTGCAAGCACATCCAATTCAGCGTGTGCGTATTTCAACAGTGTACCTAGCCAACCCTTGATATCAGGGACCGTGGTCGGCTTCCATGCCATTGCCATTGCGATTTGATGTTTAAAAAGGACAGTAGCAAGGTCAATAACTCTGTGCACATATTTATCCTCCTTAGTCCTGGGTTAAATTCCCAGGAAACAGGATTCGAGAGTGAGCAACAGTATGTGGTCTACAATCACAGCTGTGATTTCTGTCACCTTTCCCCAAGATCTCTGAAGTACAGCGCAGTCCCAGACCATGTGGCAAAAACCAGGATCAGGTGCTCTGCACCTGGGACACTTAGAGGACACTGCAGGTAACATGCGGTGTGGAGTGAGATATGCCTGGTGCATGTAGTTTTACTGCGCAAATTGAAAGTGTGGATTACGGAACACCCTTTTACATGCTGGAGTGCCTGGTTCCATGACTTCTCCGTTAATAGTTGTGGGACGACTGCCGTCCGTCTGGCCTCTTCAAGCGCCCCCTGCGTGGTAGAATTTAGTGCAGTATATAGGACAGTGATAGTGCAGCAAATACCCCCATATGAAGGTAATGCGTGCAGGGTTGGTGATTGGGGTGGCTCAGCTTCACCGGCATTCCAAGTGGTACCTATCACATGTTGTATAGTGGTGTACACTAGACATTGCTTTGCCGTCACCATATAAGTGTCCGTGAGGTCCTAAAAGGACATAAGGCTCCCATCATAATAGAGTATCAGTGCCAGCACACGCGAGCCACAGTCATCTCATGCGCTTCCCACTGCAGACGAGTTTCAGAGTCCAACAACTATGTTAAAATCTGGGTCTCCCCAAGAATCCCACGTACGGTTGCCCTCTCCGCACAAGCAGCCATGCTAAACCTTCACATCCGCCACTGGAGCTGTGCCGCCGCATAATAGAACTTGTAATTAGGGGCACCAAATCCCCCAATGAGTTGCAATTTTTGGAGTGTGGGGATCGCCACCTGCCTCCTGGCCATCCCCTACATGAGCTCCATCAGTGTTGCGTTCTGTTTTCCGAAAGAATGATCTGGGGCGTAAATGCAGTAGCGCCTCGAATCCAACTGCAAACATAACCATATTGGGGAAAGTATTGGTCCTTCAGGGAGTCACATTTGCTATTGCCACTCCAAACTTGGGGAAAGTGATGCACTTTAATTTCAAAATTACCTGTACCCACAAAATTATAACAGAAATAACACTAGAAATAATTCAACAGAGAAAGCCATTCTAATTATCCCAATAAAGTAAACCACACTACATAAACAAGGTAAATTCTATAAAAACAACAAATATGTTCTATAACTTTAAAAGAGACAAGTATATTCATTTTTTAAATAAATGTTCAAGTTTTTTTAAAAATAATTGGAAATTCAAAATAGCACAAGTTCAAACTTTCAAATTAAATTAAATTACATACAATTTTAACTCCCAATGACGAAATATACTAATTACGAAAACACTTTAGGACCAAAAAATATTTTACAATTAAGAAAATATATTCATTTTCATTTTTTTTAAAATATGATAAAAAGGCTTCTTTAATATCAAGTACAGAAAAATGTAGAGACTTAAAATTCAAAACAAACTAAAAAATTCAATGCACAGTTTCATAAAACGGTCAAGTCCATCGGCGTTCTTCCGAGCCAGGACATCACCAGGAACCAAAGATGCTGTCCATTTCCCAACAGGTATAGAGTGCATACAATTTTCTAGGCAAATGCTTTTTAAGCTGCGCCCCAAATGCACTAATAGGAATTGTGACGAGTGGGATCCCATACAAATAGAGAGTTTCCACTGCCTCGTCTGCAACTGGCAGAATGAGAGGATGGTACCTGCTCAGGAAATTGGTAGTGTAATGGAACATTACACAGACTCTGTGGGGGAACGTCTAGAACACATATGCTGAAATATGCCTTGATCAATGCATGCTCTATATCTAAACACAGTGTTGAGACTCATGATTTTATTAGTTCCAATAGTCTCTTAGTAATGGAAATGTGAGCAAAAGAAGATGCAGGCCTGGATCTGGTGATGGCGGTCCCTGAGGGGTATGCAATTGCCAGGGTGGACAGGGGAGATCACAAGAGGGGGCGCTGCCATTAGCTTTGGACAAGGCCTGAATTGTACCTTGGAAGCCAGAGGGTCCCTGGCCAAAGAGGGCTGCGAGGTGGGATATTTTAGAATGCACAGGAAGAGCGCAGAACTATTGTCCGGACTACTAGTATATCACCCTTCGGCCCGAAAGTTCAGTTGTACGAGAACTGGCACCTCATAATAGTTCTGTTCATTGTTAATAGTAACTTCATTTGCTTGGAGGACTTTAATCTCCACCTTGAAGTAGAGAACACAGATGTAAAGAAGTTTCTGGACCTGATGAACAATCATGAATTTTCCTAAAGATTAACAACAGCTACTTAACTAGTTGGTCACCCTCTAGATGGAATTCTTATGAACAGTGATGCCGTAAGAGTGGAGGGCTGTGCCCCCTCAGCTGGTCTAATCATTTTGCAGTTACGTTTTGCATATCCAGAGACACTGCAAAAGAGTCTACTCATGACAGTACCAGCCTGGTTAGAAGGTGGGGTGTATCTCAGGTAGTGAATTATTGAGATCTCTGACCACAACTCTAAGGAGGGTGAGAGACAGTCTTTGTGGCCCAGCAGACTATTACAACAATTGGGTCCAGTCTACCGTGGATGAGTTAGCCCCTATGAGAGAGAGAAAAAGGGGTAGAAAGAAAAGGTCTGCTCAGTGGTTTTCTGAGGATCTGAAATTATTTCAAAGACAGTGTCGTAGACAAGAACGGAGGTGGAGACTGGCGCCAAATCTGGAGGAGGAAAATAAACATAAAGAATTAATGAGAGTCTATAAAATTGCCATCAAAGATCAGGCTGATAAAAAAAACAGGTTGGCTCTGAACACTTCTAGCGATCTATTTAAAATGATAAAGCATCTTACTACAGCCCACCCCCAACACAACAGGCACTGGAGAATTCACAGGAGTTCTGTGATAAAGTGGCCCCATACTCCAGGGATAAGATTTTGAACATCTTCTCTGACTTTCCTGAAATTAAAGAGCTACATATGGAGGAGTCAGGAGGTGGGAGCACTAATAAACAGTTGAACTGTAACATTCTAGCTAGTTTTGCGCCCCTGTCACAAGAGAAGATCATATCCCTTCTAATGCAAACCAACTCAAGGTTACCGGAGGACCCCTGTCCACCAAGAGTGTTGCAATTGGCTCTAGGGGTCATAGCGGGAGCTTTGAAAAAGGTCTATGCACAGGTTTTGACTTTGGGGTATACCCACAATGTTGGAAGGAGACCATTATTATTTCCCTGAATAAAAAACCTAACAAAGAGGCAAATGATCAGAAAAATCTCCCACCTATTTCACTTCTGCCAGTTCCAGCTAAGATTTTGGAGAAACATCTAAATAAAGAGCTTGCTCACTTTCTTGGAGAGAATGAATGCTTGGATCCCTTGCAGCAAGGATTTGGGAGCAATCACAGCACTGCGTCCGCTTTGATTATTGCAGCGAATTTCATCCGGTGTCAGGTAGATCAAAGCAGTGCGGTTATTCTAGTAATGTTCTATCTGTCTGCAGCCTTCAACACAATCTCTCCATCCTTGCTGGTGTCAGGCTGCGACAGGCTGGGTTGAGGGACAAGGCGCTCCAGCTATTAGAGTCTTTCTTAACAAATAGGACTAGCACAGTGAGCTGTGGAGATTTTAGAGCATGCCCGTTCCAGCTGCCCTGTGGTGTGAAGTAGGGTTATTCCCTCAGCCTCACTTTGTTTAACCTTTACTTCACCCCTCTGGAACAGCTGATACAGTCTTGGGGCTTTCAGGTGTCATCCTATGCCGATGACACGCAAATTTTCATGCCAGTTGGTAAGGACTGGATGGAGGTGGCTGCTAGACTTAAGTCCTGCACTGAGGAGCTTAACATCTGTATGAAACAAAATTGGCTAAAAATGAATGGAGAAAAAACTGAAATTTCGATTTTGTGATCCAAAAACTCCATTTGGAACAGCAGCTGGTGGCCAAACATGGCAGCGCACCTATTTCTTGGACTTCCCAAGAGCCATTCGGTGAGGAAGGGCTTGAGGGCCCGGCTCTGGCTCCCAATAAGAAAGTGTCAGGACACCGGGTAGAATCTGTTGGAACTCCAGGTGGAGCACTGCTCAAGGTTAGAGAATATCTCCCTAAGGATTTAGTGTACCAAAGCAGAGGAGTAGAGAAAGGCATACACCCTGAAAGAACTGCTATAGGTTGAGCACAGGAACAAGATAGTGAAGGCAGAGCAACCCTAGCATGAACAAACAGAGAACAAACAAAAAATGAACAACACATTGGTTACCACTAAGGTTGTACACAGGTAAGGCTTTGAATTGCCCACAGTAACGGAATGTCAATGCCTCTGTGCAGATTACTCTTACAGATAATCACCCCGCAAGCCCTATCGAAGGGAGGCAGCAGAAGCGATTCTGTCTCTGAACCCTTAGGGCACATACAAGGATTGTATTTACATACATGAGACAAGCCCTTGTGGGCCCAGCTGGAGACACAGTGGCAACTCCTTGAAAACAGAAATGGCACACTGTCACAGATAAAGCACTTAAGACTACATAAAGCACAAGACAAAGGATGAGGCAGGAATTGCCTCCTGGAAACCAGGAGCCAACCCCTGTACAAAGGAAAACACATACACAGGTGAGGACTAATAATACACTTACCAGACACAATAGCCCAAGAGGAAATTACAGAGCATGCGCTAGAAAGGAGTCTACAAACTGTAGCAAATATTTTAGGAACAGGTTATGCAAGGAAACAAAAAAGTGAGAACCGGGAAGTCATTCAAGGATTCTAGATAACTGGAACAAGCAAGAGACTTAAAATTCAAGAGAACTAGAGACTGCACAGAGGAAGATAACAGAAACTAGGCAAAATCTAAGGCATAAAGGAGAAATTACAGGAGTTAAGGTAGAAGCAAAATGAATAGGTAATTGAAAAATAATAGTAGAAATGGAAGGAACAACCTAGGAACAATTAGAAAGGGAGCAGCTCAAGGGCTGCACCAAGAGTATAAAAAGCCAGACTAAAGACCAAGCAAAAGCAAGCAGGGGGCTAGGGAAATCTGTAGCAGGTTGCACAGGAACAGGCCACAGCAAACAGGGCTGGGAAAAATCTAAAGCAGGTTGCGCAGGAACAGAGCACAGCATACAGGACTGGAAAACATCGGTAGCAGGCTGCACAGGAACAACATACAGCAAACAGGGCTAGGGGAAATGTGAAGCAGGCTGCACAGGAACAGAGCACAGCAAACAGGGCTGGATCTGTAGCAGGCTGCACAGGAACAGGATATGGCAAACATGACTGGGGAAAATCTGAAGCAGGCTGCACAGGAACAGAGCACAGCAAACAGAGCTGGGAAAAATCTGTAGCCGGCTGCATAGTAACAGGACACAGGAAAGGGCTGAAGCAAACAGGACTGGAAAAAAAACAAGAAGAGGTCCGGCACACAAAGAAACAAACTTCAATGCACGGACAGGGATCTTCAGAAAATGGCAGTTTATAAAGCAGTTCCAGGCAGCAGCAAGCCCAGGGCAAAGTCACATGGCTGGGCTGTACAAGACTGATCACAGGTTTGTGCGATTCTAGTCTGTCACAAGCTCTGTAGGAGAGAATCCAGTACAGAGGAACAGTAGGACTAGACCCATCAGAAGCAAAGGACAGCAGATTCCAGGTCTTATTTACTACTAGGCAGTGCATTATGGGTCTTGAAGGCCATGGAAACAAATAAAGGTTTTCAGTAGCAAACAATATCAAAATATCTGGATGAGTTTTAATGATGATTCCCACGCTGCAGAAGATCTGTGTACAGTATCCCCCAGAGGGGCAACAATGGAATCATGACAGAAAGCAAGTTAATTTCAATGCCTTATGCTTGATGTTTATAGCTCTCCATAAGCTAGGCCCCAAATACCTTAGGTCCGCTCTTACCTGGTACATTCCCAGTCGGTCATTAAGATCTGTGGGTAAGAGGGTGGTAAACATACCAAGGTTCCTGAAGGCTAGATGGGGGAAAGAGCCTTCACTGTGGCAGCAGCCAGGCTCTGGAATAAGTTGCCGGGTGATATCAGAGAGGCCGACATGTATATGTCGTTTTTCAGGGCGGTCAAAACTTGGCTATTCTCAGCAGCATAATGGGCTGCCAGTCAGCTCCTGGGTGTTTGCCTTTTAGAAGGGCCTCTTGGTTCCTCTCTAGCACTTTGACGCCTTTGTTGGTTTAACACACTTTATAAATACAAATACATAAAAAATGATTTATTATATACAAATGTGACAATATAGAAAAAAATAACAAAACATAGCAAATTAACAACATTAAAACCTTTAATTTACTTCTCATCATCTTTCCCTCTAAGCTCAACGTTCCACTTCTAAAGTTAATATGCAAAAATTATAAGCATATTTTGAAAAAACATATCAGTGCAAAAAATACAAAATACTCTAAAAACATTCCATATATGGAGGAAATTACATGGGAAAACGGGTCATCTTGGCTTCTGAACTGTAATTGTGGGCAAAGGGATTGGGGCTACATTGTTGTTGTAAAACAGCCTCTTTGAAGTGTCACCCCAAACCTTTTGCCTTCCTCCTCTTCTCTTTCTGACCTCATTTTTGCTGGCTTTAGGACTCTGAACACTTTACCACTGCCAACCAGTGCTAAAGTGCATGTGCTCTTCCTCTAAAAATATGGTAACAGTGGCTCATGCCCAATTATTTTACTTGTAAGTCCCTAATAAAGCGCACTACATGTGCCCAGGGCCTGTAAATTAAATGCTGCTAAGGGGACTGCAGCACTGTGCCACCCACATAAGTAGCCCCTTAACTATGTCTCGGGCCTGTCATTGCAAGGCATGTGTGTGCAATTTCACTGTCACTTCGACTTGGCATTCAAAAGTACTTGCCAAGCCTTAAACTCCCCTTTTTCTACATATAAGTCACCCCTAAAGTAGGCCCTAGGGTGCTCTGTAAGTAAAAGGCAGGACATGTACATTTGTGTTTTATATGTCCTAGTAGTGGAAAATTCCTAAATTCGTTTTCCACTACTGTGAGGCCTTTTCCTTTCATAGACTAGCATTAGGACTGCCCTCATATCCTTTTTGAGTGGTAGATTCTGTTCTGAAAGGAGTAACCAGGTCACATTTATTATGGTCAGAATGGTAATAGAAAATCCTGCTTACTGGTGAGATTGGATTTAATATTAGTACTTTGGAAATGCTACTTTTAGAAAGTGAGCATTGTTTCTGCACTTAAAATCAACTGTGCCTTAGAGCCTGATACAATCAACATCTGGTCTGTGCTGGTTGACAGCTCCCTTGTGCATTTCACCCAGACAACCACAAACACTGGACACTCAGTCACATCTGCATTCATCTGCATACTCAATGGGTCTTCCTGGGCTGGAAGGGTGGAGAGTCGGACAATTACATTTTGAAGGCCAGTGGCCTGACTCCCCCCCCACTGGGACCCTGCCAGACAGGACTGAAGTGAAAGAGGAATTTGCGCACTTCAAAACTTCTCTTCGATGTCTCCCCCACTTCAAAGGCATTTTGGGGTTTATAAACTGGGTCTCTGACCCCACCAACTCAGACACTTCTGGACCTACACATGCACCCTGTCAGAGGAGCTGCCTGGCTGCCAAAAGGACTTATCTGGACTGCTTTGCTGAGAAGCACTGCTGCCCTGCTGTTGACCTGCTGGCCTCTGAGTTTGCTGGAAAGACTCTGCCTTCCCCCAAAAGTGCTCTCCAAGGGCTTGGATTGAGCTTGCCTTTTGTTTCTGAAATCTCAGGACCAGCAAAGACTTCACCTCTTCAAGATATTTCTTGTGTATCGAAAATCAACGCAAAGCCTGCATTGCAACTGAGACATCACCGCACAGCCGACCGGAACGAAGCAGCCTGACTTTCAGACTGGAAATTCGATGCAGCACCTACCTTGCGATAGAAAAATTAAACGCAGTGCCGGTGCCTTCTTCTAGCACATCAAGGATTTTCACCCATCACCCCTGGGTGTCAAAATATCCCCACATCGCAGTGAGGAACCAGGACTGTGTGCCAAAAAATGACGCAAATCCCTTGCAGCATGGAAAGAAACAATGCAACGACTGTGCTGTGTTGAAAAATCCAACGCAACACCTTATTTTTCCACGCATTCCCTCCTCTGCGTTCTCGGTGCATCATTATTTTTGAAGCATACCAGGTACAGTGTGTAACAAAGAGAGAACTGTTAGTTCTGAGGATTGAGACTCTTAAACCTTTCAAAAGTGATATTTCAACTTGTGCTTATTGGATCTCTGTCGTTTTGACCTTATTTTATTCAGATCAATATTATCTATTTTTCTAAACCTGCGTGGTGTATTTTTATGGTGTTTTCACTGTGTTACTGTATGATTTATTGCTCAAATACTTTACACATTGCCTTTTAAGTTAACCCTGACTCATCAGTGCCAAGCTACCAGGTGGGGGGCACAGGATAATTTGGATTATGTTGTGATCTACACTGCCCTAGGATTGTGGTCCCTACTTGGACAAGGGTGTTTACCTCTGCCAACTAGACACCCCATTTCTAACAGTTGTGATATACAGGTGTAAGCAGGTGTGCATGTTCCTTTTATTTACATTCGTTGTTTAATGATTTGTTAGCAGGCCGACCATATGTCTTTGGAAAAATCAATAAATATTTGTTAAAAAAAACAATACACATTACAATGATATATCCACAACGATATTTGATATTAATATACTAAAAAAAACAATAATCTTACCTGCGATATTCTGACCCATTATATTTTTGACATCATGGTATTTAAGACGCGATATCTGTGTCTCATAATATTCTTTCCATGTTTTGTCGGAACATCAGCGAGATGTCCTGCATCAGTAATAACGTGAGCTGAATTAATGCCTAGGAAAGTTAAGCAACTTGTAATGGAGGCCCATGTATCTGTCCATAAGGTACATGGCCTGTCTGTCGCTTAGCATATGTCATTCTGTTGTTGTCTGTGTATATGTCTTGCTGCCAGAGGTGTGGGCAGGAGGTGTCTGCTCCTAATTCAACCTGGCAGATAAGTAGTCATGCCTTCCTTTCTTTTGTTAAAAGAGTCTTTACTTGTTGGTTGCCAAATACGCAGAATCACAGAAATATGTGATAAACTTTGCATTGTAAAAAACATTATTATCACATAAGGGAACTATCAGAATGTATATACCCTATGTGATGGTACCTTGAACAATAAATGGAATGATGTATATGTCTATCCAAAGAGTCAAAGCAAATTTCTCAAATAATGGCCTGGGACTCCACTTAGTATTATCTCCTAGAGACCCTGTTGTGATGTCACTGAAGTGTCACTTTGGTAGAATCCTCACCCAAAGGAAGCAGGAAATGAAAGAGGATGGATGCAGGTTAGTGTAACACAAATACTTAGTTAATGCATACTGAAATGCAGTATGATGATCAACACTTGCTACTACATTGGGACTTTGGAGGGAACTAGAAGTCCTCCCATTTCTGAAGGAAACTCAAAATCAAAGTAGGGTTTGCCAGCTGAATTCCCTCCATCATTGGCTTAGTCCCTGACTTAGAGTCTCGTGGAGCGTGGGAATCAGCATTCATCCCACACCCTCAAATAGGCAGTCTATTGTGAAAACATCAGATACATTTGAAAGATTTCTACAGAGAGCAGATTTGTTTGGGAGAACACAGCATTCTTATCAGCCATCACATGAGGTGTGTTACATAGAACCCATAGATGATATTGCAAAATACTGTGCCCAGTCACCTTGCAACGATATGACAGATGGAGCACAGGATGAGGACGGAGCAGGGGCAAGAACAGGGTTGATGGGAAATGACTAAATGAAAAAAACAAAGGGATAGCCCAGGGACGTTGTGGATTGAAATAAATAATTCTCTCATGGTTAGAACTGCAGCGGGCATCATTAGACCATGGTATATAAATCAGCATCAGGCAGCTAAGGCTGCAGAGGAAAGCCTAGGCAGAATTCAAAAATACCAACAGCAGGTCCAAGGAGTATGAGTTTACCAGTTGCTGTCTTTTAACTCTGAAGATTATGAGGATTTCATGTACCTTGACACCCAGAAAGGTAGATTTGGTAATAGCAGACTGATACTGTGACAGGTCCTCTTTGCCAGCAGTGCTAACCAAAATAGTCCCTATGCAGGCAGATAAGTTATGTCAAGTACAAATAAACATAACCATGCATGGGGTGGAGCCACATTGTTACTAGATACTGATGCAGCAAAGAAAATGGTAGCACATGATCATGCACAACTACTAATCATTTACATCATGATATTGCAAAGCGTATACAGTCCACAGCATGAATCGCCCTTCAAAGCCCTGGCAGTGTCACGTAGGCTCTCATTATTCTAATGAGACTGCTGGATTTGGGTGGCAGAATCACTTGCAATGTGGGAGACTGAGTCTGAACCCACTACAGGTGACACCTGTCGGCCTCCTCCGGGTTTTGCTCCGACTAACTAGCAGTGCCTCATCTCTACCCAAGAGCAGGGATGATTGGGCAGCCGAGCGCATGACACAATTGACTCCTCAGGGAAATCGTGGTCACTCAGATTGCATCCGTTTCTCTCAGTTACATTAGTCTCACATATACAAGGACAATCAGAGGCAGAATAGAATTGAAATAACTGCATCTTAGATAATAAAGCATGTACTGCAATAACTGGGACGATGAAGCATAACAGGATTAAAATTGTGAAAGGGAGAGTAAAGCATAAAAATAACGCTACCATATTGTCACTAGAATCATTAAAATAGCTCCTACCTAGGCTATGTTAGAGCACAGCATGTTAAGCTATAATTCTGCCCTTCAGGTTCCCCTGGGAAGACATCATCCCTTATACCTGAGCAAGAGGCCTGTAGTCTACATAAGCAGCTATATCGAAGCAATCAGCATACAGTCGTGGTCATCTGGCTGGAGTCTCCCTCTAATGTATGTGGGTCAAAGTGTGTTTTTATAATAAAACAGCTGATGTTCCAAGAAAGGATCCCTACGTAAGAGTGCGTATGTTTCTATGAACACTAGAGTCAAAGCGTTACCACGTTTGCTGGCAACCTATCTTACTGCTGCCTTAAGAAAAGCACAGAATGAAAGAAATGTCTTATATAAGAACGCAGTGCTGGCCTAGGCAAAGAACAGCTAGCTAGATAAAATAAAACAAGACCGCAAATGTGACTATTGTTAAAATAATAAAAACAAAGCTGAATAAAATATCTAGGTTAAAGTGCACAGCGGCAGGCCTAGTTCGCTAAAATAATGTGTATGAAACTAAAACTAAAATGGCTACACAACACCCTCCTCTTGCCAGTTCAAAGGTGGTTCAAAGCCAACCTAAGTCATATATTTAAGAATGTCAATAATGACAAGTTAAAAAGACACTTGAGCATGTGTAAAAAGGACAAAATGGTAAGTGTGGTGTAAAAAAGGCCGAACTTCAAGAGTCATTTTGGAAGTTGGCATTCGAATCCAGGATAATTGAAGACAGGAAATCTTCCACTTCGGCAGGCGGTAAAGTAGGAAATTCATTGCCAGGGAAAACCAAGGAGCATTCATTTTCCAAAGCCTGAGCTCCAGCCAAAGCAGCAGCATTCCGTGATGTGCCCAACAATGAGTTTAGAGCTGCATCCTCCAAGAAGGGTAACTCATAAGCAGCTTCCCGTAGCAAACGCACCACGCATGTTTGGTAATGAGCCCTCAGCAAGAACATCAACAGATCAGCGCAAGTGCTGCGTAGAAATACAAACCTTCAGTGCATGTTTGAACGAGCACCAGAGGCACCGAAACACGGGCTGCACACAATGCAAAACCGGTCTGAATGACAGAGACCAGCCACATTCCAATTGCTCCAGGAGTGTTGCTCCAAAGTACTGCATCATGCGTTCATGACACAGATGCACTTGTGGGAGCTCTTTCAGTCCTTCTTGTTGCAGTGGGACAGCCATTGCACAGAAAAAGTCGCAATAGCAAGATGCCACCTACTATAGCTACAGTTATCCGAAATCCCCTGAGAATATTAAGTGGATGGCTGATGGGATTAAACCGAATATACAGGAGAAGGTGTGAACGAAACCAGAACCAACACCCTTAAAGAAATTTGCGATTCCAGTAGTACTGGACGCATTAAATATTCGTCCCACAAGCTAACCAAAGTGTCCCTGATAGTTACTACTTAAAAGGGACTGTGAACTCTGCTGATGCCCTTGCCACCTGAAGCGCATAGGTCTTGCGTGCAAATGTGAGTGCCACATGTTTTTGAAACATAAAGCCTAGAGCCTGCTCAACTTGTCATAATTCACATATGAAGTAGCGATATGGGGCCAAATCTCAGCTACTTCCCTCTGTTGTGTAGGAGGAAAAAGTATGGTCCCAGCAGCATGTAACAATCTTAGAGCCCGAAACAACATAGACTATTCTGGCTTGCATCCCACAACAGTTTTCACTATTGAGGAGGACATAGCTGCCATCTGAGAGCACCTGGAACGCAGGTCTAATCAAGGGGACTGGGACTCCCTTCAGATAACAAGCCAAGTTTGCTTTCGAAGCGTTACACGCCCCATGCAAGGACAGCTGTTTACAAACCATCGAATGGCTGACAGAAGTCTTGCATTTACTACCGCTCAGAAAGTCCTCTTTCATGCCACTGAGACATTTGTACGAGAAGGGTAGCTCCCATACCTCATTGATGTAACTATCTCCTACCCTTTCATATCTGCCTACTGGAATGTGTTTTAAGCAGGGCGAGAATTGAAGTGTTGAACTAGGCATATTAATGACCACATGTATTAACCACTCAGCAGATGGTATTTCAGTCACAGTAAAACGCAACTTTTCAATATTTAGTATGGCGTAAGTGGCTTATTTCTTTGCCCTTAGTAGTTGTCGCATTAAATTAAATGTGGAAAATATGTCCCTTGCGCTAATGTACTGCCAGGGAACGAGACCTGCCTTCCGTGTTTGTAGTGTTCAACCCAACTACATAACGGACCTTTGTTGATTCTGTCCATGGTGTAGAGAAGACATGTCACTTTGTGTTATGTCTATTGCAGAAGAAACAATATTGTTTAAGGTGTATATCTGGTCGGTCAGGGTATTAATCCCATTATCTACAACAGCTTATACCTTTTGTAAGTTTTCCTGATCTATTTGCCTTAACCGGGCCGCAGCTTCTTGTTGAGAAAGCTTCCAAATTTAATTATAGACTGCATATAAGAATCGCTTTCTGCGTTGTTTTCTTGGGCTTAACAGGAAATCCTGTAAGTCAGTGTTATTAGACAGGAGACTGAGGTGTTCTCTAACAGCATCTAGCGAGGAACTCTTCAACCATTGCTGGCATGGTTCCCCTACACTGTATGTTACTAAAGCCGCAAGTTCGGATGACACATAGCGAGAGTCTGGTCTACTTGTTCTAAAAACACCCGTGGAGTTTATAAAACGTTTATGACACCCATTGGTATCTTTTGGCCACAATAACCACCTGCCAGGAAGTGACATTCTGGACCCATTCGTCAAGCTGATCTTCAGTTGCATTTATATACTTTTGCCATTTGTATACTTTTGCAGGGGCAGGAATACCGGGCGCATTCAATTCCTTAATCTATGCTAAGCCTAAACAACTTGTCTGTTGTACAGTTTCATTTAAAAATATCATTTGAACAGATATCAGGCATGCTCTAAATAAAGCTTCCTTCCCCCTTATTGCCAATTTCTTGTTCCCCACAAACCTTTTAAGTCAATTGACTTCAACCAATATTCATAGCCTTCTATAGCCAACCGGGAAACAAAGGAATATGAATAAATGATTTTCGTATCTGTCAATAATATATGAAAATTTTCCATCAATGGCAATTTGAAATAAAATGACTCAGCATTTTTAACACTGTGCCCAGAAAAATATGCAAAATTTTCAGAATATGTTTTAGAACTCCCTTGTGGTGGAGTTGGACAATGTTCCCAGTGTGTGTAATTAAAAATAGTCTTTAGGGTACTCGCTCTGTGAATGAAATGGTGTCCATAATAAATATAGCAAAATATGTCACAATAATTCTCTTTGGATTGATAAGCATCCTCACTTTCAAATACAGTAAAATACTACAATTCAGTCATCATAGAATCAACTGTTTTTACATCCCAGTCGTCAGATACAACTCCAGGTATTATTACATGGTTCATAGAAAATTTAAATACATATGGTATTTGAATGACCTCTGTGGCGCCATATATATCAAATGTGACTTTATCCCAAACAATCCCATCAGGAATTGGCATAGCGGAAATGTTCACGAAAGACAAGTCTGGGGTTTTGGGATCTCATCCGCCAGTTCAACTGTTGATCTTTCAGGAAGAAAATTGCCATGTATTAATAGAAAGTATGTTATGACAAAGCCAATCCAAAGGAGGAAAAGCTAATACAGTCAAGGAAAGCCACAGATAGATCCATGGGAAAATGAAGTAATTTGTTTTAAGCCAGTTAACAACTTACGTGCGTTTGGCAGTTCAGATGTAGAAGAGGCAAATGAGTCTGAAAAAGTGTTGTTGATGTCAGCAAAGTATCCAGAAGCAGTTCTTACAAAAGCTGGATCCGTATTTGTAGGAGGAAAACTAATAGGAGTCTACCGCAGTGGTTCACAGTAAATGACGCCAACCGTCTGCGTAGAAGTTGTGTCAAATCGATCAGTAATCTCTTTATCATTTGTTGCAACAGATGTCAGTGGAACTAATGCAAGATCATTTCCCACCCTCCACAAGCTCGGAGAGGTGTCAGCGTTGCTGCTCAAAACTTGTAGAGGGATGTCTTGACCAGTAGTGAGAGGGATTCAGGAACTACTGGCTGCTCCTCTTGGTCTGCTGTGCAGGATCACCCACATGGTGTAACTTGACATTGTCGATAGATACAAAGCGGTTTTCTTTAGCACCAGCCAACTGTGGTAGAATGAGAGTTCTGGTACCGTGTATTCCCAAGACTGGCACCGGTGCACGATAAGAAGGACCAAACTCCTTTTTCACAGCAACTTTTTCACATACTAGATCCCCAACTTTTGGAATCCAGCCGGTCGATGTTATTGGTACATCCTTAATTCCTGCAGAGGCAGTACTGGCACAAGCGTTGTCATCACACAACTATTGTAATTCCTGCAAGGCAGTGACACATCCATTTATGTCAAAAGGTGTTTCTTCCGCCTCCACGCCAGGACCATCAAGATCTGGAACATACATTTGAGTTCCAAACAGGCACTCCTATGAAGTACAACCCCGCCAGGGACCTTCTAGTCAGATTGTTATGTGCTCTCTGGACTCCATACAGGTGATTAAGCCAACTACGACCCATACCTAATACTCTGGCTGTTAAGGACTGCTTTAAATCATGGTTTCGTCGCTCCACTACACTATTTCCCTCGGATGAAATGGAGGCGAGTAATGGAGTTGGGCCCCTAACAAAGCCATGGCATCCCTGAATGCCCTTGAGGCAAAAGCAGGGTTCTGGTCTGAGTGGAAAGCCGCAACTGCACGTGTGTCGATAAAGACTTGCAAATCTTAAATAACAGTCTGAGCGCCAGCCGAGAGTTCTGGCCACACCCACAGAAATCTGGAGCAAGAGTCGACAGCGACTAAGATGTATTTGTATGAACTGTCCGGTGTTAGGGGACCAAAATGGTCCAAGTACACACACTGTAAATGTTTGTTGGAAATTAGGAGGGATGTCTGCGGTGGGCGTTTGACAGTGGAACCCTTAATTTTTTGGCAGACATCACAACAAAGGTTATACTGATTGGTCTGTTTGTATAGACCTGGCCACCAATAACGTGCTTGCAATGATGATATTGTAGCTGCCACACTAGCATGGGCAGATGCAACCTCCTCATGCGCTGCTTTAATCAACTCTGGTCTTATGTCTTTATTGGGAATTACTCGAACCCCCACATCTGGTATTTTCACTTGTGCACCAAGGAAGTCTCCCATTCGTAGGAACATTTAGAAGGAAATGCTTTTGGATAGGGCGTGCCTTCAGCCGTAGCTTTCACAGCAGCCCATATGTCATCATCCAGTTTCGTTCCAGAACGAGTTACTGCAGCAACAGAAGACGTAGCTACTGCTGATTTGGCTGCTTCAGCCAGTGTATTTCCAGCAACATGTATTCCAACACACTGGTGTCCAAGTGTATGTACAACATGGACATTTGGTAGCATTTCCTTCCAATCCGCTACTTTCCCCCACAGAAGTCTGTGTTTGATGGTGTTGCCTTTAGAATCTCTGAACCCATTGTGGCGCCAGTAATGCAGGTATTAATTGAAGGACTGGACACAATAGTACGAATCACAGACAATCAGTGTTAGCTGTGCAGGATCCGTATGTTCTAGTGCCATCACTAGAGCCTTTAGCTCTGCTAGTTGTGCTGTGCAATCCCCTTGGATTTGCGTGAATGTATGCATGTATGCATGAGTGTATGTATGTCAAAGTAGTGTTTTTATAATAAACAGCTGATGTTCCATTATAGGATCCCTACGTAAGAGTGTGTGTGTTTCCATAAACACTAGAGACAAAGCGTTACCACGTTTGCCAGCAACCTATCTTACTGTAGCCTTGAGAAAAGCACAGAGTGAAAGAAATGTCTAGGTTAAAGTGCACAGCGGCAGGCCTAGTTTGCTAAAATAACGTGTATGAAACTATAACTAAAATAGATACATGGATACACAACAGCAGCAGTATGGGGAATCAAATTAAGATTTCACACAGAGGTGTCAACTGGGGGTGCACAAACTTTGCTAGGAAGAAAAAACATGAGGCACCACAATGTTGTTGTAAATATCCCCAATATGACCCTATAGCAATGGTCACGTGATGCACACCCAGACCAATTCACATTGTCAGCACAACTTCTGATACACATGATTGCATCCATCCAACCAACTCCTACAACCACTAAAGACCAGTGATTCCTAAACACCATTAGGACATTGAGCCAGCCCCATTATGAGTACAACCAAATATAGGCAGTGTCAAACTACTGACAGAGATTAAGATAATAAGAGACCCAGTGCAAAAGAAGTACCCCATTCTTATTGACAGTAATTAAAGAACTGTTGTGACCGAATGTGGTCGCAGGCACACTTGCATGGGGGTGTTCTTTGCCAACTACTGGCCAATAGCAAAGCAATGCAGACAAACATCAATAGACAGTAAAATTACTCCTGACCGGTAACTAAATAAAGGTTTAATGTCTTTGACACAGATAGTGGTTGCTTTTCTTGAGCTTGCTGCAAAGATCAGTCCCTAGTCCATGTTATGTCCTTCTTTTGGTTTGAAAAATGGGTTTTGGTGTTGTCCCCTCATGAAAAGTAGTAGAAAATATACTGCCTCTCACTTCTGCTGTGATCTGTATGTCAGTCACACAAATGGGACAACCTAGTATATCCTTGTGGGCTTGGCTACTAAAATTCAAACAGGTAAGAGTGCCAACAAGGGATATTTTTGGCATTTGTGGTTATACATTGATGCTTGCTGCTAGCATCTGAATTTAATTCAAAATCAATATCATGAATTAATAATCGTAACTGCAGTTCTATCTACTAAAGCATCTGTATTTAGATCAAAATTCAAAACCAAACAATGAATACAGAAAAGATAACACACAAACAATAGATGGTGGGGGTTATCTAACCAAGATGTTTCGAGTACATTGACAGTGTCAGATTCAGTTGTAGTCCACTCGTAATCACATATGTTAACATAATCAGTACTAACTTTCTGGCATATTAGAAACTGTATGTTAGATAAACATAACAGAAAACAAATAAATGTTCCGAGATGTTCTACAGAAAGATGGGTGATGCGTCAACATTGCTGTTTCAAAGCATTTTCATCCTCAGGACAAAGATGTTTAAAATGAAAACAAAGACAGCCCCCTAAAAAAATGAAAATACAGTGTAAGATTGAATCAACATTGATTACACCTGCAGTCTCTAATAAAAACACAGGGAGCCAAAAGGAATAGGATAATACCGACAAAAGGTATGTCCACTACCGTGATTGTGGAAGAGATGGAGATGTTATCCTCTGTGAGATAACAAATAGTATCCAGGACATGCACCAAGAGCATCACTGCAATTGTACAATCAAATGTGAATGCCATCAATTAATTGTGCAGTGATTTTTTTTTAAAGAGCACTTACTGTGCTAGCCTAGGATTTTCAGAACAAAAGTGACTTAAGTTATCTGAGTCATGTTATTGTACAATGAAAAACTCCTGGTCCTGTCTGTAAACAAACAAGACCGCAAATGTGACTATTGTTAAAATAATAAAAACGACGTTGAATAAAATACCTAGGTTAAAGTGCACAGCGGCAGGCCTAGTTTGCTAAAATAACGTGTATGAAACTATAACTAAAATAGATACATGGATACACAACAGCAGCAGTATGGGGAATCAAATTACGATTTCACACAGAGGTGTCAACTGGGGGTGCACAAACTTTGCTAGGAAGAAAAAACATGAGGCACCACAATGTTGTTGTAAATATCCCCAATATGACCCTATAACAATGGTCACGTGGCGCATACCCAGACCAATTCACATTGTCAGCACAACTTCTGATACACATGATTGCATCCATCCAACCAACTCCTACAACCACTAAAGACCAGTGATTCCTAAACACCATTAGGACATTGAGCCAGCCCCATTATGAGTGCAACCAAATATAGGCAGTGTCAAACTACTGACAGAGATTAAGATAATAAGAGACCCAGTGCAAAAGAAGTACCCCATTCTTATTGACAGTAATTAAAGAACTGTTGTGACCGAATGTGGTCGCAGGCGCACTTGCATGGGGGTGTTCTTTGCCAACTACTGGCCAATAGCAAAGCAATGCAGACAAACATCAATAGACAGCAAAATTACTCCTGACCGGGAACTAAATAAAGGTTTAATGTCTTTGACACAGATAGTGGTTGCTTTTCTTGAGCTTGCTGCAAAGATCAGTCCCTAGTCCATGTTATGTCCTTCTTTTGGTTTGAAAAATGGGTTTTGGTGTTGTCCCCTCATGAAAAGTAGAAGAAAATATACTGCCTCTCACTTCTGCTGTGATCTGTATGTCAGTCACACAAATGGGACAACCTAGTATATCCTTGTGGGCTTGGCTACTAAAATTCAAACAGGTAAGAGTGCCAACAAGGGATATTTTTGGTATTTGTGGTTATACATTGATGCTTGCTGCTAGCATCTGAATTTAATTCAAAATCAATATCATGAATTAATAATCGTAACTGCAGTTCTATCTACTAAAGCATCTGTATTTAGATCAAAATTCAAAACCAAACAATGAATACAGAAAAGATAACACACAAACAATAGATGGTGGGGGTTATCTAACCAAGATGTTTCGAGTACATTGACAGTGTCAGATTCAGTTGTAGTCCACTCTTAATCACATATGTTAACATAATCAGTACTAACTTTCTGGTATATTAGAAACTGTATGTTAGATAAACATAACAGAAAACAAATAAATGTTCCGAGATGTTCTACAGAAAGATGGGTGATGCGTCAACATTGCTGTTTCAAAGCATTTTCATCCTCAGGACAAAGATGTTTAAAATGAAAACAAAGACAGCCACCTAAAAATATGAAAATACAGTGTAAGATTGAATCAACATTGATTACACCTGCAGTCTCTAATAAAAACACAGGGAGCCAAAAGGAATAGGATAATACCGACAAAAGGTATGTCCACTACCGTGATTGTGGAAGAGATGGAGATGTTATCCTCTGTGAGATAACAAATAGTATCCAGGACATGCACCAAGAGCATCACTGCAATTGTACAATCAAATGTGAATGCCATCAATTAATTGTGCAGTGATTTTTTTTTTAAAGAGCACTTACTGTGCTAGCCTAGGATTTTCAGAACAAAAGTGACTTAAGTTATCTGAGTCATGTTATTGTACAATAAAAAACTCCTGGTCCTGTCTGTAAACAAACAAATGAACAGAAGGACCATATTCTACAACAGTGGTTCCCAACCTGTGGTCCGGGGGCCCCTGGGGGTCCGCGAAGCCTCCCCAGGGGGTCCGCGACTGCTTAGAAAATTGAACAATATTAAAAGATTAGGTCCCCAGCTTTCTGTAATGATTTAGTGGGGGGTCCCCGGACTCCAATAATGAGTCAATGGGGGTCCCTGGGTTCCAGTAATCATAAAGTGGGGGTCCACAGAAGTCAAAAGGTTGGGAACCACTGTTCTACAAGGACAACTCTGAATCCCTACTTAGCGAAGTGGAAGGGTCAGGATGTTCAATACTTACATGGTTTTGACTGAAACCTATAATAATTAGAGTTGACCTCGGCGTGGGTTTTTTTGATGATTCAAGAGGTGAATAGTCAACAGTCGCTTGGTAAAAATAGCGCCCAAGTACATGAACTGGCTAAAATGAAAAACA
The DNA here is from genome assembly GCF_031143425.1 of Pleurodeles waltl. Lineage (NCBI taxonomy): Eukaryota > Metazoa > Chordata > Amphibia > Caudata > Salamandridae > Pleurodeles > Pleurodeles waltl. Next base: position 216,259,294 of record NC_090444.1, on the reverse strand, counting down.
TAAATATGTTTCAGATCCTTTGACTATTGGAATTCCCAAATTAGGGAGTAAACAATCTAAGGGTGCAGCATATTCGCCTGAGAACGGGTTGTGCGAAAAACCATAAAGCGGCTGTTGCTCTTCAATTATAATAACTAAGAATCTATATTGACTAGGATAAGGGGTAATGGTGCAAATGAATGTCAAAATTCACTAGTATGGAGCCAATGTATTATTTTATACAGTTAAGAAAAGTGAGCAAGTTTAAATAACAAAGGAGTCCATTATGTGACCCAATAGCAGCTGTGTACTAAGTGTGAAACCATAATCCCCCTTATGGGAGGGTGAAGCAGAACAAGTCATTGGAGTTTGACATCTTGAAAAATGGATGTCCAAACGCTCACGGTTCTGGAGAAATGCTCCTTCAGTGAAATGATTCTGGCAGGCCTCTAGAAGGACAATCTCACCCAAATATTGCAACTGGAAAGAAGACACATGGCTCTTTGTGTGCTACAGGAGAATTGCACTGGATGAATGAACACATCCTCGTAGCACTCAAAATTCCAAACAACAAAGTCAGAATAAATAACACATTGTATATCCAAAGATCTTTAACAGCAAAAGCCGGCTCAGGGGCAAAAGAGATGACTGTGATATCGAATAGAGAAGATAGTTCAATACAGGTGAGTACCAACATCTTCAGAGGTGTACAGGACATCCAGAAACTCTACACTGAGAATGAAAAACGACAACTGTCACTAAATTAATTGACAGATAATATGTTTGAGCCAACCCAAAAGGCTGTGTTACATGTGTCTCAAGAGAGAGAGAAGTAGCCAATAATGTTATCATTCAAGCATGGATCTTTTGGGTCAGAACAAAAACATATAAGGCAATAGTATCAATAAAGCATTTGAACAAATGTTCTATTGGCCTTCAAAACCCATCAGTTTGCCAAACAACAGAAGTGCTTTGGAAATAGCAAATGTATGTTTCTTGTAGTGCATTTCTGTGCTGTAGCACTGTGTCTTTTTAACTTGGTAATGATTATTAGAAGGAGCTGGAATGGAAAAGCCAGGAAAAGCAAAATGAAAATGAAAAATGTATTATTGGGGAAACAATAGCATATTAGGATGCTAATTCTAGGGTACAAAACATAAAAAATCGGCCCATGTGGATGGAGTTAGAAAATGGACTCCAGAGTGACTAAAGGTAATACATGAAGGTGCCCTAGAACTAAGCACTCCCCTACCAAATCTTGGCCAATGAATCACTTCAGTACACAGTCAGCTGGAGCACGTGCCTGGTTGAATGGACAGCAACAACAGCAACAATTTCTTGAACAGTGAAAGACAAAACGGATACAATTGTGGAACTCTTAGAATAAACTCTGGCAACTTTTGTAAATTTGTTGTATTTCCTAATAAAGTTGCAGTTTTGCCTCCACATAATCTGGAAAGAGAGATACACTTATAAGGAGGTTGGGGGAGGGTGGTAAGGGGTTGTTCTTCATATAAATATAAAGCTGTTGTTTGTGCAGAGATGGAGGGAGCATTAACATTTGCCATACAGAAAGTGCCAATCACATTAAACCTGGTCTGGACACTTTGAAACAATGAGAGTATTCGTCTTCATTGGGGGAGGGGGCACCGTTTGCAGTGTTGTACAGAACTTCAAGGTGCTGACTGATAGTGCAGTGGGACCTTTGCAGCAGCTGAGCCCCTTCTTCCTCACACTGCTGGATTCAGATTTTGGGCACATTCCACCCCCACCCAGGGAATCATGATGAAGTCTCACCAGAGACTAGGATTGACACCTCCTTTAGTTCCACCAGTGTTAGCCTTTCATTTGATAACCCTTTTGCCAAATTTAGGGCGGAATAACCAGCACTTAATTTTGATACAAAAGGATGATGGACGGAGTGCTGACAATGCAAACACTCACCCCCAGACACAGATCTGGGTTTAATCCATCGTTCTTTTGCTCACCATGCCACCCCAGTTTGGACCCAGTCATATGCAAATCAGTCTTGACCCAGTTCCTCATGGGAACAGTCCAGCCCGAACTGCCAGGCCAGGTCCTCCCTGGACCGGAAACAAGCATCCTGGGACCGGTTTCAGGGTATCAGCCTTCTTCATCCAGGCTAGCTTGATTCCAGTGGCACAGTGAGCGAGGGACCCACGTCTGGGCATACCCTTCCCATTTAGGGCAACTTTAGCAACACAAAAGGATGACATTTAGGGCAACTTTAGCAACACAAAAGGATGATGGACGGAGTGCTGACAATGCAAACACTCACCCCCAGACACATATCTGGGTTTAATCCATCCCACGTCTGGGCATACCCTTCCCATTTAGGGCAACTTTAGCAACACAAAAGGATGACATTTAGGGCAACTTTAGCAACACAAAAGAATGATGAACGGAGTGCTGACATTGCAAACACTCACCCCCAGTCACAGATCTGGGTTTAATCCATCGTTCTTTTGCTCACCATGCCACCCCAGTTTGGACCCAGCCATATGCAAATCAGTCTTGACCCTGTTTCTCATGGGAACAGTCCAGCCCGAACTGCCATGTCAGGTCCTCCCTGGACCGGAAACAAGCATCCTGGGACCGGTTTCAGGGTATCACCCTTCTTCAGCCAGGCTAGCTTGATTCCAGTGGCACAGTGAGCGAGGGACCCGCGTCTGGGCATACCCTTCCCACTTAGGGCATTTTTAGCAACACAAAAGGATGATGGACGGAGTGCTGACAATGCAAACACTCATTCCCAGTCACAGATCTGGGTTTAATCCATTGTTCTTTTACTCACCATGCCACCCCAGTTTGGACCCAGCCATATGCAAATCAGTCTTGACCCTGTTCCTCATGAGAACAGTCCAGCCCGAACTGCCAGGCCAGGTCCTCCCTGGACCGGAAACAAGCATCCTGGGACCGGTTTCAGGGTATAAGCCTTCTTCAGCCAGGCTAGCTTGATTCCAGTGGCACAGTGAGCGAGGTACCCACGTCTGGGCATACCCTTCCCATTTAGGGCAACTTTAGCAACACAAAAGGATGACATTTAGGGCAACTTTAGCAACACAAAAGGATGATGGACGGAGTGCTGACAATGCAAACACTCACCCCCAGTCACAGATCTGGGTTTAATCCATCGTTCTTTTGCTCACCATGCCACCCCAGTTTGGACCCAGTCATATGCAAATCAGTCTTGACCCAGTTCCTCATGGGAACAGTCCAGCCCGAACTGCCAGGCCAGGTCCTCCCTGGACCGGAAACAAGCATCCTGGGACCGGTTTCAGGGTATCAGCCTTCTTCATCCAGGCTAGCTTGATTCCAGTGGCACAGTGAGCGAGGGACCCACGTCTGGGCATACCCTTCCCATTTAGGGCAACTTTAGCAACACAAAAGGATGACATTTAGGGCAACTTTAGCAACACAAAAGGATGATGGACGGAGTGCTGACAATGCAAACACTCACCCCCAGACACATATCTGGGTTTAATCCATCCCACGTCTGGGCATACCCTTCCCATTTAGGGCAACTTTAGCAACACAAAAGGATGACATTTAGGGCAACTTTAGCAACACAAAAGAATGATGAACGGAGTGCTGACATTGCAAACACTCACCCCCAGTCACAGATCTGGGTTTAATCCATCGTTCTTTTGCTCACCATGCCACCCCAGTTTGGACCCAGCCATATGCAAATCAGTCTTGACCCTGTTTCTCATGGGAACAGTCCAGCCCGAACTGCCATGTCAGGTCCTCCCTGGACCGGAAACAAGCATCCTGGGACCGGTTTCAGGGTATCACCCTTCTTCAGCCAGGCTAGCTTGATTCCAGTGGCACAGTGAGCGAGGGACCCGCGTCTGGGCATACCCTTCCCACTTAGGGCATTTTTAGCAACACAAAAGGATGATGGACGGAGTGCTGACAATGCAAACACTCATTCCCAGTCACAGATCTGGGTTTAATCCATTGTTCTTTTACTCACCATGCCACCCCAGTTTGGACCCAGCCATATGCAAATCAGTCTTGACCCTGTTCCTCATGAGAACAGTCCAGCCCGAACTGCCAGGCCAGGTCCTCCCTGGACCGGAAACAAGCATCCTGGGACCGGTTTCAGGGTATAAGCCTTCTTCAGCCAGGCTAGCTTGATTCCAGTGGCACAGTGAGCGAGGTACCCACGTCTGGGCATACCCTTCCCATTTAGGGCAACTTTAGCAACACAAAAGGATGACATTTAGGGCAACTTTAGCAACACAAAAGGATGATGGACGGAGTGCTGACAATGCAAACACTCACCCCCAGTCACAGATCTGGGTTTAATCCATCGTTCTTTTGCTCACCATGCCATCCCAGTTTGGACCCAGCCATATGCAAATCAGTCTTGACCCTGTTCCTCGTGGGAACAGTCCAGCCCGAACTGCAAAGCCAGGTCCTCCCTGGACCGGAAACATGCATCCTGGGACCGGTTTCAGGGTATCTCCCTTCTTCAGCCAGGCTAGCTTGATTCCACTCACCTTACACCGCTTGTTTCCCCTTTATGCATCCCCACTCCTAGTCCTCATAAATTAATAAATTTTGAGAGTGGGTTCACATTGTGAGCTTTTTGAGACCGCGTTGTTTTTAAAGTGCGTGGCATTGAAGGTGCAAGCTTTATCACCCGCTTCAGATCCAATGGGACTGCAGCAGAGGTAGGTAGAGGAAGAAAGAAGAAAAGGGTAGGGAGGATTTTTGGGATGCAGCAAGGTCATGTAGTGACTGGGGGAGGTGGGCACACCTCAATTAGTAAGTAAGTGATTGAGGACGGGTAATCAGAGTGATGAGGATTATCGAGACACAGCCTGCACATTTCACTGTAGATGCCTTCATTAAAATCCATTATCACCTCATATCACCTCCTAGTTACACTGTTTACATATTGAGGAGCAACAACAGTGATGATTAAGCCTAGACTAAAAGTAATGACGATTATCAGTATGTAATCTGGTCAAGGCTAGGAGTAATTAAATAATTATGATTCAAATAATTAAGTAATTATGATTGCTGGTGGGAAAGACGAACTTTATAGAATACTTATATTTAATTTCATTATGCAACAGTTTGATAAAATAGTCTATGGGCAGTGCTCAATTTGAGCCAGGGGTTTCCAGTTCTCAGCACCCGCACTTAATTGTCAACACCGGCACTTATGACAGTCTGCCACACGGTGGCGCTGTTTGTCTAATTTAGAGACAAGCACGACAATAGCTGTTTATTAATTTAACACACATTAAAAATTACTCAATACCTGACACCAATGCCATTCTGCTAGATGTGGGGACTGGATTAGTCGGAATTGTCACGCTTGTAGGAGTTTGATGGTAAGTAGTTGTGTTGTTACTGTAATTGGCAGCGCTTATAGCGGCAATGGACTCTGAAAGTGGAAGTGGCCTCCTGACAAGGGCCCTGGCAGTTTTTTTTCACAAATTAAGCACGGACTATACAGATCACTTGTGTTGATATAAAATGCTAATGGAAAGAGGGAATGTGTGCCTGTTGCTGCCCTGTCATTGTGGCTGGAATTTCACATCGAACAGTGAACTGGAAAATGTTGGTCCTCAACATGAAGGCTCCCCTGGCTATCCCAGCAAAAGGTCACTTGTTCTGAGAGCGCTCGTTCCCAGGAACCAGATCAAGATGCTTCAGTCTAAAAACAGCGCTGTCCCTATATAGACAAAGTGCTGTGAAACAGCTCCTTCTCCGCGTGTCTCAAGAAGACCCGCTGGAAGGACACACAGCGAGTGAGGGCTTGAGAATGGGAAACAGAGAGCAACATTACAGTGACGTGTAGACCCATATTTGTATGTGGAGGTGAAATTACTGTATTAAGGTATGTGACACGTTCCACGTTCTATCTATAGCCGCCATATCGGCATAATGCACTTTTCAATAAAAATAAAAAAAATGCCTTTTTGTTTAAAATGAGAAGTGCAGCACACCCCTACCAGCTGTGATCACAGAATAAATGTTCGGTGGTGGGAGGTATAATAAAAATAGACACAGCAGTCCTTTAATGAGGAGACAAGTTTGTTGAACTCATTAAAGGATATACTTTCCGAGTTTGTGTTTGGAGGAACAGCAGTCTTTTTCTTGCTGTCTGGCAAGGAGACAGCAAATGAACTCACTCACTTTAAACGTGTGCATTGAGGTCTAGCATGTGTTGTATTGTATTATATAGCATGTGTGCAGCGCTCATGCCTACTCGGGGCGTTGCGGCGTTTATCCTTGTGGCATCACGCTGCACGCGTGGGTGTGTGGTTGGGAGCGTGATGGCTTTTCTTTGAGCCTAGGTGGGAAGTATTTACATGTCCTGGCAAGGACCTCTGACGGGCAGTAATCATGGTATATGAGACGTCCACCTGATGTGCCTGAGAGGAAGTTGCGCCATTTTGTCTTGGGCAAAAATGACACCCCCAACCGTTTGACCCTATCTCCCCAGTGCGGTGACGTAACCTCAGCCCCCATTCCCCCCTCCCCCCCAAAGTAACTTGAGGGGTCCCTCCTCCCTGGACCGAGTCAGGAGCCTGCCTCCTGTGCACAGTACTGTGCTAAAGGGGGGGTGGGAGAGCTGTAGCTCACCAAAACCCCCGCACTACGGCGTATGTTGGGGGAGGGGGGGCGGGGGCGGTGGGCTGCAGAGGCCTTTGTTACGCCACTGATGCAACAGTGACGCACGCAGGTCTTGCCTGCGCTGCTTTGGCCAGTCTTATAATAGTATCAGGTTTTAGAGACCACGGTGACCTTATTGAAAAGCACCCAGGCCACGGCTTTTATGACATTTCTATCGTATCCTAGTTTCTTCAGATTTACGATCTGTTGGCGGTTTGTTCATAACAGGGCCTGATACTCTGCCAGGGTAAAGAAATATGCCCGCCGGTGTTCTAACAGAACTCCCGGGCGGAGGCGCCAGTCGTGTCTTCCCTAGCAGCAAGTCCTCGAGACCCGGCGCTGGCTCGGGTGCAGCGCGCGCTTAAAGCAGGGGTCGGAAGTTTGCATTATTTTTGTAATTTCATTTGGAGGCCCGGAGGCTGGGCCTAGGCAGGCACAGCTAAAGCTGATCTGCATAGTTCGATGACGTTTTTACGTCTTTTTCTGTGTGTGCAGAAGGTGCAGCGCTTGATCTATTAAAAAAGAAGAATATAAAAAAAGAAACAAAAAATACCTTGATTCCCCCTCTTAACTCTTTCTTCTACTGTCCTACGCGTCCTGTTTCTTTACCTCACTCTTGCACGTTATTTCCAATTCTTCTTTCTTTTATTCCTTTGTTAACATTTTCCTTTCTTGTCCTCATCCTTTGTTAATTTTGTGTCTTTCTTTCGCTTGGGCTTGCTCAATGTCAGATCATTAGAAAAAGGTCCTAATCATAAAAAGTGAGGGGCTGAAGCTCAGCACAAATTAAACACCGCGGGGGCTATTCCCCAAGGTAAAGTTACATGTAAATAAATATACATATCTAAGTTTACTCTTTCGCTCTGTAGTAAAATTACGTCCTAAGGCTATTCATCATTTACAAGTTTAAATGTACTACGAAGTGTTGCTTACATGTCTCCGCCACCTGATCATTTCATGAGTGTAAAGCTGCTACCTACGCGTAGACGGAGATCACCACTGGGGCCGGTATCCCATTATGGCAGTGGTCTCCAAACTTCTTAATGCTCCGCCCCCCCCAGTGGAAAAATAAAAAACATTGTGCCCCCCTCAGAATTTTTCACAATTATTTTATAAGGAAGGCACTGTTTAAAAATGTCTAGACCTATATAAACATTGCAGTTAAGTACTGTTACCTTTTTAAAAATGCAATAACATGCTTTTGCTTAAAACAAAGGCCTGTTATCTGTATAATGCTGCTTTTGGCCATAGTCTGGAGTCCCCCTTGGTATTACTTGAGGCCCCCCCTAAGGGGGGCCCGCCCCCCCAGTTTGAAGACCTCCACCTTATGGTAAAGCATAGGGAAAAAATCAAAGTTTACTAACAATCGAATACAATTGGTAAAAGTATTTTTAAGATAAATATTAATGTAAATTAATTTAAAATATGTATTTTGAATGTAGATCTGTGTTTAAAAATTATAAATACTTCCGAAAAAAATAAACAGTAATTTTCAGTCCTGCGTTGCAGCATGCTTGAGTGAATTTATCTAGAGGGTTCAAGTAAATGTTTGCAGAGAGATATGAATGAAATAATCCAATTTAGCACCCAAAGACAAGAACCATAAATAGATTCTCCCAAAGAGGAGTTATTTCGATGTATTTATTTTCCTTCTTAGCCTCTTGCACTCTATTCTGTCTGGTACTTCCATCACCTCTAGACATGACAAATGCTGGCAGTGGCATAACACAAAATGATGCCTCCCTGCAAAATATGTTAGGGGTCTCCCATAGCTCACAGACATTCATAGATGTTGGGCTGAATGGGGACCCCTGAATGGTGGAGCCCCCGCGTCACAGGCCCTGCATTACACCCCTGAAGACTGGCTGCAAAAGAGTAATAATAGGAGGAGGGGTGACATTTGAGACATTTTTTCACTCTGACTGAGGATGGGTGTACTTCACTGTACAGTATTGAGAACATACCTAGTTGTATATAGCTAACCAATGGTTGACCCAATATGTGCTTATTTCACCCGTTCTATCCCAGCATCTGATCTGGTTTGCCAACATTGCAGTTCCACCTGCCACACAGCATCTCAGTTTTGAGCACATTACCTTTTCACTATTTGTAAACGTATGGAAAAAACTTTAGGAAATATTGTTTGAATAAAAGGCGAATAATCAGCTTCTTAAAAAATGTTCACTATGTGCATAAAGTAACAGAATCACACAAGTACAAATATGTAGTTATTTTAAAGCAATGCCAACATGCTTCATGTGCGGAAACCGAAAATCGATGTAACTGCTAATATGTGGGGAAAGTACAAACCAACTTAGGCCCTCATTACGAACAGCCTGGCCCCGGAGGCGGCAATTAGCACTTCTGCAAAAATCCACTTCCACAAGGGTGGGAATTTACCATCTGTATACTCATTGCCTTTTTCTGAATTCATCTCTGCAAAGAAGGGCATAGCGGATGTTGATGCTTATCATTATTCTCTTAAATCTCAAAATATGCAATAAGGATCACAGCGGATAAATTCCCCAAACCTCGGTGCAGTTTTTTATCATATACAATAGTTATCGCATCAGACAGGCCTATTCTTCGCCAGGCTCTATGTAGGAATTCAAAAGCAACATAAACTCCGGTTCTCATATCCCTTGTGAAACTCTGGCAACATTTTCATCTCACTCAACACCTTGAGTACTAGGTCTTATGTAAAGCGATTCTATTACAAATATAATAATATAAAGAACAAGTGCTTAGTTTTTTAAATCATTCTTTCTCTCACCCATGAAAGTTTGATGCTTTTGTGCCCGGCAAGTACTTTTGAATTTACAAAAGTACCAAAAGGCCTACTTAAATCTACTAACAGACATCGGTAAACTGATACAAATCTATGGAGTAGCTTGTTGGACAGTCTTTTTAAAAGTTTAAAAGGCAGGTCCATGTATCTTGGAACTCTAAAGATGCTCTCTCCTGTATCCTTGTTAGAGAGACAGTGGATGCAGCAAATGAGTAAAAGTAAACCTACACATGCACATTAAAAACCTGCTGTACCATACAATCTATACACATGTCTATGCAAGTGTCTGTGCAGAGTTTCATCAGGTGAATAAATGAAATATTTGACTCCAAGAGCCGGAAAAATTCCCATTAAGGCTAGAAGTATGCCGTAATTGTGATGCCACTTCTAGTGACATTGTTGCAAACGTCTTCCTCTAATTAGTCATTTTCACTCATTCTTAGGTCCAAGTGTACCAGACAGCTTGTCTCACTGGTTGCTAAAGACTTCTTGGGGACATTCTGAAAGCTGACCTAGGAATGTATTCTGCCAATTGCCTACCATTGGCTTTGTGGGTTGTAACTCAAATTTGCTTGCTTTCTATCTGCTGGCTTCATTTGTTTTAGGCTGTCCAGCATGTCTTTGTCCCTCCTGACAAGCATAGCCTGTTCACCATCTCTCTGACTCGCTCTTTGTATTATTTCACCAGTGCTCACTTTCTGTAATCAGGCCTTTACATTTTGTTCTTATCTTGTCACATTTGCTGTGCATTCAAAGACAAAGGTAAAATGTCTGTCTCTGTCTTCTGAGGAAGCATGGTGTTTACTTTTCCTTCACTGACAGAATTATATGACAATCTCAGGGTAAAATGAAAGGCTTTTTTCTAGCACACAATAACATTTAAGTGTCTGTAAATGAACTGTGCAATTATTTCAGAATATTTCAGAATTCGGAAAGCACCACTGAAACGTATTTTTTGTAATTCTGAAGTGTGGTAGAAACAAATATTGTAATCTGATCATAACAAATCAATACACTAGGCAATGCTATTTTCATACATTATTGTTTGTGTGCTGGATAGTTTTATCAGTAAAACTGTATGTTTGTGCAAATATAATGGTCATTTCAATGGACAATGTGTTGTGTGTAGTTGCAGTGTGCTACCACACCACACATACTTCACTCTGAGACACTCCACTATGCCCTTCCACTCTACAGCAATCTAAACAACTCCATGGGCCAGATGTATCAAAGGGTTTTACCCATTCTGTGTCTATGGGAAAATGTGTTCGTACATATGGCCCCATGTTTCAGCAATCCACTCAATGCCACTCCACTCCACTCTACTCCATTCCATTCCACAACACTCTACGCCACTCTATGACACTCCACTCTATTCCACTCTACAACACTCCACTCTTCAATATTCAGTTCCACTCTAGAACACTCTATGCCACTTTAAGCCACTCTATTGTACCACACCACTTTTCTCCAATTTATGACACTCCACTCTATGACACTTTACTCCACTCTTCGCTACTCCACTCCACGCTACTCCACTCCGCTCCAGGCCACTCCACACTATGATATTTTACTGCACTTTAGGACACTTTACTCCACGCCATGCTATGCCACTCTACTACACTCCACTAAACACCTCTCCATTCTATATCACTCCACTCTATAGCACTCCACCCTATGACACTCCATTTTGACACCCTACTCCACTCTATGCTCCACTCTGACATTGTAGCCCCCTCCACTCTATGAAACTCCACTCCATTCTACGCCACTCCCACTCTACACCACTCCATGCCACTCCACAACTATACTCCACTCTGCAACACTCCACTCTATGACACTCCACTCTACAACATTCCATGCCACTCCATGCTCCACCACTCTATGCCACTTTATTCCACTTTACGCCACTCCATTCTATGACACTTTACTCTGCTCTATGCTACATCACCCCACTCTACTCTATGACAATTTAGTCCACGCTGCGTCCATACACTTTATGCCCCTTTTCTCTAAACTCAACATCCCTCCACTCTACGACTCTCTAAGACACTCCAGGACACGCCAAGACCCTCTACGACACTTCACTTTACAACACTTTACTTCACTCTGCTCCACTCTATGTCACTTCACTCTATGTCACTCCACGCTACAACACTCTATGCCACTTCATGCTCCACCACACTATACCACTTTACTCCACTCTACACCACTCCACTCTATAACACTTTACTCCACTCTACGCTACATCACCCCACTCTACTCTATCGCACTTTACTTCACTCTACGCTCCTGCACTCTGTGCCCCTCCACGCTATGACCCTCCACTCTACACCCCTCCACTCTACAACTCTCTAAGTGACTCTAGGACACTCTAGGACCCTCTACAACACTTTACTTTACTTCACTCTGAGCTACTTTACTTCACTGTAGACTACACTCTACAACATTCCACTCTGGGAAACTCCACTCCATGACACTCCACTCTATCCCACTCTATGACACTCCACTCTGAAACACTACACTTCACTCTAGGACACTCTCCTTCACTCTACTTTACTCAAATATACAGAACTATACTCCATGACACTCTATGCCCCCTCACTCTACGACATTCCACTCCACTCTACTTCACTTTGCACCTATCTTCAACACTATTCTCCACTCTATGGCAATCTACTCCACTCTACACCACCCTACTATACACCACAATTTCTACTCCAATTTACACCACTGTATGCCACTCCACTCTACGCAAGTGCATCCACTCTTCATCTCTCTACTCCACTCTACTCCACTCTATGCCACTCTACTCTACTTCCCTGTATACCACATTACGCCACCGTACTCCACCCTACTCTACATCACTCTACTCTATGACACTCCACTGTATGATACTCCACTCAATGCCACTCCATCCTATGTCCATCCACTCTACGACCCCCTGCTCTATGACCGCTCTATGACCCTTCATTCAACTACACTGTACTCCATCCTACAACACTCTGCTCCACTATATGCCACTACACTGCACTCCACTATCTCTATGCCACTCCACTCTACAACACTCTACTCCACTCTACTGCACTCTATGCCCCTCCACTTCACTCTACATCCCTCCACTCTACGAAATTCTACACTCCTCTATCCACTCTACAACTCTCTACCTCACTCTACACCACTCTAAGCAACTCCCTCTATGCCACTCCATGACACGTTACTCCATCCTACTCCACTCGACTCTACTCTATGGCATGCTAGGCCACTCTACTGCTTTACTTCTACCTGCACCACACTCCTCTATGACACTCTATGCCACTCCACTCAACAACACGCAATGCCACACCAATCTACAACATTCTACACCACTCCACTCTATGACACTTTACTCCACTCTACACCCCTCCACTGTACGCCCCTCTAAACCACTGTACACCCCTCCACTCTTTGCCACTCTACACAACTCTACAGCGCTCCTCTGTATACCACTCTAATACATTCTACTCCATTTTACTCTACACCACTCCACTCTACTCCACGACACTCCACTCACACTACACCCTATGATACTTAACTCTATGTCACTCCACTAAACTCTGTGCTACCCTGATCTACACCACTCCACTACACTCTATGCCATTCTACCCTACAACACTACTCCACTCTATGTCACTCCACTCTACAACACTCCACACCACTCTCCTCTATGCCACTAACGTTTAGCCACGCTGAACAGCAGCCACGCTAGCGTACAACATGGCTAAACACATTTGCAAAGGAAATAGCTCTTGCATAGACGAGACGTATTGGTTTTGCCAATTATTTTTAAGGACTGGTCCCTGTACTTCAGTAAGTCACATGTTATTTACCCAAGGACTATTGGGAGGGGGTTGAATAGAGATCTGGGGGATTAAGAGTTAATGTTTATATTTTCGATGCATGTGTGCCCGGGTAGCATGCTGGATCCTAAAATGCGGGCAAAGGGTTTCTCTCGCTGATTTTTCAATCTACCTCTCTGCTGTCTGGAGAGTGTGTGCGGGCGAGACTGGTGGGTTTAGACCAAGAATTCAACAAATGGCTAGAAATGTGAGTCTCAGTCGTTAGTAGAGATATGCTGCTCTGTATCTGGCAAACTATTTCCAAAATACAATGTCGATTTGTCTACTTACCTTGGCGTCTTGTAACCATTCTACTGTTTCGAATATGAAGAGTGTATATTTTTTTCTAAACAAGTAATCTGTTCATGGCTTGATAAATGAGGTTAAATGTTACTTTTCTTCACCCCGTGTAGCAATAGCTTAGAAAAGCGTCGTTCTCTGGAGCAAAGCAGACTTTACGCGAGAGTTGCTCGAGTTTATAGGGCGTGTAGAACAGAATGCACTGCACATTTTTATGAAAAGCAAAAAGCCCCCTCTTGCTCTATAGTAGATTTAACATCTACTCGTTAAATCAGGACTTTTCGAATTGCATTTTGGAACATTCTTCCCCTCCCCTTGATTCCTGGCAGACCTTACTTCAAAAGAAGTGCTCAGAACCAGTGCTGATGCCCTGCAGTGCCTGCGCCCTATAAGGTTAATAATGTCAATAATAGGGCATTAATGCCCGCGTGACAGAGGACTGGACAATGCAACGAGTAATGGTTTTCTTCTCAGTCAGACTTGCCACCTCTTTATTTATTATCAGGAACAACTCTTCTTCTTAATCAAATTTTATTTTCCTTCTCAGTAATTTCATTTTCTCTATAAAGCATGATTAGTAAACTTAGTTAGTGCACAGTCAGATGCCCACTGCTAAGCCCCCTCAGGCATTTTCACTTATTTATATAACATAACATACTTAGGTAACATGAGGGTCCTCTGAGATCTGCAGGTAATAGGGAGCCACCCCAGATCGAGAGGTTAGCGAGACATCATGGCCCATATTTATACTTTGTGACGCAAAACTGCGCCCACGCAGTTTTGCGTAAAAAAAATTAGCGCCGGCTAACGACATTCTGAAGCGCCATGCGGGCGCCATATTTATTGAATGACGTTAGCCGGCGTTAGCCGCCGGCGCCGTCTGGTGTGCGTTAAAAAAAACGACATACACCAGGCAGCGCCGGCGTAGGGGGATATGGAGCTTGGGCGTCAAGAAATGGGGCAAGTCAGGTTGAGGAAATTTTTTCGCCTCAACCCGATTTGCGCCATTTTTTTTCACTCCCAACCCCCATAGAAATGACTCCTGTCTTAGCAAAGACAGGAGTCATGCCCCCTTGCCCAATGGCCATGCCCAGGGGACTTCTGTCCCCTGGGCATGGTCATTGGGCATAGTGGCATGTAGGGGGGCACAAATCAGGCCCCCCTATGCCACAATTTCTTTTTTTTAAAAACACTTACCTGAACTTACCTTAATGTCCCTGGGATGGGTCCCTCCAGCCTTGGGTGTCCTCCTGGGGTGGGCATGGATGACAGGGGGTGTCCCTGGGGGTATGGGGGGGCACCTCTGGGCTCCTTCAGAGCCCACAGGTCCCTTAACGCCTGCCTTTTGCAGGCGCTAAAAAACGGCGCAAAAGCGGCCGTACGTCATTTTTTTTGACCCGCCCACTCCCGGGCGTGATTTTTGCCCGGGAGTATAAATCCCACGCACATGCCTCGGAGTCGATTTTTTAGACGGGAACGCCTACCTTGCATATAATTAACGCAAAGTAGGTGTCCACGCTAAAAAATGACGCTAACTCCATGGACTTTGGCGCTAGACGCGTCTAACGCCAAAGTATATATATGGAGTTAGTTTTGCGTCGAAATTGCGTAAAAAAAAACGACGCAATTTCGGCGCAAACGGAGTATAAATATGCCCCCATGTGTTTTTGCGTTGGTGCCCATCATTCACCTACTCGACATTCAACTGGGACCTGATGCCCGCCTCTCTATTAACACTGCTGATGGTTTTTATTGCATTATGCAACTATGTAACAATGGTTTCCTTCTGTTTTACACAATGACAGCATGTTTTTCATTCATGTATTCGTACATGGTATGGTGTATCAATTAAACCTGATGTTTTCCTATATAGATATCCAAAGACTATAAGTGTTCTTCACATACTTTGGGCCTGATTTAGATAGCGGCGGATGGGTTACTCTGTCACAACGGTGATGCATATCCTGTCTGCTCAAATCTAAATCCCATTGTATACAATGGGATTTAGATTTCGGCAGACGGGATATCCATCACCGTTGTGACAGAGTAACCCATCCACCAATATCTGAATCAGGTCTTAAATCAGAAATCACAGGGAAACTCCCATAGTTGTTGTTCAGAAAAATAATGCAAATAGTTTACCGTCCATTCTGTGAGACGGAGAGGCACACGTGTTTGCATGGAGGTCGTGCATTTCTCCTCCTCAGACACTGGCTGATAACATGCTGGTCTCTCTCACAGACAGGGCTGTGCTTTGCGAGGCATTGACAATCTGCCCTTGCCAAACAGATATGCATCTCTTCCAATGCCAGACTTTCAGGTGCAAATTTGAATTAGCAGAGACACAGTAGGAAGTGGAATTGTCACAATTAACGTTATCCTCTTTCATATTATTTACATTATGTTTATTTATTATTTCCACTCTGAGTGATAGCTGTAATTTTGCATATGTTCTGTACTAGATTAGCTTCTAATAAAATCCTCCAATAGTGCTAGCAAAGGCATGTAATGGTTTTCTTCTCAGTCAGACTTGCCACCTCTTTATTTATTATCAGGAACAACTCTTCTTCTTAATCAAATTTTATTTTCCTTCTCAGTAATTTCATTTTCTCTATAAAGCATGATTAGTAAACTTAGTTAGTGCACAGTCAGATGCCCACTGCTAAGCCCCCTCAGGCATTTTCACTTATTTATATAACATAACATACTTAGGTAACATGAGGGTCCTCTGAGATCTGCAGGTAATAGGGAGCCACCCCAGATCGAGAGGTTAGCGAGACATCATGGCCCATATTTATACTTTTTGACGCAAAACTGCGCCAACGCAGTTTTGCGTAAAAAAAATTAGCGCCGGCTAACGCCATTCCGAAGCGCCATGCGGGCGCCGTATTTATTGAATGACGTTAGCCGGCGTTAGCCGCCGGCGCCGTCTGGTGTGCGTTAAAAAAAACGACATACACCAGGCAGCGCCGGCGTAGGGGGATATGGAGCTTGGGCGTCAAGAAATGGGGCAAGTCAGGTTGAGGAAATTTTTTCGCCTCAACCCGATTTGCGCCATTTTTTTTCACTCCCAACCCCCATAGAAATGACTCCTGTCTTAGCAAAGACAGGAGTCATGCCCCCTTGCCCAATGGCCATGCCCAGGGGACTTCTGTCCCCTGGGCATGATCATTGGGCATAGTGGCATGTAGGGGGGCACAAATCAGGCCCCCCTATGCCACAATTTTTTTTTTTTAAAAACACTTACCTGAACTTACCTTAATGTCCCTGGGATGGGTCCCTCCAGCCTTGGGTGTCCTCCTGGGGTGGGCATGGGTGACAGGGGGTGTCCCTGGGGGCATGGGGGGGCACCTCTGGGCTCCTTCAGAGCCCACAGGTCCCTTAACGCCTGCCTTTTGCAGGCGCTAAAAAACGGTGCAAAAGCGGCCGTACGTCATTTTTTTTGACCCGCCCACTCCCGGGCGTGATTTTTGCCCGGGAGTATAAATCCCACGCACATGCCTCGGAGTCGATTTTTTAGACGGGAACGCCTACCTTGCATATAATTAACGCAAAGTAGGTGTCCACGCAAAAAAATGACGCTAACTCCATGGACTTTGGCGCTAGACGCGTCTAACGCCAAAGTATAAATATGGAGTTAGTTTTGCGTCAAAATTGCGTAAAAAAAAACGACGCAATTTCGGCGCAAACGGAGTATAAATATGCCCCCATGTGTTTTTGCGTTGGTGCCCATCATTCACCTTCTCGACATTCAACTGGGACCTGATGCCCGACTCTCTATTAACACTGCTGATGGTTTTTATTGCATTATGCAACTATGTAACAATGGTTTCCTTCTGTTTTACACATTAAAAATGCAATCAAATCAAGTACACTCCAACATTATGAATGGACTGGGTCTTTTATCTCAAACAAGACATCATATATCGGATTGCACAGCTCCTTATGGTTACCAATAAGGCTCAGTGCTAGTGAAGGTGACATAAGACAAGTATGCAAAAAAAATCAAGGAAAACAAGCAAAAGCTTGCTATAAAATCAATCAATCATAAGTTCTAGAGCGCAACTACTCACCTGTAAGGATCTCAAAGGGCTGGGGGGGGGGTCGGTCCTCTGTGCTTCAGTCGAAGAGCCAGGTCTTAAGGTCTTTCCTGAATTGAGGCAATGATGGTGACTGCCTGAGGTGAAGAGGCAAGGTGTTCCAGCTCTTTGCTGCAAGGTAGGCGAAGGAACGTCCTCCTGCCAAGGTCTTCCGTATCGAGGTATGGTGGCTACTGCCTGTTGAGCGGAGCGGAGAAGTCTGACGGGGGAGTAGAAGGTGATACAGTGGTTGAGGTAGGTACAATCCATACAATGATGCAAACAGTTGACTCAATGTCTATGCCCATTCATCATTGGATTTAATCATGCATTAAAATATGTAGGAGTCTCTCTCATTATGACCTGCTCGTATGCCAAAATTTTGTGTGGAATTAAATGCGTAGGTGTACTAAGTGACAAAGATGGTCTAAGACAGATAATATTGATTTTACTGAATAGGGTGTTTTCCAAAGTAAGATTTTGGTTGGACGTTCTGGAAGAATTGGATTAGTTCCAATTTGATGTTGTACTTTTTGAGTATAGTGGTAGGCATATAAGACAGACCTTATTTATTTAACATCTGTATTTATGGTTCAGCGATATTGTAATTAGATGGGTTAAAATTGATGTAACAAAATGGTGTGTAGTGTTTACCAGCTGTATAGCTGTCTCTGTGTGTTTTTTATCCCTGTGGGTTTCCTGGGGGTAAAATCTGCCTGATCTCTGCCTCCCCCATCTCCTATGAATTACGTAAACGTGTGATTGAGAATTTAGGAGTTGAAGCCTTTTACTTACCCTATGGAATATAATGCAGTCAATTGTGACCCTAGGTGAATCAACTGGCAAAGATGAGGCTGCTTCCATTTTCTTGTCCTATCTTCTAGACGTTAACAGGATGCACACAGCTATTATGGGTAACTTGCTTCCGGATACACCATAAGGGTTTTTCAGAGATACTCAGTTACAGTAATTTGTACAGTCTGGACTTCCAGTGGTTAGCTATGACTAACTAGAGGTGAGAATACAAATGTAAAGCTAAACCCATGGATAGACATGCCGAAGATGTTAGTCCAGTTGAGAATATAATGTAAACTGCACAACCTCAATAATGTAGGCCTATTAGAGTTAAAGCCAATCTCTTACACCCAAAGTAGTTGCACCTTTCCACCAAGGCTACTGGGTGACCTATTACGTTTTGAATTATATTTATCCCATGATTATCTTAGACATTTGTTTGAACAAATGATATGAGGGAATTGCTGATGTATATAGAGATATGGCAGTGACCGCGTTTACTTTTTCTTAAATAGTTCAATTTTTCTGTAGATGTCATCCCATAATTAAGTTAACCATGATATAGAGAATTAATATTAAGAAATAAGAGTTTACACTGGAGACGCTGTACCTATAATACCTTTGACTGACTCGGTCTCTCTTTTTTTCCAATCGGATACAATTTAGGATTTGATTTAGTGATTAGAAATAACCTTTCCTGATGATAACAACCATATAACTTATGAAATCACTACTAATAGATACATTAATATCTAGTAATATTCTAGCTATGATGCATGCTCATCATGGTGTTTAACAGAGAATGATGGTTCTTGTGGTAAGTCTTAAAAGTTATTTTACCTGAGGACGTATTCCACACTCTACATGGACAAGTTCCACCAATCTGTGGCTCCTTCCTTTTGGTGCACCTCTCGCTTGACACTTTGGTCGAACTTTTCAGCCCTCTTGTTTTCCTGTGTTCCTCTTTCTCTTACTTGGTGTTTTTGAAGATCTCTCTCAGAAGTGGAGTAGCTGGTTTGTTATAACACCTAGTGGAAACAATGTATGAGACTGATTACCAAATATATCAATCTCTTCTAGCCCTGAAGGAGTCAATGTCCTATATGACAGGACAAAACACACATCGACCAATTTGTAATCAGTTGAAGTGTCAACCACAAAAAAAGAGTCAATAAAAAAGATTTAATCACACAATAGCACAGGGACAATTCCATCCGTGTGCAAGGGCTCACACCTGTTTATGTAGCCTGAGGGATTTTGTCTCGGTTTGGGGATCTTTGGAGTAGCTGCTCCCTCTACGCTGCTGAACACTGCAAATAAGCTTGGATGATTAGAGCTTACCTGCAATTCGAGTCTGAGTGCACCAGCATTAACTATACCACCAACCTCCTGTCTTCAGTTCAAATTTCACGGAAATCAACAAAGGGGAAACTATATCATTTGGAGTGACCTACAAGTAAAGGTTCCCATTTTGAGCCTTTCACTGCCAGATTTTCTAAGGATTCCTGTGCATTTTATGATCTAAGTCATAAGGGCAGTTTGCTATCATCTACAGCAAAAACTGCTTAACAGAATTACACTAAACGTGGCATGATAGTTGACCTTAAATAAAAATTGGCCAGTTAGGTGGCTTCAGTAGTTTTGTGATATTTGTGTTAAAAACGTGTGTGGGTGGTCTTCAAGTGGTTAATATTTAGTTTATTTAGATTATTTAAAGAATAAATAAAATATGATTAGATGAGGGAGCACTTCTTCCTCCCACCTGTATCAGTGTATGTGAATATAGAACAGAGCCACACAATTTGATAAACTGGCCATCAATGTTGGTGTAGCTATCATTAGACAAAGAGAGTAATCCATCTATATTTGCAGATCCTGTGCCACAGAAAACAAATTAGGGGGTAAGGGCACTAGGGGTTGATGGGGGCATCCCTGACCGCTGGAAGGATGTGGAGAGAATCTCAGAAGGGCTGACCCTCCTTTCAAAGGTTTGTGTGAAAAATAATGTTGTATTGTGGAATGCACAGACCTAAGCTGGGACTCACATATCAAATGGAGCTGTAGCCACCCAGTGTATCCATGAAACCGTAGTAGCCAACATCTTGGATACCTGACGCCCTCTTTAGCTCCATGAATTAAAAAGACATAAAGAATTGGAAGCCCACACTGCTAATATGTGCACTGAGGTGACAACATCATGGACATCACAGAAGCCTCTCAATGCCCCTACAGTTTATAATCCACTGGGTCTAAATTCTAGCCATAATAAGAAGAAGGAACTAGCCGCAGTGAGGCCTGGAACTAAGTGTGAAAGGATGCTGAGCCTAAAGCCTGCTTCTACAATGCCCATCAGGCCCTTGCCGAGGCCCTCAGCTCAACATCCCCAGTTTAAACCAGAGCATGCCAAAGGCATACTGTGGTTAAGGGTCTTGTGACTACAGCCTCTGCTTACTAAAGGTACTGTGCATGGTCATTGGCTGTGCACAGTAGGCTGCAGTTGCATGACATGACACTTGGCTATTCCCTTTGCCCAGTAGCTATGCCCCCAGAACCAATTGCATGCAAGTGTGGTGTGCACTGAGCATGACCTTTGGCTTTTGATTGTGCCCTGTACACAGAGCCCTAGTCACTGAACCTGCTGCTAATAGCTGGGCTGTGGCAAAGAGCGTGGCCTTTGGCCATGTCTTGTACCCACTCCCAAACCCTTAGAACCACTTGTGCACAGATTTTGTCTTTGTCAGTCCTCATTCTCCAGGTTATGCTGTAGACTACCTTTAGTTTTGCGCAGTGGGCCGTGGCGCGCAACATGACTGTCAGCCACAGACTGCACTTAGGGCCATATGTACGAACACATTTTCCCATAGACACAAAATGGGTAAAACCCTTTCCTACATCTGGCCCTTAGTCTCTGTGTTCACAAAGCCCGCTGATTATGGTCTTTGGCCATGCACAGCTGGCCCTATATTTAGAATGCGGCCTTCAGTCATGCCCTGCACCCATTATCCCTGCACTCAATGGCCAGTTTGCCTATAAGTCTATTCCTCCCTTTTTATGGGCGAGCACGAAAAGCTCTGTCCATTCTGTAATCTCTCTTTGGGCTTGAAACCACGCCCATGCCACGTCAGTCACTTACATTGATTCGTGGGCTTGCCTTTTAAAATCTGCTTGCTTTCATTTGTGAAAGGCATGCATACGTTATGCCTTTTCCGGTGTTTAGCCCACCTACACAGCACCGGTAAAGTACCAAAAACATACGGGGCTCGATGTTTTCAGCCTGGAGTCCGGACTACTTTATCTGTTTATTTTCCACGCAGCACGATTGCGCTGCATTTTACATAGCGCGATTACGCTGCGTTTTTTTTTTTGCTTAACAACGCTAATAGCTCTAACTCAAACAAATGCGAGACCCGTTGCATTGAAAATGCTTGTTCAGAACTGATTCTGGGTGGCCACAAACTTCAAAAATAGGTCTGTGAACGTAGCTGTCACAGTGGAATGAGCCCAACCCGTTCTAAAAAGACAGTGCTCCCATTTGGTAATGATCATGCAGGATGTCAAAGGTCAAGGGTTTTATGAGAGATCCTGTTGTGTAACAATATTTTCAAACACAATTGACAGCTGCCCCAGTACCATCCTCATTCAACTGGGACATGCAATTCTTAAGTTCTCTTTCATTTGAGTGAGAATATAAACATACATGTGGCTACTTATTAAAACAATATGTACAGCGAGTAAAGCATGCTTGGGACAAGTGATTAGAACAATGTGTATAGCTTTCTTTCTTCAACTTGCAAAAATTGTGAATTATACAATGTCACAAAAAAGTGTCAGCCTTCCACATTTGTAACAGCGAAAAGGTATTGTACAAAACAGAGGTGTTTGTGGAGACTTTTTAGAAAGGCGTAAAAGGAGAGGTTTTGTGGTGAATTTATAGGCAAGCATAAAACATCAGTAGAAATCATATTTCATGTATTCAGACGAAAAATATATCTTGACCTACAGCAAAAATGCAGACTCCCAAAATTCACCACAATATGCAAACCACAGTAGTAACAGGATTGAACCCGCACCCGCTTAGAGTGCCTTTCAGATTGTTTCCATAATTGCAGACTTCGGATCCCTCAAAGAATCCTTGTGGCTATGTATTTCAATACTGCGCTAAATTTACAAAGTGCTAGGAAACCAGGCTTCAAATTCTCAGGCTGTTTTTTAAGTTCCACAATGAAAGGAACTAATGTAACCTGGGGAGCGGGCACCGTCCAGGCAGCCCTTACATGTTCCTTATTAATATGACAAACTATAGGTGATGATAAATCATTATTCCTTAGAGCACGCATATGTTCTTGGATCCTCTCCTTTAGAGATCTGATGGTGCTTCCTACATAAATCTTACCACAGTCGCTCACTAATATGTAAACCACATATTTGGTGTTGCAATTGATAAAAGTCTGAATCTTATATGTTCTGCTACCATTGAAGTTGAAGGTAAGAGTTCGGTTTAGAGCTATACTATACATATTGCATTTACTGCAGTTGTAAAAGCCAATTGGTTTAGCTGGTAGCCATGTTTCAAATTTGTCCCTAACTGGTGGCAAGAAACTCTTACAGACTAGATCCCCAATGGTGGTACCCTTTTTGTGGATCATTTTGGGGTTGGAGGGTAGCAATAGTTTTAAAGTACCATCAGTATGTAAAACATTCCAATGTTTAGAGAGGAGTTTGTAAATATCCTGACTGTTCTGGCTATAAGATGTACAAAAGGATATTGATCTCTCTGGTCCTCGATCTTTTACTCTTATTTCAATTTTTTTAAAGAGATGATCTCGGCAATTTGTTAATTTTATTTCTAGCTGTCTAGAATGTGGCTTATATCATAAGACGGCAAATGCTGAGCTCCATGTTCTCTTTGAGCTGTGTGTTGTAATCTTGAGAAATATGTTTGATCATTTCAAAAACTACATTTGTTGTACCATAATTCCTTTCCCTTCCTTACATTCCCTTTTTGGTATCTTCTTTCTCCTGTACCCTGGTTCTGTCCTTAGAACGCTCATGTTTCTCACAAGAGGTTTGTCAGTTTAGAACTGACTGTTGGTGAGGCAGTAAGGAATACATCTAATCTTCATTTACATGTGATTCCTGTTCTCAATCCTGAAATATCTAAGAACTTTTTGTAAATGAAGACTATGAGACTGCTTTCGAGTTTGGCGGTCTAAGGACCACCATGTTGGCAGTGACGGTCCAACCGCCAACCGTCTGGCAGACCAGACTGCTGTATTACGAGTTTGGCGATTGCAGAAACAGAAGACCACCAGCGGTTGGCAGCCACGGTCAAGCAGTATAGACCGATACGGTCACCTGGAAGCACAAACAGGCCGGCAGAGCCTGTGTTTCAGCCGGACCCATTACGAGGTTGCACACAGCCAATGTTGCCATGGAGGTCCAACCACCATGTACAAGCTAGCGGGAATGGAAAGTATAAAGGGAGATACTCATCTGCAGGTAGCCTCATATGTCTGGGGCTGCCATGGAACCCTTCCAAAACGTCATGCCGGTGCTCCTGCTAATCCAAAGACAACGAAATCAATGCCTTCGTGGATGACAGCAACCATAAGTACACACACCTACTTGTATCATTCACTAATAAAAACAGCACGTATCACTAGGAAACACATCACATAGGGAGACCTCACAGACAGCAGCTGCGCGTCACACAACACACACCAACAAATATACATCAACACCGACACCCACACACTCACAATACGCACACTTTGGTCAGCACACAAACACTACACTGCAACACTACACAAATACACACTGCCACACAGCTCAGGCACAGGACACTGAAGGCCACACAACATTATCACACACAGCAACACAACTACTGCACATATACAACTACAACTCACACACTCACACCCAACACAGGCTAGGAACTGTCCACACATACAACACACATATCAATGTGGCATGGAACACATACAACACCACCATGAAACAACCCTGCAATGGACACACACATCACACACACTCAGCACAATGTCACGCACAAAACACAGAGAGACAAATAGACAAAAGAGACAAATAGCACCCGAACAACAATACCTGCAAAGTTGGGGTGGGAGCATGTGGAGCATACATGGAAGGAGGCTGCACTGGGACACATAACACGTTGAACAGGGCCCTCAAACAACATGTGCACAGGAAATGGCCCTACATGGATCCCAGGTACAAACAATACCAAAACCAATTTCCATGCACAGCTACACAATGGGGAAGGGCAAGATTACAAAGTACATACAACTCTTACACCATGGGACATACCTCTACATAAGCTAGTTGCAAGGAACACACACCTAAATGGACACATGCACACTCAAATGCAAAGCAACCTAGCACAACTGAACACAGTTCATGTATGCAATACCAAAACCCAAGAAGACACACATCACATGTATACTATAGCCATATAAGAAGGACAAGTCCAACACTATATATGCTCACATTGCACAACACAAAAATAAATACTTACCATAACAAACACTGCACAATGCCATGACACCAACATTGCATCTACACACACATACCCATCACACACCAGATAACCTTCTCTTGGGGGACAACAGCATTGCACAAAAACTCACATACTGCAAACAACACCACATAGAGCAGCAAGCAGGCACACAACTACAGGCACACAACCAAAGTTACCCAGGAACAACAGAAAGCTAGGAAAATAATTGCAGGACAAAGGTGTACCCAACAAACCAACAACTGGTTGAGTTTATTAAACGAAGGGCTGTAAGTCCAAGGCCATAGGCCAGTCCATATGTTGCCCAAATAATGACACTGTGTT
Source organism: Pleurodeles waltl (assembly GCF_031143425.1). NCBI lineage: Eukaryota > Metazoa > Chordata > Amphibia > Caudata > Salamandridae > Pleurodeles > Pleurodeles waltl. The sequence goes on along the minus strand of NC_090444.1, from coordinate 216,233,962 downwards.
GTGCCCAAACTTGATTCCTAACTCCCATGTAATCTCCACAGTAAGGGGCATCAAGGGGGCAGGCAGGTACCTCAGGGATTATCTGAGGGTGGGGAGGGGATCAGGTTTTTTTTGGGGGGGGGTTGAGTTTGGGCTAGGGGGCTCCTTTTTGGGAGGAGTGAACTTCTTTTTGGTGGGGGAGGGGGATGGGTCTTCGTGGGGGCAGGGGAGGCCTTCCCTGTGGAAGGGAAGGCCTTGGGGAGGGATGCAGACCTTTTGGGTGTGATACAGAGAAGGGGAGGACAGGGTTAAGGTCTAGCTTACACAGGAAAAGTTTTTTGGACACACGGGGACGGTCATCAGAAGGGGGTCGGGATTTGGAGGTTGAGGGAATGGTTGTCTGACGTGTAGTAGTGGATATCTTGGGTGCATGCTTGTGGGAGGTATGCTTGTGTGGGGTGGGTGTCTTTTGGGTGGGGGAGTGAGGGTGTTTATGTGTCTTGGGCTGAGGGGGGTGGAGGTGCTGGGGGTTACCGTGGTGGGTGGGTGGTGGTCTGTTGTGGGTGGTGACTGCAGGTATGCTGGATGTGGTGCATGTAGGTGTGTCTGTAGTAGTGGTGTCCGCAGGTGTGGTGATGGGGTGGATGTCTGAGGATCTGCTCAGGTGGTGTCTGCAGGTAGACTGGGTTTGGTGGCTGTGTTGGTGACTGTTGTGGTGGTGTCTGTAGGTATGCTAGATATCGTGTGTGTGTGTGATGCTGGGGTGTCAGGGAAAGTAGTATTGTTGCTGTGTTAGCGGGTCTTTTGTGTGCGTGCCGGTGTGTCTTGTGGTGCTTGTGTTTTTGAATGCTCTGTGTGTCTGTTGAGGTGGATGCATGGGAATCTGTCAGTGTGCTTTGGGTAGGTCAGGAAGGGGGGATTTGGACTGGGAAGAGCGAGGTGGATGGGGGGACGGAAGACAAGGGGTGACTGGTTGCCGTCAGTGTGGAGGCCTGAGCCTGAAAAGATCTCTGTAGGCCAGCCATTGCAAGGTAAATGCCCTCCAGGAACATGTTTGTCTGCTGGAGTTGGGTTGCCAGTCCCTGGATGGCATTCACAATGGTGGACTGACCCACAGAGTTGTTTTCTCAGGAGGTCAATAGCCTCATCTCTATGGACAGCAGGAGTAACAGGGGCTGGGACGCAGGTGCCTGCGGCAAAGGAGACACACACCCTCTTTGGTGAGCGGCACGGTCAACTCGGTGGGGAGCAACAGGGAGGGCAGTGATAGAACGGAGGTGGTGGACAAAGATGGTGCTGGGGGTTCCCTGATGGGTCCTCCCCACTAGGGAGTGGCCACTGGAGAAGGAATCTGAGGATATAGAGGCTGATCCAGTCTCCCCCTCTGGCACTTCCCCTGCCATCCAGGCCACTGGGTCTCTCTGTGTCGGTTGTATCTTGAACTGAGGTCCTGTGGCCAGATGCTTCCCCACTCGGCTGTGCCCCATCTCATTCGCCTGGCTGTGCTAATGCTGCCAAAAGAAAGAGAAATAAGGTTACAACATGGACATGAAAACACTTCAATCACAACTTCGAGAGACAAACCATGCCATCATGTCAAGTAGCCCCCGCAAAAAGTGTCACCTAAGTGGCACAACCATGTGCAATTACATAACCATGCATGCCATCTGGAATTACAAAAGTGATACATGAGAAAATCAGGATCTCAGAAAACTAAAATTGCATGGATGAAGTCTAGCAACCATACTAACCATACCACAACTAGGTTACCACTCCTTCCTCAAACCTGTGCCACATGCAGCAGACTTCAGTGAACTAGTAGCCAACAATTGGATGCCATTGTAAGATACTCTACCAAATACACAAACAAAAGCTCAGATACACGTCTATTCTGCACTGACTTGATGTACCAACAATATCAGAGGTTGCAAAGGAAATGCAGCTGACACAGGTACACATCTGCAAAAACCTGGAGTAGGTGACATGGAAATGCCCATGTCACTATGGACACATCACAACAATGTACAGCTTCACAAGTGACACCTGTACAAAATGAGTCAAGGAAGCAGTAGCAATCTCACTACCTCAGCTGTGGCATTGTAAGGAACAACAATGAAATCATGTTCAAAATCTCATGGAGCGATGTCTCCAGAATACACACAATGATTCTGTAAGGCCCATGAAAGCCACGGCCAATGTCTGATACCCACTACAATGTTCACATTTGAGTGTGTTTGTAGTGAAAAACTGTACCATGCAGAAGGACTCCAACCTGGTGTCCAATGAAAAGCTACATCATTACCCACATCTCAGACATGTTAAGCATGGCATAAGTCTGTGGATCAATCCCTTTCCCCAAACACATGTGATGCAAAGATCACTGCAAATCACTCAATGATGCCTTCCAACAGGCAGGGCACAATCCCCAATCATTACACAGGTACAGTGCACTTCTCAACATGAATCCACATCAAGGGTACATACAAACATAAAGTGGATCCACACTCTGGCCATACCTGTAATGTCCCTCATTGCTACTGCAGTTTTACAAAACTAATGACATGTTATGAGGCATGATGGTATCTGTCAGACAACATATGATGGTGACACACTCCTGTCTGTGGCAACACAAGAAATGGACCACCACTGTAGATGTACCAATACAACAACAGTTACCCATGCACATATATGTGAGAGACTCCAGACATCATCCCATCAACATGGGTAGCACATGCATAAAATAGCAACATATGTATTCTAAGAAGAATGGAGCACGTGCTGACATGTAGGCACAAGGACTGTTGGCTACAGGGATGACACATCGCTCATGTCAATACACATTCCCCACTTACCAGGGGAAAGTAGTTTGCTACAGCTGCCAACAATTAGCCATGTAAGTCATGTCACATGCATGATGGACACCTACGCGTCACAGACTGCAGTCAGGCACCAGCACCCATCATACACTGAAGATAACTAGCTCCTGGGTGGCAGATGGCAACCTACACATATTCCCAGACACATGGCAGGGGACAGTGATCCACATCCTACTTACCCTTAGTCTGTAACATTTGGAAGGAATGATCTGTTGGAGATAACTAGAACCCATTAGAAGAATAAATAGTAAAGATTTGTTCACTTCAAACAGTCATATGTGGTCCCTGCAAAGTAATAGGTCTGAGGATTCCCATTAGTCTTGTCCTAAGTTCCAGGTCCAAAAGGAAAAGCACACCAGTTGGAAACGCATGACATGTTTAGACAAATAAGCTCTCATATAATCTGTGACACATGACACATCCCTCATTGTCGGGGGAGCAGTCAGTCCTTCACCCAATCACCTGGCAAAGGGACAAACAGGAAGTTGCCTTGCACTCACCCCCTTGTGGCTGCTGTGCTGCCCTCAAATAACGATCCAACTCCAGGTAGGCCACCGCCAAAATGTGGGCCATTGAGGGGGGTGATTGTCCAATGGGCACCCCGTCCATGTTGGGAGGACAGCCCCAGCTGGGCCTCTGCGATCTTCACGGACCAGCCTCTAAGGTCCTCCTACCTCTTCTGACAGTGGGCGCTCCACCAGTTGTAGACCCCCAGGGTCTGCACCTTCCTCGTGATGGCTTTCCAAATCTCCTTCTTCTGATGGGCGTTGATTTGCATGGATGCAAAAAACACAACAAGAAATCATGTCAAAAAGTCCCATACAAGATGGATGAGTCACATACATGTCAGCGTGCCAAGCTGCGAACATCCTGTCCTGACGATACTGCTCATGTGTGGCACATAGCAGTCAATGGACACATGGGCATGACTACAATCACTCCCCAAAATGCTGCCCTCACACCACCCAGATCAAGCCCTGCACTGACTAGGTAGGTCAACCGTGACTTCTATGGGACATGAGCTAGCAACCTGACAGAGATCAGAAACACTATGAGACACATCACACCAAGAAACCCCTCAACCAAGAATGCAGATAAACATCCACTATCCCAGATTACCATCCATATCATACAGTCCCTACAGGCCACAGCCAGCCTACAAACTCCACTATCACCCTTGGCTCACAATGAAGGGAGTGGCATGGTGGGCACACAGAGAGTCAAGCCTGTCCATGTGTGGACATGTGCAGATTCAGATGCAGACACATGGCACATCAGGGGGGGGGAGTCTGTGTGTCTCATCAACAACACAAAACACACTTCTGCACATGTGTGTTCACTTAACTTAGGGTACCTTTGGAAAGACACAGGCATGCATTGTACATGTCCTGTATGTGCCTAAAGTACAGAGTCACATAATATGGCTCATCAGTAAGCAACACACTGTTTCCACTTGTGCAATGACCTAAATGCAATGACCCTGCACAGGACACATCTGACCTGGATGAAGGTGACAATAGGGCTGTGAGAACAAGGAACTTGTCAAGGCTATGTAATACACATTGACAAAGATTAAAACAGCACATCTGTCACGGATCACCAACCAGCCCCTAATACCATTTCCATTCTAATCAGTGGACAGAGCCTCAATAAGCTGCATATTGGCACTGAGGCATGATTTGGCACCTGACCATGCTGTGCAGGGATACAGGGTGTGGGCACAGTGTCACGCTTGCATAGCAAAAGGGATTCAATACCAGCCCAGATTACAACAGATACTGTGAGAAACCTTAGACAGGCCCCGGTCTCTGCAGGCTGAGCATGCAGACCTACATGAAACACCATATCCTACACTTACATGCATAAAAGTACATCACGTAGCCTACAGCCAATTGGCATGTGGAGCTTATGTGCTAAGCTGAGCGCCATAGTAAGTCATGAACTGGCTTCTAAACAACAGTCTAACAAGGCCAGATTTGGTTTAAGATCACTGTACCAACATACACAGAGCTCAACTTGCAGTCAGTCGCCACATACAACATGCATTCCCCGCTCCTGCTGTCATGCAATCACATGTGATCGCACATTGATAACATATTTTGGTAAGAGATGCCTGGGGATGGCTGTCATGACACCCCACCTAGTTATGTGCATCCAGCACAAGCTGGGTCAGAGAACACTCAATATGCACTGACTACAATATTTCAGAACTTAATACCTGTCACTTGACACAGAAACATGCCCATTGGTTCACCCATTGATACACACTGACAGCACCCACAGGGCTTTGACTACACAATCTACCAAACTGAGCCAAACTCTAAGCTGTCTAAAGGCAAGATATGTTGAAGTACAGAGAAAACTGTGCACATGGGGCACTTACCTGCTTCTCTGGTGCACCATAGAGCTGTTTACACAGGGGTAGGACCTCCTCCACAAGCTTCTCCAGCTCCTCTGGGGGGAAGGCAGGGGCCCTATTATCTGTTGGATGTGTAATGATTGCTCCCAGAGGCGGTACACAGCAGCTCTGGTAGTGGAGGTTTTGCTGGCAGCAGTGTCAGGAGTCAAGTGAGGGATTTTGCTGAACATGGCGGTCATGTCTGCCACGTACGCAACCGCCACTACCAGCGGTCACAGCCATTGGACCAATACCACCACTGGCAACAATGTTAACCTATGGCTGTGGTAGCATCCAGCTACAGCCAGGATGACTTCCGGCGGCGGTCGCAGGTGGTTCCTAATGTCCAGTGGAGTGTGTCAGGCAGCTGCCATTTTAGAGGCATCTATGCCATTTTTAGATGTTTTACATGTGTCACAAATCCAAAAATCTTGTTCTGGCGAATTGTGAGTGCTAGCATTGTCCTATCATGTAGGTCAATTGACTTTGACATCATTTTGGTATGACACCAAGCACATGTGACAACATGATTAGGGGTACAGGCCCCCACCCCCTCCACCCAGGGCAATGTCGGTTTTGGGGCATTTACGCACAGTCCAAGTGACAAGTCACATATTGTTGCTGTCCAGATGGCTGATGTGTACACATTTGTGGAAATGCAAGGTGGAAATGTGTTACTCCTGTGTAATTGGAAGTGCTGATATGTACTGTGTATCATGTCCTCTGCTACTCACATGCCATGTCACTGTTCTTCTATGGCATGCATTATGTATCTTGCAAGGGACACATTCTACTTTTGTCCTACATGGTTACCCTGGGAGGTGAAGGATCAGACAACCTCCGGTTTACCGTCTACTGGCAGATCTTCAAGCAATGAAGGACAGACACATCATTCAGATATACCGCCTGAATAGGCAGACAATCGTGGATTATTTGTTTTCAGTTGGAGCCAGATCTGATGCCTGCCATCAGTCATCCAAATAGCATACCACCCTTCACTCAAGTCATGGCAGTGTTGCATTTCCTGTCCACGGGGTCCTTTCAAAATACAGCGGCCCTATCTGCTGAGATGTCCCAGCCTATATTCAGTCTTTTCTTGAAGGATGTACTCTCAGCAATGTTGAAACACCTGGACAGCTACATCCAGTTTCCTTAAGGTGAGGATTTTGCCCATGTGAAAGCTGACTTCTATGGTTTGGCACCCATCCCACATGTGGTGGGAGCCACTGATGGCACACATGTAGTCTTAGTTCCACCGCATGGCAATGACAAGTCTATCTAAACAGGAAGAACTTCTATTCCATCAAAATCCATGTTGTTTGTTTGGTGGACCTCTACATTTCCCAGGACTGTGCCCATTATCCGGGTTCAGTCCATGATGCACTTATCATGTGGAACCGCGCTATTCTAAAGCTGATGACACAACTGTACCCAGAGAGAGCCTGGCTGGTAGGTAAGTCACATATGTCCTGTTTGTTTGTATGCTATGTCTGCTGCTTGAGAGACGAGGCTTGGCACTCATGGTTGCACATATGTCACATTCCCTTACAGGTGACTCTGCTTACCCAAGCCGTCCATGGTTGATGACACCGGTGAGGAACCCAACTACGCCAGGTGAAGTCCACTTCAATGAGGCTCATGGAAGCACACAGCGTGTTGTGGAGTGGGCATTTGGGCTCCTGAAAGCCAGATTTCATTGTATGGACAAGCCTGGTGGAGCCCTCCTCTACTCACCCGGAAAAGTATGTAACATCATTGTGGTCATGCTCCACAACATTGCTCTGAGGAGACATATCCCATATAATCCAGATGAGGGAGAGGTAGCAATGCCACCAAGTGAGCCTTCTGAAATGCCAAGTGAGGATCACAATGAAGAGGAGGAAGGTGGAGACATGTGGGCAGATATCATCATTCCTTATTTCACTTGAGTGTAAGTATGTGATGTTATATGATTACTGTGATGTATGGGGAACTGTAGGGGTCAGGATGTGTTGAGTAGGGTATCTCTTTTTTCAGGAGGAAGGGCATCTCATGCTATGCATTATACGGGCAATTCCTGCTAGCTAAGTCAGACTTTAACATGTGACTACCTTGATCTACTTTGTTTGGCTCTGTCTCATTGCATTGTCAGTGAATCAACCAAAGTTGGAAATGATAGTTGGGTCATATGTATGTCTTTTCCTGCCTGAACTCCTTGTATTGTATTATTTCTTCCAGGTGTCTTCACCATGCCATCCTCATGTGGGCAGTTCGGAGTTGTGTCATTGGCAAGTAGTTGTTGTTGGTCTGACATGTGAAGGGTATATGGATTGATCCAGGTAATGATCGTCACAGATTTGTGGTGTATGAGCCCTATGCCTAAACAGCCTGGACAGTGGGTGGGTATGAATCTGTAATACACAATACACTTGTTTGCTGTGGTGTGTTGGTTCAATGGTCTTATGTATGTGATCATGTGGCCTTGCAAAATGTCATCCTGTGCAATCCATGCACTCTTCCTTCACATTGTGTTGACATTGATCCTGTAAAATCTTTTTGTGGCTGTCGATGTGCTTCCTTATTTCAGGCCAGTGTGCCCATGCCACAACACCAACACAGGTTTGGGACATTCTACCAGATGCTTGCTCATTGTAATGGGAAAAACCTAGGGTCAGGGAATGTTATACTGCCCTCTGTTTGTGCCATGGCGTATGTTAAGTTGGCAGACCTGGTTTTGATATGTCATAAGGCTCAAGCTGGTGAGAACATTCATTACTCTGTTAGCCTAATGTATGGGGCAAGGTCTGACAAAGCCCTTTCCTGTGTGGTCTGGGTAACGGTACATTTGGGATATCTGGCCTGATTCAATATCGCTCAGACATTCTTGGCTATGTCTAGCCAGACATTTTCATAGCCTATGTACAGTACAGTGCAATAAAATATTTGGTGTGACCAGACACTTGTGCCATTGTGTTGCTAGTCATCCTCAGCATGATACTACCTGAGATAATCTCCCTCCTTCCATTACCTTCTTATGTCTTACTCATGTGCTTCACATGTGATTACCATTCAACATTTCAGAAAGTTAAAAGAAGAGGTACTAAGCAGTGTTTTAGTCATAGGTGTATTTATTTGCATATTTACATAAAATAGTGATACTGAAAAACAAGAAGTAAGGTGAAGGAGTCAGCCATGGTGGATGTAATCAATAGAGTAGAAGCCACAACATTTGAAGTCCAAAGTCCAGTGTCCTACTATCATGGAAAATGGAAAGTGGTTAGGGAACAGTCAGCAGAGTAAATCTGTGGCACACAAATGAGTGCCATCAGGAGGTGGTGACTTGCTGGCAGTGGTTGGTGTCTTGCCAATGCAGCTCCTGGACTCTTGGGTGGATGTTCTTGCTTGCGGGGGTTTAGTAACTACAAAGGCAAGGGTGTCTGAGGCGGGTGCTTCCCCTGGCAGGGCCTCCCTTCCAGTGGCTGGCACCGATGAAAAGCCTGGTGTAGATGTGCCAAAGGAAGGAGAGGAGTGTTGTTGTCGATCCCTGCTCAGGGTAGTGTTGATGTCCCTCAGCACCTGTTAGGGAGGCCATGTTGGTATTGTGGGCCTCCCACTGTTCACGCATTTCCCGATGGAAGTCCATCTGCTGCTCCTTCATTTCCCTGAATTTGGTTAGTATCTGGCCCATCATGCCTTGGAATGTTGATAGGCTCCCAAGACCAGGCTGATAGTGTCTTGACAAGGGGCATCACCAGCAGCCTCTTGCTGCTGGGCCACACCATCACTCCGATGCACCCTACCCCCATGTGCCTCAGCCCTTGGTGCAGCCTGTCCCATTCCACTGGTTCCAAGTCCTTCACTGTCGGAGTTGGCTGGCTGTGACTCATGAACCTGGACTTGGGGGCACAAAATGTTTGGGACTGTCCTCGGGACACAGGTTTGGGGCCGACAGGCTGTCTGAGATGTAGAGGCCACGGGGATCGGAGGAGTCGATGTGGTCTGGCTGAGGCTCACTGGTGTCGTCCGACCAGGTTGCCTCAATAGTCCAGAACCGTCTTCAACGTCCACTGGTCCAGGAGTGATGTCCTCACTGAGGGCATCATCAGTGGATTCAGTATTTGCAGTGGCTGTTCGACCTGTTGATGTGGGAGATACAATGTTACAGGTTGTATTGTGACATCTATCTCCAATAGTTGACAGTGACATTGGCCTAGGGCCATGTTCACATTGGATTTGCTGATTTGCCTTATATGACAGGTACACATATTATCATTAGTATTGCCCTGCCATTGGAGTTACATACCAATTCCATTTCAGTAACCTAGCCTCAGACTGTCTTGATTTTTTGGCTGTTGGAGGTATGGTCATGGACTCATGTAAATCAAATCAAATCATTAACATTTATAAAGCGCGCTACTCACCCGTGCGGGTCTCAAGGCGCTAGGGGAAAGGGGGGGTTACTGCTGCTCGAATAGCCAGGCTTTTAGGAGTCTCCGGAAAGCGGGGTGGTCCTGGGTGGTCCTGAGGCTGGTGGGGAGGGAGTTCCAGGTCTTGGCCGCCAGGAAGGAAAACGATCTCCCACCCGCCGTGGAGCGGCGGATGCGAGGGACGGCAGCGAGTGCGAGACCAGAGGAACGGAGGAGGCGGGTGGGGACGTAGAACCTGAGGCGTTGGTTGAGGTATTCCGGTCCCTTGTTGTGGAGGGCTTTGTGTGCGTGGGTGAGAAGTCGAAAGGTGATCCTTTTGCTGACTGGGAGCCAATGCAGGTGTCTCAGGTGTGCGGAGATGTGGCTGTTGCGGGGTACGTCGAGAATGAGGCGTGCCGATGCGTTTTGAATGCGCTGCAGGCGATTTTGGAGTTTGGCTGTGGTCCCGGCGTAGAGGGTGTTGCCGTAGTCCAGGCGGCTTGTGACGAGGGCGTGGGTCACGGTTTTTCTAGTGTCGGCGGGGATCCAGCGGAAGATCTTGCGGAGCATGCGGAGGGTGAGGAAGCAGGCGGAGGACACGGCGTTGACTTGCTTGGTCATGGTGAGAAGAGGGTCCAAGATGAAGCCGAGGTTGCGGGTGTGGTCTGTGGGGGTCGGTGCGGTGCCGAGGGCCGTGGGCCACCAGGAGTCGTCCCAGGCAGACGGGGTGTTGCCGAGGATGAGGACTTCCATTTTTTCAGAGTTTAGCTTTAGGCGGCTGAGCCTCATCCAATCTGCGATGTCCTTCATACCCTCTTGTAGGTTGGTCTTGGCGCTGGCGGGGTCCTTGGTGAGGGGAGTATAAGTTGGGTGTCGTCGGCGTAGGAGGTGATGATGATGTCGTGCTTGCGAACGATGTTGGTGAGGGGGCTCATGTAGACATTGAAGAGTGTCGGGCTGAGCGATGAGCCTTGAGGTACGCCGCAGATGATCTCGGTGGGTTCTGAGCGAAACGGAGGGAGGTAAACTCTTTGGGAACGGTTTGAGAGGAAGGAGGCGATCCAGTCCAGGGCCTGGCCTTGGATCCTGGTGGAGCGGAGGCGGGTGATTAGGGTGCGGTGACAGACGGTGTCGAAGGCAGCCGAGAGGTCGAGGAGAATGAGGAGAATGAGGGCGACTGTTTCACCGTTGTCCATCAGGGTTCTGATGTCATCAGTGACTGAGATGAGGGCGGTTGCCGTGCTGTGGTTGGTTCGGAATCCGGTTTGTGAAGGGTCGAGCAGGTTGTTGTTTTCCAGGAAGGTGGTCAGCTGTTTGTTGACGGTCTTCTCTATTACCTTGGCTGGGAAAGGCAGAAGAGAGATGGGGCGGAAGTTTTTCAGGTCGCTCGGGTCAGCCGTAGGTTTCTTTAGTAGGGCGTTGACTTCGGCGTGTTTCCAGCATTCGGGGAAGGTAGCAGAAGAAAAAGAAGAGTTGATGACAGTCTGGAGGTGCGGGGCGATGATGTCGTCGGCTTTGTTAAAGATGAAGTGAGGGCAGGGGTCCGAAGGGGCGCCGGAGTGGATAGAGTTCATGATGGATTTGGTTTCTTCAGTGTTGATGTGGGTCCAGTTGTTGAGGGTAATGGCCGGGGGTGCGGGTTCGGTGGTGTTATGTTGGGTCTGGTGTCCGAAGCTGTCGTGGAGGTCGCTGATCTTGCGATGGAAGAAAGTGGCGAGGGATTCGCACAAATCGAGCAGGGTGGTGGTGTTGGGGTCGTTGTTTTGTTCCAGATGGAAGTTGAGGTCGCCTAGGAGGCTGTAGTCAGGTGAGGCGAGGGCGTGCGGGGAGATGAAGTCGGCTATGGCGTCGCTGAAGGGGGCGCGCGGTCCGGGAGGACGGTAGACGAGGGATCCTCTGAGGGTGGTCCTCGGGTCGGTGCGAATCTGAAAATGCAGGTGTTCAGCGGCGATAGGGGTGTCTTCGGTGGAGGTGGTGACGCTGATGGAGTCTTTGAAGATGATGGTGACACCTCCTCCTACTTGGTTATATAAAATCTCAAGTGAGTACAGTTCAATGGGTGAGTAGAGGCAGAAGGGTGTTTTGTATCTGGGTATACTGTGTTGGCTGGGGGTAACACTACTATTGCCCCCAGGCATTGGCATTCCTGTCAATACCTGTCCTACTCCCACACACTTTACAGTTGTCCTTCTCTCAGGAGAGTAGCGTTCACTAGGGATTTGCAGATCAAGGTAATTATGAGTATGGTACACTGTTTAGGGTTTCGTAATAGTAGAACAGTTCCTGATGGGAATTGTGGTGTTGTCATGCCCAGTGCTACACATACTATACAGAGGTGTAGTTCCCCCGGGTGAGTCTAGTTCCCATGTGAGATGGTAGTGGTCTTTGGGCATGTGGTGACTGGGCCGGTGAGTGGAGGGGACAGTGAGTGTGGCTAACGGTGATCAGTGTGCATGCATGACAATACATTTAGGTAACATGTCTTTTATGTTGTGACTTACCCGACTCCACTCCCCCAGGTATTCCTGTCAAGCCTTCAGGATGCAGGATGGCCAAGACATTCTCCTCCCACGATGAGAGCTGTAGGGGAGGAGGTGGGGGACCACCACCAGTCTTCAGGACATCAAGCTGGTGCCTGAATGTCATGGAACGGACCTTCCCCATAAGGTCGTTCCTCCTCTTCCTGATGCCATCCCTTGTGCGCAGGGAGGTGCCTACAGAATTCACTCTGTCGACCATCCTTTGCCACATTTCCATTTTCCTTGCAATAGTAGTTTGCTGTACTTAAGCTCTGAATAACTGTGGCTCTACTCTAATGATTTCATCCACCATGACACTTAACTTGTCATCTGTGAACTGAGGACTTATCTGGGGTGACATGGTGGTGTTGGTCGAATACCTATATTGATGGGTGCTGGGGAGTGTATAGAGTGGGGAGTTACAAGTGGCTGTGATGGGTGTCTGTTGCGGATGTGGGCAAGGGGTGCCTGATCTATGGTTTGGAGTTTCATTTTTGGGGGCTTTATCTTTCTGTGTGTGGTGTTATAGGTGCAAAGGATTGTGGTGTGTGAAGGGGTGTGTTCTATAGTGTGCTTTGCAGGTATGTTGAGTGCATGAATGTATGTCAGCTGTGTTATTTTCAAATGCATCCATTGTGGTATAGCGTATTACTCTGATGACCGCCAACCGCCGCGGTTCAGACACCATTGGGAGACCGCCATGGCAGGACCGCCATTGCGACTTTTGACTTGTAATACGGTCGGTGGTTGGTTAACGGGCTGGTGGTGCCGGTGGTCAGACTGCCTATTTCCTGCCCTGACTCTGGTTGGGTCGGTGTTTTGGCTAACGTTTGGCAGTCCTGCCTATGCTACTCGTAATACGGCCTGTGTAACCACCTACATGGCAGTCTTTTGAAAGCTGCCACCATGGGGGTCTGGTGGTCCGACCACCAAACTTGTAATGAGGCCCTATGTACTCAACAAACCTGACATAAATCCCAGGGGACACAACAAAGATCCAATACCATTAGAGGGTATGGTAAAAATGTGAATAACATTTAAAAGAAGATAAACAGTGTGTTAGTTTTGCATAACTAGAAAATAATCTAATCTGTTGGTGTGGAGACACCAGAAGCAGCTAAAGATCAGACTTGATTCTAATGATGATCCTATACTCTTGATAGAAAGTTCAATCTCTGTGCCAGATTTGTGCAGTGAATTTCCAGATGTTTTCACAGACAAAATGGGTCAAGTATTCGATTACTTTTGAAATATCAGAACACATACATATTGGGGAAAACATACTGTGCTGCAAAAATGTTGTGGTATAGAATATTGCTGTTGTTTATATTTGTTTTGGTAAATTATATCATTTTTAAAAAATATTGTTGTCTTTTATATAGTTTTCAGTACTATAGTTGTAAATAATATTGTTTTAAATTATGTTAATGTATTTTAGTTATTATATTAATATTATGTGCTAGTATTTTTGGTATAATTGTTATTAATTTTTAAAAATGCAGATTGTAATTTTGAGTGATTAGTTTAAAAGAAATGTTATTAGTGATTTATAGTGTCACGGCATGTTGGTGGGTTTTTAGAGGGACAGGTTGGGAAGTTATGTAAATTAAAAAATATGTCGAATTTATTGTTAATTTTTTATTGTTAATTTTTAGTTGATTATTACTTATGCATTTTATAAGTGTTGTATTCCGAATTTAAAATTGAATTTCAATGTTTTATTTAGTTTCATTAGGTATAGTAAGTTATATTTTAGTAATGGGTTGTTGTGTTTGTTGGAGTATAGAGAGGGAAGTTAAATAAGTGATAAAATCTTTTACTTTATTGTTAATTAGTTTGTAATTGTCAATTAATGATTAGATGTATTGGTAATGCAGTAAATAGTTATTTTCTGATTTATTTAAGGTATACATTAGTAGGGGGTTATTGGGTTTGTTGGGGTACAGAGTGGGAAGTTAATTATGTTATAAAAATTAAACATAATTGTTAATTTGTTTAAACTTTTTAATGAATTATTGAATTGATTGCTAACTATGTAAATAATTTACTACTGACTTATTTAAGTTATATTTCAGTTGTGGGTTGCTGAGATTGTAGGACAATATGATGGGCTATTGAATTAAAATAAATGTACTTTAGTTTAATGCTAATGGTTGTAAAATTAGTTTTATTTGGTTAATAATTATGTATATTACTTAATGTATTAATTGTGCAATTGTGAAGCTGTATTTTTTACTGAATATTTAAGTTTTTATATTTTAATGAAACATTGATTTTTCAGTGTGTTACGTTTTGGGTGGGTAGTTACTAAGAAATTAAAAATATATTATATTTTTATATTAATTTAAATATGTATGTAATTGATGAATTGTAAATTAATTATGTATAATGTTTTATGTTTACTTTTTAGATGTAATTTATTTAATGGTATTTGTTTGTAGAAATTTGTTTTTGAGATTATATTTGTTACTTAAAATTAATGTTTATTATGTATTAATTGAAATTCAATAAATAATGATTTATTTATTGTGGTTTTTGTAGTTATCGAAGTTAATGTTACTATATGTAAATTAAATTTTTCTTTCTTTCTTTTTTAAGTTATGTGTTAAAACATTTTAAAAATACATGTATATATATATTTTTGTATAGTGTGATTTAATAATGTTTATATTAAGTGTTAACATTTTTTTACGTATTTTATAGGATTTGTATTCATGTATGTAATCTTTTTTATGTCAAACACTTTCACTGCTGTTGCTAAGAATAGAGTGGGAATAGTAAACCTATCCCCCCACCCCAAAAGGATCACTGCTTTCCATACTGTTCCTTAGACTGGAGTGGGAATAGTAACTCTAACCCCTCTGAAGTCCAACTATTTCCCTACAGTGGCACTGACTGGAGTGGGAATAGTACATTTAACCCCTCTAAAGTCCAACACTTTCCTAACTGTTACACTCACTGGAGTTGGAATAATAAATCTAACCCCCCTGAAGTACAACATTTGTCCTACTGTTGCACAAACTGTGTGAGTGGGAATAGTATATATAATATTCCCAGATGCCAATATGTTTCCTAATATTGATTAAATAGATTGTATAATATTATTTATTTTCCATACTTTATATTATTTGTTTTTACTTTTACTTTTTAAATGTTTATAGCATTTTTAATAAATGTTTTTTGGGGGGTTTAAATGTTTAATATTGACTATATTGTATATATTGGCTACAATATTGAATGTATATTGTTACTGAATTTGTTTTTATTTTTATAATTTATTGTATTGTGTATGTATTTTGTGTGTATATGTATATGTGTGTGTATTTACACATATATATATATATATATATATATATATATATATATATATATGTATTGCAAAATATTTCTATTATCTTACTATATATATATATATATATATATATATATATATATATATATATATATATATGATATTTAATACTATATATATATATAGTCATATTTATTTAATTTACATTATATTCATTTTATATATTACAATTTTAACATTTACTACTTTACACTTTATAGATATTTATAGATCACAAAATCAATATTTTTGTTTTTGGACAATATTAATGTCCACAATATTTTTCCCAGTAGTTTATGTACTTGTAATTATAAGTATAGGAACACAATATTGTGGTTAAATATATTTTCTGACGCAATATTTATGTCAGTGACATTGTTTACTACAATATTGTGTCATTGATCCGTATGACAGTAAAAGAAGTTGGCTGACGAACTGGCTTTAACTGTGAGCCTTTCTTGATGTGCGAAGAAGAGTGGAACATCTTGTATTCCCATTCATCAGATGGGGAGTGCTCTATGGCTACATGGCCATCTGTGCCGAGCTCATACGTACTACCTGACATAACTGCACAAACATCGAATTCTATTCTTTGACACAAAATAACCTCAAGGTGCCTTTAATACCTCACATAACATGCTGAATGTTTCCACTTTTAACTTGTGCAATGTCATCTGTCAGATACAGCCAGTATTTATATGCAGAAATTCATAGATGACCACCTATGTCAAGCTTGAAACAAAGTGGTGTAATATGCTGTCCCCACTAGTAGTGACCTACACTTTTTCACTACAACTGCTGACCCTTGCTGTAAGGCCAGTTTTGGTAGTCTCTAATTTAGGTAGACACATGTTCTAGTGTGCTACTCTTATGGTATTCATTATGTTATTGTTACATAGTGCTGTTAAATGTCACTTCCTATACAATCCACTCCCCATTAGGCAATACATGACATCAATAATTCCAACCGAGTGTACCCCTCTGCATGCACAGATGGTATTAGGGTGCAAGTGTGCATCCCTCACGCTGCCCACGCCCACTAAACACTCTCATTATGATACACACTAACATAGTGACATGGAACATCCGCAGCATGCGCACTGCAGCGCGTAGGTATGCTGTATACTCCTACCTGAAACGTCAAAGCACTCATATCTCCCTACTCCAAGAGACCCATCTGACAATGTCAGAGGCAGACACACTTAGGAAAAGATGACAAAGCCAAGTATACTTCATAATTTACTCCTCCTATGTGCGGGGGTACTGATATGAATTCGTCTTGGGGTTCCGTTTGAGGTGACAGGAGATGCTATAGACACCAATGGTCGTTATATATTCATTAACGCAAAATTAAACGTTCATCACATCCTTATCCTTATCAGTAACATTTATGCCCCTAACACAGATCAGGCACCAATTTTACACACACTTAATGGAATACTGGCCCAGAGATATTCCTTGGTTTATAGGAGGGGATTTTAATTGTGTACTAGACGCACACCTGGAAAGGTCATTGTTACCCTTGGCACATACCGCGGCCACTTCAAATGCACACTTACTGATGAACTGGCTAAGGCATTGGCGGTTAACAGATATTTGGCATCACTATAATGCCACTACTAGGGTATACTCATTCTACCAAGTCCCACATGGGCTACATGTATGCCTTGACAGATTGGTCTGTTCCTGTACCCTGCTTCTGGTAACAGTGCTGACGGACTACCTAGGGCTGACTAACTCTGATCACAACCCTCAATACCTTGAGCTTGATTGGGGAGGAACTGCCCCACCTCCCATCTACACATGGGGTCTGCTACCCGCTGAGCTGGAAGACCAGGCATTCCGCAGCCCAACTGGACAGCAGATTAGTGAATACTTCGAAATTACTGAGGGGTCAGCCACTTCCCGGTCCGTGGAGTGGGATGCCTTCAAGGTTGCGAAATGCGGCAAATCCATGGGGCTCAGTTAGAGTATACGTAAGTAATTAGGCAGAGAAGTGCCTGACACTGAACAACAACTATTACACTATGGGGCCGAGGCAGTACGAAATCCTACCACTCTACCACAGTTACATGCAAAACATAAAGAAAACTCTGAACTGCTTGAACGACTGAGATGCTTAAACTACACTACACTCTCAGCTAACACACATGCACAGGCAGATATGCACTTTCCTGGTTGATGCGTCAGGAATGCCCATCTAGCTCATACATGACAATCCGCCTGCCCTCTGGATCTCTGTTATAGGCACAGGATGCGATCCATAAGGCATTCCACCTACATTATACATCCTTCTACCGTTCTGCTACCGCCTCAACACTAGCTGATATTGATATCTTCCTGATGGGTATACACCTCCCCAGTATCACAGCAAAACAACACTCTGAATTAGAGGGTCCCATAACTCTATCGGAGATCCAAGACACCATCCGTTCTCCCGCTAATGGTAAAGCCCCTGTTCCAGACGGACTACCAGCAGAATTTTCCAAGTCATACTCTGCCCAACTTGTGCCTCAACTATATAACTGTAGAAGGAAGCTCAAGACCTGCCGAGACTGCCCGCTATGCTCCGGGAGACCACACTGATTTCATTACTCAAGCCGCATAAAGACCCCTCTAGCCTTCACTCTTGCAAGCCACTAGCGTTTCTAAACACGGACTATAAAACGACCTTCTTGTATATATTAGAGACCTGGCAGATTTCCCTAGAGCTATAATAACCTGCTTCGAAGCATATGCAACGGTATCAGGGCAGCGTGTTAACTGGGCTAAGTCCTGCATCTACCCGCTCTCGCACACTGTGACTGACCTTGGCCCCATTCCTGTGGCTCTTGAATTAGGAAGGCATCCAAACACATTCAGATATCTTGATATCCAAGTATACCATACCAAAGCTGATCTCTTTGATGGGAACCTGACACGAACCACAGTAGCCCTGCAAAGTCAGATGGCATTCTGGAAGACCCTGCCGATATCGGTAATGAGCAGAGTGGCCCTCGTTAAAATGAATCTTTTACCTCATCTCATATTATTTTGTGAATCTCCCATTATACATCCCAACCTCCTTTTTTCAATCTCTAGAGCATGACCTACGCAGCTTTATCTGGAACATCTCCCGCTGCAGAGTAGCCCTTACTAAACTCTACCGTCCAACGAATCAAGGCAAGTTATCTCAACCAAACCTAGAACACTACTACCTAGCGGCACAGCTACGATGGGTGGCCCGTTGGTTCTCCTCCCAATACCTCTTATATACCGCTGCTATTTTCACTGTATGGCAACATCATACATTGCTACACCTATTTCATTCCTAAACTAAAACCCCTACTCCAGAATCCTAGTTGTTGAACCTAGCGTAGATGTTGATACCTCACTAGAAATCTAATCCGCTATGCACCAGCAATCCTGCTACTGGGGACACCACGTGGTACATGTAATACATCAACCATGGAGCTTGTTCC
Organism: Pleurodeles waltl; assembly: GCF_031143425.1. NCBI lineage: Eukaryota > Metazoa > Chordata > Amphibia > Caudata > Salamandridae > Pleurodeles > Pleurodeles waltl. Next base: position 216,215,013 of record NC_090444.1, on the reverse strand, counting down.
TTGGCATGCAATAGGAATTCACACATTGGGGGATCTTTATACTGATGGTACACTTTACACACACGATGCCTTGCTGGAAGATATGGGCCTACTCCCTGGAGCCTTCTTGCTGTTTAGCTCCATTAAGGGTGACCTGCAGCAAGCATGGGGTGACTTGACAAGGGAGCCCCAAGTGCATCTCACATCGCAATATCTACATGTGTTCGGTGAGGGGAGACACCTAGTGCGCTAGATAGCTGACTCTTTTCGAATCCGCACCTCTGGCCCACTTCTAGTTTTGCATGGGCATTGGGAGGTAGATAAAGGAGGATCATTCACAGATAAGGAATGGTCAGAAAACATAGAAAAACCCACACGTGTACCCCGCAATATGAGATTTTGCCTAATTCTATATTACATCACACAGAGGGCCTACCTCACCCCTGACAAGATTAACAGGTATTACAACTATACTGATGCTGTATGCCAGCGATGTCAGGAGGTGGGAGCTACATATGTTGTGGTTGTGTCCAAATCTACAACACTATTGAACTACAATACTGAATCACCTGACCCACTGTGTGGTCCGATTGGTGCCAGAGATGTGGGAGTCCTGTATCTTGGGTTTGTTTCCAAGGAGCAAAAAACTAAGAGCTACATCCCAGTTCCTAGACTTGAGCTTACTGCTGGCTAAATGACTCATAACTCGCAGATGGTGCTCCTGTGATCTGCCAAACTATAAAGCCTGGATGCAATTGCTAAGTGTATGGGCAAGAGCAGAGGGAACATCTCTTTGCCGCAAAGATATCCTGGTCTGCGCAAATACCCGCATGCATCACAATGGGAGCTAATACTAGCAGATCTCTACACACCCTGTCTTATCCAGGTGACTGGTTGACACCTGTTCGGTATAAGTCAATAAGGACGCTCAATGAAGGACCACACGCCAATTATAAATACATTTTAGCTTTACTAGAATTGTAGATAAATGTAGGCATTTAGCACATTAACAATAGTAGAATAAGAATAGCTATGAAAAGCATCTATTTATATATAAGTACACTACAAAGAGCATCTATGCATATATATAAGCAAAGAGTTCATTGACAGATATAAGTTTTCCAAAATGCATCACACTACGATGTTCAGGAAGCAGAATATAAATGAGTTGAATACTTCAGATAAGCTTTGATTCACTGCACACCGAAATGCATGTTTCAATTACTGCAGCAGGCTCTCACTACGATGTTCAGGAAGCAAAATATAAACAAACTGAATACTTCAGATAAGCTTTGATTTACTGCACACCAAAATGCATGCTTCTGTTACTGTAGCAGGTTCACACTACGAGGTTTAGAAAGCAAAATATAAACGAGCTGAATACTTCAGGTTATAAACACAATGCAAGCATAAATAATCAGTCATAATAATAGAGCAGAGAAACAAAGGCCTTTCATCCCTGTGTGGAACTTAACTTAGTCCACGAAATGCTGGGAAGCCCTCTACCGCCTGCTTGGACCTCTCTCTCCCTCAAGCATCACGGTCAGCAAAACAGGGAGGCAGCGCTGGGCCATGGCAGCTTTCACAACTCCATCTGCGAGCTTTCAGTCCCTCACCCACACTTCAGTGCTTAAATAACTCAAAGCTTGGATTCTATCTCTTTCTGGCATTTTCTAGCTATGTTATCAGTACTTGGCTGCTTTGCCCTTCTCCAGCCTTTGTTTTCATTCCATCTTCTCCCTATACTCTCGTTCTCAAGGTTGAGACGGAGTCTTCTACACAAACAAGCTTGAAAATAATATCATGAACTTTTCCACGTTATTTGGGGGGGGTTTCAGCAGGCATCACACTCATCTACACTGCTCAAGCTAATTAACCCTTTGCGTCACAATGTCTTCCGCACCTTTCCCTATACTGATCACACCCCTTGCTGCCATATCGCATAGTCAGAAGTCTACACTACACTACACGAGGTGATTGATGATGATGATGATGATGCACCGACTTCCTCCCCGGACAAAATGTTGAGCAAGAAAAGAAGCGCTGCGGACAGTATTTACACGTGAATATCAATATGTTACTTACTGCTGAAATTGTGCATTAGAGATGATTGCTATGTGGACATAAAATCTAACTGAAATACCACTTGATATACTTTGAAATGTCATGGGCCTGTTTGCGTATACCACCCTCCCTTCCTAAATGTAGGTTAATACATATTACATGCTTGTATTGTATACATACTGACTCTTTTTGTTACATAATCAATGTATGCGTTCCAATATAAGAGCAATACAATTTTTTAAAAAACAAATGAGAGAAGAAGAGTGGAATATGGCAGCGGGGCAGGATGGGGATCTGAGTGAACTTTAGGAACGAATTCCCAATGGTTGGCCCAGAAAAGTAGGAGAACTCCCAGGGGAATTGAGAAGTTTCTGGGAAGTTAGGCATGAACTTTGCATTGTCAATCATAAAATGTATTGGCGTGAAACATTATTACTTCCTGTACAACTGAGGGAAAGAATTGTTAATATTGTGCATGAGATTCACCTGGGCTGGGTTTTGACCAAACATAGTCAGATTACATTACCTATAGCCGGAGATGGACTCTATGGTGGAATCGAAAGTTAAAACATGCTTTTTTTGTGCCGGTAGTGATAAAAACTAGGTGGTAAGGATGGTTCCTTTATCTCCGATCGAAGTCCCTGGAAAACCATGGGCCAAGTTAGCTCTGGACATTATAGGCCCAATTGGGGTGTTGAGGATAATGTATTCTTCTACTGGTGGATTATCACACCCACTGGATAGTCACAAGGGTTGTACAAGACATTACTGTTCGTTAGGTTACAATGTTTTTTGGGATGTTTTCCTTAGTGAAGGAATTTCTGACAGTACTGTCACAGATAATGGTGTATACCTGACTTCAGAACCCATGAAGGAGTTTTTACAGGGAATGTCAGTACATCATTACAGAATAGTGTTATGTAGTCCCAGAGCCAATGGACTGACTGAAAGAACCAACTGCACGATTAAAGAATGTATCCAACTGGCTTGTGTTAATCATGTTCCCATTGAAAAGGCTCTACAAGATATGTTGTGGTCATATTTTATGACTCCTAACAGTGTCACAGGTATAGCTCTATTTATTTCTCCCACAAATAGTCTTCCAGGAACCACTAGGGTTAAACAGCGTAGGGTGTTCTGAAGTTCACAGAAAGGAAGTCATGGATATGGTCAAATCACACCAACAAGAATACAAATTAAGATATTACCATTTACATGGAATTACATTTCAAAAGTGACATGTAGAAGATTGGTTTCAGGTTAAGGAACCTGGCAAAAAAGTTGGATTTGCAGCTCCTATTCTGCACCATTGTGGCTATCCAAGGTTAATAAAAGTGTGGTAGAACTACAGAATGGTCAAACATGGAGCATGGATAGAATTGTGAAGTATACATCTGTGCCTTCACATATATCTACCAGCTATGATATCACTAATAATTATTTTCAAAGGGCCACCTCCAGATGTGAGGAGCACAGAAAAAGACATTTTGGCATAGATATTATATAATGGGGTAATTCTTCTCTAAAAGAAACAGTGTGCTGGTTGTAATCTTGAGAAATAATGTTTTGTTGTTTTGAAAATCACATTTGTGTGGCTTAATTCATTTCCCTTACATATGGTTTCTTTTTGGCATCTCTCTTCCTACCTTGTGCCCTGATTCTATCCTTAGAATGTTAATAGTTCTCACAATAGGTTTGTCCGTTAGGGCTGACTGTTGATGATGTAGTAAGGAATAAACCTCATCTTCAAGTACATGTGATTCCTGTTGTCATTCCTAGATTCCTGGTCTACTTCTGCGCCTCTGAAGAATTGTGTCATGCTTGGAGTTTGTCTCATCATTACAATGTTATTCAGAAGGACCAGTCTCATGTTGCTATCAATAATTATGCCTAGATTTTAACAGACTAATATGGGATGATGTGTGTATCAGTTCACAGTCACTGGTCTAATAATTAGTAGTGCTAAAGTTCCTGTTACTGGAAGAAGTAAATTTGAGTCTCAAGTTCTTTTTCTTCAGAAGTGAATTAAGCAACCTGATATTTAGGGTCTTGAGAGAGGAATACAAAGAGACTACAATCTACTTTGAAACAATCAGACCCAAGTGACAACCATGTTGAGTGGACAATTGAACAGGTACCGCCATCTTGGAAGGGTTTTGACCTTCGCAAGTCAGTCCACATTCTGACTCTGGAAGCCACTTGTAACTATTGTCCCTTCCCCATAGATGTAAAGGGATGATGTTAATCGCCCATAAAAGATTATTTTTACTTTTCAATTGAGATACCCTTGAAACCTCACTACAGTACCCATTAAATACCTTCTCACCTCCCGTCCCCTTTCCTACGATCCAGATTTGTCCTGCTGGTAGATTTCGACTTCCATTTCAGAGACTTAGGGCCCGATTACGAGTTTGACAGTCGGACCACCAGACTGCCAAGGCGGCAGTTCCAAAAAGACCGCCACCACGGCTATCCCCAGATCACCGTATTACGATGTATACAGGCAGAACCGCCGCATGCCAAGCCAAAGTGCTGACCGCCAGCAGTGTGGTGGTCTGCTAGCTTGGCGGTCTATACTCCTGTGGAGAAGTGTGGCACAATGGTTAGAGCAGCAGACCCTGATGCAGAGATCTGTCCCGGGACCAGAGTTTAATTCCCGCCTCGGTGGGTCTTGGACTCAATTCCCGTGGACCAGATAATTATCGCCTTGGTGCCTAATTTAATTAATGGGTCCCACTCTGTAACTCTGGGAAATAGCTTGCTTAATCTCCACAATGGCCCTGACAGCGCTTGGATGCCTGGCTTCACCCTGGGGGTTGCCCAGGAGTGGGCGCCTCACAGGGAAAAGCCAGGAGGGGTTCCACAGCGGTATGCAAACAGCGCCTTGAGACCCTAACAGGTGAGTAGTGGGCTACACAAGTGCAAAATTTACATTTTTACTCCTGCACCAACCGCCAAGTCGATTACAAAAACCCTTTGCCACGGTTAGCCAACGGCGGTCGACAACCACGGTAAGCGTTCAGTAAAGCAACAAACAAGTGCCCATTGCATGAATTAAAAAACAACACAGTTGACTATCATGGTCCCAGTGGACACAACTGCAAATCACACTATAAAACACAACCCCTTCACAGACCATGAGCCTTTGCATCTCCACTGCAACCAAGATTTGATTTTGTTCAGAGAGAAAAGGCACCCCTTTTTTCACTATCCCTTAAACCCCTTTCACACACTTTTCTCCATTTACTCCTCACATCACTTTTCTTTTGTAAGTAACTCACTGTCACCCACTTAATTACTCACCATGTCACATTCCAAAAATCCATGTTTCTCAGAGGATGATTTGAGAGTTATGGTGGATGAAATCATAGGAGTAGAGTCAAAATTGTTTGGAGCCCAAGTCCAGCAAACTCCTCTCCTCAGTAGGAAAATGGAACTGTGGCGAAGGATCGTCAACAGAGTGAATGCTCTAGGCACCACCCTGCAATGGAGGACATCAGGAAGAGGTGGAACAACTTGAGGGGCAAGGTGCGTTCCCTGGCCTCCAGGCAACAGATGGAGGCCATCAAGACTGGCAGTGGCCCTCTCAATGCCCCATTACAACTCTTTCACTGGAAGGAGATGGTCTTGGCCATCCTGAGGGCTTGACAGCAATACATAGGGGAGCGGAGTCTGGTAAGTTACAACACAAAAAACTGCCACTAAGCTGCAATGTCCTGCATGCTCACAAAACAGTTCAGCTTTTGCCACCGTGTCATTCATTGACTTTATCAACATTCAATACCCAGAGTATCTAAGATGTCAGAGCCCCCCTCCTGCACCCCCGTCCTTACCTGGAAGTCCAGTCGAGATCTACTGTCTCCTCTCCCCCATGGCCCGCGGTCAGGAACATCTGAAAAGGAAGAAGGACAAAATATTAGAGAGCAGGAAGCAAACCCTTGTCAGGTCACAACACTAATGAAGGACTTGCTCTTTCAGGAGACATGGGGCAGACTTGAGCGCCTACACGGAGGAACAGGTCAGGCAAAGAGGGTCACCCTTTGCAATGCTGTAGGAGAAGCTGTGTGTGGAGAAAGACACCGAGAGAAGACACCAAGGAAACATAGAGAAGCCTTGCAGGGAGCAATGAGTGGAAGCCAAGTCTAGAGCTGGTAATGGGACGGAGGGAGAGAAGGCGAGCCGGTCACACTATCCCTAGGACAAGGAAGATGAGACTGGGGATGAAAACAAGGAGGTGATGGTAATTTGGTGTGAGGATTGGTGGATGCCACCAGTGGAAGCCTCAGAGCCCGCCACAACTCTGGAGAGTTTTGACTAGCGCTGTGAGTGGGGGAGGGTGGGGACGAGGAAATGAGGGTTTTGCGATATAAGGATGATGTGTAGCGCAGTGGGAGACCTGAATGTAAGGGAATTTCAGTTAACCGGGCACTCTATAACATACAATGTAAAGGTACCCTATGTTTATTATTCTTTTCTTTATCCACAACACTGCATGCATGGAGCACCCCTTCTCCCTCTCCTACGCCTGACCCTGAACACCATTTTCTGGCTCTCTACCACCACCCACAGAAGTAGGGAACCAGCAGCCCTGATAGGAAATCCACTGGTGTAATGGTAGCCCCACCTACATAAAACCAATATACTTACTGCATTGTATGTGCTCTTTTTCTGAAGGGGACTGGCGGTGGCACCAATATGGGGACAATCCTGCAAAGAGAGAGAAGGGAGACGAAATCATCACACCGGGCCCATTTTAAAAGAAGGCAAACAGAGACATTAGTCTTATAGCAGTAGAGACCCACCCTACCAGTGAAACCTTGTCTATATTTTTGTTGTTGGAATTAAAAAAAGGCCAACATTCAGAAATCAACCAAGCCTCTGAAGCCATATTTCCGCCCAATCCTCTTACAGGTGGTGTCAGAAGTGGGATCGAAGGAAAGAGAGGCTATGGTAACCAAGATGGCAGAAGGCCCCCTAAGACTGAAAAAGATCATGGAACACTTCCTTACGGCAGCTACGGAGGATAAGGAGAATGTCCACAAGGCCATCACTAATCAGGCTGAGAAGCTAGATAGCGTAGCCCGATCCCAGGACAAAGCCATTGAGAAGTTAGCCGATGTATTGGGACAACAGCAAGGACACACTGCTCTCCTTTCTGTGGTACTCCAGAAATATGTTGAAGGAGGAGACAGTATTTAAGGCCCTTACTTACAGGGGAGCTACAGAACAGACGGTGTATCATGACACCAATCCTTGGGGAACTACCCCTTATAACGACATTAAGAACAGCATTTTGGAGAGGTTAGGAGTGGACAGTAAAATGTCTCGGATTAGGCTTCAACAGATCAAGGAAGATCCCCAAGAAACCCCCAGAGCTTTATATTATAGGGTAGAGTCCGTGACAGATAGAAGACTTAGCCCAGAAACTGCTACCAAGTATGAAATAATGGAGAAGATATATTTAGAACAATTCCTCACCTACTTACAACCTCCCATCCAAAATGGGTAAAACAGCATAGTAATCTCACACAGGAAACTGCCGTGGAGATTGCCAGCGCCTGTGGTCATTCACAGGAATCCTGCAAAGGATGAGAGGAAAGTGAGTGGAAGGGCAAGAGTATGAGTAACGTATGCCCAGCCAAACATAATATACTGAGGTAAGAACCGGTTCCAATAATAACAGGGCCTCATCCAAAAAACCCACAAATGGAACCCCAATGTTTTCACTGTGGAGAACTAGGACATATTGCTAGACTTTGTCCACATGAAGAAGAACCAATGGAGATAACAGTAGTCCAACCTTCCTATTATACTATGACTGAGGCTAAGCCCACGTACCACTGCCTTATGAAGGTCAATGGAGATCCAGTCCCTGCACCTTTGGACACAGGATGTCACCAGAGTGTGATAAAGCCACAAAGTATCCCGGGAGGTCTTCCAAAATCTATTGGGAAAGTAAACATACAGTGCATCCATGGGTACAAAAAGAAGCATCTGTCTCTGAGATTGTCTTTCAACATAAGGATGACCCAATCGTTCCCCTACAAGTAGGGATGATACCTCGACTAGCGTGAACAGCTCATTGTAGGAACCAAATATCCCAATCTGGAGGAGTTGGTACGGAAAACATGGAAGGGGAGGGGAGTAGAAAACAAAGAAGAGCCACCAAGCATAACGTGCCATGCGCACTGCCCATATATTGGGAAAAATACCTTTAGGAGTCAGATTGGAGTGTCCAGGCAGCCAAAAGGGAGGACCCCCAGTTCCAAGAAGCATGGAGCATAGCTAAAGATGATGAGAACGCTCATGCAGTAAGTCCCTACTTCTGTCAACAACAAGGGCTGCTGTATAGGAAAGGGGGGTAACCAACCTTAACAGTTGTTAGTCCCTACTGCCTTTATGGATAAAGTCTTGTTTTCAGCCAATAGCCACCTCCTGCAAGGTCATTTTGATCCAGAAAAAAAACAAGCTATTCTACACCATTTCTATGGCATAAACAGCCATATTAACGGCCAGAAAATCCCTAGTAAAGCTCCCTTGTGACTCTTGCCCACTATAGAAGAACCATTTTCTAGGGTGAGAATGGACATAATAAGCCCTTTGATCCCCTCTAAGAATGGATATAATTCCATACTGGTGGTTGTAGACTATGCCATCCAATATCCAGAAGCCATACCACTGCGCTTCCATACCACTACCCTCATTGCAAAAGCAATGATTGACATTTTTTCGAGGGTTGGGTTTCCCAGAGAGATAATAACAGACCAAGGAACTAGTTTTACATCTAAACTAATGAAACAGATCCGTGAACAGCAAGGAATTAAACAGATTCATACCACCGCCTATTATCCCCAGACAGATGGTTTAGTACAGCAATATAATTCTATGAGAAAAGCCCCATTGAGGAAGTTACTGGACTTGGAGGCAAGAAAGTGGGAACAAACGCTGCCATTTGCTCTGTTTGCTATTAAATGTAACAACAAAGCAGCACAGGATTCTCCCCTTTCGAGTTAGTATTTGGACGTAAATCATGTACACTATTAGACATGGCCAGGGAATTCTGTGAGCAGAAAACGGATGATTCAAAACCCCTATTGGAATAAGTGACAGGATAAAAAACACTTTTGAACCAGATCTGGGAGATAACCAGGCAGAATCTACAGAATGCACAGCAAACTCATAAAGACCAGTTCAATAAACAAGGTGCAATAAGGGAATTTGAGACTGGAGACTTGGGCCCTCATTATGATTGTGGCCACACTTAATCAGACCGCCACACTTGCAGTGGCGGTCTGGACTGCCGCCAATGCAGTGGTCTGACCGCCACATTAAAACCCTGGTGGTCAGACCGCCAGGGAACCAACAGCTCTGCCAGGATCTTGGATCCTGAAGGTCTGAAGGTGGCGGAGATCCTAATCCGACAGGGCAGCGCTACAAGCAGCGCTGCCCTGGGGATTACAACCTCGTTCTCCGCCAGATTTTTTATTTCTTGGACTGAGTTACTTATAAATTAGAGATCAACAAAGAAAAAAAAGAGACTCAGCTCTATCATGTGAACATACTAAAAATGGGAAGGATCATACCCAATCCTTTGAAATCCTCTCTCTGTAGAATCTGACCTACTCAGAATGTGTGTTGATCCCAATGTAGACGAAAACCTTAGAGAAGAGAATTATTTAACCAATTAGGTCCTTATCGAAAAGTGTTTTCTACCACTCCAGCGAGGATTCATATAATATCCCACTCAATCACCTCACCAACTGGGGAGAAGGTTAAATTGAAACTTTATAGAATGTAGTGTGGTTAGTTTTATGTATTCATTGCGCTTTAGCTTCAGGCTTTAGGCCTTTGTGCACTTTGCCCTGAATATATTTTATTCATTTGCTGACAGCTTAGAGCCTCTGTGCACTTTGCTCTACATGCTTTTTATTAGGCTTCGTACTGTTATTTTTCAAATAGCCAGTTCTACGGTGTTGTTTTTTATTCATATCACACTGTTTTGCCTACTTCAGCACTGGAGTTCTCCATAACATATGTTCTCTGTGCTTCAGTCAAGGATACAGTCTGGTACATTGCCGATAGACGTGGTAGGAGTTTAGACTTGGCATTCCTGCGTAGGGACATTTTGTGATCACGATGACATGTTAGTTATAAAATCACTTCCTTGTCCCAATACACGCAAGAGGGAGATTCCGACCAGGGAACCACAACTAGAGACTGACTGCCTCGTTGCAGATGCTGAACCAAGATCACAGGTCTTTGCTCAGGTATGAGGGCTGATGTCTCCACAGTGATTCTAATAGGCAAGCTAGAAGCTTAACATGCTGTGCTCTAAATAGAACAAGCAGAGGGAGAGTAGAAACTGTTAGACAATATGATAGCTTTGTTTTTATGTTTTACTCTCCTGGTGACTATTTCAATCCTACTGTGTTGTATCGTTCTGGTTATTGCGGCTCACGCCTTAATATCTAAAATACAGTTGTTTTATTAAAACATTATATAAAACTTATACTGTCTTTGTCATTTGTATATGAGATCATATTGGAAATAAGAGAGTTGGTTTGGATCTGAGTAACCACGACTTCCCTGAGAAGTTCCAAAGATGTCATGCGCTCGGCTGCCGAATCATTCCTTCCACATGGGAAAAATGAGGCACTGCTAGTTAGCCGGAGCAAAAAACGGATTTAGGGTGACAGAGTTCTTTACACGTGGGTCAGACTTAGGTGGTCATTCTGACCCTGGCGGTCTTTGACCGCCAGGGCGGAGGACCGCGGGAGCACCGCCGACAGGCCGGCGGTGCTCCAATGGGGATTCCGACCGCGGCGGTAAAGCCGCGGTCGGACCGGCACCACTGGCGGGGTCCCGCCAGTGTACCGCTGCCCCATTGAATCCTCCGCGGCGGCGCAGCTTGCTGCACCGCCGCAGGGATTCCGAGCCCCCCTACCACCATCCAGATCCCGGCGGTCGGACCGCCGGGATCCGGATGGTGGTAGGGGGGGTCGCGGGGCCCCTGGGGGCCCCTGCAGTGCCCATGCCACTGGCATGGGCATTGCAGGGGCCCCCGTAAGAGGGCCCCTACATGTATTTCACTGTCTGCTGCGCAGACAGTGAAATACGCGACGGGTGCAACTGCACCCGTCGCACAGCTTCCACTCCGCCGGCTCGATTCCGAGCCGGCTTCATCGTGGAAGCCTCTTTCCCGCTGGGCTGGCGGGCGGTCTGAAGGCGACCGCCCGCCAGCCCAGCGGGAAAGTCAGAATTACCGCCGCGGTCTTTCGACCGCGGAACGGTAATCTGACGGCGGGACTTTGGCGGGCGGCCTCCGCCGCCCGCCAAGGTCAGAATGGGGGCATCTGTTGACACATGGACTGACAGTCCAGGGGGGTCCAGTCACTTTTGTGGTGGACGCCCATGCAGCCTATAGAACGGAACTTTTTTATTCTTGGGTCGGATTTCCGGCAGTGGATGGGAGAACAAATACTTTTCACGAATACACTGTTGCGAATGTCCCTGGACAATACAGGGCTTACGCTTATTTAGAAATACCTCTATCTTATCAAGAACACCATAATTGGCTTGATGGCGCCCTCCCACACACAGTAGCACAAGTTAGATTAGGTCAGCTGAGTAATGATGGTCCTACCTGGCCTTTATTGGCTACATATACACCTCATCCTGCGGTTGCTCAATTGGCAGTGGTTGAAGTTCGTCGTTTATATACAGAATTAACGGCTACATATAGACGATTAGTTCAGTTTGTAATGAAGACACTAAATACGAATGCAGCGCGTGCTGCTCCAGCGCACCCACAGGCAGTGGTTCCGGGTATTAATCCGGCCACTGTACACTCTGTTATGGGTAAAGTACCGGCTAAACGAGAGGAGACTCCATTTTGGCTGGCGCAAAAAATTAATACGCTGGAAGCAGTATTTCCCCATACGGGACCTCAGGATAAACATAGAATTTTGACGATGTGTTTGCCGTATGGGATGGTTCCTCCGGTGGACCTTTGTAATACCTGGGGCACGGTATTTGCCGCGCTCTACACTACGGCACACGGTACACCGACATTAGCTAATTTACCGGACGTGCTTAAACAGATTCAAGATGAATATGGGGCTGCCCCTGCCTTAGATTTGGGCATGCAGTTGCTGGGCAATTTTGCCACAGTTTCTTCTATTATTTTGAGTAATCTCAAGGGAGAGGCAGTAGCACTAGCAGTGCGAATGCGTCTTCGGGATGTTCCGCTGCTTAATCAGGAGCGGGAGCTTCCGAGAATAATAGCGGAAACGTATTCTAGTATTGGTCGTGATAGCCTAGGGGCTAGACCACAAAAACTCCAGTTACAGGGTAAAAATAATAAAGATAATGCTAAACAGCAACAACCTGAGGGTTCGAAAAAGCGCTGGGAAAAGAAACAGCAAACACCTAAGAAAGATGGTGGACAGTCTCCGCAACCGGAGACCCCACAGAATAAGTATAATCTCAGGAATAGGGATACTTTGAAGACGCCTGATAGATATCAATATACTGATACACGCCAATCTCGTTCCTTTCAGGACTCCTCGGAAAAGAGAAGTGAGAGAGGTGGGCGGTCAGAGCGGAGGACGGAGTATGTGAAACCGCGACAGGATTCACAACGCTCAGCGGAGGTTTCTATTAAACAAGAAGAGAAACCGCTGCAACAAAAACAGCAATTTAAAAAGAAGAAAGTGGCAGCAGTCTCAGTTAGACATGCCGCTCAAGAAGAGAGTTCTCTTGACGAACAAGACATGGGCGTTAGCACTGTTAGACAGCGCGGCAGAGGTCACAATAGTTCGCCGGAGTCTTCTAGAGCATCTGGAGGTGAAAGCAACTGATGACTTCATACAAGTCGAGACGGCGGATATGCGAGTCTCTGATCCTGATAGAGTATATGAAGTGACTCTACGATTGGAAGGGGACATTGACCGTATTATAAACGCCATTTTTTGGGACCATGTGGTAAAATCGTATGATGTTCTGCTGGCCGAACAGGATTGGCCACCTGACTTTGTTCGCGACTGTCCGGTTGGGGAGGAGGTTATCACACCTTCCTTCTCACCACTTGTTCCAAGAGAACTAGCGGAGTCCTATAGTAAATCATGGGCTCTAGCACAGGCTCCCGCCTTGTATAGAAATAACGTGGGGTGGGAAAGACAATCACCTTATCATGTAATTCCAATAAAGGGCGAACCTCAGCCACAACCGCAGTATCCTATCAAATTTGAAGCAAGGGCCTCGGTTAGAAAAATTCTTACACAATTGGAGTATCAGGGTGTAATTGAGCCCTGTGTCTCGCCGATGAATAATCCCTTATTTCCGGTTGCTAAACCGGACCATTCATATAGGATAGTGGTGGATTACCGACATTTGAATAGTCATACACGCACATATGCAATACAGAATTCACACAGCGCAGCGCTTATGAATAATATAGTGCGTAAAAAATACAAGACAACATTGGATATCTCGAATGGATTTTTCTGCCAGAATATAGCACCCGAGAGTCGGGACTATACCTGTTTCAGTGCGTTTGGCTCTCAGAAAATTTGTTGTCGTTTGCCTCAGGGGTATAAGAATAGCCCAGGACTGTTTTCGGCTCGTGTAACTGAAATGCTGCATGAGTTCGACCCTGAAGCGTTATCATATGTTGATGACATATATCTGACAGATGATGAGATTCTGCAACATCTAAGGCGTGTATCGCGCATTGTTGTTGGGTTTGCTGATATTGGCTATAAGTTTAATTTTAAGAAATCGAAGATTGCCTTCCTCAGCGTCATTTTCCTGGGATATGAGTTGTCGAGTGAGGGCAAGAGCTTAGCGCCACATTTTTTGGAGAAATTTGCTTTATTGCAGCCTCCTAATACGGTTCGGAAGCTCCAGTCATTGTTGGGGTTTCTGAATTTTGGCAGAACTTACATTCCTGATTATGCGACGCGTATAAAACCCTTATACGAGTTGATTCGCCCGAATTTTTCGAGTAGATTTTGGACGATTGAACATACACACATACTACGAGAATTACAAAGTGATCTCTTAGCAGTTAAACACTTACACACACGGGACAATAAGACACATTTAGTCATCAGGGTAATACCTGGGGCTGTTGGGTTTACTTATGTCACCTTTAATGAGGGGGAGACAGTCCCGATTGCATACAAGTCTCACTTGTATTCTGCTGCAGAACAACGTTTTGCACAGACTGAGAAAATTCTCACTGCAGTACAGATGGCTGTTATTAAAGAAAGACCGCTGGCCCAGGGTCAACGCATTGTTGTCGTTTCCCCAATTCCGGCCTTAGAGGCAGTTACAAAAGCGAGTGTTCCAAATTCGAAAGCCTTGCACCCGCGATGGATACAATGGGCTACGTCTTTGACAGCCACTGATGTAGATTACGTATTTGACCCTAAACTGCAGACTCAAGAATTTCTTCAATATGAAATGGAATACCCAGTTCCTGCTGGTACGTTGCCTATTGACCAATATCAGGTGGTCATGTATACCGATGGCTCTGCGCAACCAGCGGTTGGGACTAAACAACAGTATTCTGCTGCATGTGCGGTGGTGAGCGGCACTATGGAGGGGGACGTGTTCTGCCCCCGACATACTTATACTAAAACCTTGGGAGATTGCACGGCACAGCTGGCTGAGCTCAAAGCTCTATTGTTAGCGTTGGAGCACGCGGATCCGGCGCTTTTAACCTTGCTGGTCTGTGACTCCTACTACTGTGTGCAGTCTTTCAACGAATATCTACACTATTGGAAGATGAATGGGTTCAGAGATTCTAAAGGCAACACCATTAAACATAAAATGTTGTGGGGTAAGGTTGCGGATCTGAAGGAGACGCTTCCTACAGTCCATGTTGTGCATACACTTGGACACCAGCGCGTTGGAATACACGTTGCTGGGAATACTTTGGCTGATGAAGCCGCGAAATTGGCAGTGGCTGTCGCCACTGTGGCCGCAGTGACTCGTTCGAGTACCAAACCAGACACAGAAATTTCGGCTGCCATAAAGGCTACGGTTGATGGCACGCCCTTTCCTAAAGGGTTTCCTTCGAAATATAGTTACTGCTTGAATGGTGCGCTGAATGCTACTGTTACAATTCCAGGCATTGGTGTACGTGAAATTCCCAATAAAATTGAGAGACCTCGATTGATTTCTGCAGCACATGAGGGGGTGGCTTCTGCACATGCTGGGGTGGCTGCCACAATTTCACTTTTATAGGCTCGTTACTGGTGGCCTGGTCTCTATAAAGAGACGAAGCAATATGTCCTTTGTTGTGACGTTTGTCAACAAATTAAAGCATCGTCGGCTAGACGCCCGCAGCAGACGCCCCTTCTGATTTCAAATAGACCATTACAGTGTGTGTACTTGGATCATTGTGGTCCGCTGACACCAGATAGTGCATACAAATATATATTGGTTGCTGTAGATTCGTGCTCCAGATTTGTGTGGGTCTGGCCACAACGCTCGGCTGACGCTCGAACTGTTATTAAAGATTTGCGTATCTTTGTCGATATATTTGCAGTTGCAGCTTTTCATTCGGACCAGGGCCCTGCTTTTGCCTCTAAGGCATTCAGGGACACCATGGCTTCATTGGGGGTCCAACTCCAGTTCTTGTCTCCATTTCATCCCGAGGGAAATTCTGTCGTGGAGCGTTTTAATCGTGATTTAAAGCAGTCCTTAACGGCCAGAGTTATAGGTACGGGTCGTGGTTGGCTAGCCCACCTATATGGAGTACAGAGAGCACTTAATAACTTGCCTAGAAGGTCACTGGGGGTTCGTACTTCATATGAGTGCCTGTTTGGAACACAAATGTATGTTCCTGATCTACATGGTCCTGGTGTGGAGGCGGCGGAAACGCCCTTTGACATAAATGATCGTGTCACTGTTTTGCAGGATTTACAACAATTCCGTGAAGATAACTCTTCTGCCAGTGCTGCCTCCTCAGGAATTAAGGATGAGCCAGTAACACCTACTGGTTGGATACCCAGGATTGGGGATCTAGTGCGTGAAAAGGTTGCAGTTAAAAAATAATTTGGTCCTTCTTATCGAGAACCTGTCCCTGTGTTGGGGGTGAGCGGCACGAGAACTGTGATTTTACCGCCGCTGCGAGGGGCCAAAGGAAATCCCTTTGTTTCCATTGATAATGTCAAGTTACAACATGTGGCCGATTCTGCACAGCAGACCAAGAGGGACACCCAGTAGTTCCGGAATCCCTCTCACTACTGGGGAAGAAGTCCAGATGCAGGTGATTTTTACCGACACTGTTTCCTCTCCGAGCTTGGGGAGGGTGGATGATGATCTTGCGATTGTTCCACCGACGGCGATTAATATGGAATCTTTTGATCAAATTGCTGTACGTTCTACTGATGTTTCTGAACATGTGGTTTATAGTGTGCCACGGCGAGAGCCTCCATCTGCTTCTTTGTTCACAGTTGCACCTTTTGCTAGAACTGCTTCTGGCTGCTTCAACGACGCTGATAATGATGTGTCCGGCTCCTCATCCTCGATGTCTTCTGTCCACGGTCCACGACGGCTGCTGGGTTGGCTTAAACGCACATATTTTGTTTTTCCTTGGAACTATTTTTGGCTATTTTTGGCCGTGATGACTAATTTATTATGGTTGGGATTTGTGGTTACTTTTTTTCTGATAATACATGGTCATTTTCTTCCTGATCGATCTGACATTGAGCACGTGGAGACTGTGTTAAAACCGCATTTTTCGTCTCATATGGTTCGAAGAGACTTGTCCACTGTAAACATTTCTGCAATACCAGTTCCGGATGGAATTGTGTGGGATAAAGTAATGTTTGATATATATGGTCCCACTGAATTGATTCAAATACCGTATGTCCTCAAATTATCAATTAATGATATTGTTATACCTGGCATTGTTTCTGATGATTGGGATGTGAAGACAGTAGATTCTATGCTAACGGATTTGCAATATTATACTGTCTATGACGATGATGATGCTTACCAGTTTAGAGATAATCATGGTGACATGTTTTGTTACAACTATTATGGACACCACTTTATTCATAAAGCTAGTAGCCCTAAGCCCATGTTTAATTATGTGCAATGGGAACATTGCTCGACTCCTCCACAAGGGAGTTCGAAAACGTATTATGATAAATTTGCATATTTTTCTGGGCATGATCAACGTAATGCTAAGTCCTACTATTTTAAAGTTGCACCGTATTCTAATAAGCAAATGTTATTGACTGATACTAAATTACTGTATTCTAATTTGTTTGTATCTAAACTTTCGGTCGAGGGATATGAATACTGGTTTAAAACTGTTGACTTGAAAAGTGTTTGGGGTTCGAAAAATTGGCAAATGCAAGGCAGGGACACGTTATTTAGAGCATGTATTATCCCTGTGCAGATGATTTTCCTCAATGACACAGTACAACAGACTAGCTGTTTGGGCTTAGCGACAATTAGGGAGTTGACTTTGCCTAGTATACCTGTCCCTTCTAAATTAAAAAATTGGCAGCACTATGTGAATGCTACTTTCAGTGACTTTACACATTGGGTCCAGAATGGTACGCTTAACACTTCATCGTTATATCCAGGTGGGTGGTTATTATGGCCTGTAGACACTAATGTGTGTCATCAACGTTTTGTCACCTCTTCAGGGGGGTTCAGGACTAGTAGGGCAGACCCTCGTTACGTATCACCAGAACATGCTGATATTATAACTACATACAGTGTGGGGAAGCTTTGTCAGCAATGGTTGAAGTCATCCACACTGGATGCAGTTAAGTCACATCTCACGTTACTGTCTAATGATACTGATTTACAAGATTTTTTGTCAGGTCCCAAAGTACCACGGAAGAAAAGGTTCTTATACGAGGTTTATAATGAGATTTGGAAGCTTTCACAACAAGAGGCTGCAGCCCGGTTGAGGCAGATTGATCAGGAAAATCTGATGCAGACTTTGTCTGTTGTTGATAATGGCATGCGTACCCTTTCTGACCGTGTTTACACGATTGACAGCATTGTTTCCTCTGCCATTGACATTATTAAATCGGACATGTCTTCTTTATATCATGGGCAGAGTCAGAGGCGGTCCATCATGCAGCTGGGTTGGACTCTTCAGACCTTGAAGGGGGGTCGC
Organism: Pleurodeles waltl; assembly: GCF_031143425.1. Lineage (NCBI taxonomy): Eukaryota > Metazoa > Chordata > Amphibia > Caudata > Salamandridae > Pleurodeles > Pleurodeles waltl. Next base: position 216,196,817 of record NC_090444.1, on the reverse strand, counting down.
GTTCCATGGCAGCACGTTCGTGCCAGAGAGATCTTTATCTCTTTTAATTTGACTCGTCAACAACAACTGATGGCTAAAAAGGAAGCGACATATGTTATGTTAAATATTGAGAAATTAGAGAAACTGCCTTTCACGGTAGCTGAGATTCCGTCAGCTGAATGGTTGATACATGGGGTTATTAATTTGCCTATCTCTACTTTACAATTTACTTCTTGTTTGAAGCACATTCCGTTGGGTAGATATGAACTATTGGGAGACAGTTACATACACGAGGTGTGGGACCTTCCCTTTCAGTACAGATGTGTTAATGGTTTGAAGTAGGTTTTTCTTAGCGGCATCAAATGCGAAGCTTCTGTCAGCCATTCAATGGTTTGTAAACAGCTGTCCTTGCGCGGGGCGTGTAACGCTTCGATTGCTAACTTAGCTTGTTATCTGAAGGGAGTTCCAGTCCCGGTTATTAAAAACACTTTCCAGGTGCTTTCTAACGGCAGTTACATTGTTCTTAACAGCGAACGCTGCTGTGGCATGCGTGCCGGAATAGTTTACATCGTCGTTGTCAACAAGGCCGTTACGTGCTGCGGGAATGTGTTGTTTCCCCCCACTCAATTTAGGGAGGTAGCGGACATCTGGCCTCATATTGCTACTTCCAAGGTTGATTTCGACAAGTTGAGTCGGCTAAAAGCTTTATTGTTTCAAAAGCATGTGGCCCTTACATCTGCTAGCGAGACCTACGCACTTCAAGTGGCAAGGTCATCGGCGGAGATACAGTCCCTTTTGAATACTAACTTTCCAAATCACTTCGGTGAACTTGTGGGACGTATATTTAATGCATCCAGCACTGCTGGTATTGCAAATTTTTTCAAAGTCGTTGGTGTTGGTTTTGCCCATACCTTCTCTTCCATATTCGGTTTGATACCTTCGGCTATACATTCTATTTTCGGAAGCATTTTTGGGGGTTTCCCGATTACTTTGGCTTTATGGGCTGGAGTCTTGCTGTTGTTGCTATTTTTTCGCAATGGCTGTCCCGTCACGACGAGATCCTGTATTGCTGCTCCCGTCAGCGCAGCTGTGTCGTGAACGCATGATGCAGCATTTTGGAGCGACACTCCTGGGGTATTTGGAGTGTGACTGGTCTCTGTCATTCAGACCGGTTTTGGATTGTGTGCAACCCGTGTTTCGATGCCTTTGGTGCTCGTTTGAACATGCACTGGCTCTCTGTCTCTCATTGCAGCGCCCTCCAATGGTCGATACTGATCTGTTGATGTTCCCGATTAGGGCTCATTCCCAGACTTGTGTACTACGGATGCGCTTGCTTCGTGAGGCAGTTTATGAGATTCCCTTCCTGGAGGAAGATGGTATTGTCTCTTTCATAGGCCCTGCACGGGGTGCCGCCCTGAATGGTTTTGGGGCTTTGGATCACACATGCTCCATGGTACTTTGTGGCATGGATCTTCCGATATTGACATATATCGAAGTGGAGGAACTCCTGCGTTCTATTGCTTCTATCTGACGATTGGATTTTTACGAAATTGACACTATATTGAATTTGGCTTTATGGTCACATGTTACCTAAATTTATGACTTTGTTGTCTTCTCACCTTGTCGAAATAATTGTTCAAGGTATTGTTTATATTTGGGGCATCCTTTTATATTATTGGAACCACTTGCTACCGACAAGGGGAGGGTGTAGTGTGGTTAGTTTTACGTATTCATTGCGCTTTAGCTTCAGGCTTTAGGCCTTTGTGCACTTTGCCCTGAATATATTTTATTCATTTGCTGACAGCTTAGAGCCTCTGTGCACTTTGCTCTACATGCTTTTTATTAGGCTTCGTACTGTTTTTTTTCAAATAGCTGGTTCTACGGTGTTGTTTTTTATTCATATCACACTGTTTTGCCTACTTCAGCACTGGAGTTCTCCATAACATATTTACTCTGTGCTTCAGTCAAGGATACAGTCTGGTACATTGACGATAGACGTGGTAGGAGTTTAGACTTGGCATTCCTGCGTAGGGACATTTTGTGATCACAATGACATGTTAGTTATAAAATCACTTCTTTGTCCCAATACACGCAAGAGGGAGATTCCGACCAGGGAACCACAACTAGACGCTGACTGCCTCGTTGCAGATGCTGAACCAAGATCACAGGGCTTTGCTCAGGTATGAGGGCTGATGTCTCCACAGTGATTCTAATAGGCAAGCTAGAAGCTTAACATGCTGTGCTCTAAATAGAACAAGCAGAGGGAGAGTAGAAACTGTTAGACAATATGATAGCTTTGTTTTTATGTTTTACTCTCCTGGTGACTATTTCAATCCTACTGTGTTGTATCGTTCTGGTTATAGCGGCTCACGCCTTAATATCTAAAATACAGTCGTTTTATTAAAACATTATATAAAACTTATACTGTCTTTGTCATTTGTATATGAGATCATATTGGAAATAAGAGAGTTGGTTTGGATCTGAGTAACCACGACTTCCCTGAGAAGTTCCAAAGATGTCATGCGCTCGGCTGCCGAATCATTCCTTCCACATGGGAAAAATGAGGCACTGCTAGTTAGCCGGAGCAAAAACCGGATTTAGGGTGACAGAGTTCATTACACGTGGGTCAGACTTAGTCCCCCACACCGTTATAGATCCTGCTACCTAGAAATCCAGTAGTCTCATTTAGAATAATGAGAGCCCACGCGACAAGAATACCTGAAACCCGAAGACAGGCTGTTGAGGGGGAAGTACAGACAATGTTCAAACTAGGAATGATTGAGCCGTCACTGGTTGAATGGAACTCTCCCATTGTATTGGTTCCAAAGTCTGATGGGGATTTACGGCTTTGTATTGACTTTATGGAGGTGAGCAAGATCTCTAAGTTTGACTCTTAGCCTATCCCCAGAGTAGACAAAATGATTGTGAAACTAGGAAACACCCAATACATCAGTACATTCGATCTATGTAAGGGATATTGGCAGGTCCCTCTTAATCCAGCTGATAAAGAGAAAACTGCCTTTTCCACCCCAGAGGGGCTTTTCAGTGACTCCCTTTTCCTAGGACAAAAAGGGATCTCAGGGCCTTCCTAGGATTAGTATGGTATTACAGGTGGTTTATCCCTCATTTTTCACAAACCACAGCCCTCTTACCAGATCTCCTAAGGAAGGGTAAAGAAACTGAAACAGAATTACGGCATTTCTCCCCAGTTACTTTTAATGCATTCCAAGAGTTGAATGATGCCCTCATTTCTGATCCTGTTCTTTGTACCCCAAACTTTTAAAAACCCTTTATATTACAAGCAGATGCCTCTGGGGTAGGTCTAGGGGTGGTCCTGTCCAAAGAAGAGGAGAACAGTAATGAGAGACCTATTTTATACCTGAGCGGAAAGTTGTTACCCAGGGAGAAGAATTATACGATAGTGGAAAAAGACGTCTTAGCCATTAAATGGGCTTTAGAGGCTCTTAGATATTATCTAGAAAAATGGGAATTCTCCCTGTATACTGATCAAGCCCCTTTAGAGTGGATGTCTCACATTACTACGCTGGTTTCTAGCATTGCAACCCTTCCATTTTAACTTTCACCACCGAAAAGAGAAAGAACAAGGTAAATCAGACTTTTTGTCCAAATGTCCAGTGGATCAGTTTCCTCCAAGGAAGAAAGTTAGGGTGGAGGTATGTAAAGAGACTCCCCTCCCGCACTCCTTCCTTATCTGGTAGTCCAGCTGAGATCTCCCATCTCCTCTCCTCTGCAGCCTGAAATCAGGAACATCTGAAAAGGAAGAAGGACAAAATATTAGAAAGTAGGAAGCAAATCCATGTCATGTCACCAACACCAATGAAGGACTTGCCCTTTTGAGAGATGCAGGCGGAGTTGAGGACCTACAAGGAGGAACAGGCCAGGCAGAGAGGGCCCAGCCCCTGGAATGCTGCAGGAGAAGCCATGTGTGAAGAAAGACATGATGAGAAGTTGTCAGGGAGACGAAGAGAAGCCCTGTAGGGAGCGACAAGTGGAAACTGAGTCCAGAGCTGGTAAAGAGACAGAGGTGGAGAAAGCAAGCCACCCGCATTACCCCAGGAAAAAGAGGTGACAGAAATTTGGTGTGAGGACTGGTGAACACCACCAGTGGAAGCCCCAGAGCCCACCACAACTCTGGAGAGTTGTGGCTAGCGGAGTGAGTGGGGGGGGGATTAGGGTTTTGCAATACAAGGATGCTGTGTAGAGCAGTGGGAGACCCAAACATAAGAGAAATTAATCTAAAATATTCAAAGTAGTAGTACCCCTATGTTTCTCATTATTTTCTTTCTCCACAACACTGTGTGCACGCGCACCCCTTATTCCTAATAATATACTCCTACCCCTGACCCCAAACACAATTTTTTAGCTCTTTACCACCACCCACAGAAGTAGGGAACCAGCCCTCACAGGATAACCACTGGTGTTATGGGGACGGTGACCCCACCTACATAAAAACAATATACTTACCGCATTGTATATGCTCCTTTTTCCGAGGGGACTGGCGGGTGAACCAAACTGGGGAAAAACAAAGTTGTGTGTTTTCCCGTATCTCACTCAACGTGGCCTCCGAATGGCCAAATGCACATGTTGCCTCTCTACTGTGTTGGCTTCACTGTTGGCAAGATGTCATTTTCATTCCCTCATCCAAAGTGCAACTGCATCTAATGACCTGTTGAGTCTAATAGTTTGGACAAGCTTCACACATGTCGTATCAAATACTACAATACCATGGTAACATGGCACAATAGGCTAACCTACCACTTAAGAATGTTTAATGTCTCTACTTACACAAAACCTTTGGAGTTAGATGTCACACTTCAAACAAAAACAATGCACTCTCTTATTCAACAGGGAGAGCTTGCACAGCCCCATGGCAGACCTTGTCTACCAACCAGACTCCCACTTCATCCCTGGATGAAGCCCTCAGTGATGACAACACTCCTGGACTTGTGGATATAGAGGACAGTCCTGGCACATCTGGGCAACCTAGTCAGACAGCAACACTGTTTTTCACTGTGCCCACAATGATACCTCCCAGACATGTTGCATCAACATCACAGACAACACGCCCCCCAACCTGGGTACCTAGCACAGTTTCAACCATCTTGTGCCCTATAGTCCTAGGTCCTGAGGTGCAAACCAACACTCCTGACACTAAGGGTCCAGGACCCAGTTGGAGAGGGCACTCTGTGCCAAGGGCACATGCTTGTGGGGGTAGGGTGTGTGGGAAGGGTGCTGTGGGTCAGCAGAATGAGGTCACCGGGGCTGCTGTCGACCAGGATATTATCAGCCACATCTTTGGGGTCTATCAGGAGTCCCAATGCGTGATGGGCCAGGTGCTTAACTGAACTCTTGGAAATGAAGCAGCTGCAGAGGAACATGATCTAAATTTGGATGACCAAAATTCCAACATTGACACCCTAATAGCGGTGCTTAGAGACATCCACACAACCCTGAGCATGGCTTTTTCCACCATCCCCCCTTCCTGTGGGCCAACTACCTCAAGCCCGAGTACATCTGCAGCAGCCACAGGTAGGGAGACCCTGCCAGTGGCACAACCAGTCCCTGCCTCTGCAGCAGGAGGTGCGGATGGCAAGACACCCATCACCGCCAGCAAGAAACCTCTTCCTTAATGTCCTCATTTGTGTGTCACACATACACTCTGTGGACTGATCCCAAACCACATTCCAGTTCCAATGGGGAGGGGAGTACTCTGAGCTTTGGCCTTCCAATGGTGTGGAATCTACTCCAAAGATTTACCATGACTGACCCCTTCAGGTTACATTTTTGTTTCTTTCTGTCCCAAGTTTATTTTCTTTATTAGTACTGTAATACATTCACCCTTCACAAACTCATTGTCTGCTTTCTTAACTTTCACATTTAGCTATGTAATACAATGAAGATGCAAGCTACATGTGCAAGCAGGGATATGTTGCATGTACACAGTGTTCAGCTCTGAATACCATTACACACCAACATATACATACAAATGTCTTGTGTCAGAAGAGATTTTATTACATTGTTCACCACATAGGCAGTCAAGAGGTCAGAAATATAGAAATTCAAACATGATCATATCAGACTGTGTAGGCCACCAAATATACATGATAAAGACCCCCAGAACATTGTAGGAATGGACATATCAGACATTGTATTGCTAACTAGGCGACAATGGATATGGTTGATGATATCAGATGGAGCCATATCCTCTAGCTGTCAAAAGAAAGCCCACTTCATAGAATACAACATCAAGACAAATGGCAGTACAACAATGTTATTACAATCCAGAGCTTCTGCACCTGGTGATATGACCCAAACAAATGTCAGTGATGTGCTACAGACACTTTGGCCTACAATGATTGAACACATTAACAGCTACAAACAGTGCAGACAAAGAGTGTTTAGCCAATGTGAAGGGGAACTGACATGAAGTTGGCCTACAACATTTTTACTGGCCACATGATGACACAACTGATGCATCATGGCCACCACACAATACCAAACAAGTCCAAAAGAGTCTTGTGCACTTCCATCCTATCACTGTGCAAGCTGTGTTGATGCAGGTCTTCTACACCCAAAGTCTGTGAAATACTTTCCCAGGAACACTCCATGTCTACTTTGTATGCCCCAACAGCACAATATACTGCCAATTGACTCTGAAATGCCCAAATGAAGATCTCATGGTGAGCAAAGAACAAAACAAGGAGTAGAGTTATGAAACCATACATGTGACACAAGTCACATAACAAACATCTGGAGACCAAAGTACATTAGAAAAATCTGACACAAAACAAAGCAACATCATCAAAATGTGAATACCTAGCAGCGAAGACCTGGAACTCCCTTCCCAGCCACCTTCGCGCCATACAAGACCACCTTCACTTCAGACGGCAGCTCAAGACCTGGCTCTTCGAGCATTGACCCCCCCCCCCCACAGCGCCTTGAGACCCTTACGGGTGAGTAGCGCGCTTTATAAATGCGACTGATTGATTGATTGAATGTGTAAAAAGCTTCCTCATTAAACACCCTTTGGCAGATTTTGCCTGAGCATCAGCTTCCTATTTCCAAACCCATACTCCTCACATTATCACAAATATACTTCATTGAATTCAAAATCATGATATCTCATGCCATACTTATACTCATGAGAAGAAACCGTCAATGAGATCTTGTTGCAAGTCAGCTCCTTCCTCTTCACCACTATCCTCTTCCTCTTCACTGCATTTGGCATTTCAGGATTCTCACATAGTGGCACCTGAAACTCTCCCTCCTCTGGGATGTAAGGTATATTCCTCCACAGGGCAATGTTATGGCCATGCAGCATACCACATTGATCTGGCACACCTTCCAAGGTGAGTAGAAGGGAGCTCCCCAGTCTTGTCCAGACTGCGAAATCTGGCCTTCAGGAGCCCAAAAGCCTGCTTCAATGCCCGCCGTTTACTTCCATGGGCCTCATTGAAGTGGACTTCCCCTGGGGTAGTTGGATTCCTCAGGGGTGTCAACAATCAAACACGGTTTGGATATGCTGAGTCACCGGTTTTGGATTGAGACATAAGTGCCACAATGAGTCACTTACTTCATGACTGTAGCACCTGACATTTAACACACAAAATCAGGACAGATGTGACTTACCAACCAGGCAGGCCCTCTCTGGTTGCGACATCAGCTGGGGTATGGTGCTGTTCTGCATTACATAAGAATCAAGGACTGAACCTGAAGAAGCCACCAGCATCCCCCTGTCACAGGATCTCTGCGACAAACTTGCCTCCTTTATCCACTGCAAGATCCAGGATATCTACGACAGCTTCCTCCCAGAAAATACTGCCACCATAACCTGTGACCGGCCCACTCCCCCAGAACCCACCCAGACCATCCACAGCTGGTCCATGCTCACCACTGAGGAAACAGCATCATAAACAGTACCCACTCCGGAGCCCCCAAGGGTCCCTGCCCACACCACATATACATCAGAGCCAGCGCATCCATCGCCCGAGCTCGAAACACAATGACCTGCTCCATCAACACTGCCACCTTCCCCGCGGACTGGAAACACGCCAAAATACCCCTCTCCTGAAGAAACCTTCGCCTGACCCATGAGAACTAAAGAATTTCTGTCCTATCTTGCTGCTACCCTACCCCGCCAAAGTACTGGAGAAAGCAATCAATGCACAACTGCAGAATTTCTTTGAGACAAACAACTCCCTGGACAGCTCCAGTCCAGCTTCCGCAGCAACCACAGCCCTCCTGCAAGCCACAGATGACAACCGATTACTCCTAGACTGCGGCCACACCGCAGCGATCATACTCCTCAACCTCTCAGCAGCCTTCAACACGGTCTCCCTCAGCAGTCTACGCACCAGACTCCACGACATAGAAATCCGCAGAAAAGCCCTGGAATGGATCCACTCCTTCATCTCCAGGAAGACCCACAGGGTCAGATTCACGGCCTACACATCCAGACCCACAGGAGTCAACTGCTGAGTCCCCCAAGGATCCTCCCCGAGTCCCACACTGTTCAACGTATACATGGCCCCTCTCGCAGCCATTGTCAAAAGCCACGGTATGAACATCGTGTCATATGCCGATAACACACAACGCATCATTTCCCTCACCGAAGACCCAGGCACAGCCAAAAGGAACTTCCACTCAGGAATGGAAGCAGTCGCCACCTGGATGAGAGAAAGCTACTTCAAGCTCAACTCCTACAAGACTGAGCTCATCATCTTCAGAATCGCCACCTCAGCTTGGGATGAATCCTGGTGGCCCACATCCCTCAGCAACCCCCTGCACCGACTAAGCACTCCCGCAACCTAGGCATCATCCTCAACTGCTTCTTATCCATGACCCGCCAGGTAAACTCAGTCCCCTACTCCTGCTGGCACACACTCCGTAAACTTTGGAAGATCTTCAGATGGATCCCAGCAGACTGTCGCAGAACAGTCACCCACGCCTTAGTCACAAGCAAGCTCGACTACGGCAACGCCCTGTTTATCGGCACCTCGACAAGAAACATAAAAAAACTACTACTCATCCAGAACGCTGCCACCAGACTCATCCTGGACCTTCGACACGAGAACATATCTCCCTCCACTGGCTCCCGGTCAAGAAACAAATCACCTTCAAGCTACTCACCCGCATGTACAAGGCCATACACAATGCAGGACCACCCTACTTGAACCACTGCATCTCCTTTCACACCCCGCCAGATCCCTCCGCTCTGCCACCATCCCTCAGATTCATAAAACCACCGCCAGAGGACGATCCTTCACGTAAATTGCAGCAAAGAGATGGAACAACCTCCGCCTGCACTTCAGACAAAGACCATCACTCACCATCTTCAGGAAGAACCTCGAGACATGGCTCTTCAGATGAGGCCCCTCCCCCCAGCGCCTTGAGACCCTCACGGGTGAGTAGCCGCGCTTTACAAAAACTGATTGATTAATTGATGGAACCTGGGAACCGGGCACAGATGTTTGCAATGTAGAGATTTGACAAGCAGACAACTTGCATGTTGATAGAATGTAAGTGCTTCCTGTTGCAATAAGACTAGTTCACTGGCCTGCATTGGCACCAAAGCAATATGTGTGTCATCAGTGGTCCCACCAGATGTAGGAGGTGACCAAAAACATAGAAGTCAGCCTTCACATTGGCTAAATCCTCACGTGTGGGAACATGATATAGCTGTCAGTGTTTCATCATTGCTGATAGCATGTCTCTTAATACAACACTGAACATAGGTTGGCACATACCACCAGATATGCCCGCTGTATACTGAAAGGACCCTGTGGCCAAGAAGTGTAATACTGCCATGAGTTTCACAATCGTGGGTTGCATTTTAGATTTGTGTTTTCAGCCATAAGATCTGGCTCCAACTGACAACATATATTCACCATAGTTTGCCTATTCAGACGGAATTGTTTGATAATGTGACATTCTTACATGGTTTGAAAGTCTAGCAATGGATGGTACACTGGAGCTTGTTGCCTCCCCCCTCTCCCAGGGTACCTATTTGTGAAATTAAATGAGATGGAACATTAGTCACTGTGTCCACACCAACATACATGATGAATAGAACCAAAATCATGTGACAAAGCATTACTAACTAGGAAAACATTACACTCATTACACATCAACTTCTCCAGGGCCAAATGAGACCCCCGTAGTTGTCTACACATGGATTTGTGCTTTGCCCAACTATCTGCTCCTCGAAATTTAACAGTCTGTTGCAACCGTCACAAATACCGTCACTGGTGGTGTACAGTGCACCGCCGTAAAATGCCATCTGTGACCAGTAACACGCTACACTGGGGATTGTGTAGGAGAACCTACACAACAAGGCTGCTTTACACTGTTTGAGATGATCAGACACATATATTGATGTTGTGATGCATTTAACAGGGCCCAATACTGTAGTTACAATGCCAAAATGGCAGATGCCTGACTTAGTTAACTGGAAATTAGGAATCGCCCACGGTCACCAGCGGAAGTTGAAGCAGTGGGAGGTTTCAACCACAGCGGACACAGCCATAGGATAACATTGGAGACTGTGACGATCGCAGCCCAATGGCTGTGGCCAGCGTCCGCGAGGACCGCATATGTGTCATACATCTACACCACGTTTTGCTAAATCACTCACTTGACTCCTGACACTGCTGCCATCAACACCTTCACCATTTCTGCTGCTGTGTGCCGACTTTTCGAGCAATCATGCCAGGCCAAGCAGGTGAAAGGGCCACTGCATTCTTTCCTGAGGAGCTGGAGGGGCTCATTGAGGAGGTCCTTCCCCTGTATGGTCAGCTCTATGGCTCACCTGATGAGCAGGTAAGTACCTCATAGGCATAGCTGACTCTGTTCGACACCATCCTTTCCTTACTCATGGGCTACAATGTGCCTCTGAGTGCCAGGGAGCCTTTTTCGGGTGCATGTTGTCACATTTTGCGTTCTTTACATAGGATGTACATGGTACTGATACTGAAGATAAGTACCCTATGTATTTAACATTAGCACTGTGTTGTGTAATGTATGATAAGCCCTAGATCCTCCTTCTGTTGCATTCATATATCTAGGCAAGGAGACTTTGCTGCCATACAATGACATATCTTTGGAAAATATGTTTTTAAATTTAAAATAACATGTATGTGCATTACAGCATGAGCTGTGTATGTATACTGTTTGAGTCATGTGAGGATCTCAATAGCAATGTATATAGTCCCACAGATCACTCAGCTCACATCTGGCCTTGCCAAGCTACTGTATGAGACCCATGAAAAACTCACTGTGCCCTTCAGAGAGCCACGCAACCCTGAACCCACATAGAGGATGGGCACAGGATGTAATGTCATGCATGGAAGTGATGGAAATATGAGTGGCATCTATGTTCTGTATGCTCAGCCTGCAGAAACCAAGGCCTGTCAAATGTTTCTCCCAGTATGGGACATACACCAGGCTGGGGTAGAGTTACTGTGGCTATGTAACTATGGCACCGGGCCCACTTCCTGCAGGCCTACAGATCCTTGGATGTGGCCAAAATGATTCTTCAGTAGAAAGAGTTGGCCTGAATGCCTTTGTACATTGACTACATTAGGAATGGGTACAGAGGTAACCCCCGACCTAGGGCATATTTCAGTTGACCCTCAATGGCAAGTGTCATTGACTTATGACAGGTCCCTCATTTCCAGAGCTCTGCTGTCACCTTCACATATTTGTAAAGTACAGGTGTATTGCACAAGTGACAAACCTACAGTGCAGACATTTGGTTAACTCAGGGGAGGGCATGACATGTGAAATCATTAGCTTGGTTACATGCAACCAATAAGACGAAACATACCTTTGTATGTTGGATGCCAACTCTGTAGGATTGCCACATATGGTAAAAGGTGTGTTCTGTGCTACAAGTACATACCACACAAACCCACTCTGAAGTGGAATGAGATTACATTGGATGGGTCACATGTCAACACATTCACAAGGAAGAGACTTCCCATGCCACCCATAGCAGCCCTTTCATTATCATTTAAGTCTTAGGGTGTAGTCTGTACTATGGTGGTTGCCTGTAGGGACTGTATGCATTGAGTCAATGTGGCAGGATATAAATGTGTCTGTCCAGTGAGGCCCAAGGAGTTTACCCTTCAGAAGGACCCAATGGAGTGTTGTGTGTAATTGTGGCTCAAATCACAGTACATGTTGCTTGAGCCTGGGCTACCTGTTGTCAATGGGCTTGCTTAGTCAGTGTAGGCCATGAGCAGGGTAGTGGGTTAGTCTGCAGATGACTCCAAAAGTATGTATTCATGTCCCTGTAATTATCAACATGTGTGCTTTACACTTGTGGTGTGTGGACAATTACACATTTTTTGTGCTTGGTGTTTCTGAAATGTGTGAGACACAACCAGTTGGCCTAAAAAATTGAATTGTAACCTCGTTTGTCAATTGCATCCATACAGGTCAATGCCCATCAGAAGAAAGGGATTTGGAGAGCGATCGCCTGGAGGATGTTGACCCTGGAAGTCCATGTCGCCCACTGTCGCAAGAGGCGGGAGGACCTGATACGCTGGGCCCGGAAGATCACAGAGGTCCAGCTGGGGCTGCCCTCCCAACGTGGGCGGGGCAAACTCCAGAGTCTGAACCCCCCGAGGGCCCGCATTCTGGCGGTGGCCTACCCCGAGCTTGATGGGTGTCTGAAGGGAGGTCCAGCTGGGGCTGTCCTCCTAACGTGGGTGGGACAAATGCCGGAGCCTGAATCCCCCCTCCCCGATGGCCCGCATTCTGGCAGTGGCTTACCCCACGCTTGATGGGCATTTGAGGAGAGCACAGCAGCTACAAGGGGGTGAGTCCTGGGCATGTTCCTGCCTGTTACATTGCTAAGTTGATGTGTTAGAGTCGGCCATCTCCCCCTGAATATTGGAGCTGGGCCGTGTGTGACACACAAGATGAGTTATTTTTTGTGTAGGCATAGAAGTTGGTGCATGCTGACGTGTCTTGCCTATTGGCCCAGTGACCTAGGACACAACAGAGTACAGTCCACTACCAATATGCTCTCCAGGGCCAACACATGGCTGAGTACAGTGATCAATCAGGTCATGTTGTTTGCTGTTGTGGGAGTCATTTGTGCCCAACGGTCAACTTGTCTTCAGTGTATCAGCCTCAACAACAAACAACATGAGGTAATAGATCACTGTAGCCATTATTCCTTGTGCCTACATGGTAGCATGTGTACCTTTCACTTTTGACATTTCATTTTCACTGCTGTTTCATGCATGGTCTACCTGTTGTCATGGGATGATGTCTGATTTCCTCACATATGCGCATTCCGACATGTGTTTGGAAATGGACATATGTGACGGGGCTACAGTTCATGTGGTGCCACAGACAGGAGTGTGTCACCATTGATTGGTAGCTCACACATACCCTCACCCATCACTCCATGTAATTTGACATGTACAATTGCAGAAGCAATGAAGGACATGACAGGTAGGACTACGGTTTTTACTCACAATTTGTATTTTCATGCCATTGATTTAGAATCATTTGGCGAAGTGCTTAGCACATGTTAAATGGTGAAGGTTCATTACCTAACTGTTGACATGCATCAGGGAGTGACTTGCGGGAAGGTGGGAATTATATGTGATTGTGTAAAGGGACAGTGATGTGCCTTCCCATTGAGCAACATGTCTAGGGCCTTCTGTAGGTACTGGAGATTCTCTGAGCCTCTACAACATTCAATGGACTATTGGCTTTTACTTATGCAATATGAGTAGGGTATTCACAGCTGTACCAATCAACACAGGTGATATCCCTGGGGCTAGCTGATTCCTTCTGGTGTAGATATTTGTAGACAAATCTCACAGACATTCTGCTCAAATTATCTCCAGTGTACCTTTCTGTGTAAGATGTGTCATCTATCAAAGCAACATTAGTACATCTTCCATGAGTCTATTTAGACAATGGACATATTGTGAAGTTACCATTGGGGATTATTTACAGTGTGACACAGGTGTTTCCATGTCACCTTCTTCCGGCTACTGTACTTGTTACTGCAACATGGCTGGATTATTTGGCCATCATTTCATCATGATGTGGGTATATGAAGATTAACTGGATGCATGACCTTGTGTGGGATCTATGGGATTAAACTTGGCATTGCCATACTATTCTGTAACAACAGGTTACTGAGGGATGCTACATAAGCCAAACCATTCAAAGTGACAAGGTCTCCTACTTTCTTCATGGGTATTGTGATTGCAAAACGTCACCCATGCAATTGGAGTTGTCTGTGATTCTGAATTTCCTGTAGGCAACTGTTCACAGTTCTTGTAGCATGCATGCATATGGTGTAGCAAATGCTGGAGCCACTTTGCTGAAGCCTGATGCTCAGGGCTTCTGTACATTATGGTAATGTTTGGTAATCAAAGCTGTTCAGGTGTGATCAGTCACATGTAGTGACCCTATTTGCCTTTGTAATTTTAGCATCAGCACAGGCAAGCGGAGGAGATAGGGCAAAACCAGTGGGAAAGCAGCTGGACAGGGTACTTCCAGTCACAAGACATCAGACACAGGGGGACACAGTGGCCCCGAGATTGAGGGGAGAGCCACGGAGGACACAGGATCAACATCATCATCTTCAGATTCTTCCTCCAATGGCCACTCCCTATTCGTGGCACAAACATCAGGACCTGTACCTGTTCCATTCTTGTCTGCCACCCCCAGAGGGTGGGTGTCTCCTTTGCGCCAGGCACCTCACCTCCTTACCCCATTACCCCTGCTGCCCAGAGTGAGGAGGCTATTGACTTCCTGAGGAGTATCTCTGTGGTTCAGACTGCCATTCTGAATGACATCCAGGTGCAGGGCAGCCAGCTTCAGCAGGTGGTTGCGTACCTGGAAGGCATTCATAGCACCATGTCCAACCTACAGAGATCTCTTCAGGCTCTGGCCTCCTCACTCACGGCAGCCTTCCACCCCCCACAATCCCACCTCACCACCTACCTCTTCCCCATCCAATTTCCCTCTTTCCATACCTGTCCCAAGCACACCCACACATCTGCAAGCACCCACGTCAACGCACACAAGCAGCACACATAAGTACAAGCATCACAAGACACACTGGCACGCAAGCTCTCACCGGTCACTCACATACACCACCACACTCGCCATTCCCCCAGACACCATCCCAACACCCACAGACACCCATACCACACACCATGCCCCCAGACACCACCCCAACACCCACAGGCTCACAAACCATACCCCCAGACACCACCCCAACACCCACAGACATGGCCACCACACACACCATACCCCCAGAAACCATCCCTACACCCACAGACACAGCCACCACACATACCTTACCCCCAGACACCACCCCAACACCGAGACACAGCCATCACTCCCATCTCCACCTCACAGCCCCCAAGACACACAAATGCCCACACTCACACATGCAATAGACACCACCCAAACCCAAGCATACCTTGGACACACACACCAGCACCAACAACACCTACAGCTGACACAAGCACTTCCTCAACCTTTCAAATCCTAATCCCTTCTGCAGACTCTACCTGTTTTCCCAAATAAAGTTTCTTGTTTGAACTTGCCTTTACCCCTGTGAAACCTCTCCCTCCCAAACCCAGAAGGACGCTGCACACATCCTGACCCATCCCTTCCACATCCAAGTTCTCCCCTGTCACACCTGCTCCCACACACCCTGAAACCAGCAATAGCCCTCCCACCCCAAGAAGAAGCCCACCCCTCCCAAAGTTAAGACCACGCCTTCCAAAACCAAACCCACCCATCCTAAATCTGACCCCACCCCACTCAAGTGGGATCACTGAGGTGCCCGTCATGTCCACTTGATGCCCCTTCCTGTGGTGGTTCCACTTCTCATGGAGGTTCATTGTAGTCAGTGTCGTCAGTTTGTGTTCCACTGGAGTAGAAAACAGCCACATCTTGGACAGTTCTTGTCAATGAAGTGGTGACAGGAATCAGCAGAAGCTCATTCTCCACCCTTCCCATGCTCGAGGAGGTATTTGTAGCATTATTTTACATGTTGGTATATTCAGAAGTGTTGTTATTTCGTCTTTAAAGAGGTATGTCCTGTTGGGTAGTGAGAGAGCCCAAGGGGCCTCTGGGTCTACTGTGCAGGATCGGCCACATGGTGCAATTTTATGTTGTCAATGGAGACATAGCTGTTCCCTTTGGAACAAGGCAGTGGTTGTAGAATGACAGCTCTGGTGCCTTGTATTCCCAGGACTGGAACTGGTGCTCTGTAGGATGGGACGAATTCCTTCTTCATAGCAATCTTCTCATGAACCAGATCCCCAACTTTAGGAATTAATTCAGTAGACGTTGTTGGCAAATCCCTTATTTCTGATGTGGCAGCACTGGTGGATGAATTATTATCACAACATTGCTCAAGTTCCTGTAAGACAGTGAGATGTTCATTTATGTCAAAAGTTGTGTCTGCTGCCACCATTCCAGGGCATCTAGATCTAGGACATACATAGGTATGCCAAAGAGGACCTCATATTGAGTGCGCCCTGCAAGGGACCGTCTTGGCAGATTATTCAGTACTCTCTGGACCCCATATAGGTGATGAAGCGAACTGCTGCCAGAACCCAATACTCTAGCGGTGAAGGACTGCTTTGGGTCATGGTTCCTCCTCTCCACAACACAAACTTCGGGATGATATCTGGAAGAGTAATGGAGTTCAACACCCATCGTCCTCATGATGTCCTTGAATGTCATAGAGGCAAAAGCAGGGCCCTGGTCCAAGTGGAATGCTGCAACCGCATATGTACCAATAAAGACCAGCAAGTCTTTTATAACAGTTCGAGTGTCAGCTGACCGCTGTGGCCATACCCACCGGAACCTAGAACAAGAATCAACAGCGACTAAGATGTATTTGTATGCACCATTAGGTTATATGGGACCACAATGGTCGAGGTACACACATTGAAGTGGCCTATTGGACACCAAGAGGTATGTCTGCGGTGGGCGTTTGATGTTTGAGCCCTTTATTTGTTGGCAAATGTCACAGTAAAGGACATATTGCTTGGTCCGTTTGTATAGACCTGGCACCAGAAACATTTCTATAAGAGTGACATTGTGGCTGCAACACCAGCATGAGCAGATGCAGCACACTCATGCACTGCTTTGATGAGATCTAATCTCTGGTCTTGGTCTGCGTGTAGGTCCTCTGAGGGTTGAAGACACCATCATTCATCACTCCGCTCACATCTGCGCAAGCGGCTGAGTATTGATGTTTTGTACCTACAGCAGGTTGTGCTGAACCATCAGTGTAAATGACAGTTTGGTTACTATCAAGTGGTAAGTTGTTGAGAAGTGTGGGGTACTCCTGTTCGTATTAGAGAAATTCTTGTTTTTGAAGTTTTGGATCAAAACCCACACCTCTGTCCCCAGGATGCATCAATCAGCAGTGTGTCCACCTCTACAGCAACCCTAGGCTACACCTCGCACACAAGACAATTAGAGACCTGGGGTCAGTGGCAGTGGGCACACGGTTCAGGAAACAGAGGCACAGGACACCAGGGAAACTGATAGGACAGCTGTACGCCAGTAGGAGGACAGGCCCAGGGAACCGACTCTCCAGGAGGCACTCGCTTTGATCCTGGGAGCCTATCAACATTCCCAGTACACAATGGGCCAGATCCTGGACAACGTGCAGGAGAACAGGCAGCTGCAGGAGGGACAGTACCAGGGGATAAGAGAGGACTTGCAGGCCATCAACAACACCCGGATCTCCTTAGGAGGGGTGCTGGCAGACATGGCGAACATTATGAGGGAGGCAGTCTCACACCAGCGGGCCCCTGCCACTAGCCAGACATCTGAACAGCCTTCCACCTCCGCTGTCGCTAGTGGCTAGGAGGCCCCGCCACAGGACTCACAGGTCACCAGCGCACACCCCCCCCACCCCCCGGCAGAAGGTGGACCACCTGCAAACGTTCGCTGCGATCCAGACAGAAACCAGAGACACTTGCCAAGACCCCCGCCAGGAAATGAGACTCTCCTGATTTTCACCCTTGTGTCCCACACAGTCACCCTGTCCACCTTGAACTGCCATTGCTCCCCTACCTATGACCCCTTGGACAATGCAACTGTGCAACAAACAGACTGGAAAAATACCCTGGACTTCCCTCCATCATCACCTATCCCATTGCACTTTCACCCTATATGTTAGCACTTCAATAAACACCCTTTGAAAAAAATCCATTTGGAGTATGTCAAGTATATCAAATATGTATTCATTGAAACAGGTATAAACACTGCAAATTAACTGCGCAGAGAAGGAGTATATATTAATGAGCTGTAGCTGGCTGTAGTCACCAGAAGTATGTGTCAGGTCACCAACATCTGCAAAATGAATTGCCAGAGGGAACAGTAAGTGGGCATAGAAGTGGTAAATATCAGCATGCCATTGCTACACAGATTACAACCAAAGTCATTGAAATGTAAAGTAACACTGTCCTACCTGTGTGTCATTGGAAGTATTGACGGATCACAGATGTTCTGTTGTCCTCATCCTCATCCTCTGCCTCATCATCCTCACTGTCCACAGGGTCCACTGCTGCCACACGGGCATCTCCAGTCTCCTCCTCCTGCAGAAATGGGACATGGCATCTGAGGGCTAGGTTATGCAACATGCAGCATGCCACTACTATCTGGCAGACCTTCTTGGGTGTGTAGCACAAGGATCCGCCTGTTAGATGGAGGTACCGGAACCTGGCCTTCAGGAGGCCAAAGGTCTTTCAAGGATTCTTCTGGTTCGCCCATGTGCCTTATTGTAACGTTTTTATACCCTTGTCCTGGCATTCCTCACAGGGGTCAGCAGCCATGATAGGTTTGGGTAACCAGAGTCACCTGCAAATATTGAGGGACAACATTTAGCCACACACTATCCTATATGGCCAACACCATAGGCATACACCAACATATACTGGGTGGGAACCAGGGCTCACCTATTAGCCACATCCTGTGCCTCTGTAGTTGTCCCATCACCTTTGGGATACTACAATTCCTCAGGACAAAGGCATCATGCACCGACCCAGGATACTTAGCATTGACGTGGGAGATGTACTGGTCCGCCAAGCACACCATCTGAACATTCGTGGAGTGGAAACTCTTACAATTCCTGAACACCTGTTCATTCTACCGGGGGGGCAAATGCAATATGTATTCTATCAATCGTCCCAATTATGTTGGGGATCTGTCCCATTGCATAAAACTCCGCCTTCACTGTGGCCAAATCCTCAAACTGGGGGAAAACAATGTAGCTGCACATGTGTTTTATCAGAGCAGACAACACTCTTGTCAGCACTATTGAGAACATTGGCTGTGACATTCCTGCTGCCAAGCCCACTGTCACTTGGAAAGAACCAGTTGCCAGGAAATGGAGTACTGATAGCACTTGCACAAGAGGGGGGATCCCAGTGGGGTGACAGATAGCAGATATCAGGACAGTCTCCAAATGGGCACACAGCTCTGTGATTGTGGCCCTGTCAAGTCTATAGGTGAGGATAATGTGCCTGTGCTTCAGTGTTGTCAAGTCCACCAGGGGTCTGTACACGGGGGTAAGTCTCCATCAACTATTCATCTGCAGCAGTAGGAATCTAAGGGACAAAACAGTGAGGAGCCGGTCACAAACTGAACAGTGGAGCTACAACAGTAGTTTGCATCCTGTAAACATGTAATTGGTGATTTGTCCAGTATGTGCTGATATCTCTTGTGACGTAGCATTATTCCAAAGGCCTGCCCCCCCCCACTGAAATGGCATTCGCCTGTCCTGTGTGGAGGGACAGGTGGAAGTGAGGTAATTCCTCTGACGTTATGCACCGTTGCAGGAGGTGGTCGGGAACCGCTGTGCAACTCCTCATTGGTTAACATTGGGCCCTATGGGGTACAGCGGCCAATGGTGATCTAAAGTGGCCAATGGTGATCTACGCCGGTGGTGACGATATGCGCCGCCGCAGATGGGACCGCAATTTTCTATCTGATTCCTCACTTGCTACCTGAGCTTCCATAGGAGAACACCTACACTGCGTGTGCTGCTGTGACCTGTGTCTGGAACCTACCATGGCCCGTGTGACCGGGGAAATGGCCCCAGCCTTCACTTCGGAGGAGTTGGAGAGACTGGTGGATGGGGTCCAACCCCAGTACAGACTACTGTATGGGCCTCCAGACCAACAGGTAAGTACACTGTGGGCAAGATGCATGTGGCATGGATGCATGGAGGGGTGTGTGTGAAGGCCTCGTGTAAGGGGGGGTGGATGTCCTGTTTTGCGGCGTACAGGTTGTGTGCCATCGTGGGCCATATGTGTAACAGGCTGGACTCGTTGTCTAATGGTATTTCCCTATGTGTATTGCCTCTGCAGGTCAGCGCCCATCAAAGGAAGGGTACATGGCATGCCAACGCCAAGGAAGAGCGGACCCTGGGGGTCTATGGCAGATGGAGCCACCCACTGTCGCAAACGGTGGTCGGACCTGAGACGGTGGGCCCGGCAGAGGCCCAGCTGGGGATGGCCTCCCAACGAGTTAGGGGTGCCCGTCGAACCCTGACCCCCCGATGGCCCGCATACTGGCGGTGGCCCATCCAGAGCTGGATGGGCGCTTGAGGGCATCAGAGCAGCCACAAGGGGGGTGAGTACAGTGCCCATCATTACAACTTACGCATGGTAGGGTGGTATCCGGGTGGTGGATGTATTCCAATGGGTGCCCCTAGGCCAGACCTGACATTGCAGCGAGGGTCCCCTGGTGGCTAGGTTTCTGAAGGGATATTCCTGCAACCTAGCTCGTAGGCATGCATTACTGGTCAGGGCTGCTTTAGTCCCAGATGTGCTGCATTTGCCTGTGTGTGCCCCTCTCCATGCCTTGGTGGCTAGCAATATCACTGGTAGTGCAATGTATAGTGCGTAGGCCTGTTTCCTGTGTCTGAGTGTGCTGTGTACGCCAACAGTGGTGTTGGTGCAGCCATTGACCCAAGGTATCTTTTGTCTCTTCTCCCTGTTTCTTGTTTTGTCATTCTGTCCTTATGTGCATTAGCATCATCTGGCGGAGGAGTAAAGGTACCGGCAACACAGGGAGCTGCATCCCACAGGACCCAGGAGGCAGAGTCCACCGACAGTGAGGGCGCCAGTGAAATAGAGGGCGAAGGGAGCACCACAATACTGGAGGGGACACTTCAGACACAGATACCTCTGTATCTGAAGTGCTGGGACACTTCTGTGACCACCCCAGGTACAGGTACAACCGCCAACCCCGTACCAGCACCGCCCTCCCAGCAGCCCCTCATTGAGTTGCCCGTGCCCGCTCACCCAGGAGGGTGGGCATCTCCTTCGCCCTAGCACCTCAGGCCCTGTCCCAGTGAGCCCTGCTGCCCTGAGTGAGGAGGCTATTGACCTCCTGAGATCCATCTCTGTAGGGCAGTCAACCACTGTGAATGCCATCCAGGGGCTGGCAGCCCAGATGCAACAATCTGATGCATTCCTGGAGGGCATTCACACTCGATTGGCGGCCCAACAGAGATCGATTCAGGTTCTGGCCTCCTCTCTGATGGCAGCCATTGTCCCTGTTTCTACCGCCCCCCCCTCCAACTTCCACTGCCCAGGCCCATTCTCCTCAACCCCACCCCATCCTAGGCACACATACAGACGAGTCTGCACACAAGACAACACCCAAGAGTGTCACAGGCAAACACAAGCACCACACTTCAATACACAGGCACTCACACAAACACCATCGAGTTGCAGACACAACATCCACTGTCTCCCCCTCTTCCTCCTCCTCCTCCTTCAACCTAGTTACGTCCACACTCACACCTGCATGCACTACATCATCATCTGCTACCAGCATCATCACCACATCAAGTAGAACACACACCTCACAGGCAGACACCTCCACAACACCCATGTCCCCTGTGTCCTCACCCACTGCGTCTGCCCCCCTCCTAAAGTACACAAACGCAAGCACTCAGACACCCAACAGCCATACACCTCACAACAGCATACAGCCGATGCACCTGCACCCAAATCCAGCAGACAGACACCTCCAACAACCACTCACTCATCCTCCACTCCCATTCCTTCTCCCTCTTCCCACCCAAATGTTGCTAAAAAACTGTTCTTACCCACCACTGACCTCTTCCCTCCACCTCCCCCTCCCCCTCGTCCTGCAGGTATGGACAGGGTATCACAAACCCAGCCAAGCACCTCAGGCACACACTCCACGGGCCCAGTTCCATCTGCACCCTCTTGTGGTGGAAAGGGATCCAAGCCACATTTACTGAAGGGGAAGGATCCCGCACCAGCCAGCTTAAAGGGGAAGGAGCCTGCCCCAGCAGGCAAGAAGGGCAAGGAGCCTGCACCTGTCACCAGAAAGGCCAAGGAGCCAGCACCAGCATGCAAGAAGGGCAAGGAGCCTGCCCCAGCAGGCAAGAAGGGCAAGGAGCCGGGACCAGCAGCTGTGACGGAGCCCCCACCACCAACCATGGTTGTGCATCCATCCGAGGGGGCAGGGGATGTGCAGGAGCCTACTACCACCAGCAGCACCACCACAGTACATCCGTCCGAGGGTGCAGGGTATGTGCAGGAGCCTCCCACCACCAGCAGCACCACCACAGTGCATCCGTCCAAGGGTGCAGGCGATGTGCAGGAGCCTCCCACCACCAGTAGTACCACCACAGTGCAGCCATCACCGCCGGCGGACGCAATGTAATCCTGCCTCCATGGGCTGCTGTGTGGCCTGTTTACTCCAGAACCAGTGGGCAAGACACCCACTCAAGAGACTGTGGCCTATCTCTCCCCAGGACCAAGCACAGCGCATGTTGCCCTCTCCAGAACCAGTGGCCAAGACTCCCACTCGAGAGACTTTGGCCATGCACTCCCCAGGACCAAGCACAGGGCATTTTGCCCCCTCCAGAACCAGTGGGCAAGACACCCACTTGAGAGACTGTTGCCAAACACTCCCCAGGACTAAGCATAGGAAATGTTGCCCCCTTCAGAACTAGTGGGCAAGACACCCACTCGAGAGACTGTGGCCCATCAGTCCCCAGGGCCAAACACAAGGCATGATGCCCCCTCCAGAACCAGTGGGTAAGGCACCCACTCGAGAGACTGTGGCCCATCACTCCCCAGGACCAAGCATAGGGCATGTTGCCCCCTTCAGAACCAGTAGACAAGACTCCCACTCGAGAAACTGTGGCCCATTACTCCCCAGGACCAAGAACAGAGCAGTCGTCTTGTTTCAGCGCCCGGCTGAGGTGCCCCCCACCATCCCCCTGAGGTGCCTGCCTTTTTTCCAACTGATGCCCCTGCAGTGTTTTCTCTGTGTTGATGCAGGTGGGGCCTTGGACTTTGCCCTGTGGCCATGTGGCCCACACAAAATGAGGACTGGGCTGTGTCCTTGTTCTGAACATTTATATATATATCTGTTATATTGCTTAAGTTATCATTTCTACTGTGTTGATCTTATTACAAATACTTTGTTAAAATCGTTTTGTCCTTGCATTTTTCAGCCCATTTAGGGGGATTAACTTGTTTTTTTGGGCAGCTGGTTTTGTGTATGGTGTGTGTGTGTGTGTGTGTGGGGTGTATGGTGCGTGTGTGTGTCACTCACATTTTCCTCCACCCCTCCCTTATGTGCTAATCTGCTGTACTCACCGTCGTCATCTTCGCCAGCGTTGGTGTTCATGGTGGAGCAGATAGTAGAATATCATCAGAAAAACATGCAGTTTGGGTTGCATGGCGGCGTGGTTCTTCCCTGTGTCTCGAATGGTGAGTCCTTTCACTTCTAAGGTCTGTTTCTGCCAGGCTTTTGATGTCGTTGGTACCACCCCAGAAAAGGTGGCAGATTGCATTATTGTAATATGGTGGGCCGAACTTTGACTTCCACCTGGCTGTAGGCCGCTACCGCCGTGGTGCCTGTTGTTTCCGCCCTGACGGTCGGTGTGGTACATTGGCTGTATTTCGTAGATCTAACCGCGATGGTCATAATTTGGTGGTAGTTACCGCCACTTTATCACAGACCACCAGGGTTGTAATGAGGGCATATATCTCCTTTCGGAGCTCTCCGGATGCTCTCTTACTTCTTCTGTCTTTATTTTGTTTTTGTTTATTCCAGCATTTTTTAGAACCCTCTTGTTTGTACTTGTTTAGTACCGTCCTTAGCAGTGGTACTCTGAATTTCAGGCTTCTTCAGCTTGACTCCCAAACTATCCCATCCTATACTAGTGTAGGTGTCGGAAATCATTTTCTGTGGTAGACGCTGCTATTCCAACTGTGGAATCTTCGGGAGCCGCTGGCGTACAGCCAACGCTATTGCTTCCCCTTTAATGTCACTGAGTATTATTGAGGAGACTGTGTCAAAGTTACGCATCAGCTTCACCCCCAAATCTAGGGCTGGAGCAGCCCCCTGCACATTATGAATTTGTTTTAACACTTCTGGTAAATTGGCAAAGTGTTGGGATACCATGCGTGTTAGTGTAAATTACAGCAAAGTTTGTACCCCATACGATGCAGTTATCCACTGAGGGAACTATTCCAAATGGCAAGCACATTGGAAGAATTCTGTTTATCTTGGGGTCCCGTAAGGGGAAACACTGCTTCCAGCTTGTTAGTTTTTTGTACTATTCAGAACGGAATCTTTTCACGTTCCGTGGGTGCTTTGCCCATGATAGAATGTACTGTTTGTGGATTAATCCCAGTAATGGCCAATTGGTGACCAGCTGGTGCAGCCCGTGCTGGGCGGTATTCAAAGTCTGCATAGCAAATTGTACCAATCGTCTATAGAGTTGTACTAGCTCATTATAAAGTGCGCGAACATCAGCTATTTGCATAGTCTGTACACCAGGATATGGTGTGTGTGTGTGTGTGTATATGGCAAACTTAGGCCACTTTGGTCAGTCATTGCTCAATGGACCTAATCTCACAAGTTGTATTGTATGTGATAGGGCACCATTGAGCCAATTTTGATGTTCTCGATAGGAAAGCAGTATTTCTAAATACCGGTAACCTTGGTACCGCTGCGGTAGATTCGCTATTTTATATGTGTGACGTGTATGTGTTCTGTCATCTTTTTCAGGAAAGGTGACCCAAGAGTAGAATGTTTCTGTTTGGTATGCATTATGAGCTTCCACAATAAATGTGACATCCACACCCTCATCTGTTAAGCCACAAGCTTCTAGATGTTGTGTTAAAGGGTGTCAGACATTTTCTGAAATGTCTAAGGGGTTAGCCACGTTGAATAATGGGTGCAGAGATAGAACACCAAATGGGGAGAAATTCCTTTTAAGAGTTCAAGCTTGAACAACCTACAGCCTAGTTAGGGGCCTCCCATTCACCTGAGGAAGATTTTCCCTAAGACCACGGACAGCTCCATAAAATGGTAGTTAGGGTACATGCTGTGTATGAGACAGAGATATTCAGTATATCCACAAATTAGTGCCAAAACACCATAGTTGGTGGTGTCATATTGTAGTTAGACTCTTGCTCCTAGGTGAGACTGATGGTTTAGGAATGACAGCACTTTTGTTTGTAGGTGACTAAGCCACTCCTACAACAAGTCACAACTGTCTGAGCCCAACCCTCCTGGATCACAAGCAGTAACTCACCAAAAACCCAAACTGTAAAAGGTGATTTCTGATGGATACAACTACCTGTGGATTCCTCACCTAATGAATTCTCCCATGGCGCCAGCATTCGACGGAAATCTTCTTCCTAGTCTCTGCACGTCGACGAGGACGTCACTCTAGCCCACGCGACGCCGTCTGACGTCATACAGGCAATAAGAGGTCCTCGACGACGTGCCGACGTCAGTTCCCTTTTTTCCGTGCATTCGAAACGGTTATCTTCGAGGGAGCAACTGTTACTTTTGTGGTTACAGTGTATTTTTGCTGCGTAGTCTTTCTCTGTGGTAATAATGTCGCAGAGAACGTCTGGATTCAAGCCTTGTCGTGGGTGTGGAGGCAAGATGTCAGTGACGGATCCTCATTCCGACTGCCTTTGGTGTTTGAGCTCCGACCACGACGTCTCGACTTGTGATTCATGCCAGCACATGAATCCAAAGGCCCTCAAGGAACGTGAGGCGAAGCTGTTTATGGCGAAATCGAAAAAAGAGAAGCATCACAAGAAGTCTTCTTCGCCAAGACATCGGCGTCATCGAGACTCCCGGCGCCGTAGAGAATCTCGGCGTCATTCGAGCAAGGAGACTCGTTCCAGGTCTTCGGATCGGCGCCGAAGGACATGGGAGATCAGTCCCACAGTTACGCCTCATCCTTCGACGCCGTTGCCCTCTCCGGCGTCTCCGACTTCACCTGGACAGGCGTCGGTGATTGAGGTATTGGAGCCTCAGGTGTTATCTCCGGCGTCGCAGACGTCGAGGCCGGCGTCGGGGTCGCCTCCGAGACAGGCACCCCAGTATCCGGCTTTTCCCACCCCTGGAGCCGATAGTTCCACATTCTTGAATGCGATGTATGCCATCTTCCAACAGATGGCTCCAGGGGGTGCTCCGGCTGGGCCTTTGGCCTTTTCATTGGGTGATCCTGCGCCTCTTCGGCCGGCACCCTTTATGCCCTTTCTCCCTTTTGGGAACGTGGGCTCGGCGCCGGTGTCGGCGCCGGTGGCCGCTCCGGTGGCTTCAGAGGGATTGGCCCCGGGGATTTCCATCCCGTCGACGTCGGGATTTCGGCCTGTGACTCCGGTGGGTCCATCTGCTTCGACTGCTCTTTCGTCGGCGCCGAAGTTACCTGTGGCGCCGGACGCGGCGTCTGTGGCTTCTGAAGATCGGCGCCGATCTTCGACTTCGGCGGAGGCATTGTCGACTCCACGTATTGAGCAACGGCTTCATTCGAGGAGACGTGCTCTCCGTGTATTAGAAGAGCAGGAGTACCAACGAGCCCTGGAAGAAGGAGAGCTAGAGGACTCGGGTGATGGGCTGCGTGGTCTGGAGTCGGCCAGTGGGCTGTACACTTCCCCTGAGTGGGATCTTTCATCCCCAGGAGAATATACTGAGGAGGCTGCTTCCTTTCACGCAGTAGAACGGAAGGCAGCTAGTTTTTTGGACCTGCCTTTGCCGGTGATGGAGGCAAAACAAAACCTTCTAACAGAGGTGCTACATCCGGCCTCAGCTGCGGCAGAGCCTCTTTTGCCATTTAATGACGCTCTGCTGGATCCGGTGTTAGAGGTGTGGAAGAGGCCGGCATCTTCCCCAGCAGTTCACAGGGCCGTGGCCAGGAGGTATCGGGCGGCTCCAACTGACCCTGGTTTTCTGTCTAGGCACCCTACGCCGGAGAGCTTGGTGGTGCAGGCCTCCTGTTCATCCAAGTCAGCGCCTGGTTCTTTCCCGACGGTGCCTGGGGACAGAGATTCAAAGAAACTGGAGGCGCAGTCCAAGAAGATTTTTTCGTCCTGCAGTCTGGCGTTGAAGGCCACCAACGCAACCTGTATCCTGGGAGGTATATTCATGCTCTGATGGATGACATTTCCTCGTCATTTACAGAGCTTCCCCAGGGTCTTTTGGACGTTGTTTCAAATGCCCAGGCTGCTGCGACCCAGATTATCCAGACTGGACTGGATACGACCGACTCGGTGGCCAGAGCAATGGGCACAACTGTGGTGGCAAGGAGGCAGGCCTGGCTCCGTAACTCGGGCTTTTCTGCGGATGTACAGTCCACATTGTTGGATCTCCCGTTTGATGGGGACAAACTGTTTGGAGCCAAGGCTGATTCGGCCTTGGAACGTTTTAAGGAGAGCAGGGCCACGGCTAAGTCGTTAGGGCTCCAAGCTCCTTCTTCCACGGCCTCTTCCAGATTTTTCAGGAGGTTTCGTGGATTTGGGCGTGGCTCTTCCTCCTCTTCCTTTCGGGGAAGATATCAGCAACCTGCCTCTTCCCATCCCTATAGATCTTTTAGAGGGAGAGGTAGGGTCCGCACCAGAGGAGCCTCTCAGCAGCACTCTGCCTCTTCCTCATCCTCTGGCGGGGTGCAGCAGGGGAAGCAGCCTTAGGCTTCAACCATTCCCCACTCACTCCTCTCCTGTAGGGGGAAGATTACAGCATTTTCTCACCAAATGGAAGACTGTTACAACGGACACTTGGGTTCTCAGTATTGTGGGAAAAGGCTACACCCTTCCCTTTCGGGAGTTCCCGCCCCTCATCCCACCCCGCCCTTCTTATTGTTCAGAAGAACACCTCCTGTTGCTAGAACAGGAGGTACAAGCCCTCCTTTCAAAGGGCGCGGTGGAGTTGGTCCCAGAGCAGGAAAGGGGTCGAGGATGTTACTCAAGGTATTTCCTGATTCCCAAGAAGGATGGTCGTTTGAGACCAATCCTGGACCTGAGGATCTTGAATTGGTTCCTCAAGCAGGAAAAGTTCAAGATGCTGACCCTAGCACAGGTGCTTTTGGCGTTGAACAAGGAAGACTGGATGGTGTCTGTCGACTTGCAGGATGCTTACTTTCATATCCCGATACTCAAGTCACACAGGAAGTATCTCCGGTTTGTGGTGGGATCGCAGCACTATCAGTTTGCGGTCCTTCCGTTTGGTCTTACTTCAGCACCTCGAGTCTTCACGAAGGTGATGTCGGTGGTTGCGGCAGAACTCAGAAGGAAGGGGATAGCAGTATTCCCTTACTTGGACGACTGGTTGATCAAAGCCAAGTCCCCGGAGCTTGTGTCGCATCATCTGCAGTCAACAACCCAGTTGTTGTTCGACCTGGGTTTTTCGGTGAACGAGCCCAAATCTCACCTAGAGCCCTCTCAGCGCCTCCTGTTCATAGGGGCAGTACTGGATACAACATTGGGTCGGGCCTTTCCTCCGCCTCGGCGGATTCAAGATATTCAGGATTTGGTTCCAATGTTTCGAAATGGAGCGGTAGTTCCAGTCCTCAAGGTCCTTCGTCTGCTCGGTCTGTTTGCCTCCTGCATTCTGTTGGTCACGCATGCTCGCTGGCACATGAGGGCTCTTCAGTGGTGCCTCCGAAGGCAGTGGTCTCAACACAAAGGGGATCTAGAGAGTACTGTCAAGATCTCCAGAGATGCTGCTGTGGATTTGAAGTGGTGGATTGCAAGCAACAATCTTTCACAAGGAAAGCCGTTCGAGCAGTCGCCACCAGTGGCCACAGTCATAACGGATACTTCCACTCTAGGGTGGGGAGCTCATCTGGGGGATCTGGAGATCAAAGGCCTTTGGTCTCCAGAGGAACAGATGTTTCACATCAATCTGTTAGAGTTACGGGCTGTACGTCTGGCTCTCAAGGCCTTCCTCCCTTCCCTTCGTGGTCAGTCGGTACAGGTCCTAACGGACAATACTACCACGATGTGGTACATAAACAAGCAGGGAGGAGTGGGGTCGTACCTTCTCTGCAGAGAAGCTCTTCGACTATGGTCCTGGGCAAAGGACCATCAGATTTGCTTGATAGCAAACCATCTGGCCGGAGTCTTAAACGTGCGTGCGGATAGTCTCAGTCGCCAATTCTCGGCAGACCACGAGTGGCGTCTCCATCCAGATCAAGTCCGTTTAATCTTCCAGAGGTGGGGGTTTCCTCGGGTAGATCTGTTTGCCACTCGAGAGAACGCGCATTGTCCGTTATTCTGCAGCCTCCAGTATCCGATGCAGGGAGCGTTGGGGGACGCGTTTCAAATAACCTGGTGCGGCCAGTTGCTTTACGCGTTTCCTCCCATACCCTTGATTCCTTGAGTATTGAGGAAGATTCGCCAGGACCGGGCTCTAGTCATCCTAATAGCTCCGGATTGGCCAAGGAGGGTATGGTACTCCGACCTTCTCCAACTCTCAATGTGCCCTCCGCTCCGTCTCCCTCTCAGGGCAGACCTCCTCTCGCTGTCGCAGGGGCAGGTTTTACACCCCAACCTCCAGAGTCTGCACCTACATGCCTGGAGATTGAACGGGGCAACCTGAGTTCTTTCTCTCTCCCGCCTGAGGTAGTGGATGTTATATTAGCGGCCAGGCGACACTCCACTAAATCTATCTACGCTAATAGATGGTCTAAATTTGTTGCGTGGTCTGGAGAGAGGCAGATTGATCCCTTACATGCTCATCTATCGGACGTTTTGTCTTTTGCTCTGTCTCTAGCGCAGAAAGGTTGTGCAGTGGCTACCATTAAGGGTTATTTATCGGCCTTGTCAGCCTTCATATGTCTTCCAGACCAACCATCTTTATTTAAATCCCCTATTGTTATCAGATTCTTGAAAGGTCTTCTAAATAAATATCCTCCAAAACCATTCGTTATGCCGCAATGGGATTTGTCCTTGGTCCTGACTTTCCTTATGGGGTCCTCTTTTGAACCTATGCATTCTTGCCCCTTAAGGTATTTGTTTTTAAAAACAGTCTTCCTGATAGCTATAACATCAGCAAGGAGAGTGAGTGACTTGCAGGCCTTATCAGTAAAGCCCCCTTATACAACTTTTTATGGGGATAAGGTGGTGTTGAGGACCAAGGCTGCTTTCCTCCCGAAGGTTGTTTCACCTTTCCATTTGGCTCAGGCAATTACTTTGTCCACGTTCTATCCTCCGCCTCATCCTTCCAAAGAGGAAGAAAGACTGCACCGTCTGGACCCAAAGAGGGCGTTGAGCTTCTTTATTGATAGAACAAAGGATTTCAGGCTGGAGGATCAGCTGTTTATTGGATACGTGGGCAAGAGGAGAGGAAAGGCAGTCCACAAGAGAACACTATCCAGGTGGGTTGTTCTTTGCATTAAAATCTGTTACTCTTTGGCAAAGAAGGATCCTCCTGAGGGCATTAGAGCTCATTCCACCAGAGCTAAGTCGGCCACTTCGGCCTTGGCCAGAGGTGTTCCTGTGGTCGACATCTGCAAGGCCGCAACTTGGTCGTCCCTTCACACTTTTGCAAAACATTACTGTTTGGATTCTGAGGTTAGAAGGGACGGCCATTTTGCACGGTCAGTGCTGCAGGATTTCTTGGTTTGACCATTTAGGCTCCCACCGCCAGGCGTGGTACTGCTTTGGGACTCTATTCATTAGGTGAGGAATCCACAGGTAGTTGTATTCATCAGAAGAACGAGTTACTTACCTTCGGTAATGACTTTTCTGGTGGATACATTAGCTACCTGTGGATTCCTCACAGTCCCACCCGCCTCCCCGTTGCCTTTCTGGTCTTACCAAGTAATCCTTGAGTGCGCTCCTCTTGGTCTTCGAGGGTGCAATAGATGTTGTGTATAATATATTTATATATGTATATATCTTTGTGTATATACTTGATGTGTATATATATTTTTTTTAAAAGAGAGAGTTATATATATATATATAAAAGATTTACAGCTATTCATGCAATGTTGTGTATTTTACAATGTTATGGGATGTTGCCTTGCTCTTTCATTGCATTGCCTGGTTGTTCTCATGCACGTAAAAAATGATTGGTACTGACGTCGGCACGTCGTCGAGGACCTCTTATTGCCTGTATGACATCAGACGGCGTCGCGTGGGCTAGAGTGACGTCCTCGTCGACGTGCAGAGACTAGGAAGAAGATTTCCGTCGAATGCTGGCGCCATGGGAGAATTCATTAGGTGAGGAATCCACAGGTAGCTAATGTATCCACCAGAAAAGTCGTTACCGAAGGTAAGTAACTCGTTCTTCTGGCAGCCACACTCATGGACTCTAGATTGCGACATCTCAGAGGAGTCATGGTGAAACGAAAGTTACCCTTTTCTCACGTTAGTAATAAGTCTCAGTCACACACAGGCAATGAAGGAGATGCAGGAGAGTTTTCAATATATTTATTAAAAGGACTGCAATCTACGATAAAATGCATGCGCTGCAATGATTAGGATAAAGAACAATAAAAGAAGCATAATTGTGAAGATGAGAGTCATGAATACAAAGACCACCACCATCTTGCAATGAACATGGATTGCAAAATTCTTAGCATGGAGAACCGAATTCCTAACCTACTGAGAGCTTGGAGAACCTAATCGCTAACCTACTGAGAGTTAGGTGTGATAAACCTAATGTGCCAGTACCATGTCCATGAGAAGCGCTCCCCAACCCTCATTACCTTGGAATGAGGTCTTTAGGTCAGACCCCATGGTGACATGAGGCTGAGTTCTGCATCAAGGTGACGTGCAGCGTAGATGGCATCTGGAAGGAATCCCTCTAATTACCTTGTCCGGGTGAGATGTATTTATACAGATCATGTAGGACCCCTGATGCAGGCATGTTCCCAAACAATTGATAAGGAGGCAGACTTGTGGCAGCAATTATGTAAACACTACCCAACAGGTGTACATTATGTTCCCATCACACATAAGTGAGAAAGGGACATGATGTGAATACCTACATATAGCAATTGATCATGACACTGATAGTGATGCCTTCACAGAGTGGCACTGATAATGCAAATCCAAACATTTCTCTAACAATAAACAATAGCGGCCATTTAAAAAGAAATAATAAAATAAAAGGACTAAAATAGAGCACGCTAAGTAGGTTAAAAGTCACTAGGTGACTGGGCACAGGACTGCAAGCCAAAGGGTTAAGCCAACCTCCTGAGTCCCAATAAAACAAAATAGGATTCACTACATTACATTCTCTTACAATGTGCGTGATATGTGCGGGTCCATTACAGGGATGTTGCATGGAAGGGGTGTTTGGGTTAAATGAGATATCCATACATATGTGTCTTCAATATCATGAAAGGCCAAGGCGTGTGAGCAATGTGAGGGTGTCAGTTCAACTTGTAGGTGTGATATTTATGTGGTGTTGCTGTTGTGTGACACATTATGTACACTTCACTGTCCCTGAAACTGGGATGTGCAGACATGTCTGGTTTTGTGGAGTGTGGTGGTGCAGTGTCAGTGACCTGCCCAAACATGGCATCATGGGGCTGTGATTATGTCCTATGTTGTGTACAACTCCGATCCGGGACACACAAAATTATACTTGGTGCACAGAGCACAGCCCCCATACCAGGTCAATGGCGGTGCATCGATTTGCTGTTGAGTATGGAGACACGGGTAGGTATGTGGTCTTACCGTGGCTTTCGCCCACAAAGGCGTTGATTTTGGGCTCCTTCTATCAGCAGCGGCATGACATGTAGGATCGACTCCATGGCAGCACAGGATGTGTGAAGCTGCCTACAGGTGATTTCCTGATTTATATGCCTCTGTTTCCACCAGCTGGGATGTGGTGGTTGGACCTCCACAGTGACGTTGGCGGAAAGCAACAGCATAATATGTGGTGCAAGAACTAGCGGTACGTCCTCCGACAGTCTCACTGGCTTATCTCGTGGCAGCGGCGGCCTGCGCTGCCTGTGGTGCCGGCGGGACTGCAGCAGTCTTTTGTCTATAGAACCGCATGCATTGTAATACGGTGGTCCGACTGCCAACCTGACGGTGGTCGGACTGTCGCCACCACCATGGCAGTCCATTGATTGCCAAAGTTGTAATCAGGCCCTAAGTCAGAAGGTAAAATCTTTGGCCTGGATAACTGGCTTGGTGTATCCAGCCCATTGTGTGCTATCTGGGTGTGTGAGTGGTTGCGTGGGTGTGTGAGTGAGTGGCTGTGTGGGTCTCTAAGTGGTTTTGTGGATCTCTGAGTCGGTGTTTGAGTGGCTGTATGGGTGTGTGAGTGGCTGTATGAGTGGTTGTGTGAGTATGTGAGTCGGTATGTAAGTGCATGTGTGAATGGCTGTGTGGGTCTGTGAGTGGGAGTTTGAGTTGGCGTGTGAGTGTGTGTGCGAGTGGCTGTAAGGATGTGTGAGTGGGTGTATGAGCGGTTGTATGGGTGTTTAAGTGGGGGCATGAGTGTGTAAGTGGGTGGATGAGGGGCTGTGTGAATCTGTGAGTGGGTGTGCGAGTGGTTTTGTGGGTCTGTGAGTGGCTGTATGGGTGTGTGAGATTCACTGGGGTGTTCAAGACCCTACCTTTGCAGACATTACTGGGCCATAGTCTGGTCTCACATGTAACGCAAAGAAAAATTGTTACAGCTAACATCAAAGGGCTTCCCACAGAAAACCGTTGCTAAAATAACAAAGATAGCTAACTAAAAATCTAGTGTGATTAAATTAGTTCAACATTTAAAATTACATCATTTTAAATGATTAAAAAAATATATATGATTACTATAATTATTTTAATATAATATTGAACTGTACTAAAACAATTGCTTCATAAAGCTTTGTACAGTGCTGGAATTGGGAACATTTTGCAAGAGAACCCCATAAATTGGGGGTCCAGGTGTGGCAGAAGTAAAGAGGGGGGGCATGAGGATGAACCAGGAAAAACAGTATCTGACAGTCAACGTATACATTCATTTAAGAAAAAAAAAACTCTGCTGCACATAAATTGGCAACAAGGACAAATGTGAAAGTAAATTTGTCGGGTATTACTTTATTGTCACAAAGAGGCTGCATTTTAAAATATCTTACAGGGTTATTGTATGCCCAACAAATGTCGGGGGATAATAATAATGGTAAGATAACTCTGGTGGTTAATTTACTTACTCAAGAGATCTGGGTTTTATCTAGTCACATTTGTGAGTCATTAGGTAGCATAGAAGGTTAATGTGTCTCCTACAAAGCACATCAGGTAACAGGCAGATCACAGATTTCTATTTTATGTAGATAGGCAAGTGGGTTACTAATTTTAACACAGATCCTTTTGTTACTTGCAGTATGTAGGTTACAATCCTTCTAGGATAACACAGGGAGCTACGACCCAGAAACATGCAAACTGCAAGGCATGGGTTTAGAGACATATTTTTTCTCAATCTATTGTTATTTTAAGTTTGCTAAAAAGGGATCCTTTGGTTAATAACAAAGTTGTATAAGTAGACACAACCTCCAAAACTGCATTGTTTTAAATTGATACTTTGTGTTTCTCCCGAGCATGCACTCTTAACATATAACATATAACACATTATATAACATATAATGTATACCAGTATGGACAGTAAGTGGCAGTAAGTTGCTCATACACCTTGATATCTTTATGTTCTGTAGCCTGTACATTGGCTTACACACTCTTATGATTTATTGTCTCTGTATAATATAAGCATGTGATATGCCGGGCATTGGGTTGAGTAGTGCTATAAAAGAATTAAATAAAAATAAATTAGTGAATGCTGTTTAAATTGTTATTTGTGTAATTACTCATATTAATCCAGACATCTCACATTCATACAGTGCCTGCATATCTCTTATATACAGGGGTTGAACAGTGTCACAAAAACTACCTCCAAATCATAGTTTTTTTTTTACGTACTTCCGAAATAACAAGCTGTGTCTTTGTTTCCCTCCATTGCTTTAGCACCTACACGTTAATCTTCAGCTGGCTCCCAGCCAGGATGACATGGAAGCAAAAGGATGGCTCAGCGATCTTCAAATTAGGTTTTTGTTTTGGACTCAAGTGGAAGTGAAAATAAGAAAGCCGGCTCACCACCTGCAGGTTGCTGCTCTGAATAGAAAGCAGACAACTTTGTGGGCACTCTTGAATGTGTCCCGGTGTAGGCAAATGACACCTGGACAAATGTAGCCTATTTCACTGGGGCCAGCCGGGATCCCAGGCCCGGCATAATAAAAGCTGTCAGTGTTGTAAACATCTGAGCTCCCTTGTCTGTTCATGCCTCTCAAAAGTGTGTGTATTTTTATGTTTCTTCTAAAACTTACTGGAGAAGAATAGAAATACTCCCAGATATTCAAGGAGGATTTGATTTACTACCGTAAATCAAATCCTCAAATAAGGGAGAAAGTGCTTGTTTGTAAGCACTGCAGTGCATTCGGAAAAAGGAGTGATGAAAAATAGATACCCTGTAGTGCACATACCTGAAATACATTGACACACACACCTGTGCCTGTGAGGCATTGATAGACGTTGAGCTTAAACAGACAGAACACCCGATATGGAATCTTACTGGATCCCCCTCATTTCCTACACTGTGTCACCAACAAGGAAGAGACAATATGGAAACAAATGACTTTGACACAACCCCTGCACGTGTTTGAGGCTCATGCTTAATCCAGAGATACACCTCAGTACAGGTAACTCACAGAAAAAGTCAAAGAGGATGAGAGGAGGGCATGTGGCACTACGGCCAGAGCTGCTGACTTTGGAACTGGGGAACCAGGTGCCAGTTTCTGCATCGACTCAACATCCTGGGCAAATGATTTTATAATACATGGGATTCTGCGATCCCTAAATAAAGGCTTCACTCTCATTTCTTTATAATTGGTGACTTGTGACACACCCAGTTGCTGATTATAAAGAAAAGACTTCAGAACTCTTATAAGTTATTACAGTCAAGTTCTGACATTACAATGCCTGGTTCTGGACCCAGTAGCCGAGGTGAAAGGCAAATCCGGTTCTGAAGCAGCTGTTTAAGGCAACGAAAATGAAATGTTGCTTTACTTTCTTCTGCTTGATTTTTCTAGCTTACAGTGACTACCGGAAAGAGCACGATTAATTTTTGCATTCCTTAGATAATTATAGAAAAGTTATGATATTTCTGGATGTTTCTGCACATTGTGAGCTAGTCGCTTTTTTTTTTAACTGACATGTATTGAACTGCTTCTAATATCTTTTTGCAACAAATATCTAGCAGATTTTTTATGTTTTTAATTTCTTTCACATGAAAGAGCTACGCACCAAGGTTTTAAGTGGCTTGTGGGAAAGATGATGTTGTGACCACATATTATATAGGATAAGGTAGCCCCTGTCGTACATATGAAGGATATTGCAAGTCACCTCCGAGTTTTGTAACCTTATAAAGGAACTTGGCCTTCGGCCTCGCTCCTATATATGGTTATAGAACTCCTCAGTGGCTTGCAATATCCTTTTAATGTACAGCAGGGATTACTCTATCCCTTAAACGTCCCCGTGCCCAAAAAAATGAATGCGCACTTGTTTAATGTAAAATGCTCACGTAAAGAGCTCCGATACCTTCGGGTTGAGTTTGCGCTACATAAAACGGCGACAACAACAAAAAATCTAACATCACATTGATCTTTGCAGTAATTATGGGCGACTTGAATTGGATACAGAATGTCAATAATAGAAATGCAAATGGTTAAAGCATGCTGAGGATAAAGGCTGCAAATCATAATCTGTGCCGTGTCCCTCTATAAAGGCCTCACTTCCAAGCCATAGTTAAAGGAAAAGATAAGAGTAACTGTTTAAACCATGGCCGAAAACAAGATGGCGGCAAAAGTTAAACTAAATTATTAGTGTGTGCGCCAGAACGTGTTCTGGTATACCAGCGGCGAAATACTGCACCGCAATGGTCAACCCGCACACTAGGTCAAAGTGAAACCATTGGGCTTCAATATCTGGGCAGGCAGTCTTCTTTAAACATATTTTGGTATATCCTATTACGATAAGAGATATAATTTACTACATATTATTGCAGCCTGTCAGCTTTCTGACATAAAAAACGCCTTCACCCTGCACAGCCTGTATAACATTTTATTTTTCAGATGTGTCTGACTCTTGGAGATAATCCAATTGGGAAAGAAAAATCCAGGTCATTGGCCTTTTCAAACAGACCTCGGGCAATATTTACTCTTCCATAAATAGCAGAGCCAGTCACATGAAATAAAATCCTGCTCAGCAAAGGCTGCACTAAAACAAAGGCACGCGCTCTCCATCACATGGGCTGCTTACTGGAGGGGTGGGTGAAGTGACTGAATTATGTTTGATGAGCAGGGGTTGGGTGACTGGAGCAGTACCATACCTGGGCTTAGAAGATTCTGCGTGTCCGGTTTTGGGAGTTTGACCTTCAGAACCGTGGGCAAAAGCCTTCTAGACCATCATGAACACGAAGAGAAACATGCCGCCTTGGGCTGCAGATAGGCCCATTTTCTTCTACTAATTTATGAGGTAAGAATCAAAGAGACCAGCAGATTCTTCCACCTGTACAACACAGCCCCAAAACAAAACGGTAAAAAATATCAGATGAAAAAAGGCAAGCAAATCCATACTTATACCGTTTGAAAATAAAATCAAGTATAAATAGGAATACGATACCAATGCAATTAACAACATGGCAATTTAAAGAAATAGAACAATCCAGGATACTAATGTAGAGTACCAGAGGTCAACCTAACTTCAGTAAAGAGTGAGCACTAATGAAGCATGGGCCCCACTAAAGACCGAGATATGGTCTTCTGTCTAGAAGTGGGCCTCTGTTCTGGGCTAGACTGGAAACCAGCACTGGAAAAAATGTCTACCTAGCCCGCACTGCAGAAGTCGTTAGTAGACTGAAGTCACAGGGCTTTTATATTTTGGTCATGACAGCCCATCCGCCTCTGAAGGCACCCCCCTAGCATGCAGCCCACCTACAAAAATGATACAATGGCCAGTCCCCCCGACTGTGTCTGTGTGTGCAATGAGATGAGGTGTGGGGTGAGAGGACCGCAAAATATGTCATACAGAGCTCAGAACCGCGTCTTAGATAGTACATCTGCCCAAAACCACATACAAATGAACCATATAGCTAGGGAGTCATTCAGGAACAAAGGTCAACCACAGAATTTTCAATGATTATTGGAGCTGCGAATAATGGCCTGGATGCTGAAAAAACAAGGATAAAGCATAAAAGAGTGAGAGAATGTGAGTGAGAGAAATATGTGCAGAGCATGTGTAGCGAGAGGCTTAGTGTGTGTGTTTTTGCTTTCACTCACTTTGATGAGGTCTCAGCCTGGCACTGCTATTCCTCATAGACGCAACCTTAACATATGGAAGCCAAGAGGCCAACTCAGCTCACTGGCGGGCACTAGTTCTCGGTCAGCAGACACTATCTGGAGCTTTAAACAGGATTTTTGAGAAAGTGAAGTCATATGGGGCCATATGTACTAAAGCATTTTCCCATAGAAACAGAATGGGTAAAAC
Organism: Pleurodeles waltl; assembly: GCF_031143425.1. Lineage (NCBI taxonomy): Eukaryota > Metazoa > Chordata > Amphibia > Caudata > Salamandridae > Pleurodeles > Pleurodeles waltl. The sequence continues at coordinate 216,157,965 of NC_090444.1, read as the reverse complement.
CCTTTGATACATCGGACTCATTGGACTGTTGTGAGGCAATAAGTGAGAGACACATGGTGAGCCCCCAACCAGGAAGAGTACAACAGAGTAAAGATGGGAACCTGTTTTGAGTTTTAAGGGGTGGGGTGGGGTGTGGCCAGACCTCGCAAGCAGCGAAATGTAGAGCCAAGGTTTTTTTTCCACAGGGATGGTAGGACTCCAAGCAAAGACATAAGGTAAAGTTAGAAGGGTACAGGTACATCCCACAGACAGCAGTGATAAAAAGGGGTGTAGAATGTCAATGTGGAGAGATAAAAGATCACGAGGACCAGAATTAATTAGAAGTACTTATGATTCCCAGCATTGTATTTTGCTGTAACTCAGGTGCTGTGGGGGAAAAGGTTGCTGTCTCTGATATAAATATTTTGGTTAATATTGTGGCCAGGGAGAAGGCCTATCCTGGATCCTCTCTCTTGAGGTATTCTGTTTCATAACGTGGGTGCGCTATCTCTCATGATAGTGACACCAGAATTACGAGGTCAGGGACGCAGTTGGCCTCAAACACTATGAGGTAATATGTCATTAGAGACAAGGTTCAAAACAATATTTTAAAATACAGTCCTTAACAATGGACTAACTCAAAAATGAAGTTTGAGATCAGAAATTTATAAAAACCCTGAAGGTTTATTAAATTTTAAGTGCAATACAGAAAAAAAGAAAATGCAAATACAGCAGCAATCTGACTGAATAAGTCAAACGGTATAAGAAAAACATTTGCAATATCAGATATTAGGTCAAATATAGCATTAAGCAAAATCTGAAAAATAGACTAAAAGTCTTTGAAGGGCAAAAAATCAATAGAGAGTCGGATAGCATCTTAGTAGAAACCCACATTTCTATGGCTTACCCTCAAATATGAGGGTTTGTATACCCAATTTTGCAATAGAAAATGTTGAAAACTGCAATGTCAGCACAGTGCAAGCAAAAGTATCATTATTTTGGCAAATCACATTTTAGTATTTAGACACTTTATAAACCTACCATGCTAGCACTACCCTCTAATTTGAATATATTAAACTCTTTAATGTCCTTGGATGTGACAGGACAAAGGTGTTATTATAAACCATGGAAAGACTCGTGGTTGTTTAGTGTTTAGCGAGTGAGCCGGAAGAGCCTTGAAAGTAACAAAGAAGCTTCCTTCGTAGTTTCTTCAGGAACAGCAAATCATTAACAAATAATGTACATTTTTCTGGATGTGATGTCAAGCAAGAAATATAAACAAAACGAGCATTATTACACTGCAGCTATATTGTAAAGATGGAATCAAGGCCGTACTGAGGCCTAGTTTAGTTTAAGCCAGAAAAACACATTTAAATACATCATAATGATTTTGTTTTATTAGTATTATTTTCATATTATGTACACATATAAATAAATTGTGGAATAAGGGATAACTTCTACAGTATGTCTACTATGTGGGAGTACTGACACACACACACACACACACTCAGATACACACACATAATACATGCACAGACGGACATGCACACACATACACGTTATCCTACTATTGTTACGAGACACGGGTTAGCCCCAACACAGACATACATGAGAAATGCACAGTACAAGGTTGAGTGTCAGGTGCAAAAGAAGCCACATTTTCAAGACTGGACTTAAAACACAACAACTCTATTTTCCAAATAAAAGTTATTTAAGGTGCCTGCCTTTGTATGTTTTTGTTCTCTTTTTAAAATTTTTGGTCTGATTATCTCCCAGTGTTTATGTGTTGCTTCACCTCTTTAGATTTTGGCATAATTTCACAACATTTTCATTTCTTTTCAGTCACCCTGCTATCATTCAAGGAAGAACAGCTCGGTGACTCTCGAAGTCACTGCCCATCACAGTGGGAGCATTATTCCCCGTATAGACAGCACAGGGCTCGAAAAAGAAGCATTCATTAAGTTAACATTAATGTAATATGACCCACAATGGAGAAATGGGGGGCTGACAGGTAATGCTAATTCTGTTTTCATTTGGAGACTTCAGCATTAAGGGCCACATGTATATACGTTTAGCGAATCGTAAATTGGTTGCATCACTATTTGCGACCGTGCAAATGGCAAAATGGTATGCACAAATGCAATTTCCGAATCCCAAATAGCAATGCGACCAATTACCGAATCACAAATATTTGTGACTGGATTTGCGAGTTGCAAATAAGAAATCGCAATTGGCGACTCACAAACCTAATGTTCAAAGCAGATGCATTTTGCAACTAGTTGCAAATAGGCCATTTTGCACATCCAGATTAAAACTGATTCCAAACAGTACTACTTTACCCATAATGCAATATACTTGCACTGGACTTTTAGGCGTGGAATTTACTGACTGATGCAAGCTTTTGTGAACTGTCTGAACTGAGGTTGTGCGCATAGTGCCCAGAGAAGTGTGAAAAGATAAACTGTGCCACTTACTTTTTGGAGGTTCCTGGTGCTGAATTGTTCAGGTCTCCTATTACCACGACAGCCTCTGGCTCCAGTGTCGTCTCACCATGCTTTCTATTGCTGTGGGTAGTGGTACTGTGGATGGTCCACCACGTTCCACGCATCTCCTTTAACCGCTCTGCAACGTTTTCTTTGGTCCTTGCCCTGAGGTCACACCACCTCTTGCGCATTTCATCAACTGAGCAGTGGGTGACTCTGATTGCATTTAGGTTTTATTGTATATCCAGCCATATTTTGTTTTCTGGGAGTCAGGTACAGTCATTGCTGCCCTCCCAAACGTGATGCAGACAGCACTCCTCAGTGAAGACTTCCAACTCTTTTTCAGAGAACTTTAACTTCCTCTTCCTCCCTGCTGTGTTTGTCTCCTCTGGCTGGTCATGGCTCCAATTGATCCTCTCTGCTTGGTGAGCCTCTGCTGTGTGTGCTGTCTAGACTCTTCCCACACTCATGGGAGGCACTTCCTGGTTCAAGGTTCATTACCCAGCTCCAGTAAGTGTAGTTTCCCTGGTTTTTGCTCCCGGTCGCTATTTGCAACTCTCAATTACAAATTGTGAGCCTGGGTCGCAATTTGTGATTTGGTATCCAGCCCATTCACAATTTAGGTAATCGCAATTTGCGTTGACGCAAATTGAGAAACGACTGTACTGATTCGCAAAATTGGTGGTCACTGCCTACATACATTCCGAATTGGTAATTGCGATTCACATGGATTTTCAATTACCGACTTGCAATTTTGGATTTTCGTGCATGTGGCCCTATGAGAGGGCGATGGTTCAGCAAAGGACCATGGCAGAACCATGGGCAGATTGTATGGGTACAAGAGCAGACAGAAGATGACAATGGACTCATGAGAATAAAACTCACTTGTAAGTAAGAAAATAATTGCCCTATTTTGTTTTTGGGGAGGGGAGTGAAGAGGTTGAGGTGTGATGTTCATAAGAATGTGTGGTGGGAAAACAGAAGCAGGACCCGATAAGTCTTCCCTCATTTCTTGGTAAATGGATAGAGGAGATGGGCTTTTTGGTCATGAAATTTGGACATGAGGTTCACATCCAATGATTAACATGATGGTTAGTGAGGGTAGTTATACAGTAGACAAGATAATATTCACATGATTGTCCTTCAAGGACTGAGCCATACATTCTATTCACATGGAGCCACGTCACCCATATAAGTGGTGGATCATGTATATGTTTCTGCCACCCTTACCACACTGGTTGCTCCCCTTTTTAGGTCTGGCTTGACAGCACAACTATTGATCAAAAGCATTAATGGAGAGGGGCTTATGCTCCTTTCACATGTTGATTCCCCTAACTGCAATATTTGATCAGGCAGAATTTGTGTGCTTCTACTGAAAACAAGTGTATTATGCTTTGTTGGAAAGCTTATGCTCAGTATAGCAGACCTGAATTGGTTATGTGAATAAGCCAATTATGCCATTTGTCAGATACCCTATATCTGCCCTGTTACTGTGAAAAGTTACGATGAAGGCAGTAGACCTGACTGATTTATTGGGAAAAGCACATGTAAAAGTCAATAGGCCTTAAGGGTGATTTGTTACTACACTTTGATTAAGTCTGTACTTTGTTACACAGAATCCCTCAGATTACTATTCTAGGCAAGGAGTTTGATGTGTTACCCTCTTTGACAGACCCTTAATTTAGAAGATTTGCTCTTTTAGAATCCCTGTTACACTCACTTAAGAGCAGGTATATTGTGTTTTGTCTATTGTAATTTTATACATATTTGTAATTTTCCAACTGTTTCCTTGCGGTGAAAAGCTTAATATATGCCTGAATTGGCTATTTGGAAATGCCAGTGAGAAAGGCTACAGGGTTGATTGGTTCACTGGTAAAAGTTATGGCTGATGTCATGGGTCTGATATGTGTATTATGAAAGGATACTAGAAAGGTTCTAGGCCTGGCTTACTTGTTTTGTGAAACACATGTATTAAAATTAATTGGCCTCTAAGGATAGATTGATGTTAGTCTAGACAGGTATTTTGTCACATGGCATCTAAGTGATTACTGCAGTAAGCAGGAGATTTTGTGTTGCTTTCCTCCTACTAGGGACAATGGGTATTGAATATTTTCACCTTGATAATCCATGTTAGGCCCTTTTAGGAGGGGTTGTTTATTTTTTGTCAAATGTAATTTTGCACATATCTGTAATTTTATGACTGTATGTCTGATTGTTGCTTTACAGGAAAGCTTAGGCTTAATGCACTAGATTTAAATGTTTTTTCATAGTGACAAGCCAACGATAAAGGACTGTATCATTGGGAAACATTAAGTCAAATGCCATAGATCTGATCTACTTATTATGAAATGATGTGACAAAGGCATCAGGCCTGATTTATCTATTGTGAGAAGCATATGTTAAAGCCAAGAGGCCTTTAAGAAAGGATTATTACACTTTGTTAACACCTGCAGACAGGTATTTTGTTACATGGAATCTCATAGATTACTGGAGTAGGCAAAGTGTTCAGTGTTGATTACCCTCTCTAACCATTGGAGTAGACGATTTGCCTTTGGGGGTAAAATTAGGCTCAATACAGTAGGCTGGAATTGGTTATGGTGACATGCCAATGATAAAAACTGCTGACCCGAATAGTTAAATAGAAATATTTTGTCTAATGCTACATGATTGTTCTCTTTATTACAGAAAAAGGTATGACAAAGGCAGTAGGGTTGGTTTATTTATAGTGAAACACATATGTTGAATACAGTAACAGTAGAATATTAAAATTGAATTGTTGCAACACTGTGTTAAAACCTGTAGAGGTATGGGCAGAATTTGGGGTATGTAATTAATGACATCAAGAAGGAATGTTTATCCCAGGGATTATAAGCTTTAGAACTTTGGATGTTGGCCCAAGCAGTTCTTTTCATGGTCATGAAATGTACAATCAGGTATTTATGAGTGGATGTGGCACCTTCTCTAGCAGAATAGAATGCAGCACACATACCCGTTTTTTAAAATTAAATTGAGGATGACCTAAAGCAATGGCAAAATCTATACTTGGCTGGGCCAAGTCAATAGAGCTGTCAATAAACTGCATAATTGGTGAATGGTAAAAAAATGAAACAGAATTGGTTCTATATGCATAGACCAGTGGTGGGAAGATCCTTGTGGGTTCTTATTTGGTTACCGAGGAAGTCCCAGAAAACAAAATGTCTAGTGTATTCAGACATCATACACCATGTTTGATATTTGGGACTCATTATTTAAAACTGGACTGATAACATCTTTTCCCTCCTCATTTGACAGCGATTCTTAGCAACCCTCAATTCACTTCAGGTATGAGTAACACAAGTTTCCTGAGATGGAGGGAAGGGGATTGTCGTATGGTAAAAGACATGTTCAGAGAGGGACAAATCAGAAAATGTGTGAACTGTAGAAGCACTTATGGTCTCACTGACATAGAAAGATTCTGGTACCAGGAAGTTTGCCATTGGGTGCTCTAACCAGGGCTGAAAGAAACCGCCATACTACCCTTTTTTACTTGGGGTTAAGTTACTAGCCTCGTACCAAGGTTCCAAGGCCTAGGTGTTGGCTCACTGTAGTTTTATCAACATCTCCGAAAGGCTTGGTTACATAACCATGTAGGGAACCAAACTACAAGTGTGGTTACATGGAGATAGTTGGGAAACCCTGGGCCAAGATATTTTTCAAAACACTATGTCAGTGCAACACAGGGAATTAGCATTTAAGATTATGACTGGCTGGTATCTGACAACAGAAAACCTTTCTAGGATGTTTGCAGGAGTGACAGACAAGTGCTGGATGCATTGTGGAAAGGTAGGGACACTCCTTAATGCATGATGGGCCTTCCCTCTGCTAAAGCTGCATTGGAAGGAACTCTAGCATCCATTACAGAAATAATCGGCTAGCCAATACCTGCTGACCTGACAATTACAGTGCCCATGTCTCTAGAACTGGTGGAGTCAATAAAGAGAGACTGCACACTGTTTTACCAGAAAGGCTTTGTTGTGGGTACACTAGCACATCCAAGAGCTCGATTACAGTAAGATGCTTGCAACATTCAAACTTATTTGGGTATATTCATTACATCATTGAATATCAAGTTTGCAATAACCAATGCTTGTTAAATGTCTCATTTATTATAACCAATGCTTGTAGATTATGCATATTGTATTCCACCTGCTCCACCTGTAACTGCCAAAACATGTGTTCTTCAAATGTTATCTGAACTGAACATGTACCACAATCAGGAGGATAACTGCTCATTTCCTTAACAAGCAATCAACTGCTAAAAGGCACAGGTGCACATTTTATTTTTTAAGGATGTTTGTGAGTCTGAGGCCTTGCTTGGCTTCAGACCTATTGCTCTGCTTACCTGTTTCCAGTCAAGTCGAGTTCATTGTCCTCCAGCCTACCTCTAGTTGAGTTCCAGTCGAGTTCCTTGTTCTCCAGCTTGCCTCCAGTCGAGTTCCAGTGTTTCTCGATCTCCGACCAGCTTCTAGTCGAGTTTGAGCAGTTCTCATCCTCTGGACAGTCTCCAGTTGAGTTCCAGCAAACCCTGCCCTCCATTCAGCTTCCTGCAGAGTCCTCGGTTGCTTCTTCTGTCTACTACTGACGATGACATAGTTCCCATAAAAGAGAGAAAATAAGAAAGGTTATAAAAAACAGTTTGGGCTCTCCTGAAATTTTCAAGCAATGTGATCTGTATTGAACATGTGCCACAACCAGGAGGATAAGTGCTCATTTCATTAACAAGCAATCAACTGCAAAAGGGCACATGTGTACATGTTATTACTAAGGGATGCTTGTGAGTCTGAGGCCTTGCCCTCCAGCCTACCTGCAGTCAAGTACCAGTATAAGTCAAGTTCCTAATTCTCTAGCCTGCCTTCAGTCGAGTTCCAATGTTCCTCATTCTACGACCAGCTTCTAGTTGAGTTCCAGCATTTTTCATCCTCCAGACAGCCTTCAGTTGAGTTCTGGCGATCCTCACCCTCCAGTCGGCTTCCTGCAGAGTCTTGGCTCTCCTCTTCTGTCTTCTGCTGATGATCCCGTATTTCCTGTAAAAGAGACAAAATATGAAAGGTGAAAAAACCCAATTTGAGTTCTTCTGAAGTTTTCAAGCAAGTAACTTCATTGAAAAGTAAAGAAAGATTAATCGCTTAAATGAAACAAAACAGAGCTCTGTCTTTTAAATAATTTATGACAGTAAGAACTAGAATGATTTATCGTTTGGGTTGGGATCCAAGATACCTCTAAACTGACATTAAGGAAAGACATATTTCCTGTAACATGCGCTCCCCTGAGAATTAGGAGGTTTGAAATAGAGCCAGTTTATCAGAACTATTATGGGCAAGAGATTATGCCAGAACACAAAGAAGCCCTTTAGTCAAGTTGACTGTTTTTGAGTTTGGACATTGCTTAAGAAACTCTGAAAGTATTGTAAGAAGAGGAAGAGACTTGTTCATCCTTATAGAAACATGTGCACAATGTTTCAACAATAACTGACGTTATGCACTGTACAATAGTTTATGCAAGTTCAATGCTTTAATGAAGTAATCCTTTTGCAGCCCAGAATCCTAAAAAACCAAGAACCCCATATTTTAAGAAATCAGAAGTCCTGATGCCCACCACGACACGCAGTCCAGGGCCCAGCAGTCTGATTCGGCACTCCATGAAGCAGAAGCTGATATTTTCTCTTTTTCTCTTCCCAAAACCGCCTTCCCCTTAAGGACTTGTGAGAGGGCAATGTACTCTTCATCGCAGTCATGTTTGTCCTCACCGGGATTGGAGAATTGTCATCGCCCCATCAGAACAACTGGAATTCAGGTGAGTGGCTCACACACAACAGACTTACCGTTGCTAGATTCTAGAAAAGACTAAGGGCCTCATTATGAGTCTAGCAGCCTTTAGACTGCCAGACTCGCAGTGTCGGTCAGATCGCCTCACTCCTGGCAGTCCAACCTGCACATTACAAACAAACTTGGCAGTTGGACAGCCAGGGGACCACCACCACTGCCAGGAAAATGGTTTCTGGCAGGGTGTCGGCAGTCAGAGTTGTGGACAGCCACAGCGGCACTCAGTTCAGCGTTGCTGTGCTGATCACAAGTCAAGTTTCCGCTAGCCTTTTGACATAACCCTGCCATGAAAATGCTGGTGGAAAGCCAGTACCGAGGGCCATGGGGGGGGGGCTGCACTGCCCACGACCATGTGTAGGACAGGGCACCCCTGCCCAGCACACCTGGAATGCACACTGTCTGTTATGGCAGACAGTGTGTATTCCATGGGTGCAGGAAGCACCCTCTGTTTCGACGACATTGCTGCAGCATGGTTTCCAATGGGGTGACAGGCGTAAACCTCAGATTTCTGAGGTTTTTTGCTGGTCAGCCCAGTGGAAGCCTTGTAATCCGCCTGTGGAGGAGAACACCAGCTCAACGGCGGTCTCCTCTCCACAGGGCTGGCAGGCCGAAAGTCAGCCCCCTAACTTCGTAACGAGGCTGAAAATGTCCCAATACGACAAACTTTGTGCTAGAGAAAATGGAAGACTATTTCTGTGAAAAGACTTTCATCACTTATCAACAAGGAAAAAGACAACTTTGCGAAAACTTGCCAGCCAGGTTTAGACTAAAGAACAGAAGAAAGTGACCTGCTCTCTTAAGTGGAGGGCTTTAAGAGTGTTGGGTAATATATAGGAATTTCAACAAGGTGGTGAGGCATCAAAGCATAAAGGTTACTGTAGAGGATATGTGACAACTTCGACTAAGCTATACAGTATTGTAAGCTTGTCAGGTGAGTTGGGGAGATGTTATTGTTTGCTCTTTTTTAAAATGAAAAAAAAACAAAGAAGGTATTTTACCTGTAAATTCGAGGCATTCAAAGAAAAGGAATAAATTATATTGTGTTTTACTAGGTTACAGTAGACTATTTTCTAATACACAATGTAGGGTTCATTATAAATTAATGCCAATAATAACAGAATGAAAAAATCTGTTGACGGGCGCTTTGTTGCATGGAATCTGGCAAATTACTGTAGTAGCCAAAGGTTTTCGTGTTTGACACAATGGGGTAGAAGATGTGAATCTGTGAATTCTTGTTATGCCTCTTAGAAGGGGTTGCATTTTGTATTCTTGCACAGGTGACCGATCAGAGGCAAAGAATCTGCAGTGCTTCAAAGTGGGGAAAAGGTCCTCAACGAGCCTTGAGATTGGGCAGAATTGAGGGGCAGGACAAATGGTTAAGGGGCACCGAAGGAAGCTGTGATGGGAGGTAATTTATTAGAATAGCTAAATTTTCTAGATGTACCCGCGCACTTCTGCTGCCTGTGCGCAAACAGCTTCTTTTTTGGGTTGGCATGTGCAAAAGGAATATTTTAATAATTCTCCTTTAACTACCCCTCCTTCTCAAAAGAGCTTGCATACCCAGAATCCTTCATGTCTATGTCTGTCATTCTACTTTTATCCCTCCTGAGCAGATGGGGTTCCCTCAATTTCTCTGCCTGCTGCTTGTACCTGCAGAATCCTACTCACCCCTGACCTTCTATACTGCCCCAAGCAGAGCTTTTGTAGCCCATCCACATCGCATCTTTCTTTACTTTCTGCCACGTATAGTATTGTAAAATCTAAAACTACAAGTACTACTTCCGGGTTTCTGAGGTTGATAACTGAAGTGCCCTTAATAGCACCCACTACTAAATGTCTTGAGACAATTACCGTACAATGGGCCACACAAATGCTGCCCATGTCATCCCTGTACCCCAAGTGCTTATCTGAACCGGTTTGGAATGCTGTCTAAAAAGCATCCAAAATGCCTTAAAACGTATGCAAAAAATGTCACTTTCTGTGTGCTGAATGAAATAACGTAAAATAGTTTGACCCCCCCTCCTCCCTCCACCCCTCATCATTGGAGGGTTGGAAGAGCGGGCTGATCCAATCCATTGGTTGAGAGGGTTCTGTTTATGTGGCTGGGGTTCTCACAAACATTTGAAGATATGAGGCGATTGGGCTCAATACAGTGGTGTTATACCCGAACCGAATATTCGACTATCATGGACTCTGGATGAAGGGATCTACACCTTCTATGCTAAATAATGCTGTGTAAGAAATGCAGCTGAAGGTGGGTTGGGTGGAACGCTCTGCCGAAGTTACGAAAATCATGTGGTTATGGTTTCCCCAGAAAGTTGGACTTACAGGTGTGTCCTTTTCTTTGTTGATGTTATAAAAATCAATGAAATGTGTCTAAAAATAGTCTAGTTACAGCAGATGCCACAGAAAAATTTGAAAACTACAGTTTACAGGTTTGAGGGAACTGGTCCTTTGCTGAAGACGTGAGTACGTAGAAGTCACGTAATGCAATGCTGCAGAGCTGTGAGCTGAAGGTTACATGTTCTGATCCCCGTTTCAAAGAATGTAGAGGTAATGCACCTGCTGCAAGTACCGAGTGTAACTTATAATGACACCTTCACAGGCACTAAGATAGACACATGGGGTTCGGTGTCCGCTCCAGAGATTTTTTGACAACCTCTTGCAATCCCAGTAAGGCTCCTACTTTCCAGCTGCAGAGAGGTATATGTAATGTGCAGGTTACCTGTACCATCACAGTAATATAGCTAACGCTGTTGGTTTGTGTACTGCAAGACCTTGCTTACTCTACATTGCTGGGTTAATATAAATACTACAGAGATCTACTTGTAACCTGCCAAGTGACAAGTTCCAGTCCCAGTTAGATGTTCAGATGCGTAGTTTGCACTGTAGATAGGCTTTTATTCCCTCAGGACCAAGCTGACCATCACCATTTTAATGCCAACAAAAACAATAGAAGTAAGCATGTAATGGAACGGGTTGGAAAGTGACATGGGCTCCTATTTATTTGATTAGGCCGTGGAGCACTCAGCTAAAGTTGGTACTTCATTAGGAAGTATTAAGTATTGAAAGTATTAAGTATTAAGTATTGAAAGGAGCTTGCACATATTTCATTACTAATGAGCCTGTTTACAAATAACTCTAATAATGTCCTCAATCCAACTAGACAAGCAAAGCCGTTTTCTCTTTTCCGTAAAGTTGCTACATTTTTGTACAGGGCCTTAAGCAAAATGGAAAACATCCCAGTTAATGTGTTTAAGGCTTCTTTTAGTGCCCTCCACGCCTCCCTTCTGGTGTGCTGGGGCCATATTCACTCAGGCCTCTGTAGTTAAGACACACCACAAATCCCCCTAGACTCTACAAACTTTTTAGGATCTCCAATGAGTACTTCCATCGCTTATTGGTATGTACTCTGTACACTAGAAATAACTCTTTTGTAGTTTAAAAAAAAATATAGTAAATATATATAGTGGTAGTTGTTTTAAAACAACACACATGCGTAGTAAAGCAATTTCCTTGAATCACACATCTTAGATAATTTTAAAATCGTATTCACAATTAAATCCCAATGCTTCACATCTCATATACAAATTCATTATAACACACAATCCCTATTATCAAATAGATACGATGAAATTCAGAGACTCTTATGGTAAACACTTCACTTCAGTAGAAATCACATTTTTGAATCATTAATTACTTTGCTTTCTTTTAAGTATTTTGCACCATACATGGGAGAAACATTGATCAGAAGGTGATCTTTGAGTGTGCATGTTTGTTGATTTCTCAAATGGATTAAAAGCTGTAAGTGAGGTTTCAAGACATGAATAACATGGGTTTCACCATAAGAAATGTTCTCACCACATAACTCCAAAATTGCTGAGCGAACGTTCAATGAATTTTTAGGGCATGGCAGCCTAATCGCCATTCGGTGCCAGTTCTTGGTTTGGTGATTTTTCATCCTGCTGTTTTGGAAATATAAGCAAATATGTGACTCTTGAATGATGAAAAAAACGTAAATGTAAAAGAAAATGTAATCTCTTTTCACCTATGTCCAAGGTGGAAGGGTATCAGAGAAGATCAAAATTAATCTAGACATTACAGAATAAGGCCAGAAGCAAAAGAACACAAGGGTAGTAAGGGTGAAAGATGCAGCACCTCCGTAAAGTAACAACTAATATAATAGAACACAGTCAATGACGTAAGAAACCAGTGCCAAGTGGTCGGGTGCCTTACTACCCTAGTAGGCACAAAAATGTGTACCAAGGTACACAATAACATCAAACGCAGTATGACCACGGCACACAGAGATGTAAAGTCCAGATTCGTATTGAGGAAAAGTGTCCCTGGTAGTGAGATTCAGGATGCGGAGAACAAAATATTATGATCCCAAGTTGGTGTTGCACAGTGTCTTTAATCGTAGGCACAGTTTGCCAAAGGCTTATGTAATCTTCGAGATACAGCCAACACGTGTTTCGTCACTCAGGTGACTTCATCAAGGCTGCAAAACAGTAATCAATGCAGAATGGTATGTAAAGGTACCCAAAGGTAAGTGGGCCTAATCTGTGTCTACAGAAGATTGGTGCCCGCGTTCTGCTCCAGATAAGTGATTGAACATGCACATCCATGTGAGTAGAGAAAGGCAGGCATGGCAAACAGAAATGGTATAGGGGAAACCAAGTTGGTTGTGTTGTGGAAAAGAGAAGTGAGAAGTAAGTAAAGAATAGAGGACACCTTGCCGTATGCGTGCAATGGGGTGTAGTAGTCTTTTATATTAAATATAAAACCCATAAATGGCGTATGACACGGATGCTAGAGTGTTGGAGAATAAGAATGGAAACTGTAAGACAGTATAATGAAGGAGTGCCCAATAGAGGACTCCTGGTAAGGAGAGAATAGAACATGTAGAGAGGGCAGAGAAAGGGAGCGTAAGGAAGAGAGGGTTGAGGTTGGAAACATACCTGGGCCGTCCGGGCAAGGGAATGAGTAACGGAAAAAACGATGATAAGGTAAGTCTTACGTAGTAGAAACAGGTAAAATTAGGTATGTGATCCAGTATTTAAAGGGTGAAATGCCGAGGCCCTGATAAGCCTCTGGTCGAAACCCTGCATGAGTGAAAAAAAACGGAGTTGAGAAGAAGTACTGAGGTCATTAAACGAACAATAACTGTGAGGAAGGCGTACAGGGAAACCCCCAAAAATTAGGGGGACAAACTGTTAGGTTGGAAACAGTGCGCATGTACGTGGAGAACAGTAGGTAGGGAAGCAGTAAAAGTAAGACGGCAGTCCCAATCACGAAGCCAGGTCCCACCAATCCGGGGCACAATTTACATGTATTAGGAAAGTAAAAGCCAGCGTGACTGGCTATAAGTAGGATCAGCGTCTAGTGAACATGTTAAATATATGGTGATACAATTGGGCGAATACGCCTGGTCGTAAAAACGGCATGTCGTTAATTGGTAAAAAACGAAAGAAAAACGCCCATAAGCGTATGACTCGGTTCCTGGGAAAAAACGCCCATAAGTGTATGACTCAGTTCTTAGGGAAAAACGGAGGAAGGAATTGAGTAAAAGAGACGTGAACGTCTCGTGGTGAGGTATAATGAGTCAACGAGAGTCTAGAAACGTACCTGTATGAGTTTCGTGGAGCACCCGTTAGGTCCGATGGAGCGCGTCTAGGGTCCAAAAGCCCCGCGCTTCCTCTGTAAGTAGACCGCCCGCTGCAACATAGTGAGAGGACTGATCTGTTAGAGGGGGCATCCGCGAGAGTACCGCGAGCGAGGGGAAAGGTGGCGGCCATTTTTGGATGGCAAAAGTTGGTGGTAACTGAGTGCAAGTGAATAGAGATGAGGACAGGTGGTAAGCAAATAGGTACAGTGAACCTGGAAGATTCAGGTTATTGTGAGGTACTATTAAGCAGATCGGAAATGTGAAAGGCCAGTTCATGCTGGTGAGTCAGAAAAGTAAGATAAACAGTCATGTTTAAATGTTAACAGAGAGGCGGTAGTACATCCCAAAGGAAATGAATACATAAGTAAAACAGTATCTTAGATAAGGCTTATGGTTGGACTCAAACTTAAAGTATAGTGATCAGCGTACAGAAATGAAACAAAGTCCATTAAGTGGCATTGTGAATTAAAAATGATTCAAATCGAGAGACAAGCAATAGTGATCCGGTCCAGGCTTACAAATGATTGTACAAAATAAACAGTAGTAGATAAAGCAAGCCCATACATGCACATATAGCAAAGAAATGCAGACAAGTGTTGTTCAAAGACCCCCCCAGGCGTTGTCACAGATTAGGTAAAAAAAAAAATAATTCACGGTCAGTGTTCAGTCCATGTTCCACTGTGCGAAGTTTCAGAATCCATTTGGCTTCACATTTGCGAAGGTCTTTGGTTCTGTCACCCCATCTTGGTGAGCCCGAAATCTGAGCAATCCCATGGAACCTTATGTTGATGAGATCTCTCTCACCATGTATGGTGTTAAAATGTACAGCAAGTGGGTATGTGGAGTTGTAGTTCCTGATGGCTCTTATGTGTTCCTGGATACTTTCTTTGAGTGGGCGTATTGTGCTGCCGACGTAAATCAGGCCACATACACATATGATGCAATAAACTGTATATTTTGTGTTGCAATTAATAAAGTCTCTAATGTGGTGAATGGTCTTGGTATTGTAGGTGAAAGATGTGGTTTTGTTGGGAGCCAATTGGCATGATATGCAGCAACCACATTTGAAAAAGCCTTTGGGTTTAACTGGGATCCAAGATGGGGAATGCGTCTGTGTGTGAGGCACAAGAAAGCTGGGGCACAGAATGTTTCTAAGGGTGCGTCCCCTGCTCTGTGTCATGGTTGGTTAGCTGTTAATGTAGTCTTTAAGACATGAGTCCAACAATAGCAAGTGCCAGTGTCTTTTGAGAATGCGAAGCACCGTTTTATTGGCAGGACTGTATTGAGTGATGAAGGAGACAGGTCGTTTCTTGGATGCATCAGAAGGCTTTTTAGGGCCCCTAATGAGAAGAGAGTGTTGATCTTTGGAGGATATGCGTTTGCTAGCCGCCGAGATAAGTTTCTCGATGTATCCACGTGCTCGGAAGCGGTGTGTCAGGTTGTTGAGTTCATGTTTAAAGACGTCAGAGTTGGTGCAATTACGTCAAACCCTAACCATTTCCCCGTAAGGAATGGCTCTGATTTGTGTCAGGGGATGAGCGCTCTGCACATGAAGAATAGAATTGCAGGCTGTTGGTTTTCTGTACAGTCTGGAGGTGATCCTATTGTCAGTAATGTACAGAAGAAGGTCTAAGAACTCAATTTGGGCATGATCCACCTTGTGTGTGAATGTTAGGTTGAATTTGTTTGTGTTGAGGTGTTGTATGAGTGTGTCAAGATCGGAAATGTTGCCTGTCCAAATCGCTAGGATATCATCAATGTACCTCCCCCAGTACAGAATGTGTTGGGTGATGTGTGTCGGGCAATTGGACCATAAATGTATCTTTTCAAATTGGCCCATGTAGAGATTGGCATACGATGGAGAGAATTTAGCTCCCATAGCCACCCCCTGGCATTGCCGATACCAGTTCCCATTGTGTATGAACACGTTGTTTTTGAGTACCAGACGCGTGAGATCGAGAAGCATACGTGTGTGTTCATAGAGGGTGGCATCCCGAGAACTGAGAGTCATTGAGAGCATCTCCAGGCCCATTTCAAGAGGAATCGAGGTGTAAAGAGAGCTAACATCAAGGCTAACAAACATACAGTCATCCGTCCATTCAATATCTTCAAGTTGACACAATAGATCCCTGGTGTCCTGAATGTAAGAGGGAAGGTTCTGTACCATATGTTGAAGGAAAGAATCGATGTATTCAGAGATGTGTTCTGTTGGGGAACCAATGCTCGAAATGATGGGTCTACCTGGTGGAAAGCTGCCTGTTTTGTGTACCTTGGGTAAGATGTAAATACAAGGTGCTCGGGGCGCCACAACATATAAATACATGTATTCCAGATCAGACAAAAGACACAGATTTTTCCAATGAGTCAATTTGTTTTCAATTAAGGTGGTAATGCCAGGGAGAGGGTTGGACTGAATCGCAGTGTAAACCTGTGTGTCATCCAGTTGTCTATTGATTTCCAATAGGTAATCAGATCTATTCATGACAACGACGTTGCCTCCTTTGTCAGCTTCTTTAATTACTAGGTCTGTGCGTTTTGAGAGTCTCTGCAAGGCCAGAATTTCTTTCTGGTTGAGATTGTTGTTAAGTCTGTGTGTATGTGTCCTAGATTTATCCTCGAGATGGAATAGTTCAGTGCTGACCGCTTTGTAGAAAACGTTGATGTAATTGTCAGGAGGTAATGTTGGGACAAAAGTAGATTTCGGTTTGAGCCCATTGTCAAGGTCTAAATTAGATGGAATGTCAAGCTAGACTAGTAGTTCATCCAGACAGGGGGGAGACGAGGAGGTATTGTCAAGTGAAAGAACTGTCTGGATGTCCTGCAAATCCTTAATGGATTTGTTGCAAGCCGGTGTTGGACTATGGGAATCCCTACTGCTATGAGTTCTGTTGTGGAAAAACTTTTTGAGTTTAAGATTGCGTACAAATTTTAAAAGGTCTACGTGTATGTTGGTATAGTTAGGTGTGGAAGTAGGACAGAAGCCCAAACCTTTTTTTAAGACATTTATTTCATGAGTTGACAAATCAGAGCTGGATAGGTTAATGACCTGTACAGAGTCATCTGTTGTAGTAAGTGAGTCCTGATGCGGTGTACTACTCAAGTCCTTTGAGTTCTCGAGGTGGAACGGGTTGTCATGCCCTCCCTTGTGTTTGTTGTTGTGTTTCCTCCCCCCCCCTGCAGCCGGGTTTAGGTTTGGGCCTGATCTGTTGAAATTCTGGCGTACCCCCTTCCTGTATCGGCCTAGTTCCTCTAAAAAAGAATTCGATTGGTGAGGGGCATTTGAAAGGGCTGTATTACCAGAAGACCTTTCCAGGGGTGTATCCATACAGTCACTAGAGAGGTTGGAAACATCGGATAAGCTGTCGGAAATTGATCCAGCTGGAGTGGCGTTCTTAGTTGGTTTGTAGTTAGTGTCTTTGTTGACCTGATCAAATCTGCGTGCAAAGGTGTATATTCTCCCATTGCTGTAGTCATTGTAATGTAACTGTAACATTCTTTGCTGATTTGATTCATTTCCTTCTAGGTACCTAGGCATGGCCTCCTTTGATGACAACCGGGACACCTTAGCTGCAGAACTGTTTTCCAAAAAATCCCTAGCTACACACACAACAAATCCCATACCACCCAAAGAAGGACTTAGACACAAATTAATTAAACTAGAAAGATTAAGGAAACAAGAACTAGCACGCTGGTGGGACATCACAACTCTCAAACGGTATTTAGAACTTAAACAAATTCCCAGAGGACTACGGGTTATAATATTTCCCTCATTTGAAGATCTTGACCCGGATCTACTTGGGGAGTGGGAACATCTCATTTCCTCTACCTCGTTCAGCATGGTAAATATACTCCTTAAACATGCGGACAGGAAACGTAACAAATTACTTCTTGATATTGCTTCTCTGGAGGAGGAGATTAAAAATCTCAACCTCACAGAAGCAACTGACAAGAACTATGCCATTATGAGAGATATACTAAATGGGTATCAGCTATATGTGAAGGACAAAAAAATGAGAAAACTTATCAGGGATGAGAACGACTACAGCAATGTGAGAATATACACCTTTGCACACAGATTCGATCAGGTCAACAAAGACACTAACTACAAACCAACTAAGAACGCCACTCCGGCTGGATCAATTTCCGACAGCTTATCCGATGTTTCCAACCTCTCTAGTGACTGTATGGATACACCCATGGAAAGGTCCTCTGGTAATACAGCCCTTTCAAATGCCCCTCACCAATCGAATTCTTTTTTTAGAGGAACTAGGCCGATACAGGAAGGGGGCACGCCAGAATTTCAACAGATCAGGCCCAAACCTAAACCCGTCCGCAGGGGGGGGAGGAAACACAACAACAAACACAAGGGAGGACATGACAACCCGTTCCACCTCGAGAACTCAAAGGACTTGAGTAGTACACCGCATCAGGACTCACTTACTACAACAGATGACTCTGTACAGGTCATTAACCTATCCAGCTCTGATTTGTCAACTCATGAAATAAATGTCTTAAAAAAAGGTTTGGGCTTCTGTCCTACTTCCACACCTAACTATACCAACATACACGTAGACCTTTTCAAATTTGTACGCAATCTTAAACCCAAAAGGTTTTTCCACGACAGAACTCATAGCAGTAGGGATTCCCATAGTCCAACTCCGGCTTGCAACAAATCCATTAAGGATTTGCAGGACATCCAGACAGTTCTTTCACTTGACAATACCTCCTCGTCTCCCCCCTGTATGGATGAACTACTAGTCCAGCTTGACATTCCATCTAACTTAGACCGTGACAGTGGGCTCAAACCGAAATCTACTTTTGTTCCAACATTACCTCCTGACAATTACATTGACGTTTTCTACAAAGCGGTCAGCACTGAACACTTCCATCTCGAGGATAAATCTAGGACACATACACACAGACTTAACAACAATCTCAACCAGAAAGAAATTCTGGCCTTGCAGAGACTCTCAAAACGCACAGACCTAGTAATTAAAGAAGCTGACAAAGGAGGCAACGTCGTTGTCATGAATAGATCTGATTACCTATTGGAAATCAATAGACAACTGGATGACACACAGGCTTACACTGCGATTCAGTCCAACCGTCTCCCTGGCATTACCACCTTAATTGAAAACAAATTGACTCATTGGAAAAATCTGTGTCTTTTGTTTGATCTGGAATACAGGTATTTATATGTTGTGGCGCCCCGAGCACCTTGTATTTACATCTTACCCAAGGTACACAAAACAGGCAGCTTTCCACCAGGTAGACCCATCATTTCGGGCATTGGTTCCCCAACAGAACACATCTCTGAATACATTGATTCTTTCCTTCAACATATGGTACAGAACCTTCCCTCTTACATTCAAGACACCAGGGATCTATTGTGTCAACTTGAAGATATTGAATGGACGGATGACTGTATGTTTGTTAGCCTTGATGTTAGCTCTCTTTACACCTCGATTCCTCTTGAAATGGGCCTGGAGATGCTCTCAATGACTCTCAGTTCTCGGGATGCCACCCTCTATGAACACACATGTATGCTTCTCGATCTCACGCGTCTGGTACTCGAAAACAATGTGTTCACACACAATGGGAACTGGTATCGGCAATGCCAGGGGGTGGCTATGGGAGCTAAATCCTCTCCATCGTATGCCAATCTCTACATGGGCCAATTTAAAAAGATACATTTATGGTCCAATTGCCCGACACACATCACCAAACACATTCTGTACTGGGGGAGGTACATTGATGATATCCTAGCGATTTGGACAGGCAACATTTCCGATCTTGACACACTCATACAACACCTCAACACAAACAAATTCAACCTAACATTCACACACAAGGTGGATCATGCCCAAATTGAGTTCTTAGACCTTCTTCTGGACATGGACTAAACACTGACCGTGAATTACATTTTTTTCTAGCCTAATCTGTGACAACGCCTGGGGGGAATTTGAACAACACTTGTCTGCATTTCTTTGCTATATGTGCATGTATGGGCTTGCTTTATCTACTACTGTTTATTTTGTACAATCATTTGTTAGCCTGGACCGGATCACTATTGCTTGTCTCTCGATTTGAATTGTTTCTAATTCACAATGCCTCTTAAGGGACTTTGTTTCATTTCTGTACGCTGATCACTATACTTTAAGTTTGAGTCCAACCATAAGCCTTATCTGAGATACTGTTTTACTTATGTATTCATTTCCTTTGGGATGTACTACCGCCTCTCTGTTAACATTTAAACATGACTGTTTATCTTACTTTTCTGACTCACGAGCATGAACTGGCCTTTCACATTTCCGATCTGCTTAATAGTACCTCACAATAACCTGTATCTTCCAGGTTCACTGTACCTATTTGCTTACCACCTGTCCTCATCTCTATTCACTTGCACTCAGTTACCACCAACTTTTGCCATCCAAAGATGGCCGCCACCTTTCCCCTCGCTCGCGGTACTCTCGCGGATGCCCCCTCTAACAGATCAGTCCTCTCTCTATTTTGCTGCGGGCGGTCTACTTACAGAGGAAGCGCAGGGCTTTTGGACTCTAGACGCGCTCCATCGGACCTAACGGGTGTTCCAAAAAACTCATACAGGTACGTTTCTAGACTCTCGTTGACTCATTATACCTCACCACGAGACGTTCACGTCTCTTTTACTCAATTCCTTCCCCCGTTTTTCCCTAAGAACCGAGTCATACGCTTATGGGCGTTTTTTCCCAAGAACCGAGTCATACGCTTATGGGCGTTTTTCTTTAGTTTTTTACCAATTAACGACATGCCGTTTTTACGACCAGGCGTATTCGCCCAATTGTATCACCATATATTTAACATGTTCACTAGATGCTGATCCTACTTATAGCCAGTCACGCTGGCTTTCACTTTCCTAATACATGTAAATTGTGCCCCGGATTGGTGGGACCTGGCTTCGTGCTTGGGACTGCCGTCTTACTTTTACTGCTTCCCTACTTACTGTTCTCCACGTACATGTGCACTGTTTCCAACCTAAAGGTTTGCCCCCCTAATTTTTGGGGGTTTCCCTGTACACCTTCCTCACAGTTATTGTTCGTTTAATGACCTCAGTACTTCTTCTTAACTCTGTTTTTTTTTCACTCATGCAGGGTTTCGACCAGAGGCTTATCAGGGCCTCGGCATTTCACCCTTTAAATACTGGATCATCACATACCTACTTTTACCTGTTTCTACTACGTAAGACCATCTTACCTTATCATCGGTTTTTCCGTTACTCATTTCCTTGGCCGGACGGCCCAG
Organism: Pleurodeles waltl; assembly: GCF_031143425.1. Lineage (NCBI taxonomy): Eukaryota > Metazoa > Chordata > Amphibia > Caudata > Salamandridae > Pleurodeles > Pleurodeles waltl. The sequence continues at coordinate 216,136,693 of NC_090444.1, read as the reverse complement.
GTATGTTTCCAATCTCAACCCTCTCTTCCTTACGCTCCCTTTCTCTGCCCTCTCTACATGTTCTATTCTCTCCTTACCAGGAGTCCTCTATTGGGCACTCCTTTATTATAATGTCTTACGGTTTCCATTCTTATTCTCTAACACTCTAGCACGCGTGTCATACGCCATTCATGGGTTTTATATTTAATATAAAAGATTACTACACCCCATTGCAAGCTTACGGCAAGGTGTCCTCTATTCTTTACTTACTTCTCACTTCTCTTTTCCACAACACAACCAACTTGGGTTCCCCTATACCATTTCTGTTTGCCATGCCTGCCTTTCTCTACTCACATGGATGTGCATGTTCAATCACTTATCTGGAGCAGAACACGGGCACCAATCTTCTGTAGACACAGATTAGGCCCACTTACCTTTGGGTACCTTTACATACCATTCTGCATTGATTACTGTTTTGCAGCCTTGATGAAGTCACCTGAGTGACGAAACACGTGTTGGCTGTATCTCGAAGATGACTTAAGCCTTTGGTAAACTGTGCCTACGATTAAAGACACTGTGCAACACCAACTTGGGATGATCATATTTTGTTCTCCGCATCCTGAATCTCACTACCAGGGACACTTTTCCTCAATACGAATCTGGACTTTACATCTCTGTGTGCCGTGGTCATACTGCGTTTGACAATACAGAATACATCCAAACATCTTCTTAACCCATCAATAAAATATTGATCTGCTGCAGGAACACCGCAGAGTATGAAAGGCATGACCTAGTATTTGAACAATCCAAATTTAGTACGCAATGCCATTTTCCATTCATGACTTTCTTGGAACCCACCAAGACAGTATGTTCCCTTTGTGAATATCTTAGCATTTCTGTTCTGATGTAACAGAATAGATATTTTATTTATTTCATTAACTGTTTATCTATAGAGAGTGCCACCTACCCATATGACATCCTGGTACTGAAAAGGAAATCCTATATAGACTCAAGACAAGAAGGAAATTAGGCACCTTAAAGCAGGTAAGTTTTCAGACATTTTCAGAAACCTAAAATATCAGGGCGCAATACAAGGGCTTTGAAGAGGCACCTGTTTTTAATTGAGAGCCAGTGTAACAACTTTAGCTGGCCAGATATGCAAGAGTTTTTCTCAGCCCGGGTACACAACAGGCTGTGACAATCTGAATGTGTTGCAGTCTTAAAATTAAGTATGTTGGAAGCCCGAGTAGTCAAGTCAAAAGATGATTAATGCATGGGCCATAGACTTCCTGTTGCATTCCGTCCAAAAAGGAAGAATCTTTTTAGAGTTCATCTGATGAGGAAGCAACTGGATGCAAGTTTGCAAATAAGAGTTTTAAATAAATGGTAATATTAAATGGAATCCCAAGGCTTTTTTTTACAGAGACTGCAGGGACCAACAGAGGTCCCAAATATGTAGACCACCAGTGTGTGGAAGAACATGAGGTGTTTCCAAATAACAGAAGCTCAGCTTTGTATTGAGACAGAGACAGCTAAGAGTCACCCAAGTCATAACAGATCATATGCATTCCTTAAATCAGTTTTGAACCCCACCACTAATACAATAAAGAAGCACTATCAGCTGTGTGTAATCAGCATAGGAAAAGAAGTGAATTTCAAATGAATGGAATAAAGCAACCAGAGGAGACACACAGAAGTTAAAGAGAGTGAAACTCAGTGCCGATCCCTAAGGTACTCCACAATCCATTCTTTTAAATTCAGATATAAAAGGTTTCAAACACAAAGCGAGGGGTCAGAATGATTATCTACAGGCTTGCAAATGTGGTCCACGAAAGAAACCAGAACAGTTTCAGAGCTATAGGATATTGTTGGTGCTAATGTATTCAGAACTGGCGAAACTCTGATTTTAGCTAAAAAGGCAGTAGTGATATCAGACAATAGTTAGATGGCAGCTTAGAGTCTAAGGGCCTTATTCCGACTTTGGCAACCCCAAAACGGGACAAGAGACGACTAGATGGAGATCCCCTGTTCATAGTGGCAACATATGTATAAAAACACTGACCAATCAGCCTTCTTAGAGCACCTGATGCCGGCTTTACCACATGATCAGTAGTTACTAAGCATATGGGGAGAAGACTTTAACTGTCTCCCTGTCCCTGTCAAGGACAGAACCATGTCACCCCTACAAGGCAATAGCTACTGGAGAATGATCTGGTATTTTCAGCCGGGGAGAACGCGCAGGTACAAGATGCATGGGGGCTGATGCACCCCAATCACAGATAGTACTCGTTCTACTCCTCGGTGCATTATCTGCACATGAGGCTGGAATTGTTTCTCTGCAGCGCAGCACTATACACACAAATAACAGAGAATATTTGGCCTAGATTATCTCGGACCATAACCTGCTAACAACAGAGCTCGATTGAGGCAAGGGCAGACAAGATCCCCACTTGGAGATTCCACACAGAGGCACTCCATGACACACTCTTCCTGGAGACAAACGGTACACACATCTCAAACTACTTTGAGGAGACTTGAGGCTTGACTCAGACCAGAGCAACAGAATGGGAGATTTTCAAAATGGTAGTGTGAGGACATTGCATTGCCACAACACTGGGATGAAACAAGCCTTAGGCACCCGACATCTCGAACACAGGAAGGGACATGAGTAACGTTGAAACGGACATGCTGACACAGCCGGACCAAGTCCTTCAACGCCATGCTTTACAACGAAAACATGCTGAAATGCTAACCAGGTTGGGATCACTAGACTTTATATCAGATGCCTTTATTCAATTAAAAGCAAGTTAACCATAAATGATACAAACAAATAAGATACAGCATACAAAAACACACAATGATAAATATTAATACACAAGTTAAAAAGAGCAAGATAAAATCAATCGCCCAAAGTTCGCCTCAGTTTAAAAGCAGTATTTAAAAACAAGCCACGCTGTATACGTTTTGATCCTTTAGTAGAGGGATGATGTATAGAATACACAATCACACAGCATGGGGAGGGTGAAAAAGTGGGATACTGTTGGTATGATTACTGAGGGACGATACAGCACGTAGTCCCATAGAAATGATAACATGGCCTATGGGTGAGGATCTCACCTCACAAGTAGACGTAAACGCAGCTTTCCATGGCTACTACAGTGCTCTATACTCCTAGGGTCCTGTGCTGAGAGTGGATCAATTACTTGAGTACGTTCAAGACATAACAATGCACAGTACTGATCCGCTATGGCGCAGTGAACTAGGCGAACCGATGCAGACAGAGGGGATATCATCTGCCATCACACAAATAACTTGAAATAAAACACCAGGGACAGACGGGACTCCCTACCAAACTTTATCATTCTTATTGTGCCCACTGACACTGAAATTGCTTCATGTATACAATAAAGCACAGACAGTGGAACTACTACTGGAGACCTTACGGTAAGCACTGATAGTGGTGCTTCCTAAACGAGGACATAATCCCACAGATGTGAAATCGCATAGACCACCGTCCTTGATCAACTTGGACTATAAAATACTGGGGGAGCCCTTAGCAAATAGATTGCTATCAATAGTGGGGACTATGGGCCACCCAGACCATAATGGTTTCATATCCGATAGCAGTAAAAAATTTAATATCAGGTGACTACTGTGTCTCATGGGCGAACAAATGACTTCCAAAACAGAGTGCCAGCAGTGTCCTTAGACATAGAAACGGCATTCCGTACACTAAGCTGGCCATATCTCTAGACAGTTCTTGAACAGGTGGGTAACGGCCCGACATTTCTTAGCTGGATACGCATACCATATAGTGATCCAAAGGCTTAAGTTAAGACTGGATTGGTAATCTCAGACCGCTTCATAATAGGTAGAGAAAAACGAGAGGACTGCCTGCTTTCCCCACTGATTTCCGCATTGTCCATGGTACCATTGGTGTGTTTAATATGCACAATAGCAGTTAAATGGTGGAAACATGCAGTAGGGAGATTGCACATCATCTCGCTATATGCAGTTGAAGCCCTGATTTACCTCTGAAACGGGTGTGAGACTCTGCCGAGCCTTGAGGAACTGATAGAAACATTTGGGTCATTGTCAGGCCTCAAAATTAACTGCGCCAAATCTTGTCTCTTCCCCCTGAGGTTCAGGCCTGAGGACTGCAGAACAGTAGCCACTCTTACCAGAGTGGAATATATTTTGACACTTTGGATTACTTAGGCGTCAAAATATATCACAAAACATCAGATCTTATAGAAGGGAAACTGGAGAGGGCCCCACATTGATCCGGAGCTCCGTGGCATTTAGGATGTCCATTCCACTCTCCCCAATAGGTCGAGTACTAATCGCTAAAATGTTAATACTGTCATAACTGTTATACTTCTTCACAGCATTACCGGTGATCCTTCATTGATCCTTTTTTCATGACTACTGATGTCCTACTGTCAGACCTCATATTAGGGTGAGGCACAAAATGAGTGGCCCAACATTGGCTGCACCATCCCTTAGCTAAGGGTAGTTAGGGCCCCCCAATTATGAACTATACTATGTTGTGGCGCAATTGCCAACGTGATGGCTGGGAGAGAACCCACATGCTGAGAGACGTAAAGCAATGCAACTGCTTGATAACACACCTATCCTGACCTGGATCCTCAACCCGGCTGAGTCGATATTTACAGAATCCAACTTGATGAAGACAGCTAAGACATGATGCGTTGATACACACATGCAGATGCCCTTTTTCCGTACACCCCACAGTTAGAACTGTGTTCGTTCCAAAAAACTCAGGCAGTAGCAGGAGGACATAACATGCAATACAGGAGGGATGATAGAGTGACACAAGTGGGGAAACTACCCACTGATGATAAACTGTATACAGTCCAAGGTATGATGGTACTATATAACATACCACATGGACAGTTCCAGACATACATCTCTATTTAACATGCCATAAGCACAAGATGGGGGTGACAGGCCAGTCAGAACTGATAGCTTCTCCACTCCTGATGGGCCTCCTCACCCACTGTACTGGCAGAAATGCAGTGAAAGCACTTACACAATTTACCGTCTGCACAACTACATAACTCCAAACCAAGGAGTAAAACCAAATTGGAAACTGACTTGAACTGAGAGCTCATAACTAAACAGTGAGAGGCTATCACAAACACAGTCAAAAGGTCTCCAGTAACTCGAGATTATGATTCACCCAATTCAACTACATGCAGAAGACATACCTTACCACGCACTGCAATCACAGGATGTTTAGGGGAATGTCACCAACTGTCCCCAATGCCGACAAACTGATGAAGGCTTTTATCATGGTGTGTGGGTCTGCCAGGTCCTGCAGCATGCATGGGTAAAGGTGCTGGAAGTTATATCAGAGGTAGCGGTCCACCTGATCGCATGTAAACCTGAGCTTTGCTTCCTACAACTCATGCCAAGACCCCAAAATGACAAATTGCTATGTAAATGTGTGGACCTATCCCTCATACTCTTTAACATCGCATTGCAATGCTCTGGAAAAGCAAGTACGGCACTGAAGAGGGACTATGGTTGCAAGATTTGCTGAAATGGGCTAAAGCAGAAGTTGCTGTACTCACACTACACTGACTGGGAGACAACAGGGCCCTATTTGTCTAATATGGGTTGTATACATTAAGAACCTAGAAGCCCAAAATTATACCACACCACTCAGGACAAGTGGACAAACTGCAGAATAAGTGGTGCAGAACAGGGCTATGATGGGCCTCAAATTGGTGCCCGACCGGACTAGTGGAGACACACACAGAGCCCGACTATGTATACACGAACACATTCAAGAACAAGGGGTGGCAGGTTTAGGGATCCCCTGCAGTGGGGATATTCATGGGAGGATGGAGGACCGGCAATAGGGATGACACTACATTGGGGAACTGGTTCACAAAAATGTTTCTGACCACTGTTCCTTAAGGGGGATTTATAGGAAGGAATCTCCAAGGTGTGCTGAATGGCTTGGCAACAAATAAATGCTGATGGCCAGTGAGTGACAAAATGGTGTGACACAGAGCTGATCCAGGTATGCTACAGATATATGGCAGACAACAATGTATGATTGCACAATTGTTTTATCATTGAAACTGTATAAAGATATGTTTTAAAGTTCCATCCCAGATGGGTGAACTGAGAATCCCAGAGATGAGTGTCACCATTCTCTGAATGTCTGAGCTATTGTTTGGAATGCTGGGAGTGAATGATGACACAGAATGTTGGCGTTTAGTGTCAAGTGGGAGCCAGAAAAAAGGATAGTTGGAGGGAGGATGGATTCTAATATGAAATTTAAAAAACTTTCTTCCTACCTCATTGACTCCAGAGGCTGTACGGGTACCCTGTAGAACACTAAAGCCTATTTTATATATAGGTGGGCGGCCCATTCCTCTGTCAGGGAGAGAGAGTAAATTACCCTGTTGCACTGATGGAGGTACCGCCTACCTAATCTAGAAAAGATCATCCAAATATCTAAAGCATTGGCAGGCACCGCCGTCACAGTCGTTCCTGTCAATGCCTTGCACCAAACTGTTTTCTTTTTTATTTAAAAAAAAATATCCCAAAGGACGATTTTCTTTTTGATAATAAAAAAATAAAATGCTCCCCTCGCCATAGGAGTCCCTGCGCATCCTCCCACAGCGAGGGGAGCATTTAGCAAGGGGAACATTTAGCAATTTTCACTGTTTCTTACCGCCAGGGTTTTCCTGATGTTGACAGGCAGTAAAAATTGACCTTTTAATTCTAATTTAGGTGGGGGGAATAAGAAGTGTACCTCCAACGGCCCTTACTCCACAGGGCTGTCAAAGGGGCTTAATCATGGCGGAGATGGGGTAGTCTCTGCCGTGATTGAACCTAATGTTGTCCTGCATTTAAATATGGCGGGCAGAACTTTATCTTGGTGGTATGTATGCCCTATCCCCTTTGCGACAGAGTATACAAACCTGCAAGATATAAATCGGCCCTAAATTGGGTAAGAGTAGTACCTGTCAAGAGAAGTTGCACGGTGGAGTAACCCGTGGAGTGCTAAGGTGGGGAAGAGTAGGACTCTTTCCAGAGAAGTAGTATGGGAGAGTAAGAAAGGAGTGCCAGCACTTCTCAGCAGTAAACAGGTCCTCTGGGAGAAGGAATGCTGGCACTTCTATATTTCCATTTAAAGCACTTCTTAAGCGCTAACCTCTGCAAAGTCAAACGCATGACATCATTGAGGCCCATTGTGTTTAAAGATCCCTGCTGCGTTGGTGGAGAATTTTTGCTGACCCTCCCCCCCCCCCCCCTCCAACGACACTTTGGGGACACTTTTGCCGAAAATATAGTGCGTTCAGGTCGGCAGGTCATGGTGGCTCGGGCAGCAGTTTTTTTTTATATTTTCAGAAACAAACCCTCAAGGTTGGGGGTTGTTTCTGAAAAAACACAGCATGTAAACGTCCCGGCTGCACAGAGGGTTCTCACAGTGCTTCGTTTTTTTTTTTTTAGCTATTTCCTTTGTGAGTCTGCCATTCCTTGGTGGTCCTGTACACGCATCAAAATAACCACAAGCTCTGCAAGCAGAAGTGGCAGGTGTTTTTCATGCAGAGGTGCCACTGTTGAGTATAGTAATTTCCCTACGCATGTGGACTAGTTGTAGTTGTTCCAGGGAAGTGTCAAACTGCCTAGGAAAATACGATGCAAATGAGATGTACAAAAATGTAGTGACTTCGATAACATTGACAAACATTAGCAACGCCTTTCTGAGACGTACTTGCACTGATAACCTTATAACAGAATGATCCGATCTTAAATAGTGCAGCGGAATGGGAAAGCGAACCGATGTTCCCATTTTGTTTTTTTTTTTTAACAAGGATAGACTTTCGTGGAAAATCACTTTTTTGAAAAGGAACAAGGAAAAATAGGAATTTTCATAATCTTTCTAATTTCCTATTCCGAAAAAGACAGATTCGCTGCATACCGAGACACTACTTATGCAGAAGTACCACTAAAATGTATGTGAATAATGTGCGTTACACAAATTATTTAAAAAAAATAACACAACACATAGATCTTGGAGTGCTCTGAATATGAGAACCAGCTGTAAGTCTCTGCAGTGCATAGACACTTCCTGAAGTATTGCAGATACCCGAGACTGCATCCCGATGCATTCAGGGATATACGACTTCCATGCGATCTAGACCCTCTGTCGCCCTTCTCAAGAATCAGAGGTCCAAATTATTAATAAATGTGTCTCTGGTCTATCTCCTTTGGCCTTGTCCACACCCATCAAGGTACATTTTTTAATTTGTTCCTTTCCCCCAGTGACTCATAGAGTCCAAATTGTTCCAGACATGTTACCTGTGGTTTCAAGGGGGTCTCAGGCAGAAAGCTATAGCGGGTTGGAGGTCCTCGGAGGTGAAAGGAGACAGTTCAAAAGTACCATATTTAATGAGATAGGGGGTGTTTGCTTTAGTCTAATGTAACCACGCAGTTGTTCAGGCCCTTTAAACACGCTGTCTGTGATTTTACATTTCCTCGTAGTCCTGAACATAAGTCAGTAGGTGGATGGAGGAGCTTTTGCTGTGGTGGTGTGGACGTTTGATTTTCCCTTATTGGATTGCATAGAAAGGGAACTGAGGAGAGGATGAGGTGCTGCTTTCCTCAGCCAAGTCTCATTCAAGTTTGTAGTTGACTATGGTCCTCACAGTGTTCAATAGTATCTCCAGCAGGGTAACGTGCGCAGACGCTAACTCACTGTTAGTTGCCCCTGTAGCCCAAGCAGTTTTTCGTGTGATACATAGAACACCTAAATCAGTAATGTATGTGTATCTGTAAAGCACAAAACTGACTTGAAAGCAATGGAGTACTGGGCAAGGGTGGGAGGCTTAAGTATGATATATGATCATTTACAAAGAGACAGGTTCTTGTGGGGACTGTTTTCCTACTGTGTAGAGATGTTGTGTTCTCTGTAGAGAAGGAGCTTCGGACCCTTTCTGAATTGCAGGGGGTTTGGGACACTTCTGATGTTGTGGGAAAGTTGTTCGAGGTCATATGAAAAGACCTTTGTTCTGGTCTTCTCTTTTTTGCATTCTTTAATATACAGTCTGCCAATGTCCTGATTTCTAGTATGGTACTGATCACTTCATGTAATTTTAATCTTGCCCAGGTATGAAGGGATTCTGTTTCCTGTGGCATTATATATGACACAGATGTTCTTCCAGATGATGTATGTTTTCAGAAGAAGACAGTGATTTTCCCTCAAGATTCGAAGATGACGTGCGTCTGGATGTAGGATGCCACTCACAGGGGCTAGTATGGCGTATGGGAGACCATAGAGCAATATTTTCCTTTTATCCAGTTTCAAGAAGACTAGAGCATGGGCCCTTGCTCTGAAGTCAGTTTCAGAATGAACAGTTTCATTTTGTTAAGGATGAACAATGAGCACCATGCTGCTTTGGCAATCTGTTTTTGAATGATAGGTAAGTGTCAAGGATGAATCCAAATTATTTTACATTGGGTGTTACCTGCTGAGGTTGAGGTGTCTAGGTATCTGTCAGAGGGCAAGGTTTGGATTTGGAGTTGAATGGTGCTGTTATCAAATAGGAGGAATTTTGTCATTCATTACTGATAGATATTGTGGGCATGTCATACCTTATTTATTTTATATTATTATGAAAAGGTGACACGTAAAGGGTAAATAAAACATCTATTACGCTCAGAGGTGGACTCGGGTCTTTTGACTCAGAGAGGAGTGTGAAATCATCCAATCAGACACTGTGAACCCATGAACATCAAATAAAGCATCCAATAATCAAACTATTCAATTAAGATTCAGTAATTTAAACACACCATGAATCACCACACCAGTTTAGTAAAGTTGAAACATTTGTTGCCCTTTAGATTAACAATGTTAAGATTATATCAATCATAAATATATAGATATAAATCATGCACAAGACCAAATGATAGAAATACAGAAACATCACAGACTGTTCAAAATGCCTACAAATCTCAATTTAATTAAAGCATTTATCACTAAACACTCCAAAAGAAAAATGCAGAATAACAACAGAATCAAGTGAAAAATGGAAACAGCATATGTTTAGTTTGTGTAGTTGAAATAATTACAATCATTTAATAAACATTCAAATTTAGACATTAGGTCAAGCATCCCTTGCAGGTGTGGTCTCCATGCAAAGAAAAACATAAGACAAAAATTAATTTGGAAATCATCTAACTATGGCACTAATCAAAATAGGCGGTTAGATTTTCTAAGGGAGAAATGCCTGCAAGAAAGACAAAAGCACATTGGTTATACCTCTCCTAAATGGATCAGCAATCAGTTGTGTCTTCATCAGCAGAGTTCAGGAACATCAGGTCTTCAGAGAACAGCACCAGGACATGAAGAGGAAACAGTTCAGTAAAGTTGGGCCTAATATAACTGAACTGTTAGAATCATAGACGAGCTAAACAGCATCTCAACAGAATCTCAGAAAATGAAGAACTAACTTACATCACCTAAAGCTTTGCTATATTAAAGTCCCAAAAGTTATTAACTAGGCTTCTATTGGACAAGACTATAAGGTAGTTTAGTACACAGCCAATAAAACATCATCTGCACTTCAGATGTAACTCTTCTTGTTCTCTGCACCCAAAATTGGTTTACGCTGTCATTCCTCTCTCGTCTCCAGTCACCTGCTTCCGTACAAAAATTACATTTAAGCAATGTGAAAATATGACATGTGTTTCCTGCATGTTGTTTATAGTGTCCTACATGTCAGCTCCACATTTATTTTTCTAACACATGTTTTTCAGTTAGGCTTTTTAATACACGTTATTTCACATTTATGTTTTAGTGACACATTCTTATTACTAATGTTTGCTCTCTAACAATCCCTCCTCTGACGACTATATATGTCGTCACAAAAGAAAAACTTATTAATACTTGTATTATTACTAATGAGATAGTTCAAAACTTAGGGTCCCATTATGAGTTTGGCGGATGGAAAACTCCATCCACCAAACTCCCGACAGGGTAGCCCCTGCCTACGCGGCGACCTCCCACCAGTACTATTATGGGTTTCCTGCTAGGTCGGCGGGCAGAAACATAGGTTTCCACCCGCAGGCCTAGCAGGAAAAAGGTTACAGCATTGTCTGCGGCTCGTAATCGAGTCGGTGGCAATGCTGTCGCCTGCAGGGTGCACCAGCACCCTCACAATGTTCACTGTCTGCAAAGCAGACAGTGCACAATGCGATGGTGCTGGCCAGTGGGGTCCCTGCACTGCTCATAAGACGTGCATGGGCAGTGCAGGGGCCCCCCTGTGCCTGTTCTCCGCCAGCCATTTCATGGAGGTGCTTCAGCCATCAAACTGCTGGCAGAGAATGAGGTTGTAATCCCCAGGGCAGTGCTGCCCTGGCAGATTAGGATCTCCACCACTGCCAGACTGCCAGGATCCAAGATCCTGTCAGAGCTAGAGGTTTCCTAGGGGTCCGACTGCCAGGGTTGTTATGTGGCAGTTGGACTGCTGCATTGGCAGGTCCAGACCGCCACCGTGAGTGTGGCGGTGGATAGACTGCCAAACTCATAATAAGGCCCTTAGTTTGTTTAATATATCTACTATCAGACTTTCTAGGTTTTCTCCAGGTTCCATTTAATTTCTTCCCTCCTTTGTTCATTTTTCATCCTTTGTCACTGTATGCATCTATACAATTTATAAAATCTGATTATGCAAATGATACATACAACCACTATTAATAACGGTTTCAGTATCATTCCGACAACACCCTGACCAAGGTTTCCCAACCAATTTTTCACTTCAATAAAACCTTTGCCTATATTTTCCCATACACTTGTCTCTTTCAGGTCTTTTAGGTCAGAATTTAGATCCGTCAAATTCTTAATGAAACTCCTAATTTCTTTACTGTTATTAGGGATAAATATACAACAATGTTTCGCTTTGAGCATCTGGCAGACTCTGTCCTCTTTTGCTAAAAGGATGTCTAATGAAAGACGCTTCTGAAGAACCATCGAACGCACCGCAACCATTTCAGTGCCCATCAACATAATTGCTCCAGAAAAATCTGTTTTCAGTTTATCTACAATGGTAGACAACTTTCTAATTTTCATGTAATTCAGAACAACTCCTACAGAAGGAATGATTGCTCCAAATATATCTTCAACTATTTCTGAATAACTTGTCCTTTTTGATCTTGGTCTCAGGGTCTCACGTGTTTCGTCTATATTGTCAATATGATACATTTTTTCAGGAAAAAACACTTCCAGGTAGCAAGTACCATACCATCCCCTAGGGAGACGATAATAAGCACTTTTCCCACAGATGTAATACACCACAGGAATAGCAGGATCTTGTCCATTCAGCATAAAGTCCCATGTTTAAAAAAAAAGAAAGACATGTCTGCACTCACTCGTTCCCACAAACTTTGTATCAGTTCTGGATTGAGGTCTGTATATTCAAAGCTTTCCAACATGTTGGCAATCTAAAGCAAGCTTCCCTTGTGTGTTAGTTACACTAAATGCACAGTCATTTTTGTAAATGTGTTTCACTAAACCCTTCTCTAGCTTCTCCTTCAATTTATTTCTTCTATTATCAGTCTGATCCAGGAAAGCTTTCTCAACTTGTGAAAGTGTACATGTTAAATTACTTCGATGGGAATACGCTGTCCCAAATGTTAGTATAGGCTCAAAGAAACCTCCTATAATGTCAATGTTCTTAGCGTTAGCAATACTACTCAAGTGTTGATTAACTGGAACAAAAGACCAGATCAAAATTGGAGAAGAAATATTGCATATATTCCTTATCATAAATCCTTTTTAATAGAAGACTGCAACTAATCCCACGTTAGCGGTAAACTATGATATGCAATTCCTTCTTGCCCTGATGAAGGAATTTGTGTACATACGTAACATTCTCTCACATCCATTTTCTCAACATAGTCATACAAGCGATAGAAAACATTAGAAGAAAGATCTCCTTGTGAGCTGTCTCATTGCAAATATTTATCATCCTTATTAAACTTCTCTAATTTAGAAAATGTAGTAGTCTCTGGAGGAGGTGTATAATTAGCTTCAACTTTATCAGAAACACTCATAATCAACGACAAACTTATCAATACACCTACAATTGCTAATCCAACACACAGACACTTGCGACATCCTTTGTTTCTATTGTGATTGATATTCATGACCTCTAAAGAATTATAAAGCGAAAGAAAAAGGAAAATAGATTTAACTATACCGTCAAACAAAAATCTAAAATAATCTTCAGTCTTCTTTGTGAATATTTACAGCAGCTTTCAGACTTTCTCCAGAACTTGTAAAAAATCGGTTTAGAAGCTTTGTCAAAATCAGTTTCAAATGTCTTTTGTTAGATCATAATCTGCTGATCACTAGCTAAATTACTTACAGTGCATAATGTCTCTCTTGTTCAATTGGCAATGTGATTGCAAAACTCAGTTCAAATGCAATTTCAAGTTCCAAAATGTATAACTGTATTCTCAGGGTCAAAACAAAAGGACATAAACTTGTGTTTCCATTCATCAGCTGCGAGGTATACCCATTCAGGACCCGAGTATCTTCAACTTGCAACTTTCTCTTTGATCTTCGATTTGCACCTTCACTCAGATCTGTTCCTTCTGTTGGCTCTGCTTCCTCATTTATGCTCGATAGTACATCACGAACCTTTTCAGTTGTTTGCAAAGTAGGCCACTTACCTCCTTTCACAGTTTTTCTAGACTATTATGGCAAAAGTGGATTTACAATTTTTCTTGGTTTGGCAGGAGTTTAACAAACAGTGCTTTGACTTGCTTCACCTGCACCTTTAGCCACTTCCGGAGGAGTCAAATCTGCATGACTTTGACTCAACTCAACTCCATTTTCGGCTTCTTCAGGCAATGAGATCTGCTTTTTATTTTTTCCCAATTGTCTGCTTCTGGGAGAGTCCTCCTCATGCTTGATTCTCCTTCTACATCCGCTTCTGATTCAGCTGATAGAGGAGTATCAGGATTGTTCTTTATTTCATCTCTCAGAGTACCACCTGGATATTCACCATTTGCACTGTCTTTGCCTTTGTAGTCTCTTGCTCTGCTTTTGTCACTTGCTCTTCTTGAAACTGCATTACTTCTGCTGGTGCTCTCAACAACACTGGATCTTCTTCCTGAGGATATGTCACTTTGCGAGTATGACTCCCATGGACCTAGTTCGGAACTCCAGCACACTTCAGAGCAATCTTCGTCACCAGAATAATCTGGTAAGGACCCTTCCACCTAGGCTCCAAGCAAGTCTTCCGAACATACTTCTTGATCACCACCCAATCACCAGCCCGAAGACTGTGACACTGATCTTGCGATGGCGGCACGGCTGTTGGTTTCACCTGGTGGGACAAAGAGCGAACCACATCATCTAGACCCTTGCAGTAACCCAGCACTAAGTCATCTGTTATGTTTACAAGTGCATCTGCAGGAACAGCTGGTAATGTCACTGCTCTGCCTCTCAGGATTTCTGTCAGGTGTACTTTGTATGCTCATTAAAAACAAAGGTAAATTATCTGGCCATTTCATATTTGTGTAGGCACACATTTTTGCCAGTTGAGCTTTCAATGTTCCATTAATTTGTTCTACTAATCCAGAAGTTGCAGGACGGTAGCTACAATGGAGCTTCTGCTCAATGTTTAAGGCTGAACATAGTAATTTAATCACCTTGTTATTGAAGTGACTTTCTCTGTCTGATTCTAAAGATGCTGGGAACCCAAATCTCAGTATCAACTCTCTAAGTAGTAGCTTTGCTACTGTGAGGCTAACATTTTTACGTGAGGGGTAGGTTTCAATCCAGTTACTAAATATACAGATAATCACTAACAAGTATCTCAAACCACCACACACAGGCATCTCAATGAAATCCATCGGCATTCTGTTAAATGGACCACCTGCTCTTCCAATGTGGCTTAAATTGCCAATAGTTCTTTTTCCCACGGTCATTTGTTGACATGTAATGCATCTGTGACAAATTAATTCTGCAACCTGTCTAAACTTTGGATTGAACCAGGATTGATTTAATGTTTGAATCAATGCATCTCTGCCAATGTGTGTTTGACCATGATAGTATCTTGCCATTTCACCTTTTGGAGCTTCATCCTGGAGTCTCTTTATCTCCTCCCCAGTGTCAATTACTATTAACGTGTAACTTTGACTTGTCTCATCAGTATTCATTGTACCAACATTTTTCCATTCTTCATTAAAGGTGATACAGTTTGATGCGCAGAAACAAGCAACCTGATCCACATAGGAATTTCCAATGGAGATGAAATCACGATCTCTGGTGAGCTCTACACTTCACCAAAGCAATCTGTAGGGCTTGTAACAATTCATGAATTCTACACCATGTCTACCCGGTGAGCCAAAAGAGGTCACGAAACCTCTGTGTGACCAAAACTGCCCAAAGTTGTGTACAACGCGAAATTCATACTGGCTTCCTGTAAAAAGTTTAATTTTAAGCTGTGCAGAAATACAGCATGCTCTAGTAAGAGCCACCAATTCAGTCACTTGTGCAGAAAATACTCCTCGAAGCCATGAAGATTTGAGTATGCCAGAAACGGTGCACACAGGATATCCAGATCTCAAAGTTCCCACATTGTCTCTTAAATAGGAACCATCAACAAAAAGTATTTGATCATTTTTCTCTAACGGAGTATCCTGAATATCAGGTCTGGGTTTGGTGCACAGTTCAGTAACCTCTAGGCAGCAATGTTCAACTTCATTTACATTTTCAGATTCAGCAATATCCATAGGTAGCAAGGTTGCTGGATTAAGCACCTCTTAAGGGTCACATTCGGGGAACCTAAAATCAACAATTCATATTTGGTTAATCTGGCATTTGTCAAATACTGAGTCTTGGTCCTGGTAAGCAAGACCTCAACCAAGTAGGGGACCAGGACAGTTAAAGGATGTCCCATCACAAAGCTCCCAGACTGAGCAAGGCTCAAACCAACAGCAGCCACATTTTTGAAGCAGCCAGGCAAAGCTGCAGCCACCGTATTCAAAATAGCTGAAAAATATGCTACATGGCTATTTCCGTCACCATGTACCTGTGTCAAAACAGAAAGTGCACAGCAATCACATTAATTTCATGACAAAACAGTGAAAATGGTTTTGTGTAGTCCCAGACCTGGTGCTCTGCAGAGACTGTCTCTCAGCTCAATAAAAGCTTTCATACAAGCTTCATCAAAGGAAACCGGATCAATTATGTCTTTGTGGGTCAATCTCTCTAATGGCTTGGAAATAATAGAAAAATTGGAAATCCATTGGCGGCAGTAACTCACCATTCCCAAAAACATCCAGACATCTCTTTCAATAACTGGAGGGTTCTTTTGCAAAATAGCTGTAACGCTTTCTCTGGACACCTTCCTTGCACCTTTCTCTATCTAATGTCTTAAGTATTTCACTTCTTTTTTGACAATACTGTAATTTTGCTGGGGAGACTTTATGTCCATTTTCACTCAATAGTATCTTGCCTGCATGCTCCCTGTGTTTTTGAAGTAACCAATAAATCATCACGGTACTGAACCAATTTTGATTGGAAAGGCATTTCCAATTATTTCAAATTCTTTTTTCAACACCTGATTAAATATGGATGAGGATTCTGAAAAGTCTTGTGGAATACTACACCAACAATACACATGATTGCAGAATTTAAAACAGAAGAGAAACTGGCTATCCTCATGTAGAGGCACTGAGAAAAATGTTTGTGACAAGTCCACTACTGTAAACCATTCTGTATCACATGGAATTTGGGTCAGAAGCACTGCTGGATTGGGTACCACTGGACAACATTTGACCACAATATCATTATTTTTTTCTCAAATCCTGAAAAATTCAAAATTTCCCACTTGGCTTTCGCAACCCTATAATAGGTGAATTACATGGGCTGTTCAGCACTTCTTTCAAAACCCCGTTTACCAAAATCTGCAATTACAGGAGTAACTCCTTCAATTAAATCTGGTGCCATGTGATATAGAAGAGCTTTGGGAAAAACTGCATTAGGTTTCACTGTGAGTTTGACTGGTTCAACTCCTTTGATTAGACCAATATCTTTTACAGAAAGATTCCAAACTTTTGAAATAACTGTAACTCGTAAATCAATTGCCAAGTCCAATACTGAAAAATGCAGGATAAAGAGTAATCAACAGAAACTCTTCATTTATCATATTACAATTTCCAACTGGTAAACAGGATTCCTCATCATCACTATTTGTTTGGATGGCAATTCCATCATTTGTGCAAGTAATCGAACATCTTGTTGTGCACAACAAATCACATTCAAAAGGCATACTGGACTTGAGTTACAGACTACAAATCTGTGCATACCTTCATAATTACCAATTTTAACAGGAATCAGCTCAGTAATCGTATTTGTCAGGTGCTGATTCACAACTCCTACAATCTGTACTGTTTTCCCAGAAAGTGGCACATTAGGGAATTCTGCAGTGCTGACAGTAGAGCGTGTAGCTCCTGTATCAATCAGGAATGAAACATCATGACCCATTACTATTCCGTTTACATAATGACAACTCTGATTCACCTCTAATGAAGCTTCTAGCACACATTCTTCTTCATCCAAACTCTCACTCACAATTTCATCACTCAATTCATCCTCACTTTGTAGAGGGAACTGTTGTATGCATGGTTGACTGTTTTGACTTAACTTTTGACCCATGTTCTGCTGAGGAACCCTTATCTGCTGCTGTGACATTGGAGCTTGAGGTATTTGCATTTGCTGCTGTGGCATCATTTGCATCTGCGGTTGCATTTGCTTTTGCTGTGTTAACTGAAAATGTGGCACCTGCTGTTGGAGAATTTGCATTTGCTGAGTAATTTACATTTGATTATTCATATTCTTGCATTAAAATATAGGATTCTGAATTCTCGGTCCTCCCAAATTTTGAAATCAACTGTTTTCATTCATCTGCACAACACCTTCCTGTACCATCATTAGACACTCCAGTTTTCAATGCACGAAATTACCGCAAGCGTGACAAGGTAACATCTTTATCATTGCCTGCATCTCACGTGAATTAACATTAGTATTCAGATCAACACCTACACAATTTCCGTTTCCAGTTTCAAAACCACCACATCCTCTGCCTCTCGCCAGTCCCTGGCTCTGAACCATTTGCATGTTTTCCTGTTGTTGTGGCATTCCCTGCATCCCTGATTGTGCTGCTCTAATCTGCATCACCCTTGCCTTTTATTTCAATCTCTTCTGCTTAATTTCAGTCTAGTCACTGCAATATTTAGCAAACTGTAATACTTCATCAATTGGTTTTGCTTGCCAGCAAATCAAATGACTCTTAATCATGTGGCCAATGTCAGGTCTCAATCCTTCAACAAATCTGAACACAAAATGAATAATTTCTTTGTGCTTAATTGTTTCTGTATGAATGTAATGTTTGAATGCTTGCAACAACCTTTCATAGTATGCATGTATTGACTCTTTTGCTTTCTGAGCTGGCCTATCAATTCTCTCCCAATCAATATTTTTAGGAGAAATTCTCGTTTTTAAAAATTCAATCACTTTGTAATAACTTTTCATTACTTCGGGAGATGGTGCACATGTACCTGGATCTCGTGGAGGTTCTCGTGTTGGCCAATCAACACTTCTTTCCCACTCAATCCATAAATCAGCTGGGACTAGAATTTCTAACAAGGTATTTAAATCCTTCTTAAATCCTCCCACAGGCATTTTGCGAGTTTCACAAACCTAACTGTTTGCTGGTACCATTCCACTGGTTTCTCTCGCAATCTCGGGTAATCATTTTTGAATGACAAAATATCACTACCGCTCCAAGGGACATGAACTTAATTCCCTCCATGAATTTCTCTCATTGGTAATATATTTACTGGACTATCAGTTATTACCTAATGATCCCCATGTTTGAATACTTTGGATTAATTCTATAATGTGAATTTTCATTCTAGGTGATCTCATGTTCTCAATGTCTTTTGAATCAAATTCTAATCTGTAACTCCTTTTTAATGGTTTGGATTTCTCAATATCCACTTCATATTTTTCTGCAAGTTCTGATGTGCCAATCCTGCTCTGTTTGCGACATATTCACACATGAAGTGTAACTCATTTCATTATACAAATCAGTTCTATTTAATTCAACTTTTCCCTCAATCATTTCATTTAATTCTAATTTTATTCTTGCTAGATTCAGTGTTGTTTACCCTTCGGCAACTGTTTTCATTGCTGATGCTCCATTCACTTTCTCCAACCAATCTGTTAACTGCTGAGCTTTCACGTCTTGTAAAGAAACATTATTATTTACATTGGGCACGCACTGAAGAATATTACATGGTGGACCCATTACTCGCTCAGGTGTCATCAAAACTGAATTCAAATTTAAATTTGATTTCTCCAAATTTTGAGAAATCCTGGAATAAGTTAAATCTGTAAGCTGACCTGTTTTGTCAAAAGTTAGATTCATTGGAGTCAAAACTCTTGCCATAGAATTGGGTCTCTCCATTTCTGCATTTGAATTAAAAATATTCTGTACATTATTCTCATTATTACTCTGAGCATACAACGGGACAACTGGACCAATTGTAAGAGGAACTGTTAATGCTTCTGAGCTTGATGGAACCTTCTGATTTCTCGAATAAATTACTCCAGAATTCTGACCTGTAAGTACTGAGGAACTTGTTTTCATTACTATTACTGGAGTACACCTTGACTAATAGCTTGCACAGGAGTCACTGAATTAGGTGTAGACTCGACATGAACCATCATTCGTATCTGATAAATCTGTGGTGCCACTGGTACTGTAGTACTCGGTGCAGAACTCACAATAGGAACTGTAGAATAAACTACAGGCTGAGCCACAGTCTGAATCACAGGAGTTTGAGTCACTGTAATAGCAGGCACATTAGTTGTGAACTGTACTTGACTGTGCCACCACAACTGGAGCTAATGCATTTCGACTAATACCAGTACTTGGACTTGCCTCTTGTGCTGCATATGGTGGGGGACGCTTTCTCAATAATTGTATTATAAATTCATCATCATCCGAGTCAAATAGCTAAAGCTTCAAATTGTGCTGGTCTCAGAGGGGGCTTTAATTCATAAAGTATTCTTCTCAAATTCTCTAAAGTTCTCATATTAAAACTACCATGAGCAGGAAATGCTAAACTCCCTTCCTTCTCTGTAATGGTGCACCATTGTTTCAACCAAATACATGCTGAACGACCATTCTCTTCAATTACAATGTATGCGGGTGTACCTTCTGGCGGGGCAATTTCTCCCATTATGATTGAAATAAAAGCATCTCCTCTTTTCGCACTCTTTAACACATTGAAAAATTTTATTTTCACCTTTAATTGACTTAAAACTACTAATTAAATTTAAAACAGGAAGTAATTCAATCCCAAAATCCTTCTTGCTTGCTACTCTGGTCCAACAGCGCTTCACGGTTGTCCACCAATCTCTTTCCGGCTCCTTTTCACCAACCAACCAAACCCAGCATGGACACAATGACGTCACACTTGCCCACACAACGGCTGACAAAGTCTTGCAGACTCGTCCTCCAAAGTCGATTCACACAAAAACTAAATGGAAAATATTTTGAGCACTTAAGAAAAATCAACAAACCAACTTGTCTGCTTACTACAGGTAGGGGCACAATCACTTCGAAAGCTTTATGGAATTTTCGACTGCGGCTTTTAGCTCTGACAGCTACTTATTCGACTGATGGTTTTCTCTCATGTGCAAGTAAAATTCGACCAGCAAATTTCACCCGTGACTAATACCAGATCCTCCTTGAGCTCTCAGGAATTACCAGGTACCTGTCAAACTAGCACTCCCTTAACACGCACACTAAGAATACTATTTGTCAACCACACCTGATTGACCAAACACAGGAAACTTTTACAATGAGGGGTCCGTACATTAACAACCACATGGGCAATTTTTTAGCACAAAGCACCACAATCTCTTGAAGTACAATGACTTCCCTACACTTACCCTTTGCAGTACGCAAACTCCATAATAACCTAAATTGGAGTACGCAAACTCCCTATTTCTCTCATACATCACAATTCACCTGCAATCTGCCAAAGCACTGCAAGCGCAAACCCTACTCAGAACTCAAACACTGGAAACACTGGGAACATACCATATCTCATCTAAGCAAGCATCAACAAAACCAAATTTCATCTAAACAGGCATTGGCAGACCAATTTGTTTAAAACCCAAAATTCCAACAAACATTGGCAAAAACCAAATCTCAATTCCAGGATGATGATTTCCCTCCTATTGTGATGTAACCAACAGATGATTCCCTCCTCTTGAGACATAACCATCCTCTTTTGCTACCAAATTCTGTGGTTGTGTCAGACCTTATTTATTTTATACTATTATGATAAGGTGACATGTAAATGGTAAAACATCTATTATCATCAGAGGTCAACTCAGACAGGACTGTGAAATCATCCAATCAGACACTGTGAGCCAATGAACATCAAATAAATCATCCAATAATCAAAGTATTTAATTTAGAGTCAGTACTTTAAACACACAATGACCTACATGGCCATGAATCTCCAAACCAGTTTTGTAAAGTTTAAACATTAATTACCCTGCAGATTAACAATGCTAACATCACGTAAATCATGCGCAAGACCAAATGACAGAAATACAGAAACATCACAGGCTGTCAAAAATGCCTAAAAAAGTTCAATTTAATTAAAGCATTTATCATTAAATGTTCCAAAAGAAAAATGCAGAATAACAACAGAATCAAGTGAAAAATAAAAACAGCATACATTTAGTTTGTGCAATTGAAGCAATTACAATCATTTAATAAACATTCACATACAGACATTAGGTCAGGCATCCCTAAATATTACTCTAATTGGAAAGCATGTGTGGGCTTCATGCAAACAGAAAAATAAGACAAAAATTAATTTGGAAAACATCTAACTATGGCACTAATCAAAATAAGCGGTAGGATTTTCCAAGGGAGAAAAACCTGCAAGAAAGACAAATGCACATTGGTTATACCTCTCCTAAATGGATCAGCAATCAGTTGAGTCTTCAGCAGCAGAGCACAGGAACATCAGGTATTCAGAACAGCATCAGGACATGAAGGGGAAGCAGTTCAGTAAAGTTGGGCCTAACTAAACTGTTAGAATCATAGACAAGAGCTAACCAGCATCTGAACAGAATCTCAGAAAATGAAGAACTAACTTACGTCACCTAAAGCTTTGCTATATTAAAATCCCAAAAGTTACTAACTAGGCTTCTATTGTACAAGACTATGAGGTGGTTTAGTACACAGCCAATAAAACATCATCTGCGCTTCAGATGTAACTCTTCTTGTTCTCTGCACCCAGGATTGATTTATGCTGTCACTCTTCTCCTGCCTCCGGGCACCAGCTTCCATACAAAAATAAAATTAAAGCAATGTGAAAACATGACATGTGCTTCCTGCCAAAACTAAAAGTCTTTGTTTAATGTTTCAACTATTAGCTTGAGCAAGAACAAAATATCAGACATTATTAAGAGAATTTTCCACTGTTCAGTCACACAGGATGTTTGAAGAAAGATTATTTTGCAAAGTTAGCACACATTTAAACATCGTGTTTCTGGAAAATTACTAAGTGTGAAGCCTTTTAACTAATGCTAAAACATGAAGAATAAAACATTTAATTTAAAATTAAACCATCAATCTTTTAGTACATATTAATAATCATCCCTTGTCAGTACATTTAATTCTGATTAAACAAAATAAATTTTCATTAGACATTACTATTTCATATAATGCACGTTGTTTAAGGAGTCGACCATTTCAGCTGCATGTTTATGTTTCTAACACATGTTTTTCAGTTAGGCCTTTTAATACACGTTATTTCACATTTATGTTTTAGTTACACATTTTTATTAATAATGTTCATTCTCTAACAACATTCAGTCATGAATGAGAGTCGAGTGCCATCAGAGTATTGGTGAATTTTGATGCTGCTTTTCGAGAGTAACTTTCTAATGTAGAGCTTGACAAAGGACAGAACAGAGCCAGAGCCTGAGGTAGTCCACAGAAGGCAGGTAGTTTTGGGAATCTTGAACCTTTATATAGGTTAAATGATGGTGGTCGGAGAGGTGAAAAACTGTAGGCCGTCATAGAATCTTGTGCGTGTTTCCAGTAGTGGTCGACTGGGTCAAAGGCTGCAGAGATATCAGGTAGGATCAGGAGGGCATCACAGACTGATTGAAGGGTAGTAGTGTCTGTGAAGCAGCCAGATTTGAAGCCACATTGCTAATACTGTGAAGGGACTTGAATAAGGTATAGGAATATAACATCAGTAGTCCTTTATCCTGCTTGTTCACCCTAGGAAAGACAACAGCAATTAAGATCAGGGGAAGTGGGAAATAATAAAAAATATTGGTTCATGGCCTGAAGCTGTCTCATCCCTGAAGTTCTATGTGGCTGAGTTGAGCATCTACAGAAATAAGTAACAAATTAATTAAGCTACTTTTGTCCTTCCTCACCCATGGTATGCCCTCGCCTACCAACGTGCCCAGTTAGCTCCTGCAGATTCTTTGCCAGTACTTGGCCAATCTCTGAATGTGCTTCTCTACGGAATGGACCTTGCCTTCAAACCTCCTCTGGATTTTGCCTTTTACTGAGGTGAAGGCTTTAACTCATGAAGTTTACCTTTCACATGTCAATTTGCCGTTGTGCAATATATTCTCCTAAAGCAGCTACTCAGGGGTAAAGCATGCCACTTACGACATCTGTTTGCTGATGTGCATTTCCACTATTCTGATTGGAATAAAAGCATCTACCGCCCTGTTTTGTACAATGCCTCTTTGTTGATATGCAATGTCTTTACTGTCCTGACAGGCTGATTGTGGGGCGCATTCACTTAGATGCTCAACACTGCTCTAAGCTGTTTATAGTGTGTTTCTGTGGTTGTGGTCTTAATGCAGACTGTCAAGTTTGCTAACCTTGTTCTCATTTTCTTTCTGGCTGCTCAGGCAATTGTAGGAATGTATCCAGGACCAACATGCAAGTTCAGAGGCAGACCATACTACATGTGTCGAATGCTGCTGCCATATGTTGGCATCCCTCAAATCACAGGTATGTGAATACAATAATTCTGCTACAATAAAGATCTTCATTGAGGAGCAGTGTGGCTTTGAAGGATGGGCTCATATAGTTGTGTGAATGTAAGAATGTGTTGCTCTTTCAGGAGTTTCACAGGAAGTCCAGACTTGTGCCTGTTTCCTCATGTTTTTGGCAACTACAGTGCTACTGTTTGTCTGTGTTCTGTCCTGACATTGCCAGGCTGTGCTCCATGGTGCAGATCCTAGGTCCAGAAGTATATATATCCGGTATATGGTGGGAAGACTTCATCTTGAGCTCTGGGCAGCCGTGGACAGCTCTGGGGGTAAATGAAGACAGAGGTAGTGAATAAGTGGGGTTTGTGGGCATGATTGTGACGGGTGGCATTATCGACAGCAGCATACATGAACAATGTCAAAAGGTTCCATGGTCTATCATCTGGCATATAACCCTTTCAATCTACCAGGTAAAAAAAACACCTTGCAGCACACCCTTTTTGCATCCTTAAAACCTAGTACGTAGCTTCCGGGTCTCAGCAAGGTGAGGATACTTTGCAGAAAACCACACATTGTCTCAACTCCGTAGCATTGTCAACCAAAGCTTCACTCTTTTGTTTTGCTTGTTTAAGGTTAGTTTTTCCTGTGTGTACAATAATATGTATATTGTTGCATTGTTTAGAAAGAGCAATTAAAGAGCAATTAGTGTAGTATGGCCACTGATCAAGCTGGGATTCTGACCACAGAGCAGGTAGGCATCAAAACCCAGGACCTGAAAGCCACATTGTGTTAAAACAGCCTACGTTTTGCGCAGGTCCCCATTTTCATTGCAATTGTTTTTCTTAGGTTTTAAGCATACGTGATATAGTTCAAAATGTGCGTTAGAACAATGCTGTGTAACATCGGTCGATCACCCCCCTTGCGGAATAGCTCCTGCATATAATTACTAAGTATACATCATTCCTGTGCATCACAGTTCTCAGCATAAGCCATGCAGGCCTTACGGTGCTTCTCTGGGCAGCCGTGTAAATTACACACAAAGTGGTCTGCTACCGCACAACAGTCCATCCCACGTGTCCTTTGAGATATTGACAGTGTCTTGGTCCACCTTAAACGATTTACGCATGCAAAAGGTGTATTGTTCTGTTTTCTGCCACATAGTAGGTACACGAGTCAAGAGAGATGTGGCAGGTTGCAGGACGTGTCTGCTTAAAGGTGTGATACCTGCCTGTAACTGGTCCGTCTCGCTGGTCTGATATGTGATCAGGTCGCCCTGACACAATTAATTACAGGTTGACAATGTAAACTATTGCCTTAGCGTAACTGTAATTGCTATAGCCATGCTTTTCTTGCTTCAACTGTGCCTACAGGTCATACCTATGTATAACACTTAGAGTCTCTCATTCACATCTTCGCTCTCGAAGTGAGACCGTGTTGATTAGATTGCTTTGGCTAAAAAACGTACATTGTTGTAGCAATCTGAGGTCGTCTCCTTTCTTTCTCATGATCTCAGTCTCTGGCACAGTTTCCCCTGAAACTGATGCCCACTGAAAGCATATTTGTAAAATACTATATACTTGTGTCTCCTCTTCACTTACCAGCACTCTTTTTTTTACATGAGATTCTTTTATTCACAGATATATATATATATATTCTTTTGTAAATAAACATTTTAAGATGGGCCTTAGCACAGTTTCTACGTCAGACCCAATGCAGGTTGCCAGGAAGTACCAGCGCTCATCTACAGGTAGGGAGCTCGATCAGACTCAACAAAACTACCCCAGGTGGGCTGAAAGTAAGATGGAGGATTCTCTGGGGAGGCTTGGGTGGCGTGCTTTAATTTGAAATATGAAGTCTGTGTTTATTGACTGCATAAATATTAAGAATCAAAAAGATTAAATTGTCGCCTGGGTAGGTGATGATGGGTTAAACCGGTTTGGGTAGTTATGGGAGGGGGTAGCTCCAGGATGACATGAGTTAAGAGTGCAAATGTAAAGCAGTATAGAGCAGGAGGCTCAAGAAGGGAAAGCAGAACCCTTTACACAGACTTTTGCTGATAAATGTGTGAATTAAAAAGTGCACTGATCTAGACTGCTCTTGACCTCCGGGAACCCAAAATGGTGGCAACCTTAGAATTCTGAATGCAGGGGGTTCAGCGTACACATGTGAAAGGCTTCCTTAAGTTCCCTCAATGAGCATAGACAGGAAGAGCTGTGAGACCCACCCTTGCCCTTCTCGCTCTCTACGGCGCCCTCTCCACCGGATGAGCAGTGGCACAAAACCAGCAGATACCCAATCATGTATCTGCTTGGAATGAGGGTGTAACTAGCAAATGGGGGGCAAACAAATCTACACTAGAAGAAGCTCTAGCAAAAAAGGATTTCTGCCCATGTGATCGACCACAGTATAGAAAAAGCATGTGCGACATATTAAAGATTTGGTTAAGTGCACTTTCAGTGAGAATAAAAATGATTTCCCAGCGGAAGGTATTTGTTTTGGCATTGAGCACTTAACTTTAAGGAAAGACTGGAGAATCCTGAGTACTAATCAAGCCCAAAACAATGAGTACATTGGTGCAGAACAGGATCAGGGACTGAAAGACACCCAAGAGAAACTGAGAAACTACATTATTGATGATGGGCAGAGTCAGTGCCTGGGACACCACCGTACCACATTCTCCTTAAAATGTTTCACCAAGTCACTAATGAGACCACAGAAGTGGTAGAACAAGAGGAGGATGGCTTGTTCGGTGTTCTGAATTTCCCCATGCTAGCAGGAGATGCTGGGACTGCGGCACAAGATGCACCTGGGGAAGGAGCAGGACCAGCTAATGGTCTGGGAGGCAGGATACCAGCGAACCCAGTGCAAGCAACCATGGTGATTGCAGCAAGCAACAGTGCTACTGCTTAAAAAACAAGACAAGAAACTGCCACAACAACAGTCCACTTCCTCCCTCAAATGCTGTCTCACTCTGCATCCGTCAGTTCCAAGCAACGCATCACAGCGGTCAGGGTCATAGCTTAACTATCATCATGGACAGCTTCAAAGACTGCAGAGCAGAGAGCGAGAGAAACTGAGAGAACAACCCGACTGTAAGAGCATCTGTCCTTTGTAGTGAGGAAGACAATGACGACCCCAACGATTTTGCCTTTGTCTAAATGGGTGTCCTACCCATGAGTGTAATTCCCAGGCCCTGGAGTAGGAGGCTTTGCCATACCACTGGTTTCCTTTTGACCTAGTAAACATCAAACAACAGTTCCCCAGTATACGAGATGATCTTCAAAAAGTCTGTATAAAATTGCAAACTGTATTTTAATTTCAACTAATTGGCTTGATGTGAATTACCTGGTATGCATTATACTGCTGAATGAAGTGAGTAATCTATTATTAGACAGAGCCAATTTGCCATGACAACCACTTGCTGACTTAGCTGCTCTTGTTGCTGTTGAAGATTCATTGTTAAATACTGTTATTGAAGTATGAGCGGGCAACAGAAATTGAACTAACTGGATTCTTAACTTTATTGCTTCAAAATTGCTTCTTCCAAATCCAGCTAATAATCGTGATTGTCTGAAAGATGTATTTTATAGTTATTTTGGTATTGCTAATGCTACGAAAAATGCTCAAGAAACTATTAGTGCAGCATTTGTTCAGGTGCTATTGCCTAAGGTACAGGGACATTTGCACACCATCTACATCGGATGGCATACTAAAGGTCTTTCTGTGTTGGTTTCACTTACAAATCATTGTGCATCTGTGCAGCAAAAAAACAATCTACTGAAGCTAACCTAATCTCTTCACACATGCAACCGGTTAGAGCACTGGACGGCGGAGGAGTGAGGAAGAAGAATGAGCATAGTCAGTACATTTTTTTTTTTTTTTAAAGATCTTGCTGAACCACAAGAATGTGTCTCTAATATGTAAAAGAGTGTTTAGTTCAGATGGGCCTGTAAAAAAGGATTCAGATGGATTGTGAGACAACCAAGGAAGAGTGGTTGCATCATGCCAGCAAGCTTTGTGAACCCCCTAGATTAACTGCAGGGTTAGAGTTTCAAAACTGCCTTCTCAAACAGTTAAGTAAGAAAAGCCTCTACCTTCATTTAAAGAATTTAGGGCCTGACGTACAAATTTTCCATTCCCAAAAACAAAAAGTGGCAGCAAATAGTGCACCAACTTTTTTAATGGAAAATAATTTTGCGAACTGACCGACGTACTAATAGGTCTGTTTACAATATTCCAACTCGTACTCAGTCACAATTCCATTTACCTCGTTAATATGCATGATTTTATGCATTAGGCCGTTTTCAAATTTCTACCCACTACATTTTGCTTGGTGACCTTGTTGGTGGACCACTGCCTACACTATCAAAGGGGCCATGTTGCTCTGTTGAATCTGCGGATTTCCATCACTTGCTTTCCCTGATGACCTACAGGACCAAAGTATTGAATTTACTGGAATATCCATTTCTAATAATTAGGAAACTTATGCCTAGGCATATATAAAACACCAAAAAAGAACAAGGTAACGGTCCGTTTCCTCGATCTTGGTCTGTTCCTAGCCAAACAAGCTATCCCCATGAAATGGAAGGTTGCAACTCCTCCCATGTACTAAGTGTGACACTAAGCAGCCATCAAATGGACTGAGGCCAAAGGCAAGGCCCTTCATAGGGAAGAGGCCAAAGGTCTGCATTAGCGTTTGATGGCCAGTGGCTTGGGGACATGCTGACGAGCTTGAAGGAGCTGCCTAAAGACGATATGGTATCCCTATTTATCGCATTATTGCTTCTCTGTGACCATATAGATGGCTCTTTTGAAATCCTATTACAACATTGCATCCCTAGTTCACCTTCGTCATTTTCTGGCTGGTGATGATATCTGACACCATGAGAAAATGCTTAACTCTCCACATTCACTCCCAATGTTCGCTTCCAACCAAGGTATACCCTTTTTTCCTCTTATTTTTCCTTTGGTTTCAGCACTACCTAGGCCCTGACACTCTCTTGTTGTCAAACTGTATGCTGGTAACAAATGTTCTTGCAAACAGGTATTCCTCTTTATTTGTCAAATTGTACGACCACGCAACCCACAATGCATGTGGCAGTTGTTGCAGAAATACTTAAGTTAACCATACCTAGAAGATAGCCCTTACCGCAACCCTATACTAATCTGTAATTTGTATACAGAATATCTAAAAAAAATATACATATGCCAATAAAGATGTTTTTTAAAAATAAAACAAATGGGTACATATTTAAAGCGCTGATGTGTCAGATAACAAAGGGAAAAACTTGTGAATAACCCTTTTTGTATCTCATTTCCTTTCTTCGATAATTTTGGAAACATTTAGGGCCATATGTACGAACACATTTTCCCATTGACACAGAATGTGCAAAACCCTTTGATACATCTGTCCCTTAGGCTAGAATCAAGTGACAATTTATCTGAAGAGGAAAAAAAAGCATCCTTATAAGAAAAAGAGAGCACGAAATAACTATTGAATCAAGCTCATACAGTACTCAGATAGGTGGGTGTAAGTTTGTTTGACTAAGGAACTCAGAGTAAACGGAAAGTGAGACAAGCAAAACAAAAAAACCTGGTTTCCAATATGTTGCACAATATTTCCAGGGGTGCGTGTACTGACTGACTTAAGACAAATTGTAGGAGTCAACCAGTAGCACCAGAGCATCTTTTGATGATATGTGACCAGAGTTGTCTCTATTTCATGACTCTCCATTCTCTGCCATTTAATGTTCACCTACCACTGACCATCAGTGCACAGAATACACAAGATGTAATGTCATGGAACAGTGGTGGGTGGATTTACGGGGATCCCGCAAGAGGCCAACCAGTGGAAGTACGTGTTAGAGTATAAGCCAATGTGAAATCATTGAATGGTCTGACAGGTTGCCTCGAAATTACTGCTTCCAAATCTTGTCCCACTCTAACACAGAATTGCCCACATAAGCAGAGATGGCATTATCCATGCCACAAATACCCACTGGCTTTCCCACTTCCTTTCCTTTATTGCCATTCTGTGCCATTTGCCATGTCCACCATTTAGGAAAGGATGTCAAAACCACCTTTATGCCCATCCACTTATATGGGGCTCTGCCTTCAAATTAATTTTATATAAATGTCTTGATGCTTCTCCTCTTTGTGTGTTCTAGTTTTAGTGTGTGTGTGTTGTCTGGCTGTATTGAAGCCTACCTTGGCGTTTGAGTTAAACTAGCACTGTAGCCAAGAAACCAGAAAAGGATTCATTGCCTTGTTCGGGATCACCCTTCAGATAGGGATTGGTAATGGTACTATGTAAAGCTCTAAGAATCAAGCAGCAGATTCACTGTGCTTACCACCTCGAGTCCCTTGGGAGGGCCGAAAAGTTCAGTGGTACTTTAAATAACAAAATAGCAAAACTTTGCAGTGAAAATGGGCTTGAGTGGCCAGATGCTCGACATTTAGCACTCTGGTCAATTAGAACTACTCCAAACCAAAGAGCTAAAGTGTGTCCATTTGAAATTGCTATGGTCGCTCTGATGTGATTTGGTCTACCTCTCGGTTGTCTCCAGCTTTACTTGATTTGCACTTGACTGATGATGTGACTCTGCAAAATTGCATACAACTAATTTGCTGTCTTAACATTTTCCACTCTCAGGTGCACTGCCACCGCCCCCCCAACCGAAGCATACCACAACATGAAGTTTAGTGACTGACAATGTGATAACCTCTCACTGGAATTTGACGTTACAGCCCCATTGTTGGGGCCCATGTCAAGTACTTCACACTACGATGAACATTACTAAGAAGCATCAAATACTGCCTGCTTAAATCCATGCATCCCAATGCAAGCCGACCTACGAACTGAAATACTCCAGACCTGTCAACCAATCTCTTCCTCTGCACCTTCCTGCTGAGAAAGTCTGCCTCCTGCAGCTTAGAATGCAACTGCCTCAACAACTCACTTTGTCCTTGTTTCAGGATCCAGAAGGGAACCTGTTGTTGCAACCCAGCAGAACAAATCTCAATGTAATTCAACCCCTCGTGCTATCCATGTAAATGGCCTACAACCCCAGTAGTGGGAAACCTTCAGGCAAGCTGATCGCTTAATGGGCCTGGATTGTTCTCAATGCTGCACGCCTCATTGGCTGGCTCACCTTTTTTGCTATGCTTTGAAGAGCTGCGTAGAGGGTGTGAAGAAATAGACATGTCACGAATTCCAGAATTCGTACTACCCAGGGGTCACACCTGGTATCAATAGAATGTAGAAACATTTCCCAGGCCCTGAAATACAAGCTCACTGTGGGCAGATTTTAGAGATTATGGCTAATAGGAGACTGGTGGCTAGGGAGGCAAAGGTGGATGGAATCAGAGTAATACAGAAAATCAGGTGAAAAGGACTAAATAACACACCATTTCAAGGGCAGTAAGAAATGGGAAGATTTAAAAGCCAATCAAAGCATTCCTGGCAAGAGTGGTTGGTGGATTCTTTACTCCAGTGCTTCCCAAACATTTTAGAACCATGGCCCAAGTTTTAGAACAACAAACTTTCAAGACCCACCTAGCTTTACCAGACATGAGACAGGGGTGATTTTTAATGTAATATTAGATGTGCTTTTGCAATGCTGTGAACTACCAAAATAGCATACTCTTTACAATTCTTTGCATTCCTCTCTAACAGCAATTGTTTGTAAATGTCATGACCTTGACTTTGACCTTCGATAGACTGTGGCCAAGATAATGATCTGCCCATAAAAAGTGGCAGATGGTGAAATGTGCTGGAGCTAGAACACTTTTCAGAGTGTGGTGCTGGCCTGTGACATCTATTCACTAACATCACAAGGCTTCTGAAAAATCTTGGAGTTGATTACAGTGATATTAGCACATTTGAAAAAACCCTTCTGCAGCAGAGTGTGGTGTAATGCCTCATATCCATTTTTGTGTTAAACCAAGGCTCAGTGGTGCATTTTGGAATCCAAATATATTGCAGTTTTATATAGCGCGAGCACTGCCCAAGGGCACTGGAAAGCTTTACATAAGCACCAGATTGCATTACGTAAGGTCAGCTTCATTTTAAGTACAGGAGGTTAACTGATTTGCCAGAAGCCAAAACCTGGACTCAAACCTGGTTCCCCAGATTCTCAAGACGGCATCTCTGGCTGTTAGGTCACATCCATATTTATGTGCGAAAGTCATACACAAGTGGAATAATTTTGTATGATCCCTTATAGGGAGCACATTCTCTGTTGAAATGGCTTTGAGAAGTACAAAACAACAGCAGCAAAAGTGCTGGAAGATTTACCTGGAATCTTGCTTGGGAAAACCTGCAAGGTTTTTTTTTTTAAACTGAGCTTAGGGACATGGTGCAGCACCGTTCCACCAGTGGTGCTGGGACAATTTTCAGCAGGGTGTGGGTGCTGTCATCAATATTACATCACTGAAGTCCTAAGGATTGTGGAAAACCCTAGCTTCACTCAAAGTGTAGCAAATGTATTCAGCAGGAGAGCGGTAACAATGCATTATATCTCTGGTGATGCATTTTGAAGCACACTGTTGCAAATATATTACAAAAGCATCTTGTAGTATTGCACTTTAATTTACAGACAGCACATTTTCCATTAAAATGGTCACTAAATTTGCACATACATAAAGTTGTAATGATAAAACTATACAGCACACAAATAATAATGTGTCAAAAGTGGGTTATTTCTCATCTGCACATCACCAAGTAAAATCTTCTTGATTTGTTTTGATTCCATTAAAATCTTTACTTCCATCACACCTCAGAATTACAAAAAAAGCTGTTTCATTTTTGTTTTCTTAAGAGTTGATATATTCTGAAATAGGTGTAGTTCATTTATAAGTATTTACATTTGTTGTGTGTTACAAAAATGACATCCTACACAGCCTTTCCTTTCACACTCCATGTACCCCAGCAAGACTGTCACATAGTTCACTTAAAAACTCCTCTCAATTTGCAGTCAGAGAAAGAAAACTCTAATTCTCATGTTAAAAGAATAAGCAGTGATTTGTCTGAAAACATGGCCTAACATTTGACCTCTGTCTTTGAAGCACAGCAAATGTGACAAGATAAATACAAAATGGAAAGGCATGTTTATTTATTGCTTTTTCTCGACCCACTAGCTATTGGCTGGTGACTCAACAGTGGCTCACGACCCAAAGTTTGGGAAACACTGTTCTACTCCGATCAACTACTTGGCACAGTTTACTTCCCCCACATCTTTTTTGTTTTATTTTCCTTCTGTTCCCTCGAGTGGGTAGGGCAGCTCAGTTTTTCCTTTCTTTCTTGGACACTGAGAATCGCTTGCTGCCATTCTGTCCTCCTGCTTAACTGTGGACTCTCCGAATGACAACTTCTGCTGGGATGAAACTTCATATTTAGTTGCCGGACTGTATCCTGGACTAGCCAGAGTCTCTCTCTGCTTCCATCCACTGGTAGGACCGCTATAGTATTCCTCATAAAACATTATCACTAGGTCAATATGCAGTTTAAATGTGCCTTGCCAAATAGGATTACTGGGGTTACCAGCCATTCCATTGCAGACAAAGGGTTCTTAGCCATATTCCATCCACCAGAATGTGTTCCAGAGTTCTGCTGTCCGAGACACTAACAGTGTTGTTTTCTCTCTACCTTCCTTCACCTTTCTGGTTTACGATACAGTTCTCAATTAAGTGAAAGGGGAAGGAATGGGGCTTGCGTTGGAGTCCCTGGCCTAAATATCACTGGAATCCTTACACAAAAGCATTAAACCTTCCTCCCACTTCTGAAACGGACGTTCGTTTTATCACAACGATATTTTTTGCACTTTCTGGAGCAATACAAACAGAACTATAATCTTTGCTTGTGCTGGATGTGTGCTCATTTGCTCACTGATTCCAAAAGGGCGAAGCCCATGATTCCCATCACTTTTGATGAAGATGATCAATGCCTTGAAACATATATGCAAGGGCGTTTACTCTCCGAGTGTGGCTATGCAACCATTCACATTCCTTTCTCAAGAGGTGTTTCTGCATTCCTAAACAGCAAGTTTCACCCCCTGCTGTTGACTTGGCAATACTTATGGACTAGGCAAGGAAACTAGAAAGGACAGTATCTTTGTGCACCGTACCGAATGTGACTACTACTACTTAGCCAGCCAGCAATTGTGGTTAGAGGAAATACTTATAAACAACATTTAGAGCCTCTCTTTCAAATCTCAGCTCTTGAAACAGGACAGCATTGATTAGCTTGCTCATCCTAAAAAGTTTTAATTCCTGTAACAACTGAAGACCATCTCATCCTCTTCCCAGCCCCCTGGGACCTGTGTACTTCCATTTGTTTCCTCTGGAACCATATGATTCCCATATAAAGCCTGTCTGTAAAGCACTATGGGCCTCATTCCAACATTGCGGGCGCACTCCCGCGGTGCCCATTTGGACATCCCAGCTGGGCCGGCGGGCGGAAACCAAGTTTCCGCCCGCCGGCACAGCAGGGATGTGGGCCGCAACATGGGAGCCGGCTCCAAATGGAGCCGGCGGTGTTGCGGCCGTGTGACGGGTGCAGTTGCACCCGTCGCACTTTTCTCTGTCTGCACAGCAGACAGTGAAAAGCGGCATGGGGCCCTGTCAGTGGCATGGGCAGTGCAGGGGCCCCCATGTGCCCCACGACTCCCCATACCGCCAGAAAAAGGCTGGCGGTCGGGGACTCGTAATCCCCTGGGCAGCGCTGCGGCGCAACCGCTGTGGTCAAAATACGCCGGGAGGCACCACCAGCCTGTTGGCGGTGCTCCCGTCGTTTTGGCCCTGGCGTTGTAATACCGCCAGGGTCATAATGACCACCTATATGTTTGTGTCTCATCTTTGCTTAGAAGCACTTGTTTCTACATTACTACTGGGGGACCTCCTTATTGGTTCATTCTGTTGTGATTCAAAGATATATTTTCTTTTGTTAATAAAGATTCTAACATTTAGCCTGAGCACAAAGTTTCTTTGAAAGGATGGTCCACAAGAAAATGGATGAACGAGCACGCACTTGGTATATTCAGCAGTCACACTGGAAAGATTCACGACGACCTGTGGTCAATAAACCCTTCTGAAAGTCATCCAGAATCCCCTTTTCTATTGTAATCTGAAGGGTGAGAAATTGAAACAGAAATTGGGTTATTATGGTTGCTTTCATTTCTGCAATAGGTTCAGACAAAATAAAAACAAGCCTTTTAACCCCTACAAGTCATCTGTTATGACTTTGAGCAAGACGAGAATATTTGCTGCATACAGACCAGTTAATGAAGAGTTGTACTTTATGCCCAAATATCTAATGATACTAGTGGGGATATGGAAGGGCACCTTTTGCTTAAGATCAAGAGCTTCCACTTCCTAAAAAATAATGTACAGGATTTCAGATTTATTTTCATTTATTTCATACCTACTGACCTGTGTACCTTAAATGCTGCAAATAGCACCATTGGATCCGGTTAGTAGACAATTGGGTCATCCAAAAAGGTATTTAATCCTCAGTAACACCAAACGTGATGCCCTTGATATCCTCATCCAAGTCTGCTCTAATGGCCAAAGAGTCTATCAATAAGACAAACAGAAAAGGGGTAGGGTGGGTGTGTGTGTGGGTGGGATTAGAAGCAACACTGACTACTGAGTTAACTTTCATATGGCACCGTTTCGAAAAGATAGGACAGTCTGCGGATATTGTCAAATGACTGCTTTCAAAGTATGACCCTACCTGGTCTTTGTGGGTGAGGGAAGGATGAAGCACTGATAGCCTATCACCAAAACCTGCGACAGACTTTAGCATCCACATTTAGCAGTGTGATGGGTCAATAAGAGAAACATTTAGAGTGATCTTTCTCAGACTTCAGGAAATCTACAGTGTACTCTTCCTCCATAGATGGTGTCTCCTTCTCACTGTGGGTAAGGCTTGAAACACACGATTCAAAATTGTGGTTAGCTTGGAGGAAACTGTCTTTTAGAACTCCCCAATGAGCCTTTAACAGCTCTATAAATTTTGAAGTCATCAGTTCCTCTGCTTATGCATGCGATTGTTGTGGGAACATCAGTTTGCCTCCTCTTCACCACCTCATGGGTAACTGCTTGTACACGGAGCAGGCCATGTCTGCCTTTAACTTACTTGCAAAACTCGGATCCCTATTACTGTTTCTCAGGTAGTATACATTCTCGGTGGTACTTTTAGCAGTAAACTTTGCTTTTGAAATTTAACAGAGACATTTTCAATTTGTTAACCAGAAGTACTCTCAATTTACCTGTTACGTTAACTACATTACAGTCTGCCCTGGTGTCAGTATTTTTATGCTTACTTCATACTTTCTTCAAATCTACTTTGAGGCAGGATTGCATGAAAGCTCATTCCCACTTGTTCCAGTTCGAGCCCATCTACACATACCACAGTGCCCACATTTGTAAAAACCTTTCTTCTTAGTTGTTAACCAGTTGTCAACAGGTTTGCTTGTTGAAGTCAAAGTGAGGATTGTTCACATGACGAAACATGTGTTGGCTGAGTTGGATGGATTTGAAGAAATGATGCAATAAATACAAGAGAATTTGTTACTTGAAAAACTACAGATAAGAACTTTATTCATGTACACAAGTGCCTTGGAGAGTGTTACTAAGCTTTTCTTGGGAAATTGTGGGGAAGTAGGGTGGTTTCTTCCCTTCAAGGAGCACCGTAGGAACTTTGTCGCTATAAAACACTTGCGTGTGATACTAGTGAGCGCCATTCCTAATAAACACCCTGCTGTGTTCCCTTCAGAGAAGCTCACAGCCTTGAGTTGTTTTTTAAATAAGTACTGGATCGCATTTTTCCTTTTAATGTTAAGGGAAGGCTGTGTATAATTTACGTTACTATCATCAGGCTACAGACAGCAGGGCCTCATAATGAGCAGTGCTGGAGTCAAATTTACGACAGATGGCGAGGCATAGATATGAAGAATTGAAGCACTAAGGTATTTAACTCTTGAATCAAAGTCCTTGGCAACTTGATATTGGAGGTGAAAACAAAATTATGTTTCTCTATGCTTCTAACTCAGAGAAAATTAAAATGAAAAGTTACTTTAATGATTACGTTTACTTATCATTTTAATGTTCTCAATTTGTTTTTCCAAAGGGTTGCATTAACAAACATCAGGCCTCTTGCTCCAGGTGGCCAGTAGAACAAACACTGTGCCATAGTCAGAACTGAAAAATACAATCATTTTTTGAATGGGAGAAATGTAAAGTGCAGCAAAATGTTCCATGTTATGAATATTTTTGCACTTTAAATTTCTCTCATTTAAAATGGTTGTATGTTTGTGTTATATATGTAACTGTGTCACATATGGCAAAAGGTATGGCCTGTGCCACAAGTACATTTAACACACGCTTTTAGTCATCCTTACACATATATTCCATTCATACGCACACATGTTTATACATCCCTGAAGTCCACGCTGTCACTGACACACATGGCTGCCCTGTCAATGTGCCCCTAGTCAAAGTGTTTTGTTCAAACCACAGTATCTGTCTCTATGGACATTAGCTTTTAAGTCAATGGAGCTGGGCATGGGGGTGTCTGGTAACAATGCACAACTTACATAGACCTCAGCAACTCACAATGATTTTCAATATTCAGCTCTCACTACAGAAAAAGCTGGAGATCCCGGATTTAGATGGTGTTGATCCATGTATCTATGTACTTAAGTCTCCTTGACTCATGCTTATGAAGATTGGTGCGTGCATTATGATACAGTCTGCATTTTCTGATGTCAGATACTTATGAATCATTGTCCTCCGGGAACGGGAGAAAGGAGATGGAATTTTGATGTGTAAAGACATGAACTGTGAACTATAACATACCTATATCATCTAAGCCAATGCTCGGCCTCTTCCTCACCCAACCCAGTGCCCCAACAAAAGACAGATAAGAAACAGGCTAAAGATCAAGATAAGAAAAATCAAATTAAAACTGACATACTCAAGTCACGCAACAATCGGACTCAGTTTCCACAGTTCTATTGTGAAGCAGTCCAGGCTCTGTAGTTGGACCTGGCTTAGGGCTGTTGATTGTCTCCATAAACAGAAAAGAGAACCACAGCAAATTTGTGGAAATAAAGAAGAAAAACAAACCCACTCAACAAAAGGGCAAGACAAACAAAGGCCTTTACACAACTTTCCCTGCCCACTGCCTTTTACACGACCTGTATGTTGGTATTGACAGTCATTTTGGTGCTCCAGCATATCGTTCAGATTCAACAAGTACAATGTTTTCAGAAGCATACTGGCCACTAAAATGTTGTCAGCGGTCCTACTGGAGGGGGCGTGTCCGCTGTTCACTTTCTTTCCCTGTCCATGGCTTGTGGAGCAATGCCTTTTGTCTTTGGGAGGAGACAGTGTTGCACTAATGCGATCTTGATCTCTGGTTATCTCT
Organism: Pleurodeles waltl; assembly: GCF_031143425.1. Lineage (NCBI taxonomy): Eukaryota > Metazoa > Chordata > Amphibia > Caudata > Salamandridae > Pleurodeles > Pleurodeles waltl. The sequence goes on along the minus strand of NC_090444.1, from coordinate 216,098,168 downwards.
GACTTGTGTGCACGCTGTAATCCCTGCCTCTCACCTGAAAGAGATTTCTGTGTGCAAAGTCCTTAATATTCCTTTCTTGTTGAGAATGGTAGAATATCTTAGAATAACAGAAAAAGAAGTAGCATTTAGGTGCAGGTGGTGTTAAAAAAAACGTTGGCATGAAAGATAGTCTGGATAAAGAGTAGCCGTAGGAACCAGAGGGACCAAGGTAAAGGCAACTGCCAACTTGATTGATGTGATAGAGAGAAGCACCTATCTATCCTAATCATTTTGCATATGACACTAGTGACTATGACATTCACCTAAGTTCACAAGGACACTAGACGGACTACACTAGTGATATCCTCGCATGAATTAAAGTCATTCTTCCAAGACTGCATCCAAACAAATCAGAATGGGATCATAGGGCTCCAGTATGGGAGCACTACGTCTGTTAAACTAGCTACTCTAAATGAAAAAAGCTCACCCAAAACCAATAATAGATAAAAGAGATCTAACAGTGTGTAAATATAACCAATGAAAAGGTATTCCTTATCAGGAAGGCATCACTATGATAAGGCCTCTCAACAACACTGATTCACGACCATAGAAACTGGGACTTTCCTTTGCACAAAGTGGTGCTGTTGACCTAACTGAGTGGACAATTAAAAAAAAAAAGCTGATGTATAGGGAAGAAATACTAACAATGTCAGTAGCAGTAATGTTTTAAAATTATTTATAACAATTATTCACTTTGGAGCTGTATAAGAAGGTCAGTGATATTGCTGAATGATCATGGTTTTATAATTTTTTAAAAGGGGTTCGATCCATCTAATATTCTATTTTTATTGCATTTTTGTAGAACAACAGAGTTACAGAAACTCATAACCCAGTGGAATGCATACAACTTACAAGTTCATTTCATACTCACTGTTCTGCGCCGACACCTAATCAGCATGGCAAGTATATGATGGGCACTAGAGCAACATCACATAATTGGCAATTATATGATGGTCACTAGATCAACATCACGCAATCGACTATCAAGGCCCAGCATTATTATCTAGAATGAAGATGGGACTCTCCTCCAGCTCCCAAAGGAGGTAGTTCTGCAAAGGCGTCCACATGTCTTTTGGCCTTGACTGAGAAAGCCTTAATTCACAATATTTGTCCAATTGCTTTTTGCATTGGGTCACATCACAAATCGAACCTGGTAGCTTTGGGAGAGGTCCTCATCCCAGAGAATTGTGACTCGTCTTGTAGCCAACAATAATGAAAGGATGATCAACTTCTTTCTCAAAAGAAAGTCTCTCTGCTATCTCAGGAGAGTCAACAATGGGGTGGTTGGAAAGATACAATTAGTCATTTGAGAAATTACATTAAACGTTTCTGACCAATTTTTATATATCTCTTGCAGTGCCATGCACAATGAAAAAAACAACACTCATCCTCTCACATATAGCACATTTCACGTAGGCTCTGAGACCCTGCTTGTGTAGTATGTCCTGTGAAGACATTTAGGGCCTTATTTACAAAGGTAAATTTAAACTTCTGGTGTAAGTTTACTATTTTTTTTGCCATTCACAAACTAGGAATGTAGTTTTACATGTATTATTTTTTTAAACTGTAGAGACTGTCCTGTCTTTTAATTTGCACAGTTCTCCACAGTCGTAAAGATGCTTCACGTAAAACTACATTCATAGTTAATGAATCGCAAAAAAATTGTAAACTTACACCAAAAGTGTAAGTTCACCTTTGTAAATAAGGCCCTGAGTGTGTAATAGGCTAAGTTTAAAGTTGAGCAATAGAGCACCCTCTGTGTACAACATCCACAGATCATGAGTTAGGGGTGGATGGATCTCAGCTGTCCATTTTAGTTTTGAGTAGGGGGAGCATATCGGAGCTTCCTGCTGAATTATTTTATGCATTTTGGACACTACCTTCATAGATGAAGGAGATGAAAGGGCTTCATCCAGCGGGCTAAAAAGCTTTAGAGGAGATGGGACCATGCCATCCATCTGTTTGCTACTTTTGAAAGTGGATCAAAACTTAAATCAGTGTTCTGTCCAGGCTATAGGAACTGATTACTCATTATGAAGTGGGATGGAATGAAACATTTCATAGCTATCGTAAAGAAAAGTTTCAGTTCCATGGAGGTGAGGATTATGCTGTTCTTTCCTCACTTTATTACAACAGCAACCTTATTAGGAACACAATAACATATAATCTACACTTGCAAAAAAACACTGGGAAGAAAAGAACAGAGTACAGCCAATCAATCATCAAGATCTCCCTTTATCCTCCTGTGAAGACACTCCTGCCTCCTCTTTCTTCCTGCGGCAAAAGTCAACAAACTTAGCTTTCATTCCTGTTTAGATGAATCTGCTTCTACAGAAAACAGATATACAATTACCATCCAGGAGTCCAGAACGGAGTATACCAGTAGAGAAATTAACCTCATAGGCAGAGACAATAGCATTATCTTCAGGACATCAATTACACCATTGACACATGCATATACAGAATAAAGGTTTACATGCCTATATGTAACAACTATAAATCCATCATGTCCGGGTGAGAGAAATGCCCATGAAGCCTGGGATGGGCTACTTCTCACCTCCATGTCCTTAATAGAATTGAAACTTTCTGTTACGATAGCTAGGAAAGATTTCTTTCTATGTCAGGACTGGAGGCGAGGAATATGCTAGTTCAAAGCTTATCCACCACCAGAGTTGCAATGCTAGACAAGTTTAAAGTAGAATTTTTTAAATGTGGACTACGATGACCAGTTTGCCGCATTGAGGATATCCTCCAGGAGTGCACCCAAGATGAACACCTTAGATGCCACTGTACTCCTAACAGAATGTGCTCCAAACATCTTAAGTGTCGATGCCAGCTTCCTGTATAGCCCATCTGACCCAATTGTAGAGGAAGATACTGCCTTGTGGGGCTTCATAAGGGCAGGGTATGACACTGCAGTTATTACATGTTGTTCTTATGGATACATGGAAAGTAACTCCATCTGGGGTGAACACACTATCTGTTCTGTCCAGAGCTCTGACGTCAGACACTCTCTTCCAGGACACTAAACACAACAGCGTAGCTAGGTTTGTTGACATATCCCCCCAGGAAAGACTCTTGGTTCCAGTGGAAGGGACAAACAGATGCCTCTGAGGAGTTTTCAGACCAAAGGGTGTTCACCCACCAGATGATCCCCGATGTGGGAATGTCCAGCCAAGATGGCAGACCATAAGGTGTCGATGGACCTATAGTCCATACCGTCTGAGGAGAGGGTGGCCAGGAAATTCAGGATGTGGCAATGTAAGCCCCCAAGGGATCCAGGAGTCTCTGGTGACCCCAGCACAACCATCCAGACCACACCGATATGTAGCATTTGATCGTGCTGGCCACCCAGGCTTTGGAGAGGAGTGATGCAACTTGTCACAAAAGTAATTCCCTGTAATCCTCCACACCATAAGATGTGGTGTGCTATTCAGAACCAAATGGTGAGGACTTCCCTCGAGATCCTGGAGGAGACCCAGAAACTGGGGTAGACGGATTGGAGAATCACAGGAAAGTTCCATCAGAGCAGGATACCACACTTGAGATCTCCACGTCGGGGGTCACTACCACCAGGTCTACCTGCAGTCTTAGAAGTTGCAAAGAAAGCCACATTGTCATTGTAAATGGGGGAAAAGCATACCCCTTTTCTGTTCACCAATCCTGATGGAAGGCATTAGTTGCCACTGCATTGGAGTTGGGCATCCAGCTGAAGTACCTGACCAGTTGATGATCCAGGTTAGATGCAAAGAGATCTACCATGAACGGGCCCCACCTGGCCATGAGTTCTTGGAAAACTAGAGGGTTCTGCTGCCATAGACTCGTAACCTGCCAGTGCCTGGATTGCCAGTCTGCTACCTGATTGTCCTTCCCTGGAAGGTGTTCTGCTGTCACTGAAATGTGGTTTTCGAGGCAGTAGTCACTGAAGCTCTACGTCAGATCCGAGAGCGCTCAGGATCTCGTGCCTCCCAGGTGGTTTATATATTGTAGTGCTGCCACTTTGTCCATTTTCAGTAGGATGCAGCATTGAATCTTGTCTTTCATCCAGCACTTCACTGCAAACGCGCCTGCCATCAGTTTGAGGCAGTCATCCTCCCCCAGCCTTTGCCGCTGGCATCGGATTCGATAACCAGATCGAGATGGGAGTCAAAGATGACCCGATTGTTCCATGCTTCCATGTGGGAAATCCACCACCTCTTCTCCTCTCTGGCTTTGACTGATAAAGGCACTGTCTAAGAGTAGGCGAGTCCCTGTCAAAGGTGAAAATTCTTCAGCCATTGTAGGGCCCGGTAATGCAGGGGTTTTGGGAAGATGGCCTGTATGGAGAACGATAACAGTTCCACTATTTCCGCAGTATGTCTGAGGGAGGCGGACTGTTTGTCCACCATCTGGCGCAACTCATGTTGGAACTTAGCCAATTTCCAAGAGGGAAGACTCAAGGTGGCCTTGACGGAGTTCACTAAAAACCCCAGGAAGACAATGGACTGAATCAGTGCCAATATGGACTTGTTCTGTTTGATGATGAAACCCAGAGGTTACAAAAGATTGACAGTGATCTGCATCTTCTCAGACAGTTCCATCGGGCATTGGTGCATGAGTAGGATATTGTCCAAGTATACTACGAGGGACATGCCCCTAGCCCTCAGGTGTTCCATCACAAGCTTCATGACCTTAGAGAAGCCCCACAGTGCCAATGACAACCTGAAGGAAGGAGTGGTGAAATCAAAAGTCTGGAGTCACCACTGAACCTGCAGGAAGCAACAGTGTGGTGGGTAGACCAGGATTGTAAGGCATGAGTCCTTTAGGTCAAGGCATGCAATCCAGTCTCTGGGTCTTAGCTGGTCCTGTAGGAGATGTATACCCTCCATTTTTAAGTGGCGGAAGACCAGACACTTGTTGAACTCCCTGAGGTTAACAATAGGGAGTTGACCCCTGTCCCGCTTCTCCACTAGGTAAAGGTTGCTGAGGAATCCAGTGGGGTGGGGGGAGATGCGGGCCATAGCCCCGTTCGAGAGAGTATCTTCAACTTCCATGTCCACTAGGGCGGCATCTGATTCTGAGAAAGAAAGGGGTTGGCGGAGGAGAAGGCTGACGCGAGGAACCATAGAATTCTATTTTAAAATCTTGGACTATTTGAAGGACCCAGGAGTCCGGTGTAATTGCTCCGAGTTGTGGGCAAAATTTGCCAGTGTGCCACCCAGCCTTACTTGTTAGAAGGGGTATACACTCACCCTGAGAAAAGCTGTGGCCCCAGCTATCCCTGGAGATCCCTCTGGAGCCTCGTTGATGGCGGTATCCTATGGTAGGGTAGAAGTTTTCAAATCTGAGAGGGTCCTGCCACTACCCTTATTTGGCACCTTTACCTCTGCAGGGGGCTTGATACTGGGATTGGCCAGCTGAATGCCCCCTGCCTTAGCATGGACCTGGGCATCTCAGTGGAGATGGAGCAGCTGGTGTTCCTCAGGAATATAATGGCCCAATGGGCCCAACCTGATAGGGCTTCTGGGGAGATGAGGGACGCTTTGGCGTTCTCAGCCATATCTAGAATTTTAGAAAGGGGGCCAGAGAGGTCAAGAAGCATATCCTGCTAGGAATACCAGGAGCAATTTATCCTCTTCTGAACGCCAGGAGCAGTTTATCCTCTCCGTTGGGTTCTGTATGTATTTGGACACGAAGGTGGCCACCCAGGCATCAATTTGTAGAATTGACACCACTTTGTCATCCAGGGACGGATGGGGGCAATCCATCTGAAGGCAGTTGCGGACTTCCTTGTTCAAGGGTTTCTGAGTCTCCCTGCTAAATGAGCGGCTGCTTTCACCACCATGGCCCATTTCGCCGAGCGGGGGTGCATAAGGTCGTTGGGGTCGAGCATGTCTGACTCCGAGTCAGTGATACCCTTCCCTGGAATGGTATGACCGTTGGACTTGTGCGTGTCGGCAGCAGGGCGCCAGGGCCTTTCCAGCTCGTTATCTACAATGGAGTCTGTGAGGTAGCCGGGGAAAGCGGAATATCTTACAGATGTCCCTCTGATGTCCAATGTTCGGGAATAGCAGGAGGCTCTAACCCTAAGGGGTGGGCATGGCTGATAAAGGTTCTCTTGAGTCTATCAAAAGCGTCAAGGTCAACTCAAGGGTCGTATGCGTGCTTTAGTTTACCCTCTGGGGGGTCGTGTCAGGCAGTCCTAGAGGTACAGGGAAAAGAGGTCCAGAAAGGTCTTCCCTCTGCAGGAGGGGTTTAAAACATTTCTTTACAATCTGCAGAAGCTTCTGCTCTGAGGGCGCTACCGCCTCAGACACAGTCATATGGATAGATGCATCCATCACCCTGCAAAATTTATCATTAATGGGAAGGTAAGTAATGCTTTCCAGGTAAGTGTCTGGATTGTCCTGCATTGTAAGGGGGAATTTTATGCTGGGATAGCCCAGGCAAGTAATAGTTAGTCCGCAGGGCCCATTCGGGGTCTGTATCATGGGGACACCCAAAACACCCACTGGTTTTAAGGGGCAACAGTCGGTGTCCCTAGAACATAAGCAGAATGTGCTTCAGGCTTGAAAGCAGATTGTACAGACTCCAGGAGGCTGGGACAATCAGGAAAAACACAAAGGCCCTCATTACAACCCTGGCGGTCGGTGGTAAAGAGGCAGTAATACCGCCAACAGGCCGGCGGTAAAAAAAATGGAATCACAAACACGGCGGAAACCACCAACACACCAGCCACTTTAACACTCCGACCGCCACTGCGGTAGCAACAAACACCGCTGTAGTAGCCACCAACAGACAGGCGGAAGACAAGGTTCCGCCACACTATTACAAGACGCCTATCCGCCACCTTTTCTGGGGCGGTACCAACGCCATCAAAAGCACAGCGGAAACAGTGCTTTAAAGGGAAACCACACACCTCTCGACACTCAAGGAAGAACCAGGACGCCATGGAGCCCGAACTACAGGTTTTACCCATGCTGGTGTATCTTCTCATATACCAGGAGTACCAACGCCAGCAACGACGACCACGGTGAGTACTGCACCTAGTACACAGGGGAGGGGGGAGGAGAAAAGAGAGTGACACACACACGCAACACCCCCACCCTCACCCCCAAAATCATACACACAAACACATGCAACAAGATTAAATATACATCCCGTAATTCTCTGGAATAACGCAAGGACAAAAGGAATTGAGTCAAATAATTGTACAGTTAGAGAAATACGTTCAAAATTAAATGAAGAGGATGTACAATAAATACAATATATACAAAATGAGGGACAATGTCCACTCAAAAAATAGTCTGTGGCCCGTTGGCCAAGCCCACACTTGACTCCTGCCTCAAAACGGAGAGAACAGTGCAGGGGCATCAGGTCGAAAACACACAGGCACCTCAGAGGGACGGGGAAGGGGGGGCACCTCAGCTGGAAGATGGTACTGCGCCACTGCTCCTGGAGGGGGCTACATGCCCACTGCTTGGTCCTGGGGAGTGCAAGGCCACAGTCTCTCAAATGGGTGGTTTGCCCACTGCTTGGTCCTGGGGAGTGCAAGGCCACAGTCTCTCAAGTGGGTGGTTTGCCCACTGCTTGGTCCTGGGGAGTGCAAAGCCACAGTCCCTCAAATGGGTGGTTTGCCCACTGCTTCGACCTGGGGAGTGCGAGGCCACAGTCTCTCAAGTGGATGCATCCTGCCAAGGATGGGGTGAGTGGATGCCTTTCTCCACTGGTTCTGGAGAGGCTGTGTGCCAAGTGTGCTGCATCTTGCCAAGGATAGGGTGAGTGGATACCTTTCTCAACTGGTTCTGGAGGGGGCTTGTGCCCAGTGTGCTTCATCCTGCCTAGGATAGGGTGAGTGGATGCCTTTCTCCACTGGTTCTGGAGGGGGCTTTGTGCCCAATGTGCTTCATCCTGGCAAGGAGTGGGTGAGTGGATGCCTTCTTTCACTGGCTCTCCAGGGGGCTTTGTGCCCTGTGATGCAGATCTTGGGGAGTGCAAGGTCACAGTCTCTCACCTGGGTGTCAGACCCACAGGATTTGCAGTGACCAGGATGCATGATAGTCCATGGAGGCAGGGGTACAGTCCATCCGCTGGCAGCTACGGCTGCACAGTGGTGGTAGTGCCAGTTCTGGTGGGAGTGGGAGTGCTGCCCGTGGTGGGAGGAGGCTCCAGCCCTTCCCCTGGAGCCTCGGACAGCTGCCCACTGAGGCTGCTGCTGGCAGTGGTGCTACTTTCAGCGGTGCAGGTGGCGTGGCTTGAGGCAGTGCTTGCGGCGGTGCAGGTGGCAGTGCTGGCCACGGTGCAGGTGTCGGTGCTGCCAGTGGTGGGGGTAGGCTCCAGCCCTTCTCCGGCAGCCTCGGACAGCTGCCCACTGAGGCTGCTGCTGGCAGTGGTGCTACTTTCAGCGGTGCAGGTGGCGTGGCTTGAGGCAGTGCTTGCGGCGGTGCAGGTGGCAGTGCTGGCCGCGGTGCAGGTGTCGGTGCTGCCAGTGGTGGGGGTAGGCTCCAGCCCTTCTCCGGCAGCCTCGGACAGCTGCCCATTGGGGCTGCTGCTGACGACAGTGGTGGTTGCGGCAGTGCAGGTGGTGGTGGTTGCGGCGGTGCAGGTGGCGGTGCTGGCGGTTGTGCTGGTAGCCACAAGGCCTTCACCTGCAGGCTTGGACGGCTGAAGTGCCTTGGCTGGCATTTTGTGCCCCTTCCTGACCTTGGCAGATGGTGGTGTCACCTTGGGTCTGGCAGCTGGAGTCTTTGAGGTGGCCTTGCTGGGTGGTTATGGCTCCTTCCCCTTGCTGGATGCTGTCCCCTTCTTCACCTTGGCAGGTGGCAGAATGTTCTTGGCCTTGGCAGGGGTTGGTGCCACACTGGCTGGGGGGCTGACGGGTGCCCCCTTTGAGCCTCTGACAGCTGTAGAAACCACAGCGGACGTGGACTTGGTGGCTGAGGTGCTGGGCTGGGTTTTGGCCACCCTGGCCCGAGGTGAAGGACGGGGGGGGGGGGATAGAGGGGTAGGGAAGGGAATAGGTCAATGTTTGCTAGGAAAAGCTTCTTAGGGTCATTGGGGTGGGAAGAGGGTGAAGGTTTGGGAGTGGAGGAAGAGGGAGTGCTTGTAGGAGGTGTCAGACTGCTGTGTTTGGGTGCAGGTGCATAAGCTGGATGCTGTTGTGAGGTGGATGGCTGTTGGGTGGGTGTGTGCTTGCGTTTGTGTACTTTGGAAGGAGGGGTCACAGACACAGTGGGAGAGGACACAGGGGACATGTGCATGGATGTGGGGGTGGTGACTGCCAGTGAGGGGTGTGTAGTGATGGGCGTGCTGGTGATGGAGGTAGTGGATGAAGGTGTAGTGCATGCAGGTGTGAGTGGAGACGCTACTGGGAGGGAGGTGGATGAGGAGGAGGAGGGGGACACAGTGGAGGCAGTGGATGTTGGAGTGTCTGCTTTTGGATGGTGCTTGTGTAAGTGCCTGTGGGATGATGTGTGGTGCTTGTGTTTGCCTGAGCTACTTCTGTGTGTTGATTTGGGTGAATGCTGGTCTGAAGGTGTGGTTGGGATAGGTTGGGGTTGAGGGGATTGGGGCTGGGTAGAGGAAGTTGGAGGGGGAGGCTAGAAACAGGGACAATGGCTGCCATCAGTGTTGAGGCCAGAGCCTGAAATGCTCTCTGTTGGGCCGCCACGTCAAAGTGAATGCCCTCCAGGTGTGCATTTTTTTGTTGCAAATGCCTCGACACCCTGGATGGCATTCAGAATGGATGACTGCCCAACAGTGAGGGATCTCAGGAGGTCAATAGCCTCCTCACTGAGGGCAGCAGGGCTGACTGGGGCAAGGCCTGAGGTGCCTGGGGCGAAGGAGATGCCCATCCTCCTGGGTGAGCAAGCACAGAAAACACGCTGAGGGGCTGCTGGGATGGCGGTGCTGGTATGGGGAGTGGCAGCTGTACCTGTTGTTGGGATGGGCACAGAGGTGTCCGCCACCACCAGGGAGCTTCCATCGGAGGAGTCGCTGCTGTCTGTGGTGTCCCCTCCTGTTCCCGTCGTGGTGCTCGCCCTCTGTTCCACTGGTGCCCTCACCGTCGGTGGATTCGGCCTACAGGCCCATGTGGGATGCAGCTCCCTCTGTCGCTGGTGCCTCTGCTCCTCCGCCAGATGATGCAAATGCACACAAGGACAGGGTGACAAAAGAAAAAGGGGGGGAGAGACAGAGGATACACTTGGTCAATGCTAGCAACAATACTACAGTTGGCGTACACAACACAAAGGGAGCAGCCCTATGCACTAGGCCATGCACTACTAGTTACAAAGATAGTCACCAGACCATGGAGTATATTGCCTAACGCCATTAGCTGCACACCTGAAACCCACAGGACCCTGCCCAGTAGTAGATGCCCACTAACACTATTGGGGTAGGAGTGCTTCAGAGCCTGCCCAACAAGGGACCTACCCTGCCATGTTCGCCCTGGTCTAGGGGCACCCACGGCCCACATACCCCATCCAGGTAAACCATAACGCGCGCAAAGTCAGGATTCTGAATCTGTACTCATCACCTTGTGGCTGCTGTGATGCCTGCAAGCGCCCGTCCAACTCCGGATAGGCCACCGCCAGGATGCAAAAAATCAGGGGGGTCAGAACCCCTTCCTCGTTGGGAGGCAGCCCCAGGTGGGCCTCTGCCGTCTTCCTTTCCCAGCGGAGCAGGTCCTCCCACCGTTTGCGGCAGTGGGTGCTCCACCTGTCAAAGACCCCCAGGGTCCGCACCTCCTTGGTGATGGCACGCATTATACCCTTTTTCTGATGGGCGCTGACCTGCAGAAAAAATACAGCAGAAAAGGGATTAGTCACACCGTCCAGACTGTTACACTCAAGTCTCACAATATCCCTCCCATCCCCTTACGCACAGACATTGACCACCAGACATGCAGCACTCTACCCAGGACCCCTCAGCCCCCTCTACACGAGGCATACACACACACACAGCACTCCATACATTCATGGTCCACGCATCATGCTCACAGTGTACTCTCCTGTTTGTCTGGAGGACCATAGAGTGAACTATACTGGGGTAGGACCCCATCCACCAGTCTCTCCAACTCCTCCGAAGTGAAGGCAGGGGCCCTTTCTCCAGTGCCATGAGCCATAGTCGCTTCCAGACACAGGTCACAGCAGCACTTGCAGTGTAGGTCCTCTCCTGTTGAAGGTCAGGTAGCAAGTGATTGAATAGATAGAAAATGGCGGTCACATCCGCGGCGGTGCGTACCGTCACCGCCGGCGTACATCACCATTGGCTCCTGGAACCCATAGGGCCCAATGTTAACCAATGCGAAGTTGCGCAGCGGTCATCGGCCGCCGACAGCGGAATTACCTCATTTCCACTTGTCCCTCCTCATAGGTCAGGTAGCTGCCATTTCAGGGGGGCACAGGCCATGGCACCTAACTGCGTCACAGCAGACATTGGCACATCAACTGACTCTTGGATTCACATACTGGTTCTGTAAATTAAGAGATGCATCATTATTTCAATAGATGTCTGAATATGACGCTCTGCTCATCGTTTTTCTCCCTAGAGTTCAACCACTGAGGATGAATATGAGATGAAGACATCCTCTAGTGTACAGACCCCTGGTGGACCTGGCGACAATGGAGGACAGACACATTATCCTAACCTACAGACTTGATAGGGCCACAATCCAAAAACTGTGTCCCCAATTGGACCCGGACCTAATTTCAGCTATCCGCCACCCCACATGTATCCCCCTTCTAGTGCAGGTCCTGTCAGTGCTCCATTTCCTGGCAAGTGGTTCCTTCCAAGCGACAGTGGCCATGACATCAGGGATGTCACAGCCTATGTTCTCCAACGTGTTGACCAGAGTGCTGTCTGCCCTGCTGAAACACATGCACAGCTACATCGTATTCCCAGTTGATGTAGGTATATGGGTGTGGGGTCGTCCCTAAGTGTGAGTGTCTGTCTAACAGGTATCTCTCGAATATTTACAGGTGACTCTGGTTACCCCAACCTCTCATGGCTACTGACCCCAGTGAGGAATCCCAGGACAAGGGCAGAGGAACATTACAATGAGGCACATGGGAAAACAAGGAGGATAATTGAAAGAACCTTTGGCATCCTGAAGTTCCAAGGGTGTTTATTTAAGTGCTAATAAGTGGAGGGGGTATTGCAATGGGCTGGGTTGATGATGGAGGAAAGTCCAGGGTAGAGTCCAGTCTATTGTTATCACAGGTGTATTGTCCAATGGGGCAGAGGAAGGGGTGCAATAGCAGTTCAAGGTGGACAGGGTAACAGAATGGGACAGAAGGGTGACAATCAGGAAAGTCTTATTTCCTGGCGGGGGTCTTGGCAATGTTCTCTGGCTTCCGCCTGGATCGCAGGGACCGTTTGCGGGGTGGTTCTCCTTCTGCAGGGGGTGGGGTGCTGGTGGCCTGTTGGTCCTGTGGCGGGGCCTCCTGTCCACTAGCACCGGCGGAGGTGGAGGGCTGTTCATCAGTGTGGCTAGTGTCGGGGCCCGTAGGTGTGCCACTGCCTCCCTCATGATGTTGGCCATGTCAGCCAGCACCCCTGCAATGGTGACCAGGATGGTGTGGGTGTGTTTGAGGTCCTCCCTGATCCCCAGGTACTGTCCCTCCTGTAGCCGCTGGGTCTCCCGCAACTTGGCCAGTATCTGGCCCAAGGTCACGTGGGAATGTTGGTATGCTCCCAGGATCCCTGCAAGTGCCTTGTGGAGAGTGGGTTCCCTGGGCCTGTCCCCCCCCTGTCGCACAGCAGTCCTCCCAGCTTCCCCGTTGTCCTGTGCCTCTGTCCCCTGAACCATGTGCCCACTGACCCCAGGTCCCTGATCGTCCTGTGTTTGTGGGGTTGCCTAGGTTCCCTGTAGTGGTGGACACACTGCTGATTGACGTGTCCTGGGAACAGAGGTATGGGCCCGCTGGGTGGGTGCTGTGCTGGTGTTTCCTCAGGGGGGAAGGGCTGTGGTGGTATGGGACTGTGGCAGGGTAACCGACTGTCCAGAGGTCCCTGATGGGCCAGGTTTGTCATCGTGATCCAGGCATGCAGAGCTGCTGTCATCACTGTGGGCCTCTTCTGAGGGGGGGGGACTGGATGTGGCTAGCACCTCCTCTCCGGTGACGTTGAGGGGGGGTCCTGTGGGGATGTAAATGCAGTGTTACTGTATCTGCGTGTGCCATCTTGTGCATGGGTGTGTTTCCCTGTATGGTTGTGATTGCCCTGTCAGCTGTGCCTTGTGTGAGTTGTTACTTTGTGGGCTAGGTGATTCTCTCTAATGTGCATGCTTTAGTGATGGGTGTCCATGTAGGTCTGTGATGAGTGTCCATGCATTGGTGTGGCATGCAGGGCTTGGTATTGGGATAGGTCGGTTGTGATAGTGGGGTATATGTGAGGTGGTGGAGTGATGGGGGTTAGGGTAGGGGTAGGAGTTTGTGATGGCATGCAGGTAGGGTGGGGGATATGGTAGTAAAGATTTGACTTACCAGAGTCCAGTCCTCCTGCTACTTCTGCGAGGCCCTCAGGATGCATGATCGCCATGACTTGCTCCTTCCATGTTGTTAGTTGTGGGGTAGGAGATGGGGGGTCCACCGCAAGTCCTCTGTACGGCTGGCTACCTGGTGTCTTGCAACCACAGAACGCACCTTCCCCTTTAGGTTGTTCCACCTCTTCCTGATGTCATCCCTTGTTCTTGAGTGCTGTCGCACGGCGTTGAACCTGTCCACGACTCTCCGTCATAGCTCCATCTTCCTAGCAATGGACGTCTGCTGCACCTGTGATCCGAATAGCTGTGGATCTACCCGGATGATTTCCTCCACCATGACCCTTAGCTCCTCCTCTGAAAACCTGGGGTGTCTTTGGGGTGCCTTGGATGTGGTTTGAGTGGTATGTGTGAGGATGTGTGGGGTGAGGTGTTGTGGTTTTTGCTGTGAGGTGCATGGATGGTGTATAGGTGATGGTGTTCTGTGGCTCAAATTGAGTGGGTGCTCCTGGCTTGTCTCTCTCTCTCTCTCTGTTGGGAATCTTTTTTTTGTTGAAAGGGATGTGGATAATGTGGGTGTGTGTTTTATAGTGGTCTGAGTGTGTGGGTGTGGTGTGTGTATGTGTGTACTTTGCATTGCCCAATGTGGTGTAGTTTTGTTGGTATGCGTGTATTTTGAGTACCGCCAATGGTTTACTGCGGTTGAAAGACCGCCGCGGTGATTTGTGGATCCTGGTACTGTGGGCGTATTTCTGTTGGCGTAATGGTGTGGGTTTTGGTACCGCCAGTTTATCACTGACCTTTGGGCTGGCGGACTTGTGTGGGTGTCTGTATAGTGGCGGATTTCTGTGCATGTGTCATAATACCCGTAGCGGTATACCTCCCTGGTCAAGTATCTTGGCGGCCGTCAGCACGGTGGTAGGCGGCATTTACCACCAATGTTGTAATAAGGGCCAAACTCTTGTCATTAAGTGGCACCGCCGGATTTGCTACTCGATTTCTGTCAGTTTCGAGTAAGCGTGCTGGCTCAGGAAGATCTGAGATGCACAGAGCACAATAACGTGGGTTACAGTGTCCTCTAGCGCACCGGCAGAACGCACCGCACCCATAACCCCCTTGTGCTGCATTTCAGCTGAAACTAAAATTAAGGCAGCCACGAACGAGTGGGGGCATACTATGGCAGCAAACCCCATAATAAAATGTCTAAAATATCCAGCTATTCCCAAGAAAGTGCATGCCTTAAAACATTGGTGAGGTAACGTACGGATAGCTTCAATTTGGTCAACCGACAGATGGCTCTCTCTAGCTGAGATGTCAAGACCAAAATATCACTAAAATTTCTCTTTGGAAGCCTTATGCCATCCTTTAGCCAACTTAGTGAACAAGTAAAGGAAGTCAATCTAGCATTGTTCTAAGGTGGGAGACACAAGTAACAAATCTTCAACCTCTTAGATACATGTAGATTTTTCAGTGAAAAGCAAGGTGTGAGAATCTTTTTACAATTCTGGGGAAAAGACTCAGCACTGAGTAAACCCCCGTGGGAGTCTCTACTACATAAGCTGGCCTCCATCAAACTGAAACACAAAGAGAAACTGACTATCTTTTTTAATGGGGATGGAGAAGAAGACAGAGGAGAGGTTCACCATGGTAAATCATCAGACAGTTTCTGGGATGCAGGAAAGGTTGGTGGCAGGTTTGAACACTATAGAAAAACAAGCATTTGCAATGCAATGGGTCTCGCATTTCTTCTAGTTAGAGCTATTAGCGTTGTAAATTCCTAACTGGGCTTTTCTTGCCACATAAATTGAAAATGAGAAGTAAAACAGTTGACATAAGCAAGCCAATTCAAAGAGCCATGGCTGCCATGAGCATGAGTGAGGAGAGACACAAAAGGAAAAAGAAGTACACTTGCAGTCAAACGTATTGGCAAATGTGTAATTATCCATGTAATAGGGTCGATGGCCAAGGCGGTAACAAAACTGCCCCAAGCAGGGACAAACGTAAAGTATTTACCAACGATAACAAAGGATTTTTGAAAGGCAAGCCCATGAGCGAGTGATGGTGATGGTGTTAAAAGCCCACAGATTAATTACAATATTTGACCTAACTAGGGATTACCATGGAGATCTTGAATGAAACCATAAATGTGAGTCTTTTTAAAACAAAAAATAAGTAATTATTGGCATTTTAGGAAGTTTATACTTGTGACACATAAGTAAACCAGTACATTATAAAGCTAGGGACGTTAAGCAGTAAGGACAAACGTGGCATACACAATAATGCAGATATAAATGATCATATCCTATAATATACTCTCTGGTCTACACACAGTATTGTGTGCTGCTAAACCTTGGAAAGACTAAACACTGAGGGAAACAAGAGCAACAAGCTCATATAAACAGAGGTAAGCGTTATTGGCCCAGTCAGAGGGTGTCTCTCCGGAGCCCGAGGAGGGGAACCCTAGAGGGCAGAGGCAACAGGGGGACTAAGAAAGTCAGGAGGGTGCTACAAGAGCATACCGCATGGGTGGTTAAGGCAAGGTCCCTCCGTGTGAAAGGAGCATTGCATTAAAGAATAGGAAGCTCCTCAGGGGCCCTCTGCCTCTATAACATAAGATACAAATACAAATACTATGCACTCCGGAGTTCAGGGCAGTCTCTTGTCTGATTTGCCCTCCACTGTGGCCAGATACCTTTCCCAGTCAGAAGGCGAGGCAGGCCTGACTCTACGTAGCCCATCTTGTTCAGCCAGTATCACAGAGTGTAAATCTGAGAGCCACAGCCTTGGGGGGATGAAGAGGGCCGACTTCCAGGAAATTGCTATTCGCTATTTGGCGAGAAGAACTAGAGCCAGGTTGATAAACTTGTTGGGAGATTTACATTTACTGGTGCGGGCTGTGAGGCCCAATAAACAATGTGACAAATCCTTCGCCAGGAGGCAACCCAGTGCATCCGAGCTATGGTTGAGTAACACATCCCAGAAGGTGCTTATGGAGAGGGACTCCCACACCATGTGTTCAAAATCTGCTGCGTCAGCAGAGCAAAGGGGACAGGCATCTCCGACGCCCTGGTACATCGGAGCTATCCATTTGGGGGTGAAATAGGTGTGATGTAATTAACTGAATTGGGGATATTCAAGTCTATAGTTGGTGGATATAGTTTTAACCATACCTGTGCATTGCGCGCAGTGAACCCTTAGAGTAAGGAGCAGTGCTACAACCTCACTACGTAAAGTACTATATAAGCAGGTAATAGTCCCTCTGGCTCTGCCATGTGTGAGTAATGTCTGCAGAAAATGAGATCTGGTTCATCATATGTCCTATGCCATACCTGGTGTGAATGTCATGTGAGGGCAGTGTACAGTAAAAAGGAGCCCCGTAGAATGCCACAGTCATCCATCAGGCCCTGGAAAGTGTATAGAACCTCATCACTGAAAAGGTACCCCCATGTGGCAACCCCCACCTCTGTCCGCTGGCCCTTATCACGCAGCAACCGGAGTGCAGAGTAGCCAGGCATTGCCCAGAGAGTAAGTACCATGTATAGGAGGTCTGTCTACGATGTTCAGTGGTGCAGGTGACCCAGCAAGACGTGGCCACCAGCTTAAGAATGTTCCGGCCCCCCTCTTAGGAACCCAGTCTATGACCCCCAACAACCACCTCAGCACCTCAGTTTGAGATGATCCTCTGAACCAGTGTCCCAGTTCTGGCATGCCATCTGGAAGAACCCAAAGGTGGATCCTGACAGAAGAGGACCTGCAAAAGAAGGGGACCAAGTCCAGTTTGTGATGGAGTGCCTGGTTGTGGCACTACCCACCCTCCTGTGTATGCAGGACCAGGCCAACAGAGGAGGAAGAAGGTCAGCAGTGCAGCAGAGGAGATGAAGAGAAGTCCCAGAAGTGATGTAAGTGATGTCCCATGTCGACGGTCGATCTAAAGTTGGTTAGTGGTGCTAGAAAACCACCAACAAGCCTTGGCAAATGCAAGAGACGGAGAAGAAGATTTGCAAGGCTGAAGAGGACCAGCAGGTCCAGGGGGCTCGACCCAAGGAGGGGAGTCCGTGGTGACACTCACCAGCTGGGTGAGTCACAAGAAGAGGAGGCAGCCCCCAGAGGCAACCCACTGTTAGAAGGCACAGGAGTTGCAGTCAGGCCCACTTAGCACACCTGAAGAAGAGTCCCACGTCGCTGGAGCAGGAGGCAGGAGACTACGCTTTGCAGGAAGGAGTGCTGGAGGGCGGGGCTACTCAGGGCCTGAAGATCCCTGGGAGGAGGAGCAAACAAGCCTTGGTATCTGCATGAGTCACAGTGCACAGAGGTACTGTCCTGCAAGGGGAAGCAAGGGCTTACTGTCTCCCATGTTGGACAGCTGGTAGACAGGACTAAGGGGACCACTCCAGACCATCACCTGTGTTGCAGGATCCATGCAGTTCCAGAAGAGAGCAGATCCACGCAGCCAGTCGTCGTTGCAGTTGGTGCCTGCAGTTGCAGGGGAGTGACTCCTTCACTCCAAGGGAGATTTCTTCTTACTTCTTTTGCAGGCTGAAGCCTCGTCACCCTCAGAAGATGCACAGCTGGGGAAATGTTGCAGTTGCTGGAAGGAGCCGGAGAAACAATGTTGCAGACTGGAGCCATGGCTGGAGTTGCAGACTGTCGGATCCTGTAGGGTCCAGTTGCAGTCCCAGTGGTCAGAAGATGAAGTAAATGATGCAGAGGAGTCTTGCTGGAATCTTGCACGTCCAACTGAGGGCCCATCCAAGAGGGAAACCCTAAATAGCCCAGGAAGGGGGTTTGGCCACCTAGCAGGGTGACCACCTATCAGGAGGGAGCTGTGACGCCACATACCTGACCTGGCCACTCAGATGCTCCCAGGGGCCTCTGCCCACCTTGGATTCAAGATGGCAGAATCAAGTGGCCACCTGGAGGAGCTCTGTGCACCACCCCCTAGGGTGGTGATGGACAGGGGAGTGGTCACTCTCCTTTCCTTTGCCCAGTTTCACACCAGAGCAGGGACCGGGGGACCCTGGACTGGTGCAAACTGGTTTATGCAAGGAAGACACCAAATGTGCCCTTCAAAGCATACCGGTGGCTTGGGGAGGCTTCCCCTCCCAATCCATGTAACATCTATTTTCAAGGGAGAGGGTGTTACCTCCCTGTCCACAGGAAATCCTTTGTTCTGCCTTCCTCTGCCTGAGCTTGGTCAAGCAGCAGGAGGGTAGGCAGCAGCGCGGTCTGCCTGGAAAACCCCAGAAGACTTGTAGGAGCAATGCTGGGGGTTCTTGAGTGAGCCCCCAGAGTGCATGGAATCATACACCTAATACTGGCAACAGTATTGGGTGTATGATTCCGACATGTTTGATACCAAACATGCCCAGGTTCAGAATTACCATTATGTATTGGAATAGGTAGTGAACTGTGTCTAGTAGAAGGGTAAAATGGCATCCCCGCACTTACGAAGTCCAATGTAATGGAGCTGGAGTTTGTAGGGGCACCTCTGCTCATGCAGTGGTGCCCTCACACACAGGTACCTGCCTCTGGGCTAGGAGGGCCTACCACAGCGGTTACTTACAGTGACCTGTATTGAAAGGGTGCGTGCACCTTTTCACACAGGCTGCAATAGCATGCCTGCAGAAACATTTTGCATGGGCTCCCAAGGGTGGCACAATACATGCTGCAGCCCATGGGGGAGCCCTGGTGCCACAATGCCCTGGGTACCTAGGTACCACATACTAGGGACTTATATGGGGCACCAGTATGCCAATTGTGGGGTGTTACTCTGACTCCTGGGCTGAGATAGGGATAATCAGGGGAGTCTGGATGGTGTTCTACATCATTAGCATCACAAGGTTTGGTATGTGAATCATCATGATCGTGTCAAGTCCCTTGATACATGTCCTAAAGTGTCTCTCAAGCTATCTCAAGTAACAGTCAGGCTATGGTTTGGGTCCTTACGGTACATAGCAGAAACAGGCTAGATTTGGGACCTAGAGAAGTAGTGAGGGGTGGTGGAGTCAGCTCCACATCATTAGTGCTATGTACCATCCTTTAATGCCACTTGTCTGGCTGTGCCCACGTATGCATTGTCTTCCAGCCCCTCTCTTGCTGGCAGTGCAGCCAGTGCTGCCCTCTTTCCAGGCAAAGCCATAGGTACACCACCCACATCTCCTGCTAATGAGGGAAAATGTAGGACATCCAAAATAGCCTCCTCCTGATCTCCTTCTGACTCTGATAGTTTAGTGATTTGGGGGCAGTAGGTGTTCATGCTCTAACCCACTCCCTCAAGTGATTGATTTGGTACTGGAATATGTTGTGGGTCTGCCTTATTCTGCAAACATTAGATTCATGTTTCCATTTGCTTCTTCATACCAATTCAAAAATGTCGCCCACTGTTCTACTTCTCTTTTAATCATCTTCTCAGATTGCTTAAGCATTCTATATCAAAGGTACATTCTTCCATAAAGGACTTCTTTCCATCTTTGCTAGTGAATTCCCCACAATCCTTCTGTTTGAGTTACCTGCACATACTTTTTCTGTATTGGTGGTGCATAACATGGATGGAGTTTTGCTGGGGGTTCTGGCTGTTTAAATTTTGAAGCCCCTATTTCTATACCTCATTCACACTTATGAACACATAAAAAAGTGCCAGCCAGCCTTGTGAAGAGAGGGAAGGAAGTGGAAAGATGGTAAGAAAGGGGCCTCTTTTATTGTCTTC
Organism: Pleurodeles waltl; assembly: GCF_031143425.1. Lineage (NCBI taxonomy): Eukaryota > Metazoa > Chordata > Amphibia > Caudata > Salamandridae > Pleurodeles > Pleurodeles waltl. Next base: position 216,077,961 of record NC_090444.1, on the reverse strand, counting down.
TAACTTATCCCATAGAGGGAGAAAAATTATCTTTCACTCACACATACTGATCCCCTTGTTTTCAGCCAATTTCCGATTGCTGCAATGATGCTAGTGGAAGGGCCAGGGCAGCTGGATCAGTGAGGCTCTTGTACACACATGCTCATCCTTATATGGTCTGCCTAGGTTCCTGGCATGTCTGCCTATTTTCCCCTTCTGTACTAATGTAGACCTTGTTTACCATATACCGTGGAGTACCCTTGTACTTTTTATTCAAGGACCTGTGCCACATCTACCTACCCACCCTGTGTTAGCTCATTATCTCCTACCCAGATGACAACTGTGCACATTTAAAACACCCAAATGAGCAATTACAGTAGCAGAAAGATAGGCATGTGTAAACTTCACATTTTAAATTGGTTGTGCTAACAGTGTCAACTTCTTCGGTGGGTCAAGTGCTGGACCACACTCCACCCCTGTTCCCCTAGAAAAATCTCTCCCTTACCTTTGATTCCTGGTGTCTTCATGTGGGATCTGGTCTAGCTCCACTGCCACCTCAGGCCAAAAGTAGGCAGTTTTCAGCCTAAGGCACCACGTTTTGTGAATAAAAACTTTAGCTCCAAGCCTACTTGAAGTCTAAAACATGTTTATTAAGAAAAGAAAAGCAAAAACGTAATACTGCAACACAAATAGACCTGGCTTGACCTCTCCAAAGCTAGTGCCCATGTAATGCTGCAACGCTATCTGAATTTTACCCCCAGCTCCATCTTGACCACTGACTCCATTTTGAGCTTAGCTTCGCTTCAAACACTGTCATATTGATGGTGCAGGTATTTTTCCACGTACAACTTATGCAACATGCTTTTCTCTGTTCTCACTCTCTTTCTCACCAAGGAAAGGACATAACATGGAGGAGCGAGGGAGAGAGAAGGATGTACCAGTGAATGTTTATGGTACTGCAGGGAACAGTTCAGTCTTGGGAGCGTACCTTGGGATGTGCCCAATCTCTAAGTGTGCTCTCAACACAGAACTGGTACAGCTAGCGTTTGAACAACAACTTACAGTATGAGAGAAGGGAGTTTCTAGAATTCTCCTCTCCAGCAGGTTTAGGGCATTTAAGAGGGAAGCTTGACGACCTGGGTTAGACAGAACACTTTCCGGGAGGGGGACATCTTTGCCCGGATTCCCAATGTGGGTAGTTCTCTCTTTTTGTGGTCATTTAGGTTCATGGCTTTCAGCTGGCAAAGTGATGACGTCTATGTCACGCCCCATAATGATGCATTTTAAGTTTTTATTTTCATCTTTGTGTTGTGCATGAATATGTAATCACTATATGTAGATATATTATCCATGGTTGAAATAGTGTCTTGTCTTTGTTTGTTTCTACGATCATTATTATTCTAATGCTGTGATTATTTTCAGACTTGTACTGGTGTTGCTACATTCGACCTAAACGCTTTCCCTGAACGAACCTTGAGAAATGCCTTAATAAATTAATTAATCAGACTAAGAGTGCTGCATTGTTGGCATTCCTTTCATTTTGTCTTCTCTCAGTCTAAAGTATAGCAAAACAAATGGCAATTCTTCCTCCAATTGTCCAACATTTAGACAACAGAAGGAAAGCTCACATAATCAAAACCCAAACTTAGACTGTGGGAGCTAGCACATGCTCTGCTTTCACATGACAAATGTGCAAAGATCTTGAAATTAAGTTACAAAAAAGTCAAATAAAGATTTAAGTCATGATAACTCCTAAGGAAAAGTGATTCACTGTCAGTCAAGGTGCTGATACTGATCAAAGTACTAGTTTTAGTGAAGGAAATTCAATAATAGTCACAAGTGCAGAAACAAAAGTTGAAAGAGAGCATCAATGAGATAAGAGGCCTGAAGCAGTTAAAAGAACCAGTAAAAAGCGACATTGGAAGAACCAAAGATCAGAGTCAGGGAAAACCCAGAAAACTGAAATAGATTCTTTGGAAATAGGAATAGTAAACTACCTGTTCTAAGAGGCTAACAAATAGTTGAATTCTGAAAAGAAAGTACACATCACCTGAGTGGACCTTTCGAGCATCTATGGAAGAAGTACGAAAAGTCAAAGGAAAACGAAAAGGAGGAGGAGCTAATGTGGAAATATACAATCTCACAAACAGTTGCCAATTCATCGCCCAAGATGAGCCTGAAGAAGAAGAGCCACCTTGAATTTTGCTAAAATTCTGAATTTGAAATCTGCTTGATACTGCTGATTTTGTTTTTGAATCTAAGCATACAGATAAAAGATAATGGTCATTAATCTATGATCTGAACTGAAAAAAACATATTGAAGGCTGGTTTTTGAACCCTGATTTGTGAATTTAGATTTTTAGAATTTTTGTTTTTCCTCAGGGGAAGATGGCATACAGCAAATGCTGCAAAAGTTTAGTAAGGTTTCACTAATAGTGATATCAATAGTGTCAACTGACCTAATTTTGTGTCTTATTTCTCCAGTTGGATGGGAGTCATTTTCAAAAGTTTATTTATCTGCAATACTTCATGAGGTAAAGCACAACATTAAAACAAAGAGACAGATTAGGGAGTAGCCATGCAGAAAATGTTTATTCCAATTTATTACTAATTTATTATACACAACGGCTTCACAGCATCAGCACCCACCATCACCACCACCGACACAACCAACATCACAACACCCTCCCGCACCAACCAACTAAACACCTGGACACCCACCAACGACAAAGAAATCTGCAAAACCATGAACTCCATCCACTCAGGCTCCCCAACAGACCCTTGCCCCCAACACATTTTCAACAAGGCCAGCCAACTCATCGCTCCCCAGCTCCGTGCCGTCATCAACAGGTCCTTCAACACCGCAACCTTCCCAGACGCTTGGAAGCACGCCAAAGTCAACGCTCTTCTCAAAAAACCCAAAGCAGACCCGGAAGACCTCACAAACTACCGTCCCATTTTTCTTTTCCCCTTCCCCACAAAGGTCGCTGAGAAGATAGTAAACGCTCAACTGTCTCGCTTCTTAGAAGAAAACAACATACTCGACGCCTCCCAGTCTGGATCCCGCAAGAACCACAGCACTGAGACCGCCCTCATCGCCTGCACAGATGACATCAGGACCTGAGTGGACAAGGGCGAGACCGTCGTCCTCATCCTCCTGGACTTCTCTGCAGCTTTCGACACTGTATGGCACCAAACCCTCCGCGCACACCTTTTTGACACCGGAATTCACCTCAAGGCCCTGGACTGGCTCACCTCCTTCCTTGCGGAAAGAACCCAAAGAGTTCGCCTCCCTCCTTTCCGGCCTACATCCACCAAGGTCATCTGTGGGGTCCCCCAAGGATCCTCCCTCAGCCCCACCCTCTTAAACATCTACATGGCTCCTTTCGCAACATCCTCCGCCCCCATGGCATCACCATCATCTCATACGCAGACGACACCCAACTCATCATCTCCCTTACCAGGAACCCAGCCACTGCCAAGATTAACCTGCAAGCCGGACTCCTCGACGTCGCCAAATGGATGACAGCAAGCCATCTCAAATTAAACTCAAACAAAACAGAGATCATCCTCTTCGGCCCCAACAAGACAGCATGGAACGACTCCTAGTGGACACCACCCTCAGAGCACCGCCAACACCCACCACCCATGCACACAACCTTGGCATCGTTCTAGACACATCTCTCTCCATGACCCAGCAAATCAACGCCATATCATCCTCCTGCTTCAACACCCTTTGCATGCTACACAATACTTTCAAATGGATTCCTTTAGAAACAACAAGAACAGTCACCCACACCCTCATCAGCAGCAGACTGGACTATGGCAACGCTCTCTATGCAGGGACCACAGCCAAGCTTCAAAGAAAACTCCAGCGAATCCAGAACGCAGCCGCACGCCTCATCCTCAACCTCCCTCGCCACAAACACATATCCACCCACCTCAGATCCCTACACTGGCTGCCCATCAACAAAAGGATCATTTTCAAAGTCCTTGTCCACGCTCACAAAGCCCTCCATGACACTTGACCAGCCTACCTCAACGAACGAGTAAACTTCCACATACCAACTTGACAGCTCCGCTCCATTGACCTCGCCCTCGCTACAGTCTCCCGCATCCAACGCACCACCTCCGGCGGCAGATCCTTCTCCCACCTCTCCGCCAAGACCTGGCTCCCTCCCCACCAACCTACGCAAGACCCAGGACCTCCTAACCTTCAGAAAGCACTTTAAAATATGGCTTTTTGAGCAATAACCGGCAACCACCCCCGCTCCCTCCTACCCCCGCCACCTTGAGACCCTAACGGATGAGTAGTGTGCTTAAGAAATTATTTGATTTGATTTGATTATGGGAGTAAGTAAAGAACACAGGGAATTGTTTCAGACATACTTTTCTCCCCATTTCTGAAGATGACACATACTATCAAGTACTATTATCATATAACTTACAATGTAATGTTTTTGTTACTATTTTTAATAAGCCAGAGATTGCTATATCTTTTGGATTTCAACGCTTCACTGAAAGAACTTCCTTTTTCCAAAGGTTCTGGAACTTCTGTGACTTTTTCAAAATATTTTATGATTGCACAACCTAACTTAAGTATTAAACTGACTAAAAGGAAGTATGTGTGCAGTTTGAGTAAATAAATACATGAATGTTTTTGGGAATGTAATAAGAGGAAGAGTAAAAATGTTGAGACCGTTGAATGAAAAGAGTCTGATTTGGGAACAGTTTGAGGTTGAAGAGAAATCTAGAAATTCAGATTTGCATCCAAGATTGAAAAGGAGCATGAAAGAAAGGGTGAATTATTTATGGTATGTTATGAACCTACAGGAGTTGGATCAATTGAGTTTTTTGAAAAGAGGGAGTGTGAAAGGAGTTTTGTTGTTAGTGATGAATTTCTGATTGGTGAAGAACCAGTACCAGTGGAATTTATATTGTGTGTGGTGAGACTCCCCATTTTAACCTGCTCCATAACTGGCTGGGTATAGTTGCTACTCTGCGGGTTTACTACGTGAATGAGATAAGTGATGCTGTTGGTTTAAAGGAAGTGAACTGAGGATTTGGACGAATTGAGTTGGATGTGTTAGAAGCTAGAAGTACATCTAATAGCATGGCTATTGAAAGATTATCAATGCTTGCTTCTTACACTGCCAGTGCATTAACAGAGATCAGTGCCTAATTAATTGCTATCTGTGTAATGATTATGCAAACCTGCCTTGCACCAGACATTCTTCTTGTAAAGGATGGTGTAGCCTATAGGGTTTTGAAGGTGAGAGAGTGTTGCCCTTCATCCCAGATAGCAGTATGCTTATTAATTTGTACGTAAATAATATAACTAATGTTTCTCATGAAGTCAAAGCATTTGAAGAATAGGGCTTGTGGGAATCAGTTGGTTCTGGGTTTGGTGACACTAGAAAGAGCTTTAGAAAGGTTGGTGAGTGGTTTGACAACTTGGGAGAGGGCATTCTGTGGGTCATATAAAGACCTATAATTATTCTGTTAATTTGTGCATTCATTCTATTTTCCTTGTTCAATTTCTGTCATTGATAAGTTAGATTTAAATGTTGGTTTAAAAAGAAGGAGATGACGTCCAAGAGGAAAAGGTGTGAACAGGATATGGAAGATGGCCTAGATCGCGCCTATGAACAGCTAAAAATATTGGGGAAAAACGGAATGCAAGAGACAGAAAATGATGCAGATGGTATTGTAGAATGTTTGGGTTTTCAGTGATAATAAATTAATTGGGGGGAAGTTGTTAGTGCTTTTGTGTGGTTAAATCAAAATATTGGATTAGCTCCATGTCAGTATGCATCCGTGTATTCAGGTGTAGATTAATTGCTTTGCACACTATTAGTGGTGCATGTATTAATGCAGTGGGTTAGTGCTAAGGGGATACAATTATATGACAATTCATAATTCTGCAATGTGATGTGCTGAAAATGTAATTCTTTGTTCACACCATGATGAATTTGCAATTCCAATGCTTTCATATGGTTAAAATGTATATAAAGTTCCAATGCATTCACAGGAAAGACCAGGACGGAAGTTCCTGTAAATGCTAGAAATGTCCATCAGCCCGATGGACTCTTCTAAATTTGGCAATAACGAACCTCCGCCAGGGCAACAAAGTATGTTACTCCATTGTCCTAGCAGAAAATGGCTGACTGACAAAAATGTAATTGGGCCCTTAGTAGATTTTTGATTGTGCCCATTATTTTGCATTGTTACTATTACCAAGAGCCGTCATGGCAACAACTCTATGCATTTAAATTAGACTATTGCTGCAGCTCTCTTTACTATTTCTGTAATTTTCCAATAAACGTTCATGTATTTTTCTAAATCCCACCCTAGAACTCATTTTTTTGGTCAGTCCTTTTCTTTATTGACTGTATTTTGAAACGTTGGTTTGAACCTTGTATCTTGGATACATTGCCTTGTGATTCAATTTTAACACCGTCCCAGATCCCCCCAACATTCTGAGCGCATCTTTGAGATGCAGATTATTTTCTAGGGCCCCTATGAGCCTACACCTAAAGTAATTTGTGAGACGACAAGGAATCACGTACTGTCCTGTTTACTTACAGGTAATGGAGATTTTCTTAGCTTTAGTGAAGGAAAGTCTTGATTTTATTAAACACACGGAGGCGAGTATTATGCTAACTTCTCTTGCTTTAATTTGAACAGCAGCCAAGATAAACTACAAATCCCAGCAAACCCAGCTGGGAAACTACTGAAATATGTCATACAGTGAGTAACCAATCGGAGTCACAGATGAGTATAAACATATTGGCTGAGAGCAACAAGTCCTCTTTTCTTGCAGAGCAGTTAAGCCACTCTGAATAAAGGAACAATCAGGAGTAAAATTGCACATGCCAATAAAATTGAAAATAAAGCTTCAAAACGGTATACTATATGAACAGTCTTTTGATCAAGATCCGGGATGAAAAGGTCTTGAAGTAGAGTCCTTTTCTGAATCGAAGGAGATATGTCCATCGAAGTATCCTGGTAGGGCAAAGAAAGAACCTTAGGATGTCTGGTTGGTAGCGGTAGCTGTACCTGCTGAGAATAAAGGGAGGGTTAAACAGAAGAACAATAGTGGTGGGATAATACTCGCCTCCGTGTGTTTAATAAAATCAAGACTTTCATTCACTAAAGCTAAGAAAATCTCCATTTTATTACAAACATGGAGGCTCCTATTATGCTAGTTCAAAGCATAGAAATTACTGAATTAGCTACGTGGGAAACAGGCTTACAATAAAAGGTTCTAAAGGTTGAGACATTTGATCAATCAGCTGATTTGAGAATGTCGCCTAAACTCAATCCTGCCCAAAAGGCCTTGGAAGCCATAGCTCCTCTGGTGGAATGGGCCCCAAAAAGGGAAATGTTGATACCGGCCAGGTCCATAATCCATTTTACCCAACGGGCTAAAGTAGTGGAAGTGACAGGATTATGAGGGGATCTGAATGAGACGAGGAGTTGAGTTTCGGAAGGCTTTCTCAAATCTCTAGTTCTAGAAATATATTCTCTCAAACAAGTTCCTACGAATAAATTAGCATGATCGGGGAAATAAGGATAAAAAACAGACATTAAATTAGTTTTTGTTCTTCTTCGAACCTGAAAGAAAACACCTTGAGGAGTATACTGTACAGAAGTGACATCTAAGGCTCTTACATCAGAAATACGTTTTAGAGAAACTAGACAGAGGAGAATGGTTAGCTTAGCAGAAAGAAAGTTTAAGGATAAGAGGGAATTAGACGGTTGAGATAAAAAAAACTGTAAGATCACATTAACATCTCACATAGTATTGTACTTATGTAAAGGGGGTTTGGTAAAACGTACTCCTTTTAACAGTCGACAAATTAGAGGATGCTTGCCAATGGGTTTATTATTGACTCGGTCATGTTCTGCAGAAATTGCAGACCTGTACATGTTGACTGTTCTGTAAGCCTTGCCCTGGGCTGCCAGGGAGGCTAAAAAATTAACAACTAGAACTACATCTGCTGAAACGGTATCGGCACCCCTGACCAGACACCAATTATGCCAGATTGACCAGGCTGACTTGTAAGCTTTAGTTGTGCCGGGAGCCCAGGCTTGACGTATGAAGCTTGCAGCTTCCTGCGAAATTCCTGGGGTTCTCCAGGCAGACCCGAAACCATCCATGCGACTAACTGAAGAGTGTGGTTATGAATCAAATCGTGAGGTTGTCCTTGAGGATTCAACAAAAGAGAGGGAAAGAGTGGAAGAAGAACAGGGAGGTCTACGAGTAATTCGAGAGCTGAGGGGAACCAAGGCTGACCCTGCCAGAGGGGGGTGATCAAAAGCACCTTGGTGGATTGACGGCGTACCTGCACCAAAACTCTGGGTATCATGATGAAGGGAGGAAAAGCATAGTTGGTTTGGTTGGACCAATCCTGTTGGAAGGCGTTGGTGGCCAAAGCCTGAGGGTCTGGCCGCCAACTGTAGAACTGAGGGATCTGAGAGTTTAAACGAGAGGCAAAGAGATCGATAAAAGAAGGGACCGAATATGGAAGAGAGATTGTTGAAGATAGAAGGGTGAAGATGCCAATCGCTGGAGTCCTGAAGATATCTGGAGCACCAATCTGCGATTGTGTTCATATTTCCCGGAAGGTATTCTGCTCGTAGGGAAATCTGATTTTGAAGACAGAATTCCCATAGACTTTTCGCTAGTTCGGCGAGGGGTTTTGACCGAGTACCTCCAAGGTGATTTATATACCGAACTGCTGAAAGGTTGTCCATCCGGAGGAGAATAGAACAACTTACCCTGTCTTTGGCAAAGGTTTGGATAGCAAAGGAACCTGCAAGAATCTCTAAACAGTTTATGTGCAGAGATGACTCCTCTCTTGACCATAAACCTCCAGTGAAGAACTGAGCGCATCTTGCACCCCAACCAGTCCGACTTGCATCGGATTCTAAGACAAGATCTGGTGCTGTAGAGAATATTGCCCAGCCATTCCAAGCGTCTAGGTGGTCGAGCCACCATTGGAGTTCGATCCGGGATTCGTGATCTAGTAGGATTAGATCCTCGTATGTGAAGCCTTAGCGGAGATGTCGAATTTTTAGTCGCTGAAGCGCTCGATAGTGAAGGGGACCTGGAAATATGGCTTGAATAGATGAGGCTAAAAGACCAATTATGCGGGCAAGACTTTTGATCGTAAGCTGTGATTTGTTGAGAACCAAGTGTATTTCCTTTTTTATGTGGGAAATCTTTTGAGTCGGGAGATGAAGTGTGGCCTCGGTAGAGTCTATGAGAAACCCCAAAAATTCCATGTGATGGGACGAAATGAGGTTGGATTTGTCTTTGTTTATAAGAAACCCTAGATTCTGAAGGAGGGAAACAAACATGTCTAATTGTTGTGTAAGTAAGGATCTGTCATGGTGTAGAATTAGGAAGTCGTCTAAGTATACTATAATTTTGGTCCCTTGTGCTCTCGAGTGAGTTATCACTGGCTTTAACACCTTGGTGAAGCACCAAGGAGCCGAAGAAAGGCCAAAAGGAAGGCACGTAAAACGGTAAAATTGGTCCTTCCATTGGAATTGTAGAAATTTCCTGAAGGAGTGATGAACAGGAATGGAGAGATAAGCATCATGTAAGTCTAAACGAACCATCCAATCGTTTGTCAATAACGAATCTCGAAGATGGAGAATAGTTTCCATCTTGAAATGGCGATAAGCCACAAATTTGTTGAAAAACTTGAGGTTTATGACAGGACAACATTTTTTGTTCTTTTTTTGGACCAAGAATAGCGTACTGGTGAAGCCTGAAGGATGAGGGAAGCATGGCTCTATAGCAAGCTTGAGAATTAGAGAATGAATCTCTTGAGAAAGAAGAGTGTCTTGTTATTTGGAAAAAAATAGGGGTTTTGGAACATGATGTTGAAAGGAACGGAATAGAGTTCTATATGATAGCCTGAGACTGTCTGCAGGACCCATGGATCTGCGGTTAAGGTCATAAATAATGCCGTCCCGCCTCCCACCAACAATGGACCATAAAGAGGAACGCTTAGCTGAGTTTTGTGAACCTCTGGATCTGTAGCCACGTCTGAAGGAATGATACCTTTGTGGGTAAAACTGTGGCTTGTATTCCTGTTGGTAGGAAGTGGAGCCTCTGGTCTGGTTGACCACACCTCTCTGGGTGTATCGGCCGACAAAGCGGCTCCTGCCTTTGCTGGCTCTTCCAAAAACATGAGAGGGAAAAATCTTTTGCATGGAAGACTGCGCTTTGTCCATGGAGGTAAAGGTTTGTACATATTTACTGAGTTCTTTTATGAAAGAATCTCCAAACAGCAAGCCGTTGGCTTCTGGACCCGTATCCTTAGCGGCGAGAGTATTAAGTTTAGGATCGATTTTTAGTAGCAGGCTTTTGCGTCTTTCATGCGCCATAGAGGCGTTTGTGTTGCCAAGTAGACAAATCGCCCGCTGGGCCGAATTGGAAAGGATGACCGGGTCAACTTTCTTGCCTTCCATTCTGGCTTCTTCTGCCAAATCCAAAATCCTGGTGAGAGGGCCAGAGAGGTCAAGCAACCTGTCTTGGCAGTTTGTCCAGGCTCTGTCAACACCTTTCTTGGGATCTTTCCCAAATTTAGTAAAAAACATTATCATATTTGGATCGATGACAGGGGTATTAGTGATATTGTTGGGGAGGGAGGGTCTGGGGCACTCAGATTTGAGTCTATTGCGTACTAATTTATCTAAAGGTTGTCGTAGATTCTTTAAAACATAGTCAGAGACATGGTCACAGGGAGTCCATTCAGTGGAATTAGGGTGACGGATAAGGGACAGGTCAAACATCGGTTGACCCGCAAAATCCAATAAGGTACTTTTTGGATTGGTTTTGGATGACTCTCCCAATATATTTAGAGAAGTTTTACGCCTCTTCTCCACAGGCCCTGACCAGATCATTATGTCTGGATCATCCTTATCTGTGTCCTTATCTGTGTCGGAATCACCCATATCGTCATCTGTATCTCCCAGATTAGTGATTTGTATGGGAAAGGAAATACTGGAGGTGGACGGTTAGTTAGAGACATTTTTTGACGGAGAGTCAGAATTAACATCGACATTGTCTGTCTTTCTTTTCCTGGCCTTGGAAGGGGTAGCAGTAGATAGTAATCGTTTGACAGAGGCCTCAAATGTCTTTGAAAAATCAGAAATTGAGGAGGAGACCGCTTTCTGGACCGAGTCTTGAATAAAGGAGTCTAAATCCTCTTTAAACTGTTGAGCCTCTTCATCTTCGGAATAATTTTCCATAGCAAAGGAAAAAATTCTAATAATTTCAGTAAATTTTTAAAGAATTTAAGTATATGAGTAGCCTGCACTTGAGCAAAGTTAATTAATTCCTCTGTCGGAGAAAAAACGAGAAATATTAATAAAGGTGTGGCAGAAAGTTTTGAAGTCTAAAACAGCCGCGCTAATTAACGTGTGACCGACCGGCGGAAAACAGATGAGGGAACAGTTGGGCTGGGAAGAAAAAAGCTCACCGATAGAATGTTGTTATTGTTGAAAGCGGACGCGCTAATAAAAGCGTGACCGCGATGCCGCGAGTTGACAGAAAACAGCTGTTCTAACCCGCGTTAGGGGAAGACGCTGTCAGGTGCTGTGCCGGCTCGCGTTTGACAAGGAAAACGCTGCCGTGCACAGCGCGCGCTCCAGGAGCACACTTTAGAACGTTGGGGACGCGATAAGGATAATAATAAAACGGCAATAAGATAACTATAAACGGACCTGTGTATAGAAAGGGTTGTTAAAAGGAAGCGTACAGTAATATATAGGCACAAAGAAAAACATATAATGAAGAAAACACCAAATAAACATACTAAAGGAATATAAACACATGAGTAGAAAGATAGTACTTATCTTGACTGCGAGCAGCAAGAAAAGAGGACTTGTTGCCCTCAGCCAATATGTTTATACTCATCTGTGACTCTGATTGGTTACTCACTGCATGACATATTTCAGTAGTTTCTCAGCTGGGTTTGCTAGGATTTGTAGTTTATCTTGGCTGCTGTTCAAATTAAAGCAAGAGAAGTTAGCATAATAGGAGCCTCCGTGTTTGTAATAAAATGTTCACACTCTTGGCCAGGTTTACTCATTATTATCCAATTCATTAAGCCCATCAGATGCTCCGCACTACCTCGGCCTTGAACAATGTTTGATAGTGTTAAGTGGATGCTTTGATTTCCAGCCTGCTAATGGGGTCCATCTAAGGTTGGGTAAAACTTGCATTTGAAACGTTTCCTTGACTTTATCTACTTCTAGAAGATGGGTTTCCTAAGTAACGACTAGTGTCAAGACTGAGAAGGACAAGGAGTAATGCCTGGTTTCTCACTGGCAAACCTCAAAATCCTTAGTCACTTTTGCTTGTCTTTTTCACAGTCATTACTTATGAGGTGACCAGGAAGTGGTGGGTAACCCTGCCCACCCAAGGGTGGTGTGAACACCCTCCTAAACGCATCACTTCTTGACAATACCAAGCCACAAAGACCAGCTATTAGGGTGGGCAGGGTGGGTCGGACAAAAAAGGACTAAGGATAATGAGATGTACTGGTAAGTAACCAGCATTATCCCTACGTGTCATGTCCTCGTCCCAGTCATTACTTTTGAAGTTTACCCAAGCAAAAGATGGCCTTCACTACCATCCAGAATCTAAAAGAAGCTGAAAAAACCATTCCAACAATCAGGCTTACTAAACTTTCATCAGTGTAACATGGAAAAACATCAGGTTATGCGGAAAATACTGCATTTAATCCTTTCCCCCCAAATAATGTACCCTACATCACACACTTAATATAATAGTGTTTAACAAAAGTTTGAGCTGGGGCCCACGTAGCCACTCTACATATCTCTGACAGAGTAGCTGCGTGTAGCTCAGCCCATGAGGCTGCCACCCTTTCAGGGGATCTTCCGTGTATTCCTTCAGGCAGAGAAACTTTAGACAAGTAATATGTCAAAACAATAATAAAATGAATCCTTCTCATTAAAGTAATATTAGAAACGTGTGCCTCTTATTGACACCACCACATGTTACAAAGAAATGTTCATACTTTCTATACTTCTCAGACCTTTGAAGGTATAACTCAACTGGTGTCTTTACTTTGAAAAATAAAACAGATCCCCTTCCTTGGAAGATGGAAGTAAGAAAAACAAAAGGTAACAATACCTATTGTTCCCTGTGTATCTTGGACGTTATTTTGGGAAACAAAACTTTATTGTACCTAAATAAGTCATCATCCCCTAAAATCTGTTTTTGTTTTAAATGAAGCTTGTATAATAATGTCCCTGGCTCCCCAATCCTTCTGGTGGAAGTAATGGCTACTAGAAATGGCACCTTTAAGGGCAAGTACTTTAAGTCAACAAAAATTAATGGACAGGGGTATTGACCTCAAGTCCTGAAAACATTTCAGGACTAGAGGTAAATGCTAAAGAGGAACAGATGGCCTAGATACAGGCCTAGATATAAAAACAAAACCTCTTTAATAATCTGTCCACCAGATAAAAATCGCTGCTGGAATTGAACCCAGGTCCTCAAAAAGACCCTTATTGCAACTCACATGGCTCTTAGCGTAGTTACTGCCAATTGCTTCTCAAAACCACCTAGCAAGAATTGCAAAACTGAAGAAATCTCACACAGTACCACAAGTAGAGATTTAGAAGCACACAATACTTCAAAATTCCTCCAGTGTTTGGAGTAGGACTTCATTGTAGAAGGGAGCCTAGAATCCTGGATAATCTCAGCTAAATATTGAGGCACTTCCCTTCTATGAAGTACAATCCTTTCAATCTTCAGACCAACAGAGCCAGTCTCTGAAGAGATAGGTTCTGCACTGATCTGTATAAAAGGAAGATAATGGGACTCTCCAAGGAGGAAGAACAGCTAGGCTCCTTAGCAGGAAAAACCAAGAGTGATGGGGCCAAAACGGAACTACTACCATAAGCTCCACCGGTTCCCTCTGGACCCTTGAGAGCAGATGGGTGATGAATGGGATAGGTGGGAACGCATACAGAAGCTGAGGAGGCCAAGAAGAAGATAGAGGCATGCTTCTGGCTCCTGGTACCGAGAGAAGAACCTTCGAAGCTAAGTATCTTCTCTGGAAACAAACAGGTCTAAAAACATTTTCCCACACCGCTGGCATATTTGGGAGAACATAGGAGGGCTGAGAGACAGGGTTGAGATGAGAAGACCCTGCTTAGACTGTCTGCCAGTGTATTGTATTCTCCCTGGATGTGAACTGGTTTGATGGAAAGAAGGTACCTCTCTGCCCATGCCCCCATCCTCAAAGCCACCAGGTTGAGAAAGGAAGACCTTCTCCCCCTACTGTTCACATGATATGGCTGTTGATTATCTGTCCTGATCATCACATTTTAATTCAGAATTTTCCTTTTGATATGTACCATGGCCTCGAATATGGCTGATACTCCTTCCAGTTCGAAGTCTTTGTCTTGATCTTTGTTGACCATCTTCCCTGAGCCTCCTTGTTCCCAAACGTTGCCGCCCAGCCTAAAGAACTGACATTCGCTGTTATGACAATCTGTGGTGGAGAATGATAAGAAAATCTGCTATTTAACGATTAGTCATTCAAACACTACTGAAATTGACTCTTGATGAGGTCACTTAACTGGATAGCCCTCTCTCAGTCCATGGAAAAGGGTCTCTAAAACTTTGCTAGATGGGGCAATAGTACCTGTCCCTCAAACTTCTTCATCGATCATACTACTAAGTGATGAGTCCCATAACATGATAACTGCACCTCGTTGGCAATTATGCAGGACATGGAAACACTTCCCACTTAGGGTCAAAACAAAGACAACATCCTACCATTCACACACCATACACTGTATAGCGTGCTACCCACGTAGGCAAGCTCTTCAGCATCCCACACAGGGGTAGTATGCGCTATATAAAAAAATGCAATAAAACAGAGACCTCATATGAAGCCTTGCTCAAGGGACTAGAAAGACAAACTAAGTCACGTAGCCCTGAATCTTCAGCCACAGTCTTGCTGTTGGCTCCTTCTGTGATGGAATAACGGAGAGAGGAAAGTTGCTTTCAGCTTCGCTGATCTCTCCTCTGGCAGAAATATCATGCTAAAATCTGTCCTGAAATAGGCCTCAATGACAGTTCTATCCTATGAGGGATCCAACTTGCATTTCAGATTTATAAGGAGACCATGTCTCTGAAGACATTTCTTCATCACAATTCAACCTTCAACCACCTGCTTTCTTGGTGAAGCCAGTAGGAGCCAGTCTACCAGATATGGAAAAAGCACTCCACCCCTGAAGATGGAGAAATAGGACATCATTTTCGTAAACACCCTTGGGGCAGACCTGATGCCAAACAGCTATATTGGGAACCAATAGTTTTTTTTTAGAGCAAAACATGTGAGTAATTTCTGATGAGTCCCAGGTATGATAATGTGGAAATAGGCATTGGTTAGAACTGTGGTGATCATGAGACTTTGTTCCAGGATCAAGGGAATAATCATTTGAACCATCTCAGTCTCGAAAAGAATCCTCCTTATCCATTTGTTCACCTCTCTTAGATCTATAATCAGTCTAAACAGATTCAGAGGTTTAGTGACTACGAAGATTCTCAAATACACTCATTTACCCCCCTCTCTGATTCTGGAACTGGAATTACCACACCCACTGCACTAGGTTGAGTAACGCTTCTCTCAGCGCCAGCTTCTTTATAGCATCCAGAGGTTTTGGTGTAAGAATGATCCCAGAGTGTCTCTAGAGAAGCTGTCTGGAATCCATTCTTTACCATCTGACACAACTATGCATCGGACGAAGATTCCTCCCAAGCCACAAGGAAACACCTTTCCTTCCTCCCACAGACTAGGGAGATATTTTCCCAGCATAGTCAGGAACACTGGTTCCTTGTCATGATCCAGATTTCACCTTTTGATCTCACAAATTACTATTTCCTTTGCCCCTTCTGCCTTTTATAAAAAGAAATCTGCTGGCCAGATTGTCTTGAAGGCTGGTGAAAGGAAGATTTGGAAAAAGAGGAGCGGGATCCAGGCCCTGATGTACCACCACTCTGTCGAAAAGACTGCAAATGTTTCTTCCCCTTGGAGATCCTTTGTAACTTTTCCTTCAAGTCAATAGGAAATAACTTTGTCCCTTATAAAGTTATCCTTATGGGCACTGATTTGTGCTCTGCATCAGTGTGCCACTCCTTCAAATACAGATTCCTTCTTGCCAAGATGGTGGCATCCTCTGCCAATGCAGAAGCCTTATCTGTTTCCGAGGAGCTGTCAGATAAAACCTACACCTGATTCTTCAAGGCTTCACGAAGTTCAGAACAGTCCATATTCTCCTGAACAGCAATAAACAAGCTCTTAATTTCACAAATAAGGGACTGGGAAGTGTAGGCACCATAAACACTGGTTTTCATCTCTAAATTTGCTCTAACATAGGACGTCTTTAAAGCTGAGTCAATTTTCCTTCTATTCTGGCTTTCAACGATACTTTCCTCCGTCACAGATGATCTGCCAACTAGACTGGCAACCAAGGAATCCACATCCACACACTCCGGCCTGGACTTTTTAACTTCTTACAAAGGATAAAGCCTAGACAATAATCTAGGAACATTGATTTTGCATGGATCCTTCCAATTAGACCACATCTGCAACATGTTGGTGAATAGGAAGACCTAAGGCTCTAGGCTACTGTATCTCACTAAGAACGGGTTCAGACAAGAACACATTATGGCATACTATGGGTAGAATCTCAGGTAGCATTTTCTTATCAATGTATTTTCCTTTAAAGTCAGAAGGGAGGATGTCTGTGCTCTCCTTTTCTACTCTAGAACTGGAAATGGAAGAATACTGGTCCTCACTCAAAGGCTTAGCAGCATGGGAAGAAATAATAGAAAACACTGTCTCTATTACAATCTTTCTGATCCTGACCTCCAAGGATCTGTGTTTCTGCTCAACTCCCTTTCTATTTCTAGAGGCAGAAGAGCAAGATGAGGATGAATCAGAACACCCCCTCTTCCGGCAGTGTTTGCCGATCCAGTACACACCCACATCAATTCACCCACAAACTGACCCAATACCCAGCGGCAGTAATAACACAAATCTGCCTCAGAACAGAGAAACTGAGCCGAAATGCCCAAAAGCCATGGCTCATTAATTCTCTTACTGTGCTCATAATTAAAATATTTAGTGCATGTTTCAAGAACCAATTAAGCCTTTTAATTCTATCTGAGCCACCCAGAGGGCATTATACACATGTTCAGAGTCCCAGTTCTCATGCATGCAGAAACTAGATCAATATACATGCATGAGATGGAAAGCACATCAAAGATGTGCTACATCTGCTGGCAACAATAGGCCTGATGAGCGCGAGAACTGTTATCCATGAGGAACAAAACCCGCAAATAGGTCAATCCCCAGAGGAAGGAGGGTGCGACCCTGCTTAACCTGTGTACTCCACCAGCAACAGGTACCGATGGAAGAACCATCGAAGAAGGGGGGGCCAGGAACAAATTCCACCTCCTGTCCTGCTCGTCTTGATGTTTAACATTCCTATCCCCCGGTACCAGGCAAAAAGTAATCAGGGCGTCTTGAAGAGGACACAAGCCCAGCACACATCCTACGACCCTGTTCCTGTCCTTGGGAGGCAGGAGTTAAAATATAGTGATGTGGGAAGGAGGGAATTTTTACCACCCTATTGAGGGTGGTGTTACCCCACAACTTCCTTTTTTTCCTCTCCTGGTTGAGGTGGAATTCACTTCAAAGGTAATGCACCAATTACTTACTGTTAATTTTCATTATTCAAAGTTCTTCTCCTTGTCGTCACATTGTTTTGTTATGCTATTTTGATTTGTATAGTGAACTAATCCCCTAAGAGGGTATCCAGGCTCTTGGGCCGGTGTGTGGTCCCCAAGGTGCTCATACAAAGAGCCAGCTCTTTGGCTTCTTGTAGAACTCAAGAAGTGACGAGGAGGCTCTGATGTGTTGATGGAGATCATTCCATGTCTTGGGTGCGATATAGGAGAATGAGTTACCTCCAGTTCTGCTTTTGCAATGGGGGGGGGGGGGGAAATGTGTGCGAGTGAGATTGAGGCAGAGCATTTTGGTTGGTGAACGCGTATGCAACCGTTTAGATATTCTAGACCTGTGTTGGGTAGGGCTTTATATGTGTGCTAAAGAAGTTTGAATTGGCTGAGTTTGTGAATGAGGAGCCAGTTAAGCTTATTGAGGTGAGATGTGATGTGGGTGCAGCGTGGGAGGTTGAAAATGCGTCTTGCAGCTGTGTTCTGGGTGGTCTGGAGTCTGTGTAGGAATTGTTTGGAGAATCCAGCATAGAGAGTGTTGGTGTAGTGCAGCCTTCTGGTTATGAGTGCTTGGGTAACGGTCCGTCTGGTGTTCTGAGGCAACCATTGTTTGTAGCATGCATAGAGTGTGGAAGCAGGAGGTGCACACTGCATTGACCTGAGCTGACATGTTGAGCTTGTAGTCTTGGATGATCCCTAAATTTCTTGTGTGGTCTGTGGGTGTTGGTCCTAGTTCTGATGGCCACCAGGTGGAGTCCCATGGGGAGGTCTTGTTGACAAAGACCAGTACTTCTGTCTGCTCAGATTTGAGCTGCAGATAGTTGGTTTGCATCCAGTCTGCTAACATGGTCATGCAGTTAGTTCTGGTGGTGGTTGTTTTGTCTATCAGGGACAGGATGAGTTGGGTGTCATTGGCATAGGAGATGACAGTGATGTACTGGATGATGTTGGCAAGCGGTGTCATGTATATGTTGAATAAGGGTGGGACTGAGGGGTGATCCCTGTGGGACTCCGCATAGCGATTTCTTGGTCTCTGATGTGAAGGGTAGCAGCCTCACCCTTTGGGTTCTTCCTGTGAGGAAGGAACAGATCTATTTTAGAGCTGATCTTTGCATGCCAATATTGTTGAGTCTTCTGATGATGGTGCTATGGGAGATAGCGTACAAGGCCGCAGAGGGATTGAGCAGGATAATGGCCGCTATTTACCCTCAATCCAGGATGATTGGAATGTCATTGGTGGCTGCGATGAGTGCTCTATCAGTGTTGTGGTTCTTTCTAAATTCTGATTGAGTGTTGTCTAGAAGACAGTAAAGTTCAAGGTGGGCAGTAAGTTGTTTGTTGATAGCCTTCTCAATCACTTTTTCTGGATAGGGGAGTAGGGAGATGAGTTGGAAGTTGCTCATTTGGTTCAGGCCAGCTGTGGGCTTCTTGAGGAGGGCATTGATTTCTGCAAGTTTCCATTCATCTTGGAAAGACGGTTTGATGATATAGGCCAGGGTGGATCTATTTGGGGAGGTTCCTAGGATGTAGAGGGGGTGCATGGGTCCCCTAAGTAGATGGTCCACATGATTGCCGGTGTGTCGTTTCTGGTGAGAGTTGTCCATTTAGTCAGGTGGCCACCTTGGTCGGTGGTAGGTAGATTAGCAAGACGTTCTCAGGTGCTGGGCTTGTGTGTGAAGTTACTGTAGAGGTTTGTGACTTTGCTGGGGAAGAAGTTGGACAGGTTGTCCTAGAGTTTTTGAGAATCAGCGATGTTACTGACAGTGGCTAATGGTGAGGTGAAATCCTTAATGATTGAGAAGATCTCCTTGCAGCTGTTGGAGCTTTGTTCAATACGGTCGACTAGTGCTCCATTCATTAAACTACGAGGTGACCCCACCTCCTGGACAGAAATAAACACAGGAGAGTTCTAAGTAACTCTTACCTACTCCCTCTGTGCCATATAAAGGATAGCCTAACTACAATCCACCTGTTATATACAAGACAAGTCAAAGGCTCAGTGTAAGGGTGGGAAGATATTTAATGACTGTGACAAGGATAAGAAGGACTAAGATTAATGAAGATTACTAGTAAGTAATTAGGACATTAGCTCTATGTTCCTCGTCCTTGTCCCAGTCATTACACTATGACATGCACCACATTAATGGCCTTTGACAAGAACACACAATACACAGTAAATTATGTACACCCACTGACTTTAATGCATACTAATCCTGTGCACATGTCACTTATCAAGCCAATAAACTAGTTTACTCAAGAACTGATGTTAAAATCACCACACCAAAATTCGTATTACAGCCAAGCACATTATTCAGTCTGTATTGTCTAATAAAGGCAGAGTCTGAAGACCACGTAGCCACCCTACAAATATCTTGAACACAGACTCCTTGGAACTCGACCCAATAGAGAGCCATACTCCTGGTAGATCCTCCCTGAACAAACTCACTTTCAGAAGATCCAGGTGAACCTGCAGGATAGCAGCCTTTAATCATCTGCTTAAAGAAGTCTTAGTTGCTTTCCTCTCTTGACCTGCTCGTCCAAAAGTCACAAATAGTTGTCCTGTTTTACTGAACACTTGTGATCTGTTAAGATAAATGGGAAGAGCTCATTTAACATCCAAAGTGTGATGAGACCACTCCTCCTCCAAAGATGGAGTTTTCAAAGGAAGAGTTAACTTTAGGAAGAAAAGAGGGACCTGTTTTAATTATTGCCCCATCATCAAAAAGGACAACAACAGACCCCTGATTCTTCGTGTCGAGGTGATATCTACTAAGAAAAGAACTTTATGTGAAAGAAATTCTTAGTTAACTTCCACTAGAGGTTTGAAAGGAGGAGATTGTCAAGACTTAACTACAGTAGACAGATCCCAAGAAGGAGAAGATTTCAGCATAGGTCTCGATATAGAAAAGCTCTTGAATACTCTGCTAATTCGTGAGTCTCTGAAAACTCCCTAAAGGCTTCAATGGAGAACCAGTGAGTTTTAACTGTAAAGAGAGAAAGATTAAGTTGAAATCCCTCCACCAAAAATGGATGGGAAGAAGCTACTAGATCATGCTGGGAACACCATTTGTGAAATGTCTCACAATATCCAGAATACGTTTTCAAGGTTGAAGATCTTCTTATGACCAAGATGGGAGGGAGACCCTTACTTATTTGGTTCACTTTTTCAACCTCCAAGCTGAGAGAATCAGATGTACAGGTGGAACGCAAGGAATTCTGAAGGTAGAGGGGGCTGAAGGAAGAACCCAGGGAGGGCAAGTCTCTTGCCAACTGGGTACCAAGAGAGTTTAGGCCAATAGGGAACTATTAATATCACTTCTGGTCTCTTGTGCTGAACCTTTGCCAATGTTCTTGTCATTAGTAGAAAAGGTGGGAAAGAACAGAGCAGTTTGTGGGGTTTACCCAGCAGTAGAGTATCTGTTCCCCATGCTACTCTTTCCTGAAACCTCACATAGAACCTCTGCACCATTGTGTTGCTTCTTGATGCGAAAAGGTCTAGAAATGGAGCGCCAAATCTCCTGCAGATTGGCCTGAATATTGTGCAAGATAATGACAGGTTCATTGACAAAGGGAAGGATCTTCTCAGAAGGTTCCCTCTAGAGTTGGCTATCCATTTGATATGGATTGCTGACAGACTTAGAAAATTAGCCTCTTCCCACAGACCAAATGATGTTGCCACTGATGTACATGTGCAATGGAGACAGTGTTGTCCCAACTCACTAAGACATCCCTCTGTAGAATGAGATCCCTGAACTTTAGAAGAGCCATGCAGATCGCCACAAGTTCTCTCCAGTTCGAAGATTTCCTTCGCTCCAACCATGAACATTTCTGTAGCTCCCCAGCTGATCCTGGTGGCATCTGATGTTATTACCAGACCCTTGGAAAGGTTGTTTGTGTTCAACCACCACCATAGCGCCTGGTTGAATTAATTAGACAGGGGAACCAACTGGTCCAACACATGAATCTCTGGAGACTAGGACATGTGCCACAGAAAAGGACACAGATGAAACTGTGTTCAAGGAACTTTGAATATCTAGGCTACCATGTGACCCTGGACCGCAATAAATAACTCTGCCAGAACCTCTGAAGTGAAGAGAAGGAACTTGACTAAACTCTGTAACTGAATGATTCTGTCTTGAGGGAGAAATACCCTAGCTAGATCTGTCCTAAATATGGATTTGATTAACCTAATTTCTCTTAAGGGTATCAGCTGGCATTTGAGGAAATTGAGACGCTCTGTTATGGAGGGTGTTTTGCTACTTGTATCTCCTCTTCATGCTTTTATGCACACGCCCCATTTACCAGGATGTTGATTTGTAGTTGCTGATCATACAGGTACTATTGCTTATGTGCTATAGGCTGGCAACCTGATTATTGACTGTATTTTATATGTTTTATGTATTTATGCATTATGCACTGATGGATTGTTTTTTTCCATTGTACAGCTGAAAGCTGAAAAAATAAATTTAAATGGTTTGAGAAGAAGACTAAACCTGTTCATCACCTCCTTTGTGAGCTCTAGAATCTTCAAGGTGTCGCAAAAGGAAGGAGCATGAAGAAATCAGTTGTTGTGGTACAGATAAACTGGTATCCTCTGTAGATGAAGATGGGTCACAACTATAGGTATATTTATGAAAACACTATGGGCTAATGTTATGCTAAAAGGAACTATCATGAACTTTGTCACTGAGTACCTACTGCAAATATCAAGAATCTCCAGTCCTTCTTTGCTATGGCATGTGAAGATAAGCTTCCATAATATCTAGTGTAACCATGAAACTCTGAGATGGTATCAAAGGAGAGATCCTCAGAAGTGTCTCCATTTTGAATTTGATGCCCGGTATGTATTGATTGAGGCTTTTTAGGTCGATCACCGACCATAGCCCCTAGATGACTTCTTGACTAGCAAGACAGCAAACAATTTTCCTTCCTTCGGATGGGACAAACTTTTTTCTTCAGGAGAGGGGCAGTCCTATCTATTAAGGCTCAAATGTTGAGGGGATCCCTGGGAACAAGGGTTCAAATGGTTCCTA
Organism: Pleurodeles waltl; assembly: GCF_031143425.1. Classification (NCBI taxonomy): domain Eukaryota; kingdom Metazoa; phylum Chordata; class Amphibia; order Caudata; family Salamandridae; genus Pleurodeles; species Pleurodeles waltl. Next base: position 216,055,143 of record NC_090444.1, on the reverse strand, counting down.
AAGGTTCTGGAGGAGTCAGAAGCTCTACCTAATAACCTGTTTTGACAATGTTGAGGACTCACTTGTCTGATGTGACTGCCTCTCATTTGGAGAAAAACCTCTTTAGATGTCTGCCAACATGTAACAGAGTGAAATTCCCAGCATAGTCAGGAATTTTGTGGTTTGGAACTTGAATACAATTTCTGCTTCTTGAAGAAACAAAATGAAGATAATTTGCCTTGGAATCTGGAAGAGTAGTCAGAGGATTACCTTCTTGAAGGTTGTCTATAGGACTTTGTCTCATGCAGGACGCAGGAATCAGGTATATTTTACAGGTTTTATTCAGAGTAATAAAGCGCATCTCATCTCTACAATTTCCAACGTACAATGGCCCCCCGTTCCACCCTCACATTCCATTCCATCTCCCCACGTATTTCCATTCCACTTCCACATTCTTTAGAGACCACCGATAAATGTTATAAAAGAATACAACACATTTCCCCCCTTAACAAAATAAACAAATGGAGTAATAACCTAAAGTGAAACCAATAATTATAATGCTACAGACCAAGAACAAGGAGGATACAGCATCCATAACTACACGTAATCAGCTAACCATGAAGATCTCTGTCTAATACGCCCATCAAACTTCATTCTAGATGCCACAGAATCATCTTCCACACATTCATCCATACCACTCCTTTCGTTGCTCATTACTCTCCCAATCTCTATTGTACACAGAACTACCAGTCCCAACGAAATATCCAGCTTCATCAATCACACCTCTGGCACCACCACCACTCACATCCGCACAAATAGGTTCTACAAACCTCCCACTCACTATAGACCCCGAACTCATAAGATCTAAATCACCACCTTGATAAGGAGGACACTTTGCCAGTCTGTTAACATTCCAAACTCTGCCATCCTGTGTAACTACCTTCTTATTGAACACCTTTACAACCTTCATGGCTTTTCCAAACTTAGGCATGTCTTTTCTTATCAATCCTGGCTTTCTTACCCTAACCCTCTCTTGAATAAGAGATCGTTCTCAATTTCCAACTCCTCTCTTATCTTAAAGAAAGGAGCCACCTCTTCTAAAATTCTTTCCTTCGTTGGCCAACCCAATCTCACATAATCTTTGACTTGCCGTAACACAGAGTCCTCTTGATCTTTTTCAAACCATTCTTTCTCCTCCACCGATTTAAACTCTTTGGCTATGAATCCAGACACCACAGAAACAATATACAAATCTTCAGATTCGCCTCTATATGGCTTACCAGGGGCTTCTTGAGGTAGACGCTACAAACAATCGGCCACTGAATTGCTTTTCCCAGGCACATACTCAACGTCGAAGGAATACTCCTGTAATCTCGATACCAACCTTGCAATCCGGGCAGTTGCATTCCAACCACCACCTGGGGATAATATGCCTACCAGGGGTTTGTGACCAGTACGAAGTACAAACCGTGAGCCCCATATTTAGTTGCAAAAATGTTTGATCGCCCAAACACATGCGACCAACTCCTTCTCGATAACTGCATACCTCCTCTCCGCATCATTCAAAGTGTGAGAAGCAAACGTAACATTCTATTCATCCTTTCCAATTTTTTTGTGACAATACACCCCCAACACCATACATACTGGCATCCACTGTCACAATACACAGAGCTTTGATATTCAAAGGTCTGAGGGTAGGTCCACACGCAATATCTTTTTTATAGTCTCAAATGCACGTTCCTGCCTATCCGACCACACAAACTCCACATTTTTACGGGTTAACTCTCTTAAAGGTTCCATTTTAGACGCAAAATTCTCAATAAATTTGCTGTAGTATTCACATAACCCAGCAAAGGAAAAAAGTTTTTCCCGATTGTCAGGCATAGGTGCATCCACTATAGCTTTAACCAGAGAACTTTTGGGCACAGCCCCGTTCCCTGAGATAGTGTGCCCCAAATACTCGACTGACTCTGCAAAAAAAATGACATTTCTTAAACTTCAGAGTTAGTCCATTCCTATTGAAGACATCGCACACTTTTCAAGATGGTCTCTGTGTTCCTCTTCGTCTTTAGAATATATCAAGACATCATCCTGGAAACACTTAATAAACTTGTCCATATCCTTGAACATTATAAACATTGCCCACTGGAACACAGATGCCGCCGATGCTAATCCAAACGGCATACGTTTAAATTGGTATAGACCTTGTGGCGTGATGAATGCAGTGAGATGACGAGTCTTCCGAGTTCAATCTGGTGATAGGCCGACCTCAAATCCAACGTAGAGAATATCTTTGCTCCCTCAAGCATGCTAACAACTTCATTAATATTTGGCATGGGATGGCCATTAACTATGATATTAACATTCAAGGCTCTCAGGTCAACACACAGCCTCAACAAGTTATCTGGTTTACGAGCCAAAACAATGGGAGAAACCCACTCAGATGACTCCACTTCTTCAATGACCCCCTCTTTCACCATTTCATCCAAACTATTTCTCAACTCCTCACGTATACCAATGGGAACATTTCTCAATTTCTGCACAACAGGTTTAGCATTCTCTTTAAGCTTAATCCTATGGCTGTAATTTTTTTACTTGCCTAGTGTTTCAGAAAACACTTTAGGAAATTTGGATGTAATCCAACTAGACTTTTCCCCAACCCTCACCAACATCACTGGTTCAATCACCCTGGGGTTCAGAATTATACTCAACTCAGCTTGGTCCCTCCATCCCAGGACGTTAACACCTTTCTCAGCAACATACATCTTGATTACAGCAGTACGCCCTTTAAAACACACAGAAGTCTCCACATAACCAAGAATATTGATTGTTATACCGTCAAACCCTTCCGCCACTATATCTGAGGAGGATAAATCAGATACACCCCACAGCGACTTAAACTTTTCCTCAAAATAGCCATAAGTGATGATAGTCCAAGGAGAACCAGAATACGCCATGAGTTCCAGTTCTTGACCTTCAACCACTATTGTACACTTAGGCTGTTTCACTACTTTTCCAGTTTTATCGATGACATCATTTTTTACAGAAAGCACTACCCCTTTTTCCCTCTCATCCTGCACATACGAGATTTTCCTCCTATCATTGCCATCACCACCTTTAATATCCCTACACACTCTGGCAAAGTGTCCAGACTTTCCACATTTGTTGCATTCTTTACCAATCGTAGGGCATTGAGAAGAATTAGCAATGTGACTCAAACTCCCACACCTATAACATGACATTCTATCTATTTTCTTATTTCTATCATCCTACTTGTTTCCTGTAGTGCCCTCCAATGTGAATCTATTATAGCCAGCATTATTGCCAACAGCTCCAACCACATCCCAGTTCAATTAGTTATTATTCTCAGTGGTTTGTACTGTCCTCATCCATTTTTCCGATTGTTCCAGTGCTTTCGCCGTATTTATTACGTCCTGTAACTTTGGATCACCCATAATTGCTCTTGAATCCTTTTGCTCCTCACATGTACGATGATCTGATCCCTGATCATCTCATCAGTGATGGGTCCAAAATTACAGTGCATAGATAGACTGCGTAAACTCGTCAACAATTCATCAAACGGTTCGCCTTCCTGTTGAGTTCTAGTATAGAATTTAAATCTGTTCAATGCAATGCTCGTGGTTGGCTTAAATCTATTTTCAAGTTTGCATAATGCATCACTGAACACATCAATTTCTTCACCATGAACCATTACTTGTGGTAATGCCCTAAAAATTAGTTGCCCTTCTGAGCCTAAACAATGTAATAGAATGTTCTTCTTCCTCTCCTGAGACATTCCATCTTCATCAATTGCTTTTGGGTATGTCAAGAATTCTTCCTTCCATCTAGACCAAGGAATTGGTGGGTCCCCTTTTATTTGTAAAAACTTCGCGGGAGGCTGAAATTGCATTTTGGTTTAGTAGTGTTTGTTTGTTTTTGTTTTTTTAAATAGTTTCAGAGTAGTTTATAGAAATTGCCACTATACAGTTCTTTGTAAAGGAAATAGTCTGTAAATAAACAGTCAAGGTTTTCAATATCCAATAGCTTCTAAATTGTTTAAAATGTTTGCCACATCACAGTACTTTGTAGTAACGAACAGTCCGTAAAAAAGAAAACATGCGCTTTTTAATCGGAGTCTGCAATGATAAGCGTCTTCGGTTGCCAAGCAACCATAACATGCTTGGTCACTGGGAAAGAGAAATGAACGCAGTGAGCGTTTAAAAAATGTGCTCGCGCAGGGAAGCGTCACTGGTTGCTAGGCAACCCCAACCGCAACAGTTTTCTACTTCCCGTAACGTGGTCGAGAAAACAAAAAACAACACTGAGGGCAAAAGTATACTTGCCCGTCGGAAGACGTAGCCACGTCTCTGTATTAGCGTTGTTTCCTGAATTGACGTCTTTCTCCTTCCGACGTCTTTCTTGGGATGTCCGATCATTCGCAGGATCTATCGAACACCAGCTTCATCCGGCAGCAACAAGGCACAGGAAGCAGCATGAAAGGGTTCTCCAGACCCTCGTTGCCAAATTCTGTCACATGCAGGACGCAGGAATCAGGTATATTTTACAGGTTTTATTCAGAGTAATAAAGCGCATCTCATCTCTACAATTTCCAACGTACAATGGCCCCCCGTTCCACCCATACATTCCATTCCATCTCCCCACGTATTTTTATTCCACTTCCACATTCTTTAAAGAGACCCCCAATAAAAGTTATAAAAGAATACAACAGACTTCCATCTCTTTAATTTTTAAACAAAGAAGAATGTTCCATTTCCTTAAGAAAACAGTGGAGTTTATCCTCAAACTCCACTCCAAACAATCTGGACCCTCAAAAGACATTTTCAGGACACTGGACCTGTGAGCTGCGTCAGTGCTCTAATCTTTTCAGTATAAATTTTGTCTGGCTGAGATAGATGCTCCACTGGCTACAGCCGAGGGTCTAATAACACCAAAGGAGGAAGCTGATAAAAATTATATCTGGCACTTCACCGATTCTGGCAAATGAAGACAGTCTTTCTCCTCTTGGATCACCTGGGACAGTGGTTTTAAGTCTGCATGCAAAGAGTGTGTTGTATATGTCCTGTAGACTCCAGCCCTCAATGCTATCTGAGAACCTGTGAAGACCTTCTTTATTGAGGAATCTACCTTCTTGTCTGCTGGTTCCCTTAGAATAGAGGTCTCCAACATTTTGTGTAATAATGACCACATCTGGCAAGGATCCACTAGTGACCACCATATGCAAGATCACCAGCACTGGCCACCTCACTGCATCAGGCAGAGTTGCCAGCAGAAATGTATAAAAGGTTTGAAATGCCTTTACATAAGCTATAAATGCCAGCCACAGGATAGTGCTCCTGGCCCAAACATTATAATATTAACAATGAGCCTTCCCACATGATTTATCACTCAAAACTCAGCTATAAATATATTTTGGAAATTCTGTCATTTTTCTCCAAACATCAGCTTATGAATTCTGAAAATGGCACACATTTTGACTTGAACAGACAATTTTGCCATACATATATTAATGTAAGGTTCTGATTTAGTTGGTTGGGATGGACACAGGAGAGTTACTTGCAATTAGAGGGCTATGAGTAGCTTGTGAGCTACTTGTTGAAGAAGCCTGCCTTAGAATATTCACCTCTTCCATGGATGAATGACCTACTAAATTGTCCATTATTGAATCAACTTGGATCATATCAGGTAGAAAAGTCTCCATTTCTTGCAGAGGCTAGAGTTTTGTCATAGCCTTGGATAGGGAACTTTGCTCAGAATCTCTTTATTCATTCTTAGTAACACCTAGAACAAACTGATGAATTGGTGGTCTAAAATTAACAGGTGTGCCTCCCTTCAGAATCTGAAGATGGAAGGGGTCTTCACTGTCCGAGGAGATATCAGAAGCCGAAAGAAGCTCTTCCACAAGGCTCCATGTTAATCCCCCTCCTAGAATCGTTGTTGAAGGCTTTCAAGTTGTTCAGGATTTTACGACCAATCCTTTCCAGCTCATCTTCATCTCTATCCCTCTTGCGTCTTTTGACGTAAAGCCGATACAGTCTTACCCAATTTTGATTAGTCCCTGACATCATCTGAGATATCATGAATTGACATATTCCAACTTTTATACAGAATCACTGTCATGTATCCGTCGCAGATATTGTCTGACCTCATCTTTCTAAGAACTAAGAAAGTGGCAAGTTGTTCGGCTAATGACATAGACACCTATTGCGACATCAGTCTGGGACGTGTCTAGTTATCACCATGTAAAGGTTAATTAAGAACAAATACAGACATATAGTCAAAACAGCGTAGTCTGAAATGATGTCCTTTCACTTTATATTTTCAAAAGGAAACCTCTGAGATGTATGCCTTCATACACATAATCTATGTTGACATTCCTAATAAGGTCTGCCACATGACCACTTGTCAGGAGAAGTCGTTTGCCAAGATTATCACATGAGATTTTGCCAGAGACGGTCTCACCTACTGCCAGCGCCCTTCGAAGTTGCTACATCTCGCCTGATGCTGATAAAGTTGAGACCTGGAGGAAGTCCGCTAGCGCAGCATGTATGCCCTTCCCAGCTTTCACGCCTCCGCTGATAACAACAGCTTTTGCTGTCATCAAGGTATGCAGTTCGGTGCTTCTCTCCAAGAAACTCTGGGCTGCAAGTTGCTCTACCTTTCATGCACTTCTAGTGTAGCGCATAGAACAAGGTTTATGTTGTTAGGTTTTAGATAATACTTTAACCGTCTGAAATGTTGATTGTATTCTTGGTGTTTGCCATGTGCCTTCTTGCTGTTTTTATGATATCCTGAGTAGTTATTTTAAACTTACCTAGAAACAGGTTTGCCCTGTTGCAATAAATGATTTTAGTTAAAAGTTTCTATTCTTCTTACTGCAAAGATTGTTTGATATTGTGAATACTGAAATAGGTTTATTTCTGTTACCCCGGTGCCCCTGAACCAGTTACAGGGATTATTATTAATCCAAAAGCAATAGCTCTATTTCAACTATGTAATGGGTGGGGTTCTGCAGGGCTACAATAAGCTGTCTTTAACATTCAGCGCTGGCGCACTGAACTGAGTTTAACTGTTTCACCCGTGGGCCAGAAAGTTGCAGTTTATGCAACACTTTTAGGAGAGGAGGCCCCACCTAAAAGAGGATGATAGGGACCTAGAAAGAGAGATGTGATGCCTCTTACAGGAATGTGTACTCATTGTAGGCCAGAGAAAACTCCTAGTAAAATGCAACAGTCATCCTCCAAAACAGAAACTCTCTACAATAATTCATCAACCACAAATATAACATACCTCTAGGCAGGAGTCCATCTAAATACCCCCCCGAGAGACATCTACCCCGTGGTGGGCCAAAAATGAAAGGCTGCAGATGTGGGGAGCCCACGGACTCCTGCAGCACATGCGTCTATTCCACAACTCAGCTCCTCCGCAACTTCGGCAACTCAAAGCTGGGAGAGAAGAGAGTGGAGTGTTGCCCCTTCACTATCAGACACCAGGGAACCGGAACAAATCCACGCAACTCTGCTCCTCGGTTTTCTTCACTAATCAGGACAAAACGAGCAAAAAGAGAGCAGGCCAGGTTGTCACCAGTCGGACAGAATGAAATCCATGCAACTCCACTCCTCAGTTCCTTCACCAACCAGGAGAAGACGCAACCACCAAAGACCTACACCACCCCCATTGCAGGAAGTCCTACTACCAGAGCTCCTGCACTGCAAGGGATCACAGCTCTCAAAGCTCAGCAGGTGAACCGTAGTACCCCAAGCTTACTTCAAGGTCTGGTGTTCCTCATCCCAGAGGACAGTTAAAATTAACAAGAGGAGTCTGGGTAAGCTACCCTTTATATAGCAAACAGGAGGGCGAGAAGGGCTTATTTAGAATTCTCCTGTGATTTTTATGTCCAGGAGGCTGAGTCGCCTCATAGTGTAATGACTAGAACGAGGGACACAGAGGCATACATGTCAATAGACCCGATTCAGACGGGGGACTCCCAATTTTTGAAGTAAAAAATGGCTCTGTTTGGCTGTCTCCTATCTGAAATTGTCTCTGCTTCAATAGAAGTCAATAAGGGAAATACATTATCCAAATATTTTTTTTAATCCCCACTTTCCTCTTCAAAAATGTTGGTGTGTATGTAAAGGTGATGAATGGGATGAGCAGATGGAACGATTGGACACTGAAGATTCCTTGTAAGTAATGGAGACATTTCATTGTGGAGAGGTGGGTTCTACAGCAGGGTCCTGGTTTCTATTTCAGTTAGTTAAATAGGTTTCATAGCTCTCAGGTTGCCCATTTCCATGAGTGAGTTGCTCAGCCCAGATTTTTTTCTTTGCACTCTGGTACTTATATTACTCTTTTTTAATCATTAAAAAAACTGTGCTTGCAGTCTTCTTTTTTATTGCAAATGCTATACTACAAGTATCAGAATGAAAAGGCAACGACTGAACTGCATTTCATTAATTTGTCCAGGAAAAAAGCACCAGGTCTGCGTGGTAATATCACATATTTTGTAGCCCCAATTTGGGTGAAAACTCCTGTTTGCAGCCTAACCTGGCTTATAAACCCTAATAGAATGATGGTTTAAGTGACTCTGCATTTTTTGTGGCTGTGTCTGTGTGAGGTTTGTCAGATTTCAGGGGCAAATCATATGTCACCTGAAATATTATCAATAGGATGTTATATCTGCTCCATTTTTTGGAAAATAATGATTTACTATTAATAATGAATGTTTAATAAATAGACAACATGAGGTTTGTTTTGTTTAAAGTCACATGATAAAATGTGTGGAACAGTAACTCTGAACATAACACATGTCCCTCTCTACACAGACTTTCATTAGTAAAGGACCAATGACGATGTACTGGTGTATGTGGACTCTTGTGAACTCAAATCAACAGTTTTTAATCAATTGTAGGGGAGGGGAGTGCAGCTCCCCTTCTAGAGCCTTTACAGGCCCTGTAGACTCTTATCCCCCTGGGCCATACTGATTTCTTAAGAGGAAGGGGGTGCCCACCCTCCATTCCCAAGACTCTACGGCCCCCATAATCCAGGGCCTAATGTGGGTTCCCTAGTGCCCACCCAAGGCATTCCCAACAATGTTGATTGGTGCTGCAAGAACCGGCATTGCTCCAGCCTGGCAACAGCGCAGGTCCTGAAGTAAAACGCTTCTAGTTTATTTGTAAATATTACTAGTGTGTAAATGAAATAGAAACCCATTATAATGCCTTTTGCCACTTGTGCTTGAAAGTCATGCTCTGAAGTTACATCAGTATGCAAATTTTCAAAAACACTGTTCATTGAAGACGGTATTTCAACAGCTATGGACGTCTGGTACAGCAGTTTGGTGTTTTTTTCTGGCATTGCAGGTGCTTTACTGACCACTTGTGTGCTTTTGTTTTGTGTGGGTTTTTTGTGTTTGACAAGCGAGAGAAAAGGGTTGTGTATTGTAGTGGGAACTGGTTATAGACATGGGGCTCTTGATGTGAACGTCATGCTGTTTTGGGTCGACTATCGGGTCACATCATGCATTTTTCAGAGGCATGAGTGAAAGCCCTCAAGTACAGCCTTTTTTGTAGTTCTGCATTGTTGAATGTGCTATTCTTCTCTACAAATCCACAGCAGGAGAGCTGGTTTAGGGTGTTTTCTGTTTCAATTGCCTCTAGTGTGTTCTGCAGACACAGACTTTGTGGTGGGTGATGCTCCTCACAGCAGGGTAGTCTCCAGTGTGAAACACCCACAACGGAGGCATAAAGAGGTATGAACTACTTCCGCCTGGCTATGAACAACCACAAAGACAGTGACCAGTAAGGAGACAAAAGAAAGGTTTTACCTAAAAGACTTCTCACTCTACACAACAGAGACTGCAGCCCCCTCCTTTCAACAAGTGGCAGTGCTAGAGGAAGACTAATTAGGAGACACTTGTCAAAAAGACCTAATTGAATTTCTATAGGAGCCTTGCTTCCTTTGCCCTCACTCCAATGTCTCAGTCTACTCCCTCTTGACTCACTTCTACTGTCTGGGAAAACAACATCACTGCCCTCTTGTGCACAGGAACAAAATGGAACCCAGCGTCCTAACTCACTCTGCTTCACTTATACATACAATGCATATACTACAATGGCCACATACACAAACAAACCCAATATACACTTAGATGTGATTAGATGATGGCATAAACCTGACTGAACATTGCCAAGACGCTCTCAGCCAGTGACAAACAACTATTTTTGTGAATGAGTGAAAAAAAACTTTAATTACAGAATAGAGAAGGATGATCTTTAAATGAGACCTCTTCTTTTTTCAATGCCAACTCCCCTTATTTGGTTTACAGGCCCAGTATCAAGATTGGGATAATCCAGACCATGTTTAATAGGGCTGCTCTAGGCGTGGCACCCATCAGAATTGGGCTCTTAATGTTTCAACGATGTGTACACTCCGATTGCATGGTTAAGCTGTCTGACCTGGATATGGTGCACTATGTATAATGTTTCTTTCTAGAGCCCACATCCCCCAATTGCTTGTCATTTCAGAAAGCGTTCTGCCACTATACTCCAAAAATACTGCATGGAAAATTGACCTTGACTCACTTCCGTTTGATTCCTCTCCTTTATTTTTTTCCAGAGTGACCATCTCCTTACCTTCCATCCTCTGCATGCCTTCTATTTCTGAGTATACCCTCCTCTCACTCCTGTCTGCTTTAATCTCTGTTACTCTGCAATTGATTACTACCTCTTTTCACAGATCACAACCTCTCCTCTTTAAAACCCTAGCCCTACAATTTAACATTACTTAACCTCTGCCAGACTAACTCACAAATCATTCACCTGAAACCACCTAACCAATTATAATATAATTTATCACAAAGTAATTGGAATAAACGCATGCAATCTTTTTTGAGTGTACAAGAAAAAATCACAATAACCACTGAATTAACTGCTAATCTTGGATACCGTAGTAGCGTGCTACTTCATGTAAAGCACTTCATTGCCTCATAGGGGGTAATAAGCGCTATATAAAGACAATAAAATTGTAGTAATTATATTTTGAACTACTCACGCATGGGCCGGAGAAACTGCAGGGATGGGAGTTTCTGACAATATTGCGCTTTCAATACAGGGGCTTTTGTTCACGTCAATCAGTTTACATTACACCACGTCTTTCTAATTATTCCGTGAACAAAGCTTCACGGACAAAATCTAATAGCACAAGATAAACCGAAGGCCTAGGTGTGGTTCCTGCAACAAGCCTGGAAATTGTGTAGAAACCTTCCAGAGCCAATTAGAAAAACGTCGAGACCACCAATGAGCTCCAGGAGACACTTTTTATTGGCTCCTAACTCGTAACCAAATTGCATCTTTTCCCCCCTACTTCTGTTTTTGATTGGTTATGTTTCATCTCAATCAATGAGACATGCCTAAATAGCACTCTTCTAGGTCTGATCACCAACGCCACGCTCCTTATAAATTCAAATTCGTCAGCGACTACAACAGACGTTCCTGCGATTGTCACAGAAACCAAAGGACCAACCCACAATATTGTTTTCTGCCTGCGTTCTGTGACGTACCTTCTACCTCTCTCTGACCGCGTGATATTATTATTTTTTTATGCGTTTAAGTCCCAGGTTGAGATGACTGGATTGGCCGCCTGGCGCGCCACTCACGAATAAGACAGGGGCCAGCCTACTTCAAATTCTCACCCAACGGCCTAGAAAAGGGACTCAATATCCAAGGTGCTTTCGTGGAGTGGTTTCAGTACTGTGGGACCTAGCGTGCATATCACAACATGATTGGAAATGCTTAACAGTAGTAACGAAAGAAGAAAGTCGTTTAGCAAACAGTTTAGGGAAATTATACATACTAATAAGCCCTAATAAGTAGATGGTATCAATTTTATCTTCGAATTTGGAACGCTTTACAAATATGAGCACGTTGTATTATTATATACATATATAAATAGTTATTTTAAGTTATTATGTTTACTTTTAATTATATCTTTCATTTAACAACATGTTTCCTCCGTTTCTGATCTCGATCATTGACTCGTTAAAGATGGCGCTTTCGCGGGGGAGAGCAGTGGCTACACAACAAGGAGCTAGTCCGCTCTCTATGTCTACTTCGCGGGGCTCTACTCGGAGTGTTGTCGGTTGGGGGTGTGCTCGAGCCCTGGGCCCGATCTAAGGCGGTTGTTAACTGGGCAAGGGGTTGGGGACTAACGGGAAGGGGCAGGAGAGGACGCCCGAAGGATCGGGCCTCTCCACACTGAAAAGCGGTGTCGGTTCAGGCCGTTCCAGCAGGGCCAGAGCCAGCAGCCTTCGGGCGGACATGAACGTATCCCGCGGCATGTGCGGCGCGAGAAGCGACAGAGAGAAGGGGGCGGACAGCAGTTTTTGAGTGCCGCACCCGGTTGGTGTCTGAGCTGCCCGCACAGCGCAGCCATGTCAGCTATCTCTGCAGCGGAGAAGGTGGACGGATTCACGCGCAAATCCGTGCGCAAGGCGCAGCGTCAGAAGCGCTCCCAAGGCTCATCGCAGTTCCGCTGTCAGGGCAGTCTGGTGGAGCTCTCGCCGCTACCGCACCTTCGAGGTGAGAGGGGGTGTCATGTGCGGGTACTGTGCAGTGTGAGAGAGGAGGCTTGTAAGTCGCTTCCGCCCAGTATAATTGTACGCCCTCTCTCCTAACTGGCAAACTTAGGATGTCAAGTGCGATTGGTTTGTCCAGTTGTGTCCTCTATTTGTAGTTTACTGCCCCTCTCAGCATCAGTTCCGGCCTTTCATTTTCCAAAATACAGAAAGGAGCAGAACTCTGATCTGATCAACGACAATTTGAGGATCGAGTAGATTATAGACGCGACGAGAAGCACGCAATCCTGGAATCCCCGATTTCGATTTGCGGACCAAGAGGTCTATAAAGAACTAAGCAACGGGACAAACATTTCTCACTGGCTGACAACCCTCCGACATATTTCGGGTTTTGTGATTGAGCGGGCGGGGTTGTCAAAACAAGTGCCGCTGTACAGGCGGACACAAAGTGTTCTAGATACCTTTTCTCTCCTTGCATGTGTATATCTGATTTGCTGCTGTCCTGGTGCCATGTTCGCTCTTCTGCAGTCTTCCTTTTCTGTCCCTGTAGATACAACCAGGCCAGTAACACTATGTCCTCGAGATTACCACAGCCGGTGGCCCTTGTACTGTACATTCCTATTGGTCCTCCTGGGTGAAAGGTGGTTCTGCTTAGAGTCTTAGTTTTGAGGCACCATGGAGTGTGGACGATCGCCTTACTTGACATACTTAGTTGGTGCCTGCAGGCGGTTTGTGAAAAGCGTGTATGTACTGCTCAAAGAAAGGCTAATATCGTAAGCGCTTCTTTAATCCCCAAATATGGTTGAGTTCATAGCATGCATTATAACCACGCTTTATGCGAATAGGACGAGTAATGACAGACCGTACTGAGTCAACCTGTTTATTTTATTCGTTCACGAATCTGGCAACAGCTCCTGCCACAATATGAATTAATAAGGTGTACCCTAGCCATACTTTGACCTAGCTGTGACTTTTTTCCAACGCAAGAGGTGCCAAACACTCATCAGCCTGTCAGTGTGCTGGTGGATGTCCAATTTCTCAGAGTTGTATGTTGATACATTGCTATAATCTAACAGCTGTCTAGGATACCGTGTTCAATAACACCCCGCCTGCTCACAGGACCTCGTGAGAAAGTTCATAGACTAGTGTTTGGGTTCTTTTGATTGACTGGAACAGCGAGGCACACCTTATTTGCATGTTCACCACTGTAGATGCTATTATTATGCTTCCACTTGAAACACGGCCTTCTATAGTGGCGATTAGGTCACGTGCTGTGTTCTTGATTCCTTTTACCTCCCCTTATGTTGCCATTGTAGACATCACAAAAGCAGTCTTTAAGTCATCGTAAATGCACGTTGAAATTTCCGGTCTCAACAATGCTTGGGGCAGTCTACAGATCTCATATAACGTACTGTTTGATGAGAGTTACATCAGTGTGATCGTTTGTATGTGAAATCTTGATGTACCAGATCAGCTAAGATCCCTGTTCCTCGACATACATTGAACCGTGTGTTTTATACATATTGTATTGATCAGCCACGATTTGCAGTTAGGCCTTCTAGCCCGATTTCAGTTTATAGAACGCTGTTAGTATATCCAAAGGGCAAAAACTGTAGAGCACATGCAGTCTAACTCATAGGTCAATCTCAGCCCCCCCCCCCCCCTCCGAAAGTTAAAGAAGAAACGCTAATGGCAATAATGCATTGACCTCCCAGACCAGCAGACTCTGCCGTAGTAAAGATAATTTGCAGGTACTGAGTTAATACTGGGTACGGAGCCATGTTGTGTTAAGCTAATCAAATATGTCAACTCTCTAACCTGATAAGTGACACAAGATAGGCAGCGTTCCCATGGAAGAATGCAGAGGGCACCAAGTTCCTGCATGTGCTGCGGATGTGCAGCGCGTTCCCGTGGCAAGTAGTGGTAAATACTGTTAAAACTCACGTTTGCCCAGCAAAGCTCGGGGTTCTCAGAGAGGAGGCGAGGCATTGGACTGACAAGTGTTCTTAACCAGTGGTTCGATGGTGACTTAATGCTGGAACAGCTGGGCAGCCACGTTGGGAAGCGCTTCTAGTAATGAACCCAGCATAGTTTTTTGTTTTTTAAACGTCTCCCCACAAAACGAAGGTTCTTAATTTTCACTGAGAATTTAGTGCACATTCAGCCAGCACCTCGTGTTTCAATTTTAAGTGGGAAAGCGGCAAGAGACTTGTCGATTTGGCCTTCATTTCAACATGGGTAAAACTGCTGAATGATCACACTTGGTATTTTATGCATTCCTATGGTATGCGTGAGAGAATGAAAGCGGAAAATGAACGAATAATTATTTCCTGACTCGAGAATGGACTATCACATTTACTTTGAAAACTGTATAGTTACTGGACTTTAATTATTTTTTGTATGGATACGTGCATGTTTATGGCTAGTTGTCAGTTGTCCACACTTCATTAAGGGCAACAACTCTACCCTCTTCGTTACATTATTAGTAGTAGCGGGATCGGATGAGTTTTGAGTTATCTATGTTCATCTGAATAGAAACAAAACACATGAGGATTGGCTGCTTTATTTATAGCCGATGGAAATACCAGCTTTTATTCATGAGATGTTTTCTTTCCCTGCTGTAATTATATTTAGTGCATAGTTGGTTGTAACTAATTGTGGCTCTGATGTGCTTATTTGTAGTCTTGAAATCTGTGGGCTGAGGCGGGGAGCGGAGTGTAGGCTGTGCCATATAGCTTGTTGCACAGAGTTAGTGTCCAGGCTATATTAAGATTCTGCATGACTGAAATACATCCCATTCGTGAGCTGCGTTTGTAGAAACCAGACCGACAGGCCATCTCTTCTTCACCCAGGCTCCTAGACACAGAATCGTTTTGTTGCTAAAGGTTTTGATCGCAGTAAGGCGCTGGCAGAAACACTGCAAAGTTTGGCCTTCCATTTACTGTTGGCTTGTGATTACCTTTTTCTGATGTACTCAAACTTTTTGACAAATAACACTAGGCAAGAGATTATTGTAGCCTACAACTCACTCTAATTTTCTTGTGAGCTAGCGTAATGCTTTGTTTTTACTGCACTTTGAAAATGTAGACACAACAGTAGTAGGCGCCGCAGTTGAAAATCATTTCGATTCTGAAACGTGTTTTAATCTCACAAGTTATTTTTATGGCACCCAGTTTGAATATTTTAGTCACAACTTTGTTGGCTGATAATGAAAAATAGTGGGAAAACTATAATATATTAGCTACATTTTATATCGCCAGTACATGCTTTCAGAATATATAGCATGTGGTACATCGCTTTCAGATCGGTTTCCTTCTAAGACCAGTCCACTTAAAAAATCCATATTTTACAACTGCTCTAAAATGAACTTCTCTTGAAATCCGTATTTCATTGTATAAAATGTAGCCTATTTTTAATACACAGGATTTATATCCGCTATTTAACGTACATAAATCTCTTGACCTCTGAAAGCTAATGCTTTGTTCCTGCAAGAAACCCAACATATATTATGTAGATTGGAAATCTCAAAAGTAAACAAAAATTGAAAAATTAGCTTTTTGTAGAAGGCTTTTTGCTGCCATGAAAGTAACAAAAAAACTCTTTCCAGATTTATCCATTTCTTGTTTGTGAATGAATCTTTGCATCTAGGCTTCAACTGGTTCCAAACTAATACAAGGTTTTGCTTTTTATGCTTGAAGCAGCTCCATAACAGGAAGCTCATCCCAAATACCTGTGATGAAACTTTAGAATGCTGCCAATTCTCGTCTCCAAACTAGCATTAATGCTAAGGACATGCACTATTTTGTCAGGGCTTTGAGGAAAAACCCTCCTCAGTAGTTATATTGATAGTCACCAGGGTTGTGGAATTCCTGTAGCCTGGCTCTTTTGTCATATTGTTTGGGGTCAAGGACCACAAGTATTCACGTTTATTTTGTTTTTAGGGACAAGTAGGCCCTGCAAGTCAAACTGCATGTCTGCCAGTGTACTACATTATGGATCAGGGAATGGCATTGTCTGCAGTTAAAGTAATAGTTGTGTTCATATGTTCATGCTGTTTGAACTTGTATTCATGGTTCATTAATCCAAAGCCTTTCTTATTAGGATGAGCACCATAAGGAAATCTTGTAAGCTTGGACTGTAGTACTGACAGTGGTTCCACTGTAAAAATGTGTACACACGTTTGCAAAGTTTAACAATGTGAGGCTGCATATAATACTCTTAGAATGCTCGCTGATTAGATGCAGATATCTATAGATGCTTGAAAGAAAGATAGACGATCATTTGCTTACAAAATAAAATGTTCACAAAAAATACAAGGAAAAAACGTTTTGCTAAACATCTGTGGAATTTTAGGTACTATTTCTTTGAAGCATCATTTAGTATAACTTTTGATGCATGCTAGTAGTTACAAAAAATATTCAGAATAGAAAGAGAGCGGGATGGAATTTTAATAAAAACAGAAGGTCTAGGTTAAATCAAGACCTTCATAGGGGTCCAATTCTTCAAGAAAGTCACAAAAGTTCACCTATGGTACATGTCCCCCCTGCATTAGTGCAGATTTAGGGCTTTCATGAATTCACAAGGTTTCACAGCAGTAGGCCAGGAAATTGTACCCTTAAAAATATTTGTGAACTGCATTTTAGCGTGAGCAATTATGCATGTGTAAATTTAGTCATGCAAAACTCTGAGCGTTTACAAGTTCACTTTCCCTCCAACCACGTTTTTCCCAACCCTGGAATAACTTTTACTCCTGCCCTTGTCAGGAGTACCTTTTCAACCTTTTTCAGTATGGAAAAAGATTAGGTGAGAGCTGACGGAAACCCCTAAAACATGCAAGTTAGTAGGTTTGCACAGACGCAAAATGACATTCCAAGCCTGGAAAGGCTGCTTAAGGATACCAACAGCCCCAGTATGCAGATCTGTGGAAAAGGTGGCAAAGTAAGGGAATTGCTAGAATTCAAAGCTTATTATAGTATGAGCCCTGGCGTATTCAGAGAAGCTAATATTAGAGCTTTTGTGTAATGAGACTGCGGTCATAATTTTTTACAGGATAAGTAGATTTATGAAGCAAGCTGTCCCATAGACAAGTAGATAGTTTATTAAATTCCATGCCCCTGCTTAGTCTATGGCTGTCTGTTAATGTTGTAAACCACCACAACCATCTGATACATATTTTAGTTAAAATATTGCCTTGATATTTTCCTCAAATCAACCATCTAAAGCAGTACGTTTTACAAACACTCTAATAAAACTAGAAAAACTAACTTGAAGTTCATATGGTGACTACTATTGTGATGAAGAGATACTTCCAGCCCTATTTTTGAAATGTAATTTGTTTGGCTTTTGTCACATTATTGTGTGTGTGTGTGTGGAAGTGGCTGTTAATATCTCTTCTCCACTGTTCATGTGCTCCTTGATGCTTGGGGAAAACTTGCTTGTCTTTCCAGTGTTCAGTTTTGTGTGGTGCTTGGACTTTCAATCTTAATTTATTGAGGATTCTGCTTTTGTATTCATGTTTCTGTTTGTAGATTTTTGTGCAGATGCGTTGTCACTCTGGTTCATATTCATCTGATAGTCCCTTGTGGTAGTGCTCTCGCTGCCAATGTAATATTCGTGTTGTTAGTCTTTGGTCAAAGAAGGCATGTGTCATTTTCTCTTTGGTGCCTGGGTGTAGGTTTTATGTTGCATGAATAGTGTGGGTGGAATATATCATTCTCTATCTGGTGTTTCTAAGCTGTTGAATACCTTGTCACGTACCTTTTGCTGTTTTTATTGTTGTAGCAATTTTGACTCAACAATTACTCCAAGGTGTCTTTGTTTTGAGTTTTTTTGTTGATTCGTTTGGTGCTGTCCTATGCATTTTCAGTGCTTGCTTACAAGCACTGCTTGACTCTGCTTTCCTATCCCTTTCAGATATGAAGTTTTGACCAGGTGTTTAATTCCTGCTATTATGTTTAGAAACAAAGGAAGTGAGCCAGTTTTTCTATTGGTTAGTTGTCGCCGGGACCCATGGTACCCACGGTTCCTTTCAGGTGCCAGCCAGTCCTTCTTTGTATCCCGCCAGAATAGTGTTGGGCAGGTCTGCCCTTTGTGAATTGTGCTTAACCGTGGAGTTTGTTGTCTTGGTGATGCAATCTTCTAAATCAGTCTTTCCTTCAGCAAACCATACTAAGCCTGGATGGAGCTTCTCTGTATGATATATCTTGATTCTCCTCATGGTCCCTTAGACTTTATACTTGTTATGAGGGACTGTTTGACCTTGGGTGAATTGGCTGGCTGAATTCTGCATTTATTTTTATCAGGTACATTAAGTTAATTAATTATGAGAACATTCCATGAGTTCATGGCATAAGGTTTTTGTTCAGGCCCATTTTGTGGAGGTGGATGTCTGTCTGGTTTTGTAATCTGAGGATGTAGATGAATTGAATAAGTAAAAGCTTGTGCCAGGCTGCCAAGTGGCGTGAGCCGCGGAACTGGTGAGCTTTTGCTAAATATTGTGGTATTTCTGAGTGGTTAAAGCATTGTGACTTCAGATTACTGCAGTTTTAGCCATACAAATTGCTGTTTACCATGCCTTTAGGCGAGGTAACCCAATTAGCTGGCTCAGCCCTGTGCACCAGGAAGAATGAAATGTCCTTACAAGGGAGAGATGAGTAATTATGAATGTCTTGGTGCTGAAATCTATTTTGTTAAAATCATGGATCATGACCCTATTATTAGTATGCCCTAACTTTCTCTATTTTGTGGTCCTTGATAGAGCATGTAAAGTTTACCTTGTAGTGGTAGTTGAATTTTTCGTGTTGACATTGCTTTTCTCGGTGGCTGTCATTGGTATTTGGTGATTGTGATTACTGAGTCTTCAAGTGCGAGCCCTAAATATGGTCTTTGGAAGTGCTTGCGCCACGTCTGAAGAACAGGTTGCCAGGGTTTGGGAATTATGTGCAGTCATACGTGACTCTTGATAGTTGGAAATCCTCTATGCACTTCTTTCTGTACCTAAACATAATGAAGAATTTAGAAAAATACATTCCTTTCTGAGTTTATGATAGCTTAAATGCAGTGATGCACTTGTTGAGTGGACACCTTTTTAGGTCTCACCTGAAATGGCGTTTGCAAGATCTTTTTGTGAAACATTAAAAGGGCTTAGAGCTGCCTATTACTTACCATTGGTTGGCTTCATGGCCGCTCTTATTTACTCGGTTCTGATTGTTCAGTGGGTGCCAGTTTCACTTAATCTTCATTTGGTTCTCGTTCCCTGGAGCATGGACCAAGTATTGATTGCTTGTTATATTTTATTAGTGTCTTGCTGCTTCTGCTCGCTCTGGGATTGAGGGTACTTATTTTTCATCTAATTTCCCCTCCCCCCCCCCCCCCCCCTTCCTCCCACGTCATTGCTTGCCCCCTGTTTGCTTTCCCTGCTTCCACCCACCCACCCGTGTCATTATGGCAAGTGTACATCCCACTTTAATCCTCTAAAATAAAGTTGCATGACCGTTGTCTTATTTTCAGACTAGGCATCTATCACTTCAAAAATGGGACTTTCAGGCTCCTAAATCAGACATAAAAATTTAAAGCACAAGTTCTGACATTATATGCTACTTACTATGCCTTCGCCACACGCATTTCTCATGTTGGTTAAGTAGGCACTAATCTTAACATCAGTTCTGTTGACCGACTTGTACACTGACCTCTTAAAGAGGATATAGTGATGCTGCGTTTGCAGTCCTGGTTCTCCTTGTGTGTGCTAGCATAAATAGCTAGATTTAATAAGAACGGTGGAGCAACATTTTTTTGTGTGTGTACATGCTTGAAACGGGTGAGGATGATATTCTAGTGCCCTACTGCTCATTATACCCCTTAAGCGTTCAAAACGCATTAGTATCACGTTGCAGGCCAAGGAAAAAAGAATGTTTTTGAGAGGCGACTTCGGTGGTTTCAGTAAACAAGGGCAAGGCAGCTTCAATGTTAAAAGGGTTGCGACCGAGTACAGAGACTAAAGCAGCTTACCTGAGAGACCTCTGAGCGTTTTTGACTGATGCTGGTGATTAATTTGTCTATTTGGTGCCTCCTTTACAGGGCTACGGTCAGATCATAGGATGCCCTATTCTGAACAAGCGTTGGCAAAGTCAATAGGTCTTGCCGCCTTAGCAAGATTTATTGGCTTTGTCAGTGTGTGTGTTTTTTTTTTATTTTTTAAAGCCATGGGTTCAGCAGCACACCTGCCGTGCAACATAGCTGAAATTTAAGAAGGTTGCAGTATGACACAGTAAATGTTGACTGTCATACAGCTTTTTTTTCTTTTTTACTTTGAACAATGCTGCATAGCAGCCACAGCGCTGTACAAAATGGCTAACAAGCATTGGCAACGCCAGTTAGTCTCACCTATCGAAGAGCTATTGGCTGTGTGTTTTTTGCCATGATGTACACCAGTGTGGCTACTAATCAGCATGGCTAAAAGTTAGTGGCATGGAGTGTCGTAGAGTGGATTTGCTGGAGTAGTATCATAGAGGGGAGTAGGGGGAGCAGACAGTCATAGTTGTGCAGAGGAGTTAGAGTTTAGTGGTCGAGTGGAGAGTGTTGTAGAGTACAGTGTTGTGGCGTGAGGTAGAATAGGGATGTAGAGGGTAGGAGTGGATTGAGATAGTGGGGTGGATTTGAGTGGGGTGGATTGAAGTGATTAGAATGGGATGTGTGGACTGGAGTGGGGTGGGGTTGATTGGATTGGGGTGGGGTGGGGTGGAGTGGAGTGGAGTGCAGTGGGGTAGAGAGGGGTGGATTAAAGGGGTCTGGAGTGAAGTGGTTGGCTTGCTGTGATGAATTACAAGGCTGTAAAGAAGAGTTGCACACAAGCCAACAAATGGTAAACAACTGGCAGGCTCCAAGTCCTTACTGTTAAGAGTCTCGCAAGAGAGACGTATGCACGAGTGCATGCTCTCACAGGCATGGCCCTATAAAACATTCACAAAGGCAAATAGTTCAACTGTTTGGCTTTGTGAATGCTTTTTTGCCATGCTGTGCAGCATAGTTGAAAGTAAAAGAAGAAAAAGCGCTATCAGACAGCCAAAACATTGACAAAGCCAGTAAATCTCGCCTAGGTGAGACCTGTTTGCTTTGCCAATGCTTGTTGATACACTAGTAGTGTTTTCTCATCTGCATGCAAGGCAGGAAATGCTACTCTATTGGCTACTCTAAGTTGTTTATTCTACATCCTTTGGAAGTGCCAGGTGTATCTCCTACAGCCCTGCTGGTTTCTTCCAAGAAATTCGTTTTTATTTCTTTTTGAGATAACATTCAAACTTGGTAACCTTAAACTTTCCACAGGGGCTAACTCCTATTTCTCCATTAGATCATTTTAAGACCCATCATCATTTGATAGTTCTGTTATCATCAAATGGAGTGTAAGTGAAAACTTTAGTTATGGTCGTAGAGTGGGTGTACATTCAAAGTGCAGAACAGATTTTGTTAGAAACCAATGACGAATGTTGATTTGAGTATCATTGACAGTGGAAGACAGATGCTGAAAATTAGTTTTCCTTTTCACCCATGGAAATGTAAAGTATGTTTTGGCAAAGTATACATTGTCATCATTCTATTTTTTTTAATCTAAGACTTTAACAGGTGGCAAATTTTCAACATGTTGACTTTTGGCTTGGGTGCCTTCTTGAATGGTCAGTGGTACCCATGTGCTGCCTTATTGGGCCTTTCATCCTACTACTTTTCACTGTTAAACCTTTGACAGTTTTCTTTCACGATTCTCCGGGTGGCAAAAATTGTGTCATTGTTGCCTCATTTCTTGTTTGACTGGCAATGCATTTTATTCGCCCTTTTACACCCCTCATTGTTCTGTTATCATTGTGCGTTTTATCTCTTTTATATAACTTTGTCTACCAGGCAGCTGTGAGGTGTTGAAGACTGGCAAAGTGTTTTGCTTAGTGTGACTGAAGGTTAGGCTTAACAACTCGCTCCTCGTCTTGTGCCGTTTTTAATGGCAGTCTTTGAGCTGTTTGTTTCTCTCATCTAACTCAGAATATGAAGATTTATGATATCTTCCTTATTCATGTTTGTATAATTATATTTGGCCTTAATTGTGATCTTGGGTCTATGACTTCAAACCTAGACACTATTATTCTGCACTATTGAGTTGGATAGCTTCATTAAAAAAAAATTATATATGCTTTTTCTGTAAGGCTACCCTGCCTTGTGAGATGTAAATGTGTTTAACTTGATGTTAATTGCAAGTAAGAATTTTGTGACAATATTTACATTTTACCTTAATAAATGGTAAACATACTTTTGTTTTCAACCTTTTGTGTGTAACCCAATTTGACTACTTTCGAACCTTTTCGTAAAATTAGTAGGGCCCTAAGAGATTACGGTTGTTTCTTCTCCAATGCGATCTTGGATCATTACTTTTCGCCACCTACTTTGTTGAGCTCAAAAAGCCTTCTAGGAAATATTCCTGAAATAATTAGGATAATTAGAAACATCTTTTTGGAGCAAACCATTGTATTAAGATAGATTGATCTCTTTCAGTATTGTTCAGTTTTCACTTCTAGTTGGTCTATTAACAATTTAGGAACTCCTTGTTTATTAATGCACTAGTAGTGGTAGTGAATGTTTGTTTATTAGTTCATAAAAACCATAAAAGGCAAAAGAAAAAACAATCTGACTGAGTACGGTACGGAATGTCAACGTTAATACATTCACTAAAAAGAAACAAATAAAGTGCAACGTTTGGCAAAACGTGCAACCAGACCAATCATTTATGGACAAGTATCACAATATAAAATAACCGGCCTAGTTTGCACAGTTTGACGACATTAAATATAAGCATGATGATATACAGCCCAAGTTCCACACAATCCATCATGGCTCATGTACAGTTCTACCCGGTTATCAGTATTGGTGTAACTGGAACTATGTGCAAAATTATGCAAAAATTGAAAAGGACATGCTGAGAGATCTACAAGCCACACAATCGACCACGGATGGTGTACAATTCGATGTAGATTGTCAGTATTGGTGGGATCACTGACAAATACAGTGTACAAAATTATGCAGAAAAGGGCAAATAAAGTACTCTTCATTTAAAATTGCATATCGGGGTGCTAGATGATTTGCTGAGCTAACCCTTATCAAGATATCCAGAAACTGACCTGGCTAGTTTGCAATGCATGGACTTATACAAATTGTGCAAACAAGCCAGTGTATAGTCTTAAAAACCTCAAGACATTGATCTTGGTATCACAACTGTGACAACGGTCCGAGCTACTGGCTGGCCAGATTGTTGTGTGCAGACTTACGCTAAAGGTATTATCCAGGGCCTTCTCCATTATTCATCTATAACAGTGTTCCCCAACCCCCGGGCCGCGGACCGGTGCCGGTCCGTGGATCAGTCGGCACCGGGCCGCCCCACTGTGGCGGGCGGTAAATGTTTGATAATTTTTCCGTGGCCCGCTTGTCACACAATGGGACAAGCGGGCCACGGAAAAATTATCAAACATTTACCGGTCCGCGGCGATAAAAAGGTTGGACAACACTGATCTATAACACCTGGTGAGTGATATAAAGATTTCCAGACAATGTAGCAGTCTGAGGTTCTGCATCATATTCCTTAGGTCAAATGACTCAATAAGGGCTGGTCTACAGGATCTGATCTTCAGTACGTTAAATTCTTTTTTTCAGCATACTTACTCGCTGGTGGGCTGAGGTTTCTTCTCCAGTGCGATCTTGGAGCATTACATTTCGATAAGTACTTTGTTGGGCTCCAAGAGCCTTCTAGGAAATAAGCCTGAAATTGCCGGAATAATTAGAATCATCGTTTTGGTGCAAACCAGTGTCTTAAGATAGATTGATCTATTTCAGTGTTGTTCAGTTTCCGCTTCTAGTTGCTCTAGTAACATTTTAGGAATTCCTTATTGTTTATTAATGCACTAGCTGTGAACAACCAAACAAATGCTGATGGAACATAGCACCCCTTGGAAGCAAGAACTTTCCCAAGACAGGATATGCCTTCAAAATCGATTTCTTGACCGCTGTCTTCGGCTTGCACGCAAGCCTTCGGGTAGTGGATCTTAATGAACAGATATCATTGCTAATTGACCTTTCTATCCATGGGTACTAAGGCAATTCTTTAAGATTAAAAACTAACCTCAGTGAGCTCCTTTGAAAAATGATGGAATTTATTGTGCTCCGTTAGAGGTGCAGATAACATCTTGTATGCTAAAACTGCACACGCACAGTGCTTCCGGCTCCATATGCCTTTGGTACTCTTTGGATAAATACCTGCGGAAAAGCAAACCACCATAGGTGCT
This sequence comes from Pleurodeles waltl, assembly GCF_031143425.1. Lineage (NCBI taxonomy): Eukaryota > Metazoa > Chordata > Amphibia > Caudata > Salamandridae > Pleurodeles > Pleurodeles waltl. The sequence goes on along the minus strand of NC_090444.1, from coordinate 216,030,258 downwards.
CTTTTGAAAAAAAGGTTCCTAAAGGTAGGGGTGGTTGTTGCTTACTGTATTCTACTCTACTGCTCCTACCAAGGTAATTGAATATGGGTGCTGGTGGTCCTGTTGGATTCCTATAGTGTAGCCTATCCTACTCTCTCTTTTCCTATCTTCTTTCTTTGTTCTTTCTGGGTTTGTCTCTTCCCCTTTTATTTCTCCTTTTTCCATGATACGATTTACAGATATCTTGTGTGCTTCTGTTATATAATACTGAGCACCCCAATGTCACAGATCTATTTCTTGTCTGCCTTTTAGATATGAACTGTGACCCTTGAACACAACACTTATTTAAATTAACCAGTTACATGCGGTAGAGCCGTGCTCTGAAGGTAGAAGCTTCCAATGCTGTATGTGATTGTGGTGTCTGTAAGCATTCCCTCCATACTATGTATCACAGCAGAAGTTGATTCTTTATCATGGCTTTGTTTTATGAAAATAATAAAATGTCAGAAAACCAAAAGAACTTACTGACGAGCCCTTGCAAAGACCAATATCTGGAGAAGTGTTCCTTGAACTTGAACTGGTAAAATGCTATATTTTGACATATGTGCAATGTTGGCAGGGATGTGGAATTCCTATCGCCCGACGCCCAGGACATCTTGTTTGGGGTCAAGGGCAACAAGTTTTTATGTTTACTTTGTCCTTGGGACAAGTAGGCCCAACCCCCTGCAGCACAAACCCTTTGGCTGCCTGTTTACAGAGAGCTGAACTCTCTGCAGTTGAGGTAATGTGTTTCCAAAAGATAATACTGTTCGAACTTGTATTTATGGTTCATTATTTGAAAGCCTTCATTATTAGGGTGCGTGCTGTAAATAAATGTTTTAAGGTCACACTTCACTACTGACGTTGGTTCCAGTACAAAAAAAAAAACGTGTACACACATGTTTGAAAAGTTTAGGCTAAGAGGCTAAGTATAATGCTCCCAGAATGCTCTCTGATTATATGCAAATGAAGTGTCATTTAGTAAAATGTGTTGATGCATGCTAGCATTTCCCAAAAATATTTCTAATGGAAAATCAGTGTAACCATTTTCAACATGATTATGGGAAGCATGAAAATAAACAAACACTGACAAAGCCAACTGATCTGACATATTTTTATAAGTCTTTTAGTTTCATCAATGCGTGTCTTGTTTTGACATGGCTTTTGTAACACTTTATTGTTGTGGGAGCTACCAGGCCCTCAACATTGTAACAAACATTGGCAAAACCCCCCCAAAAAGTTTTTGAACTCTTAAAGCACACGTTGCCACCAGCGGCATAACAAAGGCCCCGCAGCCGCCCTCCAGGGGGCCCCTTCAGCACAGCACCTGCCCTGAGTGAGTCTGGAGAGGGGGCTCCTCCATGTTCTTTGCAAAGGGGCACCCTCCAGTTTCGTTACGTCACTGATTGCCACTGTCGTTCCTGACACTGAACAAAACTACTTTGTGTGGCAATATGCTCCTTGTGGAAGAGCAGAATGCGATCACTCACAGTAAAGCCAGCCGAAAGAGAGAGAAATAGAAGTTTAATAAAAACAAAATGTCTTTGTTAACACCAGACCTAATAGGGGACCAAGACCCACATGTAGCTAGCTTTTTGCATGTCGCAAACAGCGACTTTCGCTGTTTGCGACATGCAAAAAGCACATTGCGATGCAAAACCCAGTTTTGCGATTCAGTAACCTGGTTACCGAATCACAAAACAGGTTTGCGACTCGCAATTAGTAAGGGGTGTTCCCTTCCTAATTGCAACTCGCAGTGCAATGTAGGATTGTTTTGTGACCGCGAACGCGGGCGCAAACCAATCGCAGTTTGCACCCATTTCAAATGGGTGCTAACACTTTCGCAAAAGGGAAGGGATCCCCATGGGACCCCTTCCCCATTGTGAATGTCACTGTAAACATTTTTTCAGAGGAGGCAGTGGTCCTGCTCCTAAAAAATGAAACGAAAACGTTTCATTTTTCGTTTTTGTTATGCATCTCGTTTTCCTTTAAGGAAAACGGGCTGCATTACAAAAAAAAACAAAAAAACCTGCTTTATTGAAAAGCAGTCACAGACATGGTGGTCTGCGGTCTCCAGCAGGCCACCATTCGTGAGGGGGTCGCAAATTGCGACCCACCTCATGATTATTCATGATGTGGGCATTTGCGAAGCCCTTGCGAATCACAGATGGTGTCAAGGACACCATCCTACATTCGGATTTGCGACTCGCAATTTGCATGTCACAAATCTGAACCTACCTACTTGTGGCCCCAAATTCTTAAAGAAAGTCACAAAAGTGCACCCATGGTATATGTCGTACCCCTATAAAATATTTGTGAACTGTATTTTAGCGTGGGTAAATACGATGTGTAGATTTGCTCATGTGAAAATCTATTGAGCATCTGCAAGTTCATTTTCCCTCCAGCAACTTTCTTCCCAACCCTGGAAGAAGTTCTAATTCTGCCATTGTCAGGAGTAAATGTCCAACCTTTCTTATTATGGGAAAATATTAGAGAGAAGCTGGTAAAAATCTTTAAAACATGCAGGTTAGTAGGTTTGCAGACTCAAAGGCATTCCAGCCCTGGAACTATTGCTTACTGCTTCCTCCAGCCCCAGTATGCAGATCTGCAGAAAGGTGGCAAAATAAGGAAATTGCTACAGTAGGGATTGAAACTCCAAGTATTCAAGCCCTACTATGGTAGTAGCCCTGGCATAATCAGAGAGGCTATTAATTGCTGCCATAATTTGTCGCCACACTACATGGCACCAAAGGGACAAGTAGATCTTTTTACAGGACAAGTAGATTTGAGAAGCAACCTGTCCCCTGGACAAGTAGATATTTTAATAAATTCCACACCCCTGGTTGGTGAGGCACTAGGGCGCATATGAATGATGAAGTTCACAAATGTAGAGTGATTTACCTGGTAGCAGTTTAGGTTCCTAAGTCCTAGTGAGCATGTGAAGATTGTTCTGCGTAAGTCTAAGATGTGGGTGACATTCAGATATCTTTCTACAAACTCCTTGAAGCTCTGATGCTCGGCATGCAATTTGTCTCCCTGTAAAAGATATTCTAAATAAATTCCCTATGTTTTGTAAGTACAAAAATCCTTCACTAGTTGATCACAACTTACTTTACGGCAAGAAGAAATCCATACAAGTCTGAACCCAAACACTAACCAAGATCAGTTCAGTGCTGATCTTGACGCAGATTTTCAGTTGAAATCGGTGCCAGAAAAACATATTTTTATTATCGCTCTGATTGCCAGATCATTAATTCTTAAAAAACGGGCGCTCGGAAATACTTCCTACAATCCAGAAATGGCTGTCCAAAATAGGCAAAATGTTCGGGATCCTATGGTAAATTTTTGAAGCTATGGGAGGGGATACTATGAGGAAATGATAGAACGTATACAGGGGGATCATTCTTATTATGTGTGAATTATTAGAGTGGATTGTGTTATATGGAGCAGTACGTTTTTGATGAACACGATGTAAGGGCTGTTTCCTTTCCAATTGTAAGTGGTCTGTATATGTTATGGTGATGAATAATCAGATTTGTAATTGCGTTTATGATGAGCACTCTCAATTAAAAAGAATTACATATATACAAGATCAGCTCAGTGGCTAAGTGATGGGAATGATGCCTTCATTGGACACCCCATGGACCAGTATTGCCTCAGAATTGTTAGCGACTTTGATCAACTGCCAAGCACACATAATTTTCTAACTTTGTGCCAGCTTCCATCAAGTGTTTTCTGCACAAACAACACCACCAGTCAATCCATGCACTTCAGAGGCTCTTTGTAGTCAGTTTCCAGTTGAGTTTTTCTTCAGAAGAATGGCTGTTGCATAATATTAATTCCATCCTCTGCTGCTTGGTATGCTACAAACCTAGCCCTCCAAAGTACTTTTTCTGCCATAGACTTTAATTTGCAAATCATTTTAAAGAAAAAGTTTCTGTTACCATAACCATTAATGGGCCTCTAGAACACAGTTATTACTATAACTGTGTTTATTTATTTACTTAGCACTTAACTCTATTTTATTTATTTTTTTAATCCGATTTTGGATTTTATTGTTTATTATCACACTGCTCCTTTGGTTGGATTTCAAATTTTTCTTTTGTGGATAATACTTTTATTACTTAAGACACTTAAACATCCTGCCCAAAAGTTTGCAAAATGATGCAATACTAGGCTGCTGATTGAAGGTGTTGTCGTTTGGAGGCTGTGGCCTACATATCGAAGCGTACCGAGGTGTCCTCTGGAGCCTCTGCATTCTCACATCCCCTCAGCATGTCATTCTTCCTTGGATGGGCTGGTGTCCCTGTCCCATCTTTTCTGGTCAACAATACTTGCCAGCTCCTTATTCACTGACCGCTTCAGCACGATGTAAGCTGGGAGGGTGAGCACCCAGCATTGGACTTCTCACTGATTACAAGCAGTCCCGTTGTAACTGTGCTGAAGAGTGGTGGACAGAGGCAGTACGGATGCAACCTTGTGGTGCCTCCTGGGCTCTCCTTTTTGCTCCTTTCATTTCTGTCTCCTGCATCCTTTGTGGGGAGTGTGTTTGGGACAACACCCAGAGTCAGTGGGCCCGACCAGGGTCCAACCTGCAAGGTATGATGGCTCCTACTGCTGAGGGGAGGTGGTTGCCTGGTGGCCAGGCTTTGGAACTCTGCTTTACCTCTGGAGGGGGTGCACCTGACAGGTTTGCTAAAGGAGGGGGAAGATAAGCTAAAACTACCCTACTAGCAGAGAACAACACATTGGGCTACGTGGTTGTCAGGAGGGTCCTTGTCTGACTGTTCCTGGTGTGTTTGAGTGGCGGCCCTATGAGGGTAAGGGGTGAGGCTGCACGGCTAAAATTGAGGATTACTTTTCCTTGCTCTTCTGGTGCCCTTTGGCATGTATATGTGGCGGGGCTAGCAAGGGGTTTGTACTATTAGACTTCTGAGTCCTTGCTTAAGTGAGGGGTGCTCTGATTTGGACTGGCTCTGTGATCGATCTGGGGCCCTTGAGGCTGAGATTACATGCAATATCTGCCTGACCCAACGGGGAGACTTTTATGGATGGTGTTGCATTCTGACTGGAGGATGAGAGGACCATGTTGATCAAATTGTTGGTTGCTACAGAGGCATCCAAGAGAGTAGAGGTACTGAGCTGACTGTGTGGTTGACGGCGCTCTCCTCTTCCAAAATGGATACAGAAAAACAATGGGTACCTGTGAGAGACACATGGCTCGCTCAAAACCTGTCCCTTGTGTGGGGCACTGATCTTGGATAACTTGTTAAAAGCAATACCACTCTAAGAGTGCATAATGGGAAACGACAAGGCCCCCCCAAGCCAAGCAGGGTAATACTGTTACCTAGTACATGACTCTACTGGTCTCCTCTCTGAGAACTACTCGACAGACTGGAGCTAGGCTCCTGGAGGAACAAATAGAGGATGTGGCAGAGGTACCATTGATGGCTGCTATCTTGGTTGCTATACATGATTCAAGGATAGCACTAGTGGGAAAAATTGACACTCTCTCAAAAGAGGTCAAATCTCTGCGTACAGACTTAATGTAAAGTGGTAAATAGGATCCAAGTGGCTGAAGAACAGATAAATCAGCATTTGAGAAGGTAATGATGTGCGATATTGTGTAGGGTTGGCGAGGGATTAATTTGAATGGGAGATCTTAATTTGGATGCCATGTTTGTGGTACTATTTATTTGATAGTTATGCGATATGAGGGCAGTTACCACATAGTAGAGTAGGTTAGCTGGTGTGAGGCTTTCCGAGCAGTACCTGGACTTTACAGCTTTGGGGTACTTTAGTGGGTAACTGTTCTCCTGTACATTTTAGATGCTAGGTAGTTTTATGACCAAAAGTAGGTCGGTGGGGAGGTAGATGGAGAGGAAGTTCTTGACGTTGCTGTCTCATTGTTGGATGTGGGCTGAGTAGTTGTTCCGGCCACAATTGATGGGCACACATATTATCATATTATTTCATTGTTTACCCAGGGTGGGTTAGTTGGGAGGTTGTTGGGAGTTTAATATGGAAAGAGTCACAGTAGCCTCCCATATATACAGTATAAGATTATTTTGGGTGGTGGTTCTTGGCTACTCACTAGAGTGGTATCACACGAGGTAGAAGGTCCCTTCCAGATGCTTGAATGTTCAATGATGTCTATAAAGTAATCACATGCTGTGTTTTGGGTCTCCACATTTTCACAAAACAATAGTGTTGTTATACCTTAGATGGCAGGGTTTTGCTCTACCCTGCCTACAAGAGACTGCTCTCTCAGCTGTGGAGGCTGAGATAAAAAAAAAAAGAAAATGTAGGGGCTAGCTTTATTCATCTACCTTTTCTGCTTATACCTGGGGTGTCCATCTGAGTGGCTGCTGGGCTCCCTGTCCGGCTTGGGTACTTGGAAGCTGATGTAGCGTGGAGATATATTGTCCTGTACAGTATGCTAGGTGGGAGGAAATTGTTAATAATATGCATCCTAAAATGATGATAGACTGTTCTTTTACAGGACTCAGGATCCACTGGCTAAGTACATAGATGTCCCAAACCTGTGAATGACAGAGTTTAACTGTGTGTTAGATGGGACTACGGATAGGTTCCTACAAAAGCTACTTGTAAGTTACGGCTAAGGATCAACAGACGTAAGACTGTCTGGTTTCCGCTGAGGACCCTGGCTATGTGCCTGAAGGAACGGCTACCAGACATATGCTTTTGATAGGAAGTTGACTAATTGTAGTACCTCAAAATCATGGTATCTTTCACGGCTGAAAGGAAATATGCATATAATATACAGACGGTGATCAGTGGGTTGCAATTATTATCAATATGTTTTTGAAACAATTTACCCCTTTCCATTTTGTGAAGAACTGTGATTGCAAAGGTGGTGTTCCTCTTGCAATCCCTGTGCCCAATGTTGCTTGGCACCTTTAAAAAACATAAATAGATTGTTGATGTCCCTGGTATGGGCTGGAAATGAAGTACAGTAATTCTGAACACTCTAAAATTAGATCAGGACGAGGGGCATTGACAATTGCCGCTTAACAAGATAATTGGGCAAAGCAGGTACTAAGGTGGATTTTTGATGATTCCTCCCTCGTGGAATTTGTCATTAGAGGGGGTAGTGTGGCTGGTGGTTATCCCTAAATTATACGACAGACTGCTCGGATCAGGTAATGGATAGTCACCAGAGGTCTCATGTGGCGTTCTTTTGTAAAGTAACTAGATAAATGGGTACAACAGCCATTTAAATGCATAAGTGCAGACATGATGGTAGCACGTTGGGGCAGGGGGTGTAAATTGGCAGATAATCTACAGGCATGGGAAGTATTTATAATCTTCCAGGAAGAATGGGACTCATTTGTTCTGGGATCTGGTCAGTTCCTGCAATACATCGGATGCCATGACAATCAGAGAGATTTGGACAGACTTTTCCCAATGCTCTTCCCTCGAATAGGATCCTCAAGGCTGTACTTTGGCTGGGGACGGGTCAACACCTTGTGATGTTGCTGTATAAGGCTTTGAATGCAGATATCGCTAAACCTGTGCTGAAGACTAAACTAGCCATAGAAGAGGACATAGTTGTGCGCTACACTGACAGGGAGTAGGTGTTGACGTGCTATGGTGAGGGGGGTTGATGCAATGCCAGATTTAAGCTGATACGTTAAATTTTTTAATTTTTTTAATTTTTGCATTACACCTGTCTGACCCGGGTTAAACTGAAAACAATGTCCCTGGGTGGGGCAGCCGAATGCACGTGAATATGGGCTGGGCTTTTTATTGTATTATAATTTTAGAAAAAAAAATTTTTAAACCCCAATTTTTTTCTTGCCTTTTTTAAGTGATAGTAGAAATGAAGTAATTGGACTCATTGTACAGCCCAGCGATCAAGGTAGACAAACAGTATCTTCAGTACATGAGGTGATGGAAGTGATGTTGCACATAATAGACATTTACATATACACCGAAGGTGGTCATATTCTGTACGCCACCTCTTCACCACGGTATTACATTCCTAAAGATATGTTAACAACTTGCCCCGACCCAAACCAAAACTAATATTCTGTCTGATATGATTTTATCAGTGAGAAGAATCATTGGGAGGACCTCGGCGAGGGGGCCTGAGTCCATCAATGAGTCCTCATGGATACGCGGTGTCACAGACCATTAGACCTGCTTTATTGCAATGCTGCAATCATGGGAGGGATGCCAGGGGGGCACTCAGAAGAAGTATGCAGTACATTATTCTTTGTGCCGACCCACCACTAGCCCTCTTCCATTTGGGCTTTGAACGATTCCAAAAGTACATCCCATGTCAGGGCTATGGGTTGCTTCCGGCACCCATTGTACTCCTCCCTGCGCAAAGCATGCCTGTCTGCCATGCCCTGTTGTGTAACTTCTTTGCTCCAGCTAGTTGACTCAGGTGCTCTAGGGGAGAATTCCAGCATCTGGCGATCTGTTGTTTGGGTAGCAGGATTGCTTAGTCTGTGAAGCAAGACATGGTTTTTTAGTTCTTCGGGTGTGGGAGCCGGTCCAGCAGGCAGTGTTGCAGTGGGGGACTCTGGTAAGGCCGCCAGGATAGTGTGAATATTGGTCCAATAAGACTGCAATGAGGGGTACTATTATAGCATGTGCAACAGATCTGCCCAATCAGTATGGCTTCTAGGGCAGTTCGGGGGCACCATGGGTATTATTTTGTGTATTTTTAAAGGTGTAAAATAAGCTCTGTGTAGCAGTGGAAATGGATACATTTGAACCTGGAGTTACAGGATATTTTAGTCTGGTATTCGAGTAGGAAGTGCCATTCTTTATGATGTAGTGCCTGACCCAGGTCGTCCTCCCATCGAGCCTGGAGGGGAGCTAATGGAATGTGTAAGTGTGTGTGCAGACCCTTGTATAGCCACTTCACTGGGTGTCTGCCTGTGTCCATTTCATGTATGGCCTGAGGAAAGTGTGTGTGTCTCGGGCTCCATACCCGTAGGCGTCTAGTGCGTTCGACATATCAGTGAATGTAAGCATGTTTTAGGAAGAGGGAGTTTGGTAATTCATGAGTTTGGATAAAGTCCTGATGTGGCATAAGCTCTCCGTTTGTAAACATGTCTGAGTGTGTGAACAGCATCATACTCCCAGGGTTCCAACCCAGTGGCTATAAGTAAACCCACTGGTGTCAGTAGTCCCGGTAGTGGTGTATATTAGGGTCATAATGAGGAGCAGTCACCATGTATTTGAAGGCTTGTTTCCTATACGTGAGTGCACCTGGTAGTAACAGTGTGTGTAGTTTACCCAGCTGCAGTATAAATGTAGTGTAATCTAATTCAGTTAGGTGATGACCTGCCAACCACTAGGATAGCCATTACAATTTGTCTGCATAACAATATGCTCTATAGTCTGGGGCTCCCATACCACACTCTCCGGCAGTAGCTGTAATTTGGGTAATTTTACTCCGCGTCTATCCGTTCCTCAGATCAAATCAAGAAGGAGGGTATTGAGCTGCCTAAAACAAGCTGTAGAGACCACTACAGGTAGGTTAACAAATAAGTATAGTAAATGGGGTAAACATCACCATTTTAGAAACTGCCAGAGGTCTGCCACTGAGAGAGGTAGTGAGATCCCAAACAGGACCTGCAAGTGGAGTGAGGTAATGGTCTTATTTAGATTGGCATCCAGTAAGTCTGCGGTAGAGCTATATATCTGTTTGTTATTATTAGGGTTGGCCCCGGGGCATGAGGCGCATAGCCTCTGGTCTGGGAGTTGCCAGAGGGAGGGTATCCCTTGTAGTCACACTCACATCAAAGGAATTACCGGTAATTGTACCTATAGTCCGTCTCCCAGCCCTCGAGTTGATGAAGCAAGGCACTATAATGTGTGTGAGACCACTTAGTCCATAAAGGGATCTCCCTCTTATGGATATAGCCATAATCACATTTACCCTACACTCAGCTCTTCACCCAGACATTACGTGCTGAGCCAGCGCCTCGTAAACAGGGTTCTTTAACCCAGTTCCCCCTAACCTATCGCCCCACACTTTTTCTGGTTTGTCTTCTTTAATCTTTCCAGGAGCAAGTGTGGGGTTGAATCACTCCCGTTACTCTCCTTCGTGTTGTAATAAATGACAAACATATAGTCCCAGCCTAAGGTGCCAAACGCATGCTGGAGGTCGAGGGAGAGACAGCAGACAGTGGGGAAATTAGTCTTAGCCGCCTCCATTACCTGATACAAGCACCTAATGTTCAATGAAGAGCAATGGCGCAGAATGAATCCATTCTGATCTGCATGTATCAGGCCTGGGAGTATGGGGAAGAAACCGTTCACTAGTATTTTACTCAATATCTTAGATTCCGTTGAATGCAAAGACAGTGGTTTATAAGAAAACACTGTCTTCTGTGCCTCAGCTGGGTTTGAGTAGGGACGTGACTAGTGCCTGGTAGGGGGGAGGGAGCCAGACTCAAATGATGTTGTGTTCCGCTTAAGTGTGGAAGCAATCGGGGGGCAAAGGTGGATTAAATTCAATAGATAGTCCACCCAGCCAGGGGTTTTATTGTGGGGAAGCTCAGTTATTGCACTACGAATTGCATCCTGTATCAAGGTGGTCTCCAGTTCTGCACAGCTGGACCATAGGATTCGGGGCAGCTGCAGTGCATCCAAAAAGTGGTTATGACAGTAGGAGACTGAACAGGACGAGACCTGAAAAGTTCAGCATAATACTTTCTGAATGCTAAATACTGCATTAATATTATCTTGTCATGTCTCACTCCTGAGGGTGTGCGCACCTAAACGATGGGGGACAAATGCAGGTGTATAATATATGCCAGTAGTCCTTCTGCCTCCTCAGCATGTATTTTCTGGTTGTATATATTGTAGTTGGTGATCCTCAACCGCTCTAGTAGTTCTGCTTGTTGAATGCGCCATTCTTGTAGGTCAACCACGCGAGAGTTGTCACGGGCCATAGCACGTTCCAGTTCTCCTAGTCACGCCTTTATCTTTTTTCAGATCGTGTTAGACTGCATGTCGTGCTCCCGACATTGTGGCTTTGGATGCCACTGTATAGTTACCTTGAATGCCTTCCACTTTCTCAAAAGGGAGGAGGCAGTGTCTGTGTTTTTGGCAAAATAGTTGGTGATAAACATAGCCAGGGCTAATTGGAGAGGCTATAAGTGCCATGTGGTGATTAAGACAGGGAGCCGGTCCCAAGATAGGATGGGCTCCAGGAGGTTTTGGTCCGATAGTCTTACCCAGGTTTGTGGAGCCTGTGACGTTTGCGAGCATGGAAGTAAGGCATAAAATATAGTTGCATCAGGAGTGTAGTTTGTATGCTGGGAAATAAAATAAATATTTTCTCATTCCCACATTTACTTCTCTCCATGCAGCAGTTAGGGACCATCGCAGTGTCCAGTTTCTCAGCACCCTGGCCTGTTTAACCAGTGGAGCACTGTGGGGGAAGGGAGTGGGAGTGATCAAGGTGCTTGTCCATGGCCTCATTCAAGTCACAACAGGAAGTGGGACCAGTCCCAAATTACAGAAGAAAGGTGCAACAGTATGTGTTCGGGTGTAAACACTACCTAGCACTACTGGTCTGCCGTCCAGGTTCCCATGTACAAACACATCACACCCATTTTTATGTATCTTGGACTCCAGAACATCAAACGGTGTACCAGCCTGCACCCACAAAGCCGACCCATGCATAGGCCGAGTAAGTTGTGGCAGACAGTTGCCCTCTCCATTTTGTGCGCAGTTTTAAGGATTCAGTTGAGTATAGGTGTGTTTCTTGTAAGTAAACAATGTGGGCCCTGCAGAGGTCCAGTTGGGATTGGACACCGTGACGCTTATGAGCTGAGCCCATCCCCCTGACATTCCACGTCAACATTTTAAAAGCATTTTGAATTGTCAACATTTATAGCATAGGTAAAAAGCAGGGGAGGGAGAGGAACATATAACGAGTGCCCAACCCCCTTCTAGCAACCCCCCCCCCCGAAATAATGGATATACGGATCATGACAGAAGATAAACAAAAGTCAGAACCCAATACATGGTCCAGCGATAAACATACGTTCGACCAGAAAAGTAAACACAACACAACTGAGGATGAACTGGAGTGACTACTCTGGGACGCCAGCTAGAGAGGCAGGTGGCACTGAACAGAGAATGTTTACGATAAAATGAAACATCATTTACTCACAAATATCTCACTGTCATGGTACCACAGGAATAGGAATAGAAGAAAGAAAAGACGTCCATTATAATGATACAACAGTACATCTACAATACGTATGTCTGGAATAGCTGAGGCATCCTCCCTTGGAAGCTGAGCCCTCAGTAGTGTACCAGATGTGGAGCAAGAGTTAGCAGTGGAATGGCGGTCAAATAACAGTGTCTGACACTTGTGGTGTCACAGTGGGAAAGAGGGACGTATTTGTCTTGAAGTCTGAAGCTGCGCTGCTGAAAGAGCTGGCTGGAGGCGAATGGGATTGTTGTTGTCTGGTTGATACCATTGCACAGCACTCCTCTAAAGCCTGTTGAGGAGGAGTTGTTGCATTGGATTATGGCCGATGGGGGATCCCACACTGGCGGCCCGAGAGAGGTGCTGGAGGAAACCCTGCAGGTTTTCGGAGCGCAGGGGACAGACATACATTCGGATAATGCATCTCCAGCCAGTCCCTCACAGATTCAGGGGTATCAAAGAACAGGGTATGTTGGGCGTGTTCAACATTCAGGTGCACTGGAAACATGCCCACTGCACGGACTTCGTTTTTGGCAGTGAGAAACGAGGATCCTTTCCACTGAAATTCTAGAGTGTAGTCTGGGAAGAGGAACACATTGGTATTGTCACCAACAATCAGAGCATCTTCCCTGCCTTTCTGTAACATGTTGTTGCGGTCTGAAAAGTTCAATACACCCCCCATGATGGGGCGAGGAGGTGAACCCGGTGGTGGACAGCGTGTAGCTACCCTGTTTGCCTGCTCCACGCTGAATACGACTGAGAGTCCTTGTGGGGACACTCTGTTTTTTAACTAATTTTCAATTAACAGTGTGGTATTGGGGCCCTCCGTATCCTCAGGCAGTCAAATAATTTGCATGTTGTTGGGGCGTGCCCTGCCTTTTGCATCTTCCACTCTGTTGTGCAATAGGCTTATTTGTGAATGCAGGTCCTCCAACTCTTTGGCATGGACCCTCTGCTGCAGAGCCAATGTCACTATTTCTGTGATTTTTGACCCTGTTGGATAATTTACGGTGATTGTCGCAAAGCAGGCCCAGGTCCGTTGCCAGTGCACCAGTGTGATTTTCTATGGCAACCCTGTAGTCTCGAATCTGTTGGGGGTTAGGTCAAGCTTGTCTGGAGTGGGGTCCGGTGCCGGAGGTGGGACGCAGTCTGCTCCTGTGTGCGCAGGTGGCCTTTTGGACTGAATGCACCCAGACTCTGAACTGTTGTGACTTTGATCTGGGGCTGCCTGTGGTGCGACCAATGGTGGCCCTCCTTTATGTGGGCGAGTGGCGTTAGAAATGCGCTGGAGAAATTGGGCAGTCTGTGGTGATAGATGACGCCCTGTGCTGAGGCAGCGTTTGTGTGCTGCACAGGCGTGGGTTATCACCCCGGTCAGTGTCCTACATGCTGGCTGCCCAGGGGGCCTAGGCAGTTACTATTTACATGTATGGCAGCCTTCAGGAGGGATTGCGGAGCAGAAGTGTTAGGAGATGGCCAGCAAAAGGTTCCAGGCTGGCTCATAAGGTCCCCTGTACATTGGTGGCAATGCTCAGACTGAAAGGGCCCCAGTTGCGGGTTGTGTGCCACACAGTCATCACTGCAATGCAATTGTTCATGCCAGTAGTCTTATTTTTTATTTATTTTTTTGTGGCGCACCGAGGATTGTAGTTTGGAGGCTTGGGGCCGCATTTAGCATTTCTCACCAATCAGGCTCCAGACTGCCAGCAGCAAAGTGTTCAGGGGTCAGGCATCCAGCGTGGAGCAATTCAGGAAAATCCCCAAAGACGGACTCATTACAGACCTCAGCACCATCAGGTTTATAGGAAGGGCTAGGAGGCCACCAAGCACATTCAGGCCCCAGGCACCCTTATTCCAGCTAGAGCTCATCACTGTTCTCTAGCCAAAGGCCTGGCGTCACTTCTAGGAAGCCCTCAGTGGAGCCGGTGCGTTATAGTCGCTCAGCCTTACAGCAGAGATGCACAGCAGTCAATGTATCAGCCGTCTCGCCTCTGGGAAGTCGGATGGTTTCCCGGGGCTTGGCTGAGGTGAGGCCAGTGTGTAGTCTGAGGGGGTGGTGGTGGTAGAAGTCATTCTATGTCCTGTATGTTCCACTGCTTCGAGGTAGGTGAGGAGCAGTGCGTCAGAGGGCCAAGCAGTGCAGGCTGCACTGCTAGCACAGTGACCATGGTAGTCTTTGGCCTTAGCATAAATCGGCCAGCTAAATATCCTTCTTTCAGGGTGAGCGGGGTCATATGCAGTACCCCTGCAACTTTGAGGTGCATTTCTTGCCAGGATGATGGGGGATTATGTATTTTCCTGGCTGCCCCTCGGAAGGTCTAGGGAATTCCGCCCACCATCTTAGACGGCTAGCCACGCTCCCAATGGACTGGGATTTTACTGGAGCTTTACCTGCAACATTGTCTGCTGGCCATTAGGGTGAAGCCTAAAAAAAATGATGATGCAGTGTAAATGTATGAAGCTTACATTACTGTTGTTGAAGAGACGCAAAGCCATAGGTTGGCTGTGGAAATGAAGCCCTGATGTAAATTTGTCTGTGGGTCAGGGGCACAACAGGGTGAGCGTTTGCAAAGACTCACATTAGAACATCCAGAAAAGTTAGTGGATGACTTAGGCAGATAATGAGGGCATTCTCTGAGGCAGGGAACCAGAAGTTGTAATTAGTTATCACAAACGCTGATTTCCTGTGGTCAAAGATTATTAGGGTGTTTAGAAAGCCACTGTAAAGAATTTCAGTATTTTCCATTCGTATACTTAATCGGCATACATGTTTTTTGAAGTGGGGGTTAAAGCAGCTGGGATTATCTCTCAAGCCAAAATGCGTACACTGACCACTTGGTGTTCAAGCCCCACAGCTGAAAGTTGAAATTCACAGTTCTGACATTATATACAAGGGTTCAAACATAACCCTGCAGGATATGTGACTGCTGTGTTTTTTTTTTTTTTGTTAGTCTACTGCAGGTCCCCCATTAGGTTTGCATATGTTAATATTTTACCCTTACTTGCAAAAATAATACTTCTTCAGGATGCACCTAATTGTCTGGTGTTTCTTATTGTAAATATGGTGTTAAACAGGATTTGGTACTTGTGCTCCTATTATTCAGTTTGTACATTAGTGATCTGGCAGATGTCCTAGGGAACAGAGGCGGCTATCCACTGAAGCAGAGAAGCAAGCACATTCCATCACCAGTTTTTGCTGATACTCTATTACTTGAATTTATCTCTTAGGGGATTCCTATGAAGGATCAGCAGATTAAATACTGCAGAGTGAGAAATGATCTTGATTAATTAAGATAAATCAAATGCAGTTGAGCCAATAGTAAATTGTTCTTTGATTCTAATAAGTAAGTGCGTACGTTTAAATAAAAATGTCTTATTAGTGGTAATAAGCTATCATTGACAATTATGCTGGAGGAAAAAGAGGAACTAAAAAATAACCCCCACCCTCCGAATCCCCATGCGCTGAGGCAGTGATTTGACAAGATTAAGCTCAATGAATGTGGTGTATTTTGTTCTTAATTTGCATAAATTACTGAAGTGATGTCTCCATATAATGAAGCCGCATTATAGTTCATGGAATGCAGTAGTGATTTTTGGTAAACATGGGTGCTGATTCGTAGGGATTGTTTCCTGTGTGACGTAGTGAGCCTTGAGATGTCCGTTAAGCCTAAATGGGACCTGCAAATGAGAAGTTGTTCCAGCTGGCAATACTAGGTGGGAGTAACTACCCCCCAGTACCGTTCTAAAGCTATTTTAGAATTAACAACTCAATCGTAACAATTATGGAGGTGACCGTAAGAGGAAACCTATCTTACTAGATCATTTGAATCTGAAAGAGAGAGTCTATGCCAGAGAGTTCTTGAATTGCCCAATTTAAAGTTGCCTTGGTTTGCAGTCAAAGGGCTGCTGTAGTTTTGGCAATGTTTGAATCTCCTGAAAGAGTCAGATTATTAACCTTTCTGTGATAAGCCTGTTGAAACTAAAGCTCAAGCCCTTTTTTTATTTATTTTTTATTTTTTTAAGCTACGTTCTCCTTACAACTCTGATCAGGTGTAGATGTTTTTTGATACCATCAGATGGTTCAGCATTAGAGCTGTTTAGCATTTTCTGCATGTAAGCAACAGGTCATTAAATATATCTGACTTATGCATGCTCTAGCCTTTTCTGTATTTTTGAGAAAGTGTGAAGAGGTTGATATTTGCTCCCTAATGATCTAAAAATATGCAATATATATGCACTAATTCCTAGGATGTTTTGTGGGCTAGTAATATTAAAAGTAGTTTACTGTGATACAGTTTAAACTCTATTAAATCTTTTACAAATTAATTTGAATGTTTGTCTTTTAATGTTTGACACATTTTTAGCCAGTGTAATTTTGTTTCATTTGTATTATTTTATGTATTTTTATTCCAAACAAACACTTGGATTAAATCTTATGCTTAAATTTGCTGCCAGACGTAAGCCACATTTACATGCTGTTTGCACTAGGGGCAAATCGTTTGAGTTTTAGTGGCTTTTTTTTTTTTTTTTTTTTTTTTTAATTCTAGTGGGGCTCGTAGACCTACTTAGTGGGTTTGAGATGGTCTCTGAAATATGTTCTCCCCCACTATATTCCTTTTAAGGAAGGAAGGGAGTATGTCATACATTCCCTTCCTGTACAAGTTAAGAGGTCAGTAATAATCACAGGTGGAAACAAATGTTGATGCTGCACAAGCAAGGCACCTGTTATGCAATCTTCAAATACTTAAATTTTGGCAGTATGTTCAGGGGCAAAGACGATAATATTTGTTTGCTTCAAGGAGATAGTTTTTTGCACTGGTTGGTGTGAACAAATGTGATTATTTGCTAAAATGTGGATTAGTGGATTTTCTGACCTGTAATGTACGTGTAGTTTTGAATAAATGTAATCTACTGTAATAAATGTGACTAAGGTTTGGATAGATGTTTTTAAAATCTTTATCAACTAATAATAAATCCCCAGCGCAAAGATTTAAAAAATGAATTGCTTTTTATCTGAAGTGAGCTGAATTTTTGACCTATTTCTTTTATGATCTACTTATTTGTTCTGCCTTCATTTACTAGGTGCTGCCTTTGGACTGAGTGATTTTATAATGAATGAACAACTGAGAGAAATAATATAACCAAAGTGTACTTTATTTGTGTAGAATAAGTTTTATTGAGGATTTCTACTTAAAAACATTCTTGAAATTGGAGGAAAGAATAAGTAAGGTGTATAACATGAGTCGGATCACCTATATGACTCGAAGTACATCGCTGAGTGATAGAATACTGAGGAGGAACAAGTTTCAGTTTTTAGAGGATACAAGTTAGAACACAATTTGATTCAGTATTACCATTCTTATGCTGAAAAAAGGAGGGGGGAATTAATAGTGAAGGACAAATATATTTATATATAGCTTTGGAGCATAACTTAAGAATGAAATAAAGCAATGGGTTGGTTAACTCAGAATGATGCAGTACAACCAGTTAACTGTCAGATCCAGTACTTATAAGGTAGAGCCCCATACTTGGGTTGTGGAATTCCTATCGCCCAGAATATATTGTTTGGGTTCAAGGACACCAAGGTTTCATGGTTATTTCTTCCACTGAACAAGTTTGCCCAACTCCTTGCAGTACACACCCTTTCTCTGCGAGTGTAGGACAGTATGGATCTGTGAAAAAGGCTTGGGAGCCATTTCAGCCAAGTTTTAAATCCATATGCGCACTGATTTTTTAAACTTGTGTACTTGATCTGTAAACATTAACGCTTTTAATGTTAGCCTGAATGCGCTGTAAGGAAATGCTGTGAGCTCAGCTTACATTACTGACAGTGGTTCCATTATTAAAAATGTGTACACATGGCTGCAGATTGTTACCATTGAAGCTATTCATAATGCTCCCAATATGCTTCCTATTGATATAACGCTTATATTAGCAATTGAGCTGATACATATCCAGAATGTAAGCATGAAAGTAAGGTAGGCAATAGGTTGCTTCCAAAATAAAATGTACACTGCAAATTTGCAGCTTGGAAAAACGTATTGCTAAACTATTGAGTGCCTTTATTCAAAGTTTCTCTGAGGCATCATTAAGTAAATAAATATGTTTAATGCTACCAATGTGAAAAAATAAAAATAGTGGGGAATCTTAATAAAAACTTCATAGGCCACATAAAAATAAATTAGGGGCACAATTCTTAAAAAAAAATAACTGAGAAAAAATAAGTCCCAAAAGTGCATCAGCAGAAACTGGTTCTTCCATTTGTGGAGATTTATGACTTTCAGAAATTGGCAAGAGTTTACAGAAGTAGGCCTTTGAACCATACACCTAACATTTTTGTGAATTCCATTTTGAATGAGCAAATATACATAAACTAAGCAGATTTTCATTGATGTGAAAATGTGCTTAGGGAGTGTAAAATCACTTTTTCTACACACACCTTTTCTCCTTCCTGGAAAACGTTTTACTCCTGCCCTTCTCAGAAGTACATTTCCACGCTTTTCCACTGTGGGTGGAGACTGGAGAGGAGTTGGAGAATATCCTTTGTGGCAGGTGGCAACATCGGAACTTAGCTAGAGTCCAAAATCAATGATAATAGCCTCTCTAGTGATGTTAGGGCTCCTAACAGAGCTTTGACATAAGAGCGCTGCAAAAATTTGTCACCTTACTGCATGGCAACAAACAGGACACACAGACTTGGTTTTTAGCAAAGGTAAATTTCTGTGTCATCCAGTCTCTAGAACAAGTAGATAAAAAAAAAAAAATAAAAAAAAAAAAATTCCTCTTTCCTGCATATTTGTGGAGTACATAATATGGTCTGCCTGTCTGCTACATGTAGTAATTTAACGTAATCAACAGAATTGTGGGGTTGTTAGTTGAGATTTTATGCTGCTTCACGTACAAGGTTTTGCCATGCCCACTAAGAAATATTTATGAGGAGTTTAGACGATTTCCACCCAAATAAGATGAGTTTCTGATGGATACACCTACCTGTGGATTCCTCACCTAAAGAATTTTCCCCCACTCGCCAGCTTCAACGGAAATTTTCTTCTAGCTCTGCACATCGACGATGACGTTACAATTGCCCGACTCCATGCGATGCCGTATGATGTCATCCAGGCAATAAGAAGCCCTCGTCGCCGTGCAGACGTCAGTTCCCTTTTTTCCGTGCCTTCAAGTAATGGTTTTTCTTCGAGGCTAACAGTGAGCTACAGTTGCACTTCGATGTTACTATGTCCCAGCCGAAAAAATCTGGCTTTAAACCTTGTAACCAGTGTGGGGGTCAGATGTCGGTCACGGACTCCCATGAAAATTGTTTATGGTGCGTTAGTTCCGGCCATGCGTCGAGTCATGCGGATCGTGTCAACGCATGAATCCTAAGGCACTTAAGGAGAGAGTATTCCTGGCCCGTTCCAAGAAAAGGAAGGAAAGGCGTAGAGAGTATTCTTGTAAATCTTCGAAGACTCATCGACGCCACGGGGACTCTCGGCGTCGTCACGAGTCTCAGCGCCGACTTGAGCAGGGGCCGATCCAAGTCCAGATCCCGATCTCCACCAGCTCGGCGGCGACCGACGTGAGAGGTTAGCTCGAACATCACACCTCCGCCTCCAACGACTCCGGCTTCTCCAACTTCACCCTTGTCGGTATTTGAAGTCAAGCCTCATCAGAAGCCAGCGGCTTCTCCGGAGCAGGAGATGCCTGGTCCATCATCGGCCTCTATGCCGGCGCCGGTTCCACCGGCTTATCTGGCTTTCCCGGCGATGGGTACGGATCACGCTGCATTTTTAAATGCAATGTTCAAAATCTTTTCCACCATGGCACCTGGTGGAGGGCATGCGGGTCCGTCAGGCCCTTTGGCTTTTAACTTGGGTGCTCCGGCTCCTTACAAGCCGACACCCTTTATGCCCTTTCTTCCTTCTGGAGACACTTCGGCGCCGATGCCCTTGGCGTTGCCCAGGTGACCTGTGACGCCGACAACGTCTGCTGTCCTGGTGCCGGTGGATTCTCCATGGATCCAGTCTACAGTGAAATTGCCTGTGGCGCCGGAGGGTCCGGCATCGGATGGATCCGAAAAGCGGCGCCGGCGAAGATCTTCGGCGTCGGCCGACGATTTATTGACACCGGGACTCGAATCCAGGCTCCGATCCAGGAGATTAGCTTTACGGCTCTTGGAGGAAGAGGAATACAGCAGACAACATTTGGAGAAAGGTGAAATCTTGGAGCCTTCGGGTGATTTCCAAGCCTTGGACACAGCAAGTGGCATTGACCCTTCCCCTGAATGGATTTGGCTTCCCCAGGGGAGTATACTGAGGAAGCTGCATCATTTCATGCAGTAGTAAGGAAGGCTGCAGGCTTTTTGGACCTTCCTTTTCCTGCTGCAGAGGTGAAAAGAAACCTTCTGACTGAAGTGCTGCATCCGGCGTCGGTTGAGGCCTTTTAGACCCCATTAAAGATATCTGGAGGAAGCCAGTGACTTCAACAGCCGTCAACAGGGCGGTAGCGAGACGCTATTGTGCGGCTCCAGGTGACCCGGACTTTCTCTCCAAACATCCAACGCCGGAGAGTTTGGTTGTTCAGGCATCGTGCTCCTCTCGGTCAGCTCCTGGTTCATTCCCCGTGACCCCTGCGGATAGGGAGTCTAAGAAAATGGACCAGGCAGCAAAGAAGGCCTTTTCTTCGTGCAGCATGGCCTTGAAGTCGGCCAATGCGACTTGCATTTTGGGGTGTTATATTCATGCCCTTATGGAGGAGGCTAAGGGTCATCCTGAATTGCCACAGGAGTTGTTGCATCTATTAACGGACACTCAGGCGGCGGCGACCCAGGTGATTCAATCTGGGTTGGACACCTCGGACTCCGTGGCAAGAGCTATGGGTACATCCATAGTGACGAGGCGACAGGCTTGGCTGCGTTCATCAGGTTTCTCCCCGGATGTGCAGGCTACTCTCCTGGACCTGCCTTTTGACGGAGAAAAACTCTTTGGGACAAAAGCAGATTCTGCCCTTGAACGCTTTTAAAGAGAGCAGAGCCACAGCAAGGTCGTTGGGACTTCAAGCAGGCACTTCCTTTACCTTTAGATATTTTAGGAAATTTAGAGGTTTTGGTCTTGGCTCCTCCTTTTGTGGCAGGTTCCAGGCGGCACAGCAATCTGCAGGATCCCTGCCTTACAGATCCTTCAGAGGCAGGGGTAGACTACGAACTAGGGGGGCCACCCAGCAGCACTCTGTCTCTTCCTCTTCCTCAGGAGGGGTGCAGCAGGGAAAGCAGCCTTAGTCCTCCACCACTCCCTGCTCACGTGTCTCCGATAGGGGGGAGACTTGCCCGATTTCTTCCCTTGTGGGAGTTTATAACATCAGACTCCTGGGTCATCGACATTGTGAAGAACGGGTATGCTCTTCCCTTTCGGGAATTCCCTCCTCCCTTCTCTCCCCGCCCATCCTTCTGTTCGGACAACCATCTTCTGTTGCTACAACAGGAGGTGTTATCCCTTTTGTCAAAGGGCGCAGTGGAGTTGGTTCCGGAGCAGGAGAGGGGTCAGGGCTGTTATTCAAGATACTTTCTGATCCCCAAAAAGGATGATCGATTGAGACCAATCCTGGACCTGAGGATTTTTAATTGGTTCCTCAGACAGGAAAAGTTCAAGATGCTGACCCTATCACAGGTTCTTTTGGCGTTGAATGAAGGAGATTGGATGGTGTCTGTCGATCTTGCAGGATGCGTACTTCCATATTCCGATCCTCAAATCGCACAGGAAGTATCTCCGGTTTGTAGTGGGGTAGCAGGATTATCAGTTTGCGGTCCTCCCGTTTGGTCTTACTTCAGCACCTCGAGTCTTCACAAAGGTGATGGCGGTGGTTGCAGCAGAGCTCAGAAGAAGAGGGACAGCGGCGTTTCCCTATCTGGACGATTGGTTGATCAAAGCCAAGACTCCAGAGCTCGTGCGGCGTCACCTGCAGTCGACAACTCAGTTGTTGTTCGACCTGGGTTTTTCAATCAATGTGACCAAATCTCACCTGGAGCCCTCTCAACGCCTCCTGTTCATAGGGGCAGTACTGGACACAACATTGAATCGGGCCTTTCCTCTGCCCCAGCGGGTTCAGGACATTCAGGCGTTGATTCCAATGTTTCAAAATGGAGCGGTAGTTCCAGTCCTCAAGGTCCTACGTCTGCTTGGTCTGTTTGCTTCTTGCATACTGCTGGTCACTCATGCACGCTGGCACATGAGGGCTCTTCAGTGGTGCGTCCTCAGGCAATGGTTTCAGCACAAAGGGGATCTTGAGGATTCGATCAGGATCTCCAGAGACACTGCTGTGGATCTTCAGTGGTGGGCTGCGGTTGGCAACCTGTCGCAAGGAAGGCCGTTCTCGCTGCCTCCGCCAGTGGCCACAGTTGTAACTGATGTTTCCACTCTAGGGTGGGTAGCTCATCTGGGGGACCTGGAGATCAAAGGCCTTTGGTCTCCAGTGGAACAGAGGTTTCACATCAATCTGTTGGAATTGCGGGCAGTACGTCTTGCACTCAAGGCCTTTCTCCCTTCCCTTCTTGGTCAGTCAGTCCAGGTCCTGACGGACAACACTACTGCAATGTGGTATATAAACAAGTAGGGAGGAGTGGGGTCGTTTCTTCTCTGCAGAGAAGGTCTTTGACTCTGGTCCTGGCTTCAGGACCACAAGATTTGCTTGGTAGCAAATCATTTGGCCGGGGTTCTGAATGTGCGTGCGGATGTTCAGGCGACGCATCTTGGTCAACCACGAGTGGCGTCTTCATCTGGATCTGGTTCTTTATATCTTCCAGATGTAGGGGTGTCCGCAGATAGATCTGTTTGCTACTCAGGAGAACGCGCAGTGCCTGTTGTTTTGCAGCCTCCAGTATCCGGTGCAAGGAGCTTTAGGGGACTCGTTTCAGATTTCCTGGAAGGGTCAGTTGCTTTACTCGTTTCCTCCCATACCCCTAATTCCTCGAGTTCTGAGGAAGATCCGCCGAGACGGGGCCCAAGTCATCTTGATAGCCCCGGATTGGCCGATGAGGGTGTGGTATTCGGACCTTCTCCAACTCTCTGTGCCCTCCGCTCCGTCTCCCTTACAGGGTAGACCTCCTCTCGCAGTCGCAGGGGCAGATTCTACACCCCAAACTCCAGAGTCTGCACCTTCATGCCTGGAGATTGAACGGGGCAATCTGAGTGCTTTTTCTCTCCCGCCAAAAGTGGTGGATATTATTTTATCGGCCAGGGGACACTCCACCAAATCGATCTATGCAAGCAGGTGGGCCAGATTTGTAGGTTGGTGTGGAGAGAACCAAATTAATCCCTTAAAGGCTCACTTGTCTGACATTATTATTATTTTCTCTTTCCTTGGCACAGAAGGGTTGTGCAGTTGCCACAGTTAAGGGTTATAGGACGAGGGAGTTCAGGCAAGACGATCAGCTCTTCGTTGGATACGTGGGGAAGAGGAGAGGCAGAGCAGTCCACAAGAGAACGCTGTCCAGGTGAGTCATTCTCTGTTTCAAGCTTTGTTATTCCTTAGTGAAGAAAGAACCACCTGTGGGGCTTTGAGCTCATTCCACCAGAGCTAAGGCTGCTTTATGGGCCTTGGCTAGGGGTGTTCCTGTGGTTGACATCTGCAAGGCGGCAACTTGGGCATCCCTCCATACTTTTGTCAAACATTATTGTTTGGACTCTGAGGTCAGGCGGGATGGCCATTTTGCACGCTCAGTGCTGCCGGATTTCTTGGTTTGACCATTCAAGCACCCACCTCCGGAGGTAGTACTGCTATGGAACTCTATTCTTTAGGTGAGGAATCCACAGGTAGGTGTATCCATCAGAAGAATAAGTTACTTACCTTCGGTAACGCTTTTTCTGGTGGATACATTAACTACCTGTGGATTCCTCACGGTCCCACCCGCCTCCCCGTTGCCTGGCTGGTCTTACCACAAAATCTGTGGGTGAGCACCGTTTTCTTGTATATTTGTATATAATTGGATCATGTATATAACGGTGGCATGTATATATGTATTTCTTTCTCTAATTTATATAATTCAAGGAAACATGGTTGAACTTGACTGGTATATTTGTTTCCACATGAAGGTGTTGTTGCCGTTAGTTTCTTTTTATTTTTATTGTAATAAACGTTGCAGTTTCACTTTACTTGATGTGATTATGTTCTCTTCAAGGTCAATGTTCACCTGTTCGCCTCAAAGGCATGTAAAAAAATGGTGATAACTGACGTCTGCACGTCGACGAGGGTTTCTTATTGCCTGGATGACGTCACACGGCGTCGCGTGGTGTCGGGCAATTGTGACATCATCGTAGACGCGCAGAGCTAGAAGAACATTTCCGTCGAAGCTAGCACGTGGTGGAAAATTCTTTAGGTGAGGAATCCACAGATAGTTCATGTATCCACCAGAAAAAGCGTTACCGAAGGTAAGTAACTTATTCTTCATGGATATAGTAAGCACGAGATCTAACATTAGCAGGTCAGGCACAGGGAGATCGGTTGTAGATTGTGCCACAAATCAAATCAAACTTTATTCGGATGCATTATAGCAATCATAAAAGCAACACATAACACAAATAAATACGGTTCATAGCATACATTAATTACATATAAACCTAAAAATAAGTGAGATAAAGATAGCATGGCCCTACATGCTTATACCGCATGTTTTAAAAAAGACCCGTCATGCAGCACAGCATCTTCGCTCATTAATAATAGAAATCTGAAAGGGGTCTGCATTGTCCAATATTGTAACAGTGATTTTTGTTGTTGTTTAGAAATGGGATTAAAAAGACTTTGCTAAACCTTGCATAAAATGTACAGAAAAACACATACATTGAAGCATTGATTGACCAGATGTATTATCACACTGTAATGGTTTACATTCCAGATTATGTGCAAAACCCAAGGGGAAGCAGAGCAGATATTTCAGTCTCCGTTCTGAATCGAAAAAGCTAGTGACTGCTGACACACCAAATATAGTCAGTGACACATTCAGTATCACTCCGATTAAGATAACTAAGCACATTTGGCTTCTCTCCCAAATCCCTCAGCCGCTGAGATTCCTTGGAATTGTTGAAAACATTGGCCACTGTTGTCTTATTTATGCTAATACAAGATGATGGCTCTGCAAAATAGAGTACATCCCGCTTTTGGAATATTCAGCCATCAACGGAATTAACAGCCCTCTATCTGGTGAAAAGGAGCCCGTTATAATGTTGCTCGTTAGAATGGCCTCAGGATTTCACCAGATTGAAAGCCACAATCAGGTCAGCTATGTAAGGGAGACTAGGTGCTTTGTGAAGAATAAAATGCAAAGCCAAAGTAGGACCAGATAGGTGTTTTCTACAAAATCTGTTTTCTTCTTGTTGGATTGCAGAGCAGTTGGAAATCTCCCACACTTTGGCCTCTTACAAAGGAATTGGAACACATTGCATCTTACATATTTTTTTAGAAGGGGGGGGGGCAAAAAAGCCACCCCTGCAGATTGTGGGAGGCTACTTAATGACCCATTAGCTATAGTAAATTTGGTGAAACGATGTGTGATGTTCAGAGACCAAGACCCATGTGCAGTGACAATACCTAATTAGGAAAGATATTAACACAGGTCAGGCAATGAGCACCAATTAACATGTTCCGGAGCGGTCTGCGCTTAGGGCCACAAGACATAATGTGAGATTTAGAGAAGTTAGTTTGAAGATCTAGGGAGGCCATATAGCCAACTAAAGCTGCATTTACGGGTGCGGTGCCTTGGGGGTACGTGCCATAAACACTGCGTCTTCCGCATATAGGAGTGTGGGGGAGCGGCTTGCCTTTGATAATCGGTACATTGAGAGTGACATGTGGTAAAGAAGGGTAGAAATCATTAGTATAATGATTAAATAGAAGGTGTTCTTTGAACCAACAGTCACGGCCCTCAACCTTTGACTCCGGTTTCAGCACATTTTACTGGTGTGTCTATTTCTGTCTCACGTATGTTTCTTTGTACAAGATGGAGTCTGTGACTAGCACAAGTACTGACACTCTCGTTTCAGCACATATTTTACTGGTGAGTCTGTTGTACAAGAAGGACTCCGTTCGCAAGATGGAGTTACTGTAGCCATTTCTATTTCCACATTCCCCCCCGCTTGTCAGTTGATTGAAATCTTTTTGATGCTGGTGATCTTGTGGCTGTCCCCAATTGTCCATTAGCCTAATTTTTGTTCTAACCAAATTATTTCCTACTCTGCATGTTTGCTCTCTCTCTCCGGCAGCACTGTAGTATTATTTGGAAGCAACAGCAACATAGCAGTAGTACTATTGTGATGGGCAGTCGGGCTTTAAATAACCCTGACATCCAGAATGGTAAACATGAGAACCACCCTGAAAACCAGTCCGTGGGTTTGGTTTGTTCCGTTGCCATGTTTTATCTGAGAGTGCAAAGCTAGCATTGCTTTGGATAGGGTACCGTTGTCTTCATCATCTCTTGGAATGAACATACAGCAGGAGGACCAATCATGGCACACACTCCTCCTTCCATGGCTGTTAGTAAGTCCAGTACAACACGATGCTGCATCACCATTACTCTCATTGCCCTTGATTCTTCTCTGATAGAATTAAAACCATCATCTGTGCCATTCACTATTAACATAAGTTCATATCTCGTTTGCTGCAGTCATCTGGCATTAGAAACTGCTTGGAACACTGGAATCAGTCCTCCGGGAGACATATTTGCACCCCAAACCTCACGTTCAGAGAATAGTAGAAACTCTTCTGGTACACCTTTCACATCCAAGGCAAATTGTTGGCGGATGCTCCTCTTCCACCAGCTGTTCTTTCGCTCTTGTCCATGAGCATAGCATAGATGTCTTCAACTGTGACCTTTTCACGCAGTGGCAGCACTAGCGTTTGGGACATTAGCATAACAAGGGAACAAACACCCTGCCAACTTTTGGGCAGTTGATAATGTGCTTGTGTACCACATGACCAGTATGTATCCATTAATGCTGCTGTGCCTTCAGGTTGGCTTTGAAGATCTAATGTAATTTGACACTTTTTGTTCCTACCTACTGGTTGTGTCCCATTGCCTCAAACATATACAGGGAGTGCAGAATTATTAGGCAAGTTGTATTTTTGAGGATTAATTTTATTATTGAACAACAACCATGTTCTCAGTGAACCCAAAAAACTCATTAATATCAAAACTGAATATTTTTGGAAGTAGTTTTTAGTTTGTTTTTAGTTTTAGCTATGTTAGGGGGATATCTGTGTGTGCAGGTGACTATCACTGTGCATAATTATTAGGCAACTTAACAAAAAAAAATATATACCCATTTCAATTATTTATCATTACCAGTGAAACCAATATAACATCTCAACATTCACAAATATACATTTCTGACATTCAAAAACAAAACAAAAACAAATCAGTGACCAATATAGCCACCTTTCTTTGCAAGGACACTCAAAAGCCTGCCATCCATGGATTCTGTCAGTGTTTTGATCTGTTCACCATCAACATTGCGTGCAGCAGCAACCACAGCCTCCCAGACACTGTTCAGAGAGGTGTACTGTTTTCCCTCCTTGTAAATCTCACATTTGATGATGGACCACAGGTTCTCAATGGGGTTCAGATCAGGTGAACAAGGAGGCCATGTCATTAGATTTCCTTCTTTTATACCCTTTCTTGCCAGCCACGCTGTGGAGTACTTGGACGCGTGTGATGGAGCATTGTCCTGCATGAAAATCATGTTTTTCTTGAAGGATGCAGACTTCTTCCTGTACCACTGCTTGAAGAAGGTGTCTTCCAGGAACTGGCAGTAGGACTGGGAGTTGAGCTTGACTCCATCCTCAACCCGAAAAGGCCCCACAAGCTCATCTTTGATGATACCAGCCCAAACCAGTACTCCACCTCCACCTTGCTGGCGTCTGAGTCGGACTGGAGCTCTCTGCCCTTTACCAATCCAGCCACGGGCCCATCCATCTGGCCCATCAAGACTCACTCTCATTTCATCAGTCCATAAAACCTTAGAAAAATCAGTCTTGAGATATTTCTTGGCCCAGTCTTGACGTTTCAGCTTGTGTGTCTTGTTCAGTGGTGGTCGTCTTTCAGCCTTTCTTACCTTGGCCATGTCTCTGAGTATTGCACACCTTGTGCTTTTGGGCACTCCAGTGATGTTGCAGCTCTGAAATATGGCCAAACTGGTGGCAAGTGGCATCGTGGCAGCTGCACGCTTGACTTTTCTCAGTTCATGGGCAGTTATTTTGCGCCTTGGTTTTTCCACACGCTTCTTGCGACCCTGTTGACTATTTTGAATGAAACGCTTGATTGTTCGATGATCACGCTTCAGAAGCTTTGCAATTTTAAGAGTGCTGCATCCCTCTGCAAGATATCTCACTATTTTTGACTTTTCTGAGCCTGTCAAGTCCTTCTTTTGACCCATTTTGCCAAAGGAAAGGAAGTTGCCTAATAATTATGCACACCTGATATAGGGTGTTGATGTCATTAGACCACACCCCTTCTCATTACAGAGATGCACATCACCTAATATGCTTAATTGGTAGTAGGCTTTCGAGCCTATACAGCTTGGAGTAAGACAACATGCATAAAGAGGATGATGTGGTCAAAATACTCATTTGCCTAATAATTCTGCACTCCCTGTAGTTTGATTCAAGGCTGGAAAAAATATGTATTGGTGCTGGTATTGGGTCAAAATATGTCATACTTGTTGTTTTCTAGTGCCATATGGGACTACATCGTGTTTTTGTTTCCCTATAATCGGTAGCATTGAAAGCTACTTCCTTTAACACTGTAGAGGGACAAATAGCTCCAGTATTGAAAACCCTCTGCCTATTCTTGTATGCTGCTCCTTTAAAGGTAAGTGTAGGCCATTTTTCACATTCTTTTGCTGTGCTATTTACATCTATGTTGCTCCCATTGGTACAATGATGCTCCGCTCTTCTTCCTAATACTGCTGTGGTATTCATCTTTACTGCCCTGAAATAATATTTGGAATACTGTTTTCAGCCCCCAAAGGCACAGGACATTAATGCTAACAGACATGTGGGGTCTGTTCTCTCCTTCACTCTCTTTATTTCAGTGCTACTTGCTGCATGTTGTATTAATGAGCAAACAAAACTTGTCTTACCTGAGTGTTCCCTGACAGTAGTGTGTAAACTTCTATACTAAGTGTTCTTCATCCACAATGGGTGTAGTGAGTGGTCAGTAAGTTCTCTTTTTTTGCTTAGGTGATCGGGCAGATATATGCCTATAATCCCTAGGTGCTTGTGGTGCTACAATTGGATTTTTACCTAGCAGATCCTTATCTCGTAAGGAGGGGATCATCAACTCTTTGTTACTACCTGGCAGACCCTTAATCTCGTAAGGAGGGGATCAGGAACATCTGAAAATGACTACCTAGCGGGTTCACACCCTTTGAGTGTGAGAGACAGCATCAGAAACAGAAACAATAAGCAGCAAAGAATAAATGCAGTGCAACATCTGCTCAGTCTCTTAGCCCCCCCCTCTCCTTACTCCTGAGGAGAAAGGCTGTGGTATTGGGACAGTCATTCATTTGATAAGTGAATCCAGTGCTTCAGTTTCTCGGCCTTTACGGGTGTTGGTGTTACTTGAGTCACTTTGTAGGGGCCAAGAAAATGTGGATCCTTCCACTGGCACACAAAGTTCTTCACGAAGACCTGGCATCTGGGATAGATGTTCTTCTGTGATACCACTGGTGGGGCGGTGGAGCTCACTTGTTGCAGCTGAACCTGCTTTGAGAAAACTTGCACAGCACGTGTTAATGCACTCATATGTTGTCATCTCTTGCCATACTAAATCGTTTTTTTTTTTTGTGTGCATTGGTTATGTAATTGAGTCAGTGCTAAGTACAACAACCTTTCCTGTGTCTGTATGTCAATAAAGAAAAACACTTGAAACCATGCATCCTCTATTTTCCCAAACTTCTTTCTCTTCCATAGGAGCTGTTTCCTGAATGTCCTGTAAATGATGTGCTTCTAATGCGAGATAATATACATCAGTATTTTCAAAGTGCCCTTCTACCACAGTACATATTCTAGAGGACATCTGTCCTGCTTCTTTAGCTGCTTTGTCTGCTATGTCATTACCTTGGGAAATGCTATCCAACCCACCAGTATGTGCTTGACATTTCACTATCGCTTTTGTCCCCCTTTTTCTTTAATTCTGAAATCATTTCCTGTAGGAGGAGACCATGTGCTACTGGCGTACCGTCGCTTTTCTTGAAAACCTCTTCTCTCCCAATTGCTGAGACCGGAGTGTACAGTGGAAGTGACATATGCCGAATCAGAATAAACAGTAACATCATTTGGATGCACGATCTGTAAGGGCTGTATTAGAGTTTTCAATTCTGCAGCTTGTGCTGAAAAATGGGATGGCAGTGGTATATACTGTAATACTGAATACATAACATTCAGTGGAACTCCTGTTTGTTCTACTATTGCTGCACCTGTGTGCCTTATCCCTTCTTTGCTGATCTATTAGGGACGAACCATCAATATATAACATTCTGCTGTGTGGTAAGGGTAATTCTGAAGCGTATATTTCTGTGTCTTCTTGCTGTGTTGCACAATCATGATCAACTTCTGTCAATGGTTCCACTAGAAATTGAGCTGGGTTCACTGTGTGAACACAGACAATTTTAATAGCGGCATTAGAAGGTATTACTTCATATCCAGATGCTCTCTGTGTAGTTAAGGTACTTTTTGCAGAACTGCAAAAGGGGCATGTCCTACGTATAGTGTTGTGGGACTCCTTGCTGTTATCATAGATGCCTTTTCTACCCTGAATGCTGCAACAGCAAGTCCTTGTTCGCATGGAAACTGTCCTTTCATTATCTTATCTAATTGTCCACTGAAATAGGCTATGGGTTTATGGCCCATGGGATACTTTTGTGTTAGTACTGGTGTCATGGTATCTCTATTAGTATGGGAGAACAGAAAAAAAACTCTTTGTTATAATCCGGTGTTGCCAACGCTGGGGCGGTGGCTATGCAGTTCTTTTAATTCTTGGAATATTTGCTGCAATGGTGGTGTCCAGTGCAGTGTTATGGTCCCTGAAGGTGTGCCCTTGATCATCTGGTACAGGGGTGCAGTCTTAGAGCTGTAATCAAAAATCCACTGTCACACAAAGTTGCCTAACACTAACAATTTCTGTAATGCCTTCACTGTATGGGGTAGTGGTTGATTTTCTAACCTGCTTCCACTCTGTCTTGAGTAATGCGATGACCCTCAGCAGACACTACGTGTCCTAGGTATTGTACTTGCTGTTGAGCAGTAGGCAATTTCTGTTTTTCAACTTTGTAACCTTTATATGCTAACAGTATCAGTAATTACATGGTGTCCTCTTCACACTGTTTTTGTGTCACTGCAAATCAGCAAATCATCCACATATTGTAACACTGTACTTTCACTTTGAAAATTCATCAGATCATTCCTCAAAGCTCTGTTAAAAACTGAGGGTGATTTCACCATACCCTTGAGGCAAACGAGGATACAAATATTGAATTCCAGAGAATGTAAATGCTGTCAAATGACTCTCTTGGTGTAAAGGTACACAATAAAATGCATTCTTTGAATCAATCACTGTAAATCACTTTGCAGTGTTCGGGATGTTGGTTAATATTACTGAGGGGTCTGGTACTACAGGAAACTCTTGCACTACAGTAGCATTCAAGGGGCAAAAATCCTGTACCATCCTCCAATTATTTCCCTGCGGTTTGCACACAGGAAAATTTGAGGTGTTGCCTGGTGAGGGGTATAAAACTCCCTGCTTCTCTAAGGCTTGTATAGTAATTGCTATTCCTTCATTTGCTTCACGTGAAATAGGGTACTGTCTAACTCTAGGTAATTGTGCATTTTCCTTTAGTCTTATCTGAAAAGGTTCAGCGCTCAGTATTAATCCGCCATCGTTTGAATCTTGTGACCATAGCTGTGTAGGTACCCAGGCAAGTAATTGACCAGCTTCCCCTGTTGTTTTCCTGGATATCCGTGGTGGGCACACTTCTATTCTTATTTCTGTCCCTGCTGCTTCTTGAAACACTGTCCTAGAATCCTGTACTTTTTCTTCTAGTAGGTCTTTATCTGAAATATCAGAAACATTGACTCCTGGAATTGTAAATATTACTGTTGCCCACATATTTTGCTTGTGGTCTTCTGCCTCTAGAATCCCAAATGTTTTTTGTTAACCTGATACTGTTTAGGATAGCACTAATAGTTCTTCTGTCTCCGGGTCTGGAAATTCTGGTCTAAACTGCAATTTACGTGGTGTCTCTATCCACTTGCCCTGCAAGGCTGGTTCTGTCATTATGAATTTCACTATGCCTTTCTGCAGCAGGGTTACATTTAGGGGTACACCTCTCATTTGTACTTCTGTATTGTCTGGGGCTGTTCGTAAGACCACATACATGGATGGTATCCCTGGTGTGGAACAAATCATTGTCCCATCATTGTTGAATGTAATGGTCATGTTCAGTTTGTGTAACAGATCTCTTCCCAATACATTTGTAGGAGCTTGGGGTGCATATAGCAATGACTCTGAAACTACAGAATCTCCTATCTGAACTGGAATCTCACAGGTGTATGGTACTGTCATTATTTCACCTGAGAACCCTTGTGCTGCCATTGTTTTATTTGACAGTGATAAACCTCCTGGTCTAATGCACTGTTTGGTTGCCCCTGTATCAATCAATAATTTATATTTTCTTCCCAATATACTAATGTATGCTAAAGGCTCTTGTTTGTAATTCAATGTTTTTGCTATTACAGGGCACATTAGGGTCTCAGGTGCAGACCGTCCTGATGTGAAGAATGGTTTAGTCCCTGCTTGAAAAATGATGCCCCCCATCAGTGGCTGCGGTACACGTTGTGCTTGCTGTTGTGCCTGCTGAATATACTGTGGTGCGGACTGTTGCCCTGGGGTGGATGTTACCATCCCTGTCTGACAATTCTGTTGTGGTTGTATCATTTGCATTGATTGTAGTGGAACCATTTGTGGTGCACTGTACACGAAACCTTGTGGCTGTTGCTGGTACTGTTGCACAGGAGAAAAATTCCCTGCAGGGGAAAAACATCTTCCTTGTCCCAGTTGTGCCTTTCTAAAGCGACAATCTGCTATTAAGTGCCCTTTCCTGCTGCAATGATAACATGTCATATTTGTTTTATTTCCTCTACCTCTCCCCTGTTACTGCTGTTGCTGTAATCCTTGCATCATTTGTTGGGGAGGCTGAGCAGTTGGACCTTGATACCACTGCAGTTGTGACTGTATTTGTGGTAATTGTGCTGTAACTTGAACTGGAGGTGCTTGAGTTACTACATTTGCTCCTATTGTGCTCTTTTTCTTTGTGTTTTTCTCTAATTTTTGACTAGCCAATTTGGCTGTGACACGGTCCAAATGTTCGTTTGTTTTTATTTCCTTCTCCAACCTTTTTCTAGCATGGTGCAGTATTATGCCCTTTATTTCCTCCCAAGGTTTACTATCTATTGCCATTACTGTGTCTAATGGCTTCTGGAGATCCTCTGGCAATCCGTTTTCCACAATGTGAAAGAACAGTCTGATCCCTTGTGCATCTAGGGGACCCATCTCAGTGGTCCATAGTTTTCTTATGCGTTCAACATATTCTGACACTGATATCTCCTTCTCAATTCTCCCCAGACAAGTGTGCGTATGCTGTTAAATGTTTCTGTATCCCTGTCACCATTAATCAAGGTTTTCTGATGGATACAACTACCTGTGGATTCCTCACCTAATGAATACTCCCATGGCGCCAGCATTCGACGGAAATCTTCTTCCTAGCTTCTGCACGTCGACGAGGACGTCACATTAGCCCACGCGACGCCATACAGGCAATAAGAGGTCCTCGCCGACGTGCCGACGTCAGTTCCCTTTTTTCCGTGCATTCGAAACGGTTATCTTCGAGGGAGCTACTGTTACTTTCATAGTTACAGTGTATTTTCTGCTGCGTGGATTTTCTCTGCGGTAATAATGTCTCAGAGGAAGTCGGGTTTCAAGCCCTGTCGAGAGTGTGGCGGCAAGATGTCCGTTACTGATCCTCACTCCGACTGTCTATGGTGTTTAAGCTCCGACCACGACGTCGCAACTTGTGATTCATGTCAGCACATGAATCCGAAGGCCCTGAAAGAACGTGAGGCTAAACTATTCATGGCGAAGTCGAAGAGAAAGGAGAAGAAACATCATAAGAAGTCTTCTTCGCCAAGGTCTCATCGGCGTCATCGAGACTCCCGGCGCCATAGGGATTCACGGCGTCATTCCAGCAAGGAGTCTCGTTCGAGGTCGCCTTCGGCTCGGCGTCGGAAGACTTGGGAGGTCAGTCCCACGGTTACGCCACATCCATCGACGCCGTTGCCCTCTCCGACGTCACCGACTTCGCCTGGACAGGCGTCTGTAGTTGAGGTGATGCAGCCTCTTGTGATGTCTCCGGCGTCGCGGATGTCGAGGCTGGCGTCGCCTTCGATCCAGGCACCCCAGTATCCAGCTTTTCCCGTCCCTGGAGCAGATAATACCGCATTTCTGAATGCGATGTATACCATCTTTCGACAGATGGCTCCAGGAGGTGCTCCGGCTGGTCCTTCGGGGCCCTTGGCCTTTTCATTGGGTGATCCTGCGCCTCTACGGCCGGCACCCTTTATGCCCTTTCTCCCTTTAGGGAATGTGGGTTCGGCGCCGGTGACGGCGCCGGTGTCGGCGCCGGTGGCTCCAGAGGTTTTGGCCCCGGAGATTTCCATCCCGTTGACGTCAGGATTTCGTCCTGTGACTCCGGCGGGTCCATCGGAGACTCCAAGATTTCTTCGTCCGGCTCCTTCCTCAGCGCCGAAGCTGCCTGTGGCGCCGGACGCGCCGTCGGATGGTTCTGGAGATCGGCGCCGATCTTCGACTTCGGCGAAGGCCATGTCGACTCCGCGTATCGAGGAAAGACTACATTCGAGGAGGCGTGCTCTCCGTCTTTTGGAAGAGCAGGAATACCAACGAGTCTTGGAGGAAGGAGAGGTTGAGGACTCTGGTGATGGACTGCATGGTCTGGATACAGCCAGTGGGCTGGATACTTCCCCTGAGTGGGACCTTTCATCTCCAGGGGAATATACGGAGGAGGCTGCTACCTTTCACGCTGTGGTGAGGAAGGCGGCTAACTTTCTGGACTTGCCTTTGCCGGTGGCAGAGGCGAAGCAGAATTTACTGACTGAGGTACTGCATCCGGCCTCTGCTGCAGCGGAGCCTCTCTTTCCATTTAATGAGGCTTTGCTTGATCAGATGTTAGAGGTGTGGAAGAAGCCAGTATCTTCCTCGGCTGTTCATAGGGCTGTGGCCAGGAGATATCGAGCTGCACCATCTGACCCTGGCTTTCTGTCTAGACACCCTACGCCGGAGAGCTTGGTGGTGCAAGCCTCCTGTTCCTCTAGGTCAGCGCCTGGATCTTTCCCGACGGTACCAGGAGACAGAGACTCTAAAAAGCTGGATGCACAATCCAAGAAGATATTTTCCTCTTGTAGTTTGGCGTTGAAGGCCACCAACGCGACTTGCATTCTGGGGAGATACATCCATGCTCTCATGGACGATATTTCATCTTCATTTACGGAGCTTCCCCAGGGACTTTTGAATGTTTTCTCAGATGCCCAGGCTGCCGCAACCCAGATTATCCAGTCTGGGCTGGACACAACCGACTCGGTGGCTAGGGCAATGGGCACGGCTGTGGTGGCAAGGAGGCAGGCCTGGCTCCGTAACTCAGGGTTTTCTGCTGACGTGCAGTCGACCCTGTTGGACCTCCCGTTTGATGGGGACAAACTGTTTGGAGCCAAAGCAGATTCGGCCTTGGAGAGATTTAAAGAAAGCAGGGCCACAGCCAAATCATTAGGGCTGCAAGCCCCTTCTTCTTCTGCCTCCTCCAGATTTTTCAGGAGGTTTCGTGGATTTGGGCGTGGCTCTTCCTCCTCTTCCTTTCGGGGGAGATTCCAGCAACCCACCTCTTCCCTCCCCTATAGATCATTTAGAGGGAGGGGTAGGGCCCGCACCAGAGGAGCCTCTCAGCAGCACTCTGCCTCTTCCTCGTCCTCTGGAGGGGTGCAGCAGGGAAAGCAGCCTTAGGCTTCCACCATTTCCCACTCACTCCTCTCCTGTAGGGGGGAGGTTACGGCATTTTCTCCACAAGTGGGAGACTATTACATCGGACACTTGGGTTATCAGTATTGTGGGAAAAGGCTACACCCTCGGGAGTTTCCGCCCCCCATCCCGCCCCGCCCATCTTATTGTTCAGAAGAACACCTCCTGTTGTTAGAACAGGAGGTTCAAGTCCTCCTTTCAAAGGGCGCGGTGGAGTTGGTCCCAGAGCAGGAAAGGGGTCGAGGTTGTTACTCAAGGTACTTCCTGATTCCAAGAAGGATGGTCGGTTGATCTGAGGATCTTGAATTGGTTCCTCAAACAGGAAAAGTTCAAGATGCTGACCCTAGCTCAGGTGCTTTTGGCGTTGAACAAGGAAGATTGGATGGTGTCTGTTGACTTGCAGGATGCTTATTTTCATATCCCGATACTCAAGTCGCACAGGAAGTATCTCCGGTTTGTGGTAGGGTCGCAGCACTATCAGTTTGCGGTCCTCCCGTTTGGTCTTACTTCAGCACCTCGAGTCTTCACGAAGGTGACATCAGTGGTTGCGGCAGAGCTCAGAAGGAAGGGGATAGCAGTATTCCCTTACTTGGACGACTGGTTGATCAAAGCCAAGTCTCCGGAGCTTGTGTCGCATCATCTGCAGTCAACAACCCAGTTGTTGTTCGACCTGGGCTTTTCGGTGAACGTGCCCAAATCTCACCTGGAGCCCTCTCAGCGCCTCCTGTTCATAGGGGCAGTACTGGATACAACATTGAATCGAGCCTTTCCTCCGCCTCAGCGGATTCAAGATATTCAGGAGTTGGTTCCAATGTTTCGAAATGGAGCGGTAGTTACAGTCCTCAAGGTCCTTCGTCTGCTCGGTCTGTTTGCCTCCTGCATACTGTTGGTCACGCATGCTCGCTGGCAAATGAGGGCTCTTCAGTGGTGCCTCCGAAGGCAGTGGTCTCAACACAAAGGAGATCTAGAAGGTGCTGTCAAGATCTCCAGAGATGCTGCTGTGGACTTGAAGTGGTGGATTGCGGGCAATAATCTTTCACAAGGAAAGCCGTTCGCGCAGTCACCACCAGTGACCACGGTCATAACGGATGCTTCCACTCTAGGGTGGGGAGCTCATCTGGGGGATCTGGAGATCAAAGGGCTTTGGTCTCCAGAGGAACAGATTTTTCATATCAATCTGTTGGAGTTGCGGGCTGTACGTCTGGCTCTCAAGGCCTTCCTCCCTTCCCTTCGTCGTCAGTCGGTACAGGTCCTGACGGACAATACTACCGCGATGTGGTACATAAACAAACAGGGAGGAGTAGGGTCGTACCTTCTCTGCAGAGAAGCTCTTCAACTATGGTCCTGGGCAAAGGACCATCAGATTTGCTTGGTAGCAAATCATCTGGCCGGGGTCTTGAATGTACGTGCGGACAGTCTCAGTCGCCATTTCTCGGCCAACCACGAGTGGTGTCTCCATCCAGATCAAGTCCGTTTAATCTTCCAGATGTGGGGGTTTCTTCGGATAGATTTGTTTGCCACTCTGGAGAACGCGCATTGTCCGTTATTCTGCAGCCTCCAGTATCCGATGCAAGGAGCGTTGGGGGACGCGTTTCAGATAACCTGGTGTGGCCAGTTCCTTTACGCGTTTCCCCCCATACCCTTGATTCCTCAAGTGTTGAGGAAGATTCGCCAAGACCGGGCCTAAGTCATCTTAATAGCTCCGGATTGGCCAAGGAGGGTGGGGTACTCCGACCTTCTCCAACTCTCACTGTGCCCTCCGCTCCGTCTCCCTCTCAGGGCAGACCTCCTCTCACAGTCGCAGGGGCAGGTTTTACACCCCAACCTCCAGAGTCTGCACCTACATGCCTGGAGATTGAGTGGGGCAACCTGAGTTCCTTCTCTCTCCCGCCTGATGTAGTGGATGTTATATTAGTGGCCAGGCGACACTCCACTAAATCTATCTACGCTAATAGGTGGTCTAAATTTGTTATGTGGTGTGGAGAGAGACCGATTGATCCTTTACATGCTCATCTGTCAGATGTTTTGTCTTTTGCTCTGTCTCTAGCGCAGAAAGGTTGTGCAGTGGCTACCATTAAAGGTTATTTGTCTGCCTTGTCAGCCTTCATTTGTCTTCCAGACCAACCATCGTTATTTAAGTCCCCTATTGTTCTCAGATTCTTGAAAGGTCTTCTAAATAAATATCCTCCAAAACCATTCGTTATGCCTCAATGGGATTTGTCCTTGTTCCTGACTTTCCTTATGGGGTCCCCTTTTGAACCTATGCATTCTTGCCCCTTAAGGTATTTAGTTATTAAGACAGTCTTCTTGGTGGCTATAACATCTGCAAGGAGAGTGAGTGAGTTGCAGGCCTTATCGGTAAAATCCCCTTATACAAACCTTTATGGGGATAAGGTGGTGTTGAGGACCAAGGCTGCTTTCCTCCTGAAGGTTGTTTCACCCTTCCATTTGGCCCAGACAATTACTTTGTCCACGTTCTATCCTCCACCTCATCCTTCAAAGGAGGAAGAGAGACTACATCGCTTGGACCCAAAGAGGGCGTTAAGCTTCTACATTGATAGAACGAAGGACTTCAGGCTGGAGGATCAGCTGTTCATCGGATACGTGGGCAAGAGGAGAGGAGAGGAAAGGCAGTCCACAAGAGAACACTCTCCTGGTGGGTTGTTCTTTGCATTAAAATCTGTTACTCTTTAGCAAAGAAGGATCCTCCTGATGGCATTAGAGCTCATTCCACCAGAGCAAAGTCGGCCACTTCGGCCTTGGCCAGAGGTGTTCCTGTGGTCGACATCTGCAAGGCCGCAACTTGGTCGTCCCTTCACACTTTTGCGAAGCATTACTGTTTGGACTCTGAGGTCAGAAGGGCCGGCCATTTTGCACGGTCAGTGCTGCAGGATTTCTTGGTTTGACCATTTAGGCACCCACCACCGGGCGTGGTACTGCTTTGGGACTCTATTTATTAGGTGAGGAATCTACAGGTAGTTGTATCCATCAGAAGAACGAGTTACTTACCTTCGGTAACGACTTTTCTGGTGGATACATTAGCTACCTGTGGATTCCTCACGGTCCCACCCGCCTCCCCGTTGCCTTTTTGGTCTTACCAAGTAATCCTTGAGTGCGCTCCTATTGGTCTTCAAGACTGCAATAGATTTTGTATATATGGATATTTGTGTATATATATATATATATATATATATATATATATATATATATATATATATATATATATATATAGATATAGATATAGATATATATCTATATCTATATATATATAGATATATATATATATATATATATATAGATATATATATATATATATATCTTGTGTATATACATAATTAGTATATATTTGTTTGTTTGGAGAAGAGAAAAAAAAAAAAAAAAAAGGGAGTTATATTAAATCTATAGCCATTTTATTGCAATGTTGTGTGATTTACAATGTTATGGGATGTTGCCTTGCTCTTTCATTGCATTGGGTTATTGTTCTCATGCATGTAAAAAATGTTGGTACTGACGTCGGCGAGGACCTCTTATTGCCTGTATGACGTCAGACGGCGTCGCGTGGGCTAATGTGACGTCCTCGTTGACGTGCAGAAGCTAGGAAGAAGATTTCCGTCGAATGCTGGCGCCATGGGAGTATTCATTAGGTGAGGAATCCACAGGTATCCACCAGAAAAGTGGTTACCGAAGGTAAGTAACTCGTTCATTAGCCCTGCAGTGGTACGCGGTATACTACGTGAAAAATATTGTCTGTCTCATCCCCGAATATACTTGCAAGGAGGGTCTTCACATCCCCTATTGCTAACTGTGCTCCTGCTGTGTGCCTTTCAAGGGCAACTATCCATTTAAAAGCTCATTCAGAAAGTGGTGGTAATTGTTTTTTCAAGTTCTCCTTATTCATGTGTTACCATGGCACATAGGTCAGATTTTGTGTTCCTGGACCCCTTTGTATCAGTGGAAACTGTCTGAATTGTGGTCTTCTTCTCCCTATCTGTTGTTGTCTCATTCTGGGGTACCTACCATTTTTGCTCTCCACATATTGTTGCCATACACATAAAGAGTCCCTCATGTATTCCTAAGCCCAAACTACAGTTCCGTCCCCCCCTTCAATACAATCCTGGGCTGTTGCTAAGTCTTTGGGGTGGAAGGAACCTTCTCTAGGCCATGGTGATGGAAACTTGCTAGGTCTACTCCCTGTGTAATCCGCCAAATCATTTGAGAAAGGGTAGACTGCAAATGAGTCTTGTTCCCCTATAATTACTCTCTCAATAGGTGTCAGATCTCTCCTATTTGTCACTTTGCAACATACATTCATATTAACCTGCTTAATGGCGTCCAAATATTGCATATCTAAATCATCATCACATTCTCCTGCTGTCTTGCTGTCACTGTCACTCTGTTCAGCCATTATTTGCCCTTACATTGCTCCCTTAATCACACCTGGATTTCCATGTTTCCCATATATTTTTTGTAATTTTTCTACTTCTGTCATCTTTTTCTTTTTCATGATGTGTTTTAAAGCATCAGTCAACCCTTCACTCACCATTGGTAACCTCTGCTGGTACCCTTTATGTTCTACAGTGGCTGTATCATATATTTCTTGGGATGATGCACTAGCATTATCAGTGCATGTTGTTATAGCCTCTAATGTATTCCTTTCTTCCTCTGTCATCATTCTATGTTCCTGTTTCTCTCTCAACATGGGTTTGCTTTCTCTTCTATTTCTAATAGGTATTTTCTATATAGTTCTTCGTTTATCTGTTCATTATGTGATGGGCTGAATGTTAAATGTGGTTGTGGTAGGCTAATCTCCCCGCTACTTCTGGAACTTTGGTCTGGAGAGTGTTGAAAGAAGTCTTGTGCTAATAATCTTGAAATCATAGGGTCAACTCTTCTTGTGTAGGACACAATGCCCTAGTTATGAGATGGTGTCACCTTTTGGCTTTCATCTAGTTTCAAAGTAAAGTTACCTGTGACTTGCCCCGTGTATTTACTTTTTAGTGTGTTGAGTCTTCTGTTTGTGTTATATCTGGAACAACGCTACTCTCTTCTAATGGATGCATTCCTGTTGCTTGTTTAGGTAGTCTTTTTGCTTCTTGATAGGGAGGAGGGGGGTGCCAACTATATTCAGAGAGTTCCTCTACCTTGTCAGGTTCAAATGCTTGCCACATGTTTAAGGTCACTATTCTCATGTTTTAATTTCTCACCTTTATATGCCCCACAAATATGTTTGTAAATGCCCCAATTGACATGGGACAAATGATCCCTAATCTAGCCAAGGACTATGTTTTGTACCCATACACCACTCCTTACGTTGTTTCTTTATCCTATTTTGATCACCCTGAAACACTTTGATAATATGTTGCAAAGGAGTATCAAACATATTACTTTGATCAAATGTTCACACAACATAGATAATTTACAGTAACAACTTTTTCAATGCATAGCAGAACACAAGCAATGTACATATATTATCAACTCATCTCATAATCTGACAAAACAGTATCATAAACTATTACACTATTGTCACTTTCCTGTATTTGGTGACACTTCATTCCTGTTTCGTCTCCAGGACCCAGAATGGATACACCACTACTAAACTATTTACTTAATGCAGACACTTTGACATTCTTAGTTACGTCTAACTAATTAATAGTCCATCCTACAACAATATCCATATTGTGCCTTATGCACCTTCTAAGAAGCCCAATAGGGAAAGACTTTTAAGGACATACATTTATTCAGAGAATGTCCTCGGCTCACCTGTCTTGCTGAACTACTAGGACCAACTCCCTGCCTCACGATGGCTGATTTTGTACAAACACTGGTATCTGCTTACCTGTTTGAGCACTTTTTAATCAGCGAAGGGGAGGTGGGGGATTTGACCCCCGAGGTCCAGCAGGCTGACCGCAAGAATTCCCATGTCTAATGCTAGCACAAGAGCAAACTAGCTGGGCTAATGTTATGCTTCAGTTCGGATACAGTAGACCAGAATGATTTAGGCCTCATGCCATTCCCCAACTCCAACAGGAAGTACTAGGAAGTAGGGCTTTGCGCAGGGGAGTGATATTGTGTGTTCCAATAGATATGCAGCCCTGGCAGATCCCGTTGTAAATAAGGTACAGAAGGATCGGGAGAGGAAACCCACGGGCAAGCATGACCAAACTACCTCCTTAGCACAGTCAGTCATAGAGAAGATACCACCAGCTAACCAAGATCCAGAAAACTGCCCAAAATGCAAAACTAGGAGTTTAACAGATCTTTATGATCTAATGGTTAGACTAATGCAGGAAGTCAGGGAGCTAAAATTTTAATTAGAAACCATATCAGCTCTTGTGGAAAAAGGGGGCGGTATGGGAACCCGTAGAGACCAGCGTGCAGAAGGGGTCCCAACTGTATCACTGCACTTACAAGGAAGACCCATATCCCCCCCCAGAGGCTGAATTCCCAGCGCAACTCTACTTTAACTAAAGCTAGTGCTCCTTGTGGACCGTGAGGGTGCGCAAAAAGGGACAATGATTGCAATATTGGGTTACGCAACATCCCAGCAGTTAAGGTAGGAGAGTTACGACAAGAATCTGGGAATTCTGTATGGGAGAGTGGCCCGAAACCAAGGTCACAAGGAGAGAAGGCGGGACGTATACTTAAACCCTATACCCTATCATATAATGATAGCGTGCCCACTACTACATGGGGCAGACACCTTGAAGAAAATCTAAGGTCTTCTCGGGCCAATGTAATTTTATTTGTTAAATGTCCAGAAATTGGCCCAAAATAGTATGGAGGATGAGGACTCCCTAAAGAATAAACTTATATATTGGATCAGATACAAACGTCATTGCCTATCCCTAATCCGCTCAGATATTATGAGGGTGGAAAGAATGCCGGGAGAGATTGGGAAGCAAGATGTTGTCGCTGTGACACTAAAGGATGAAAGATTAATCAAAGGCTTGATTACTGTAGAGCAGAAAGCCAGTGCTCCCCCAAAAAATGTCATGAGATTTAGTTTGGATCCGTTTACCTGTAAGCTTATAGCTCCGAGGAGCAACCATAGAAATGGGGGAGTGCAAATGATAAAGGGAGATTCTGACCTTGAAGCAGTTGATTGACTAACTCAACCAGACCAATCATACTTGGGACTGATTAGAGATCCAATAGTAGTAGAGACCCAGGAAGAAAATAACTAACAAGTTTTATAGGAGTAGGGAGTATTGAGGGGCACGTGCCTGGTAGTAAGGAGCCGATTATATCTCGGAGCCCTGCTACTAATGCTATGACCTCAACGGGAAGGGGACCAGTTACCATGGTCTCCTGGAACGTAGCAGGCCTGAAAAGTAGGCTTATAGACCCTGACTGGCACGAATATATTGAACAATTCCATGTTTGTCTTTTCCAAGAGACCTGGTTAAAGGACCCACCATACAAACTGGGTTATAAAACCTTTTTTATTAGTGCCACCTCAGCAGCAAGAGGGAGGCCGCCTGGGGGGGTTGGTTGCATGGGTGAAAATTTCCCTTAATATTGATATAAACAAACATGATACAGGGTCTGCTGAAATTTTGTGGATGGAACTAGGGGACAAAAATAAGGCGTTATTTCATCTATTCAATGTGTATATAAGGCCAAGAAGACCAAATCAGGAGTCATACGAAATAGAAATATTAGATGGCATGCTTAAGAAAATCCTGTTAGGAGAAACAATCTTGATAGGGGGAGATTTGAAT
This sequence comes from Pleurodeles waltl, assembly GCF_031143425.1. Taxonomy (NCBI): domain Eukaryota; kingdom Metazoa; phylum Chordata; class Amphibia; order Caudata; family Salamandridae; genus Pleurodeles; species Pleurodeles waltl. Next base: position 215,986,193 of record NC_090444.1, on the reverse strand, counting down.
TGCAGCTATGAACCCATAATTGGTCTTGAACACCTAGTAGAAGATGAAGATTTAGCAAGAGCAGTCCCCCTCCTATCTACTGAAGAGGCAGTACCCGGTACGGTTGCTGCCCTGCAACTCCATGGGCCTTACACTAAAGTATGGATTGAGGGCTTGGAATGGTAGAGTGGGGCAATGTGGTCTTAATATGGACACTTTCCAGAGAGGTAACACAGGTTCAAAACTGGATTATATTATGCATAGCACGGTTACATGGGAGAGAATAGTGACCTTTAAAATAGATAAGAGGAGAGAAAGTGATCATTTTCCGTTAGTAATTGAATCGAGGGGCTACCTCCTAGATCTAGACAGCAAGAAAAAGGATAAGGTGGAGTTTCAACCTACCCTTAGTAATAATCGTAGGGCAGTAAAATGGCCAGTGATATTGGGCAATTTGGGTGTTATGATGAATATCTATAATATATACCCGGAATTGCTGGAACCCCATGCCCATAAAAATTGTATTGACATTCCCATTATAGATATTCATCAATCATTGAGCACTGCTTTGAGACCCTATCTTACTAAACAGATACAACAAAAACACATACAGGGCGGGGAGCAAACTATTTCTTCTAATCCCTGGTATACCCCTGAATGTAGAGAGAGAAAAACACTACTGGTAGAGGCTCTAAAACAGAAAAATCCAATAGCAGTGCAACAGGCAAGGGCCGGTTATAGGAAAATCCTGGCTGCAGCACAGAAAAACTGGGATGACCAAAAATGGCATGACCTCTTAGAGGCAGCCAAATGCAATGATGTAGTAGCCTTTTGGAAGATAGTTACTCACGGTAGGAAAGAGGGGATATTTAACACCGAACATCATATAGATCCCTGTGCGTGGGTTAATCATTTTATAAACCTCTATTCAGATTCTTCCGAGCATGATTTACATCTCTCCCTACATATAGAATTACCCTCCTGGGGCAATTTACCTGACATACAATTTAGCCTGGAAGAAACGGTGACTGCCATAAAAGCGATTAAAATAGGCAAAGACCCAGGTCTGGATAAAATCCCTGGGGATCTGTTTAAACATAATATAGACGTATGGGCACCCTACGTAAATCTACTTAGCAATGCTATAACAAGCGGAGAGCCAGTTCCTGAGACATGGGAAGGAGCGGAAATAATCCCAGTCTATAAAAAAGGATCTAGGGAGGACCCGGGGAATTACAGGCCAATCAGCCTAATTGATGTTATGCAAAAAATATACGCTAGGCAGCTGCTGAATAGATTAGCTAGCTGGATAGAGGAAAATAATATTTTGACAATATACCAGGCAGGTTTCAGGCAGAAGACCAGTACAATTGACCAGGCCTTCAGGCTACTATCCATAATGTGGAAATATTCAAAACTAAAGAAGGGTCATCTCTACATAGCGTTTGTGGATTTGCTCGCGGCCTTCGATTTGGTCCCAAGAGACAATCTATGAGCCGCGTTAGGGAAACAGGGTATGCCGGGGAATCTTTTGCACCAGATAAAGAGGCTGCACGAAAATACTTATGCAAAGGTACGGTGGGGCCCAAATGGAGAGCTGACAGATCCAATACCCATTAAGAGGGGAGTACGGCAGGGTTGTGTGCTTGCCCCAACCCTCTTCTCACTATATATCAATGATTTGGTTGAGTACCTTAAACAGAGCAATCATGACTCACCACGATTAAATGGAGACCCAGTTCCTGCTCTCCTTTTTGCAGATGATACCATTTTATCATCTCAAACTCCCACGGGCCTACAGACATATTGAAGGGGCTAGAAATAAATACAAACGAGACAAAATATTTGATTGTTAAACCCCACAGAGCACTTAAAAGAAGCATCCTGATCAATGGGCATGAATTGGAACGAGTTAAAAGTTTTAATTATCTAGGGATGTTGCTGGATGCCAAGTTGTCCTGGATGCCGCATATTTACAAAGCTGTAACATCTCTGGTCCACAGCTCCACGGCGATAAGCAATAATTACAAAAACTCAAGAACTGAAATTGTCTCACCAGTGTTCGAGGTCCATAGATATAAAGCGCAGGCCGCTGCTTTATATGGCGCCGAACTCTGGGGAATTGCAAACCTAACCTCACTAGCATCCCAAGAAAACAGTTTCATGAGGGGGGTACTGGGACTGCCACCATCGACTCCATTGGTCCCTCTTTCTTACGACTTAAATATGAAGCAAATAGGTAACATGGCAGTTTTGATGTAGGCTTTGGTCAACTCCAGATTTGATTCACTATAGGCAAGCACTAATTGAGATAATGGATCTTGATAAATCAGTTTCCCTTCCTTGGCTTCACCATATAAGGTCCTGGTTTTATAACCTAGGGCTTAAATCCTTTTGGGATGAACCCCATACCCTCAACACAATCTAAGATTCGGTTAAAGCAAGTATTCTGGGATTATTCTTCAATTAGTCTTTTCCATAGTAAAGATCTGGGTAGATTGACCTCGAAATTTTTGGATATTAAGCAACACCAAGATTTGAGGAATGGCTAGAATCCTACAGATCCAGGCGTTCACCACCAAATTGGGCCCCCAGAGCGAGAATATCCATGATTCTAAATGTGGATTATGTAATATGGAGACTACTGAAACAGTGGAACATGTTCTATTAATTTGTAAAGCCTATGATAAGCCAAGGAGAAAATGGATTCGACCTATTTGTAGGAAATTAGGAATTAGAAATTATAATGAAGCGGCAAGACTATTAAGGTCTAGTACTACTCCATCTATTGTTTTTGGAATAAGCCGCTTTCTCCTAGCAACATCATATATTGGGAACAGGGATGGCCTGAGGTTCTAGTGAACCTAGATGTATTAAACACCCATAGACAAACTTAATGGTGTTACAAATGGCTAACAGGCTTCCCTTCCTGTAAGCTAATAGATCACTGGTATTTAATTTGATTAGGATGTAATTTTAGAATGTTCTAATATAAGGAATGAATATAATTATTTTCCAATTTCAGGAATTTTTATTCTACACCATGTAATTGACTTTATCAAATGGCCAAATGGCTTTCTATCTTGAAAGTTAATAGAACAGTGGTATTCCATTTGGGTTTGGACTTAATTTTAGACATTTTTAACTTTTTAGTATAAGAAATTATTATAATTGATTACTCTTTATTGATTTTAGGAGTATTACTTGTTATTTATACAACTGATTTCAGTATCTGTAAGATTATTTGTTATTTATGATGTTTTGATTGTATTATCCTTTTATGGCTAATAGCCGAATAAAGGTTTGTTTGATGATGATGATTTACCATTACCTAGTTGTGATGCTTGGACTAACATTTCTGAGTGTTGCAGCTATCTCCTGCCACCGTTTGACGGTGTTTTGGTTTTATAATGCTTGCGCAGGTGGGCCACTATGGCCGCGTCCCTGGGTTTAGATGTCGGGGCTAAGCGTAGTTCCTTATTTGCTGCTGACCATTTAGAGTTAAACCATCTTGGAGTGTCTGGTGGTATGGGCTTCAGGAAAGCCTTCCTGATCCCCAAACAGAGAGCAGTGAAAACCTCGACCACCTGACGGCCACGGGCCTCCTCACTCAGACACAAATTCATCAACTCCAACTTCACCTTAATTATTGCATAAAAAAATGTAGAGGATCATGCAGTCTCCACACCAGTCTCAGGTTATCAGTAGCGGGTTGCAAGTTACTTTCCCTTTGAGCGGAGTAAAAGCGTAATTTCAATGGGGTTAAAGTCAATATAGTCGGATGTGACAGCCATGCCATGTGAGAGTAAATCCTGTATAATATTAGTGCCAAAAATATGATCTATTAATGAGGAGCTGCCTCTGCCCTTGTAAGTAGGCACTTCACAACCAGGAAAATCCACAAAATCCAAGGCATTTGCCATATCGAGTGGTGCAAGAAATTAAATTAATTTGGCACTGCGTGGGTCAGTAAAGGGGCAGGATGCTAGATTTAGGTGCCTGGAATTACTCAGCAGCTGCACATCAAAATCTTTGGCTAAGCAAAGGGACGTTGAGTGCTGATAATGCCAGGGTATGTGCTATATCCGAGATAAATTGGAAGAAAGTAGGACATTTTGTATTGGGTTTTCTTCTAATATGATGGATTGGCGGGGACACTGAAGCATTGATACCCATCTATAAAGATAGACAGTGTATCACATGTCTCTTGAAATAGGATGATATCATAGCCCTTAATAAAGCTGAGCCAACCTAGCAGGTTGATCTTTAATCGAAGACCGGCCACATTCCAACTAATATTTTGAGTGGCATATTCCTCTTATAACACATATTCTTAGCATTTCTTCTATTCCCCCACTTCAGTCCTTGGGTTGGTATTAATAGGATGACTTAATAAACCTTTGTTGCTGATAGTTACATGGTGTAGTTCAGACAATCTACTCCCACAGTTTGCATCAGAGTTAGTGATAGAGGTCAATGGTATGAGTAATTCATTAGAAGTAGTGAGCTGCATGGCTAGGTATGTGCTATCATTGGGTTATTCTACTTTCTTTCTCTAGGTCGCTAAGTGCAGAGAACATATTTGTACAAGGAAAGCTGCAGGGGATACTCAAGGTCTGGGCATGAATACCGAAAAAAGGAGCAGGCAGCCTGTAAAAATACTCCAGTGTCAGGATAACGACTTTGGAATTAATAGGGCTGTTACACTCCTTTATAATCAGTATGCTCCGTACACAAACAGATTTCCGGAAATTTATAATCATGCAGGCCCCTGTGATGTTTTTCTTTATAATGCCATGCCTTAAAATGTTTATGCTTATGCAGCCAATGCGCAACCTTGTTCTGGAGCTGCGCCCATGACTCTTGCTTCCCGGATCTTAAAGGTGGCCCCCCCGGTCAGATTTAATACCTGTGGGCTGGCTGCGGGGGAGGCTCTGTTCATGGCTTAAGTTTAGCTTCAAGAATGTTACCAAATTGTTCGCTGTGAAGAGTCAACTGACGATAGCTTGTGCGTCTTGCACATGACTGTGTTAAAGTTTGGGGGTACCAGCTGGGACTGAAACCAGGAAAGTAATTGTTTTTTGTTGCCTGCAGTGGGGGTGGGGTTGGGGATTGTCTTTCTGCACTTGACTGCTGTCATATTTGGACTCGCTCTTAGGCGAGACTACTGGTTTAGGGATGATTCTTTTTTTTTTTTGTAGGCTACCAGGCCATTCCTACAACAAGTCTCAACTGTCGGCCCTACAATCCTGGCTCACAAGCAGTACCTCACCAAAAACCCAGACAGTAAAAGGTGATTTCTGGCCGCCTTATGCATGGACTCTAGATTACGACATCTCAGGGGAGTCGTAGTGAAACATAAGGCAATGAAGAAGATGCAGAAGAGTTTAAAATAAGTTTATTGAAAACACTGCAATCTGAAGTAAAATGCATGAGCTGCAATGATTAGGATAATGCATAATAAAAGAAGCATGATTGTGAAGATGAGTTGTGAATTCAAAGACCCCCACCATCTTGCAATAAACATAAAATGTAAACTCCCTAGCATAGAGAACCTAATCCCTAACCTAATGAGAGTTAGGTGTGATAAACCTAATTCGCCAGTACCATGGCCATGAAAAGTGCCCCCAATCCTCGTTACCTCGGAATGAGATCTCTAGGTCCGACTCCGTGGGGACACAGCTGATTTCTTCAGCAAGGTGACATGCAGCATAGATGGCGTAGATGGCATCTGGTAGGAATCCCCCTGATGACCCTGTCTGTAGGAGGTGTATGTATTCAGACCATGTAGGACCCCTGACAGGTATGTTCTAAAACAATAGAAAAGGAGGCGTACTTGTGGTATCAATTATGCAAACAATCCGACAAGCGTAGGTTATGTTCCTGTCACCCATAAGTGATAAGGGGAAATAATGTGCCTTCCTATGTACATCACTTGATTATGACACTGATTGTGACGCCTTCACACAGTGGCACTGATAAAGTAAAATATTTCTCTAACTATAGACATGGCAGCCATTTAAGAAAATAGAAAAATGGGCTAAGGCAGTGCAAACTAAGTAGGTTAAAAGTCACTAGGTGATAGGAGCACAGGCCTGCAAGCTAAACGGCTAAGCTAACCTCCTGAGTCCAAATAAAACTAACAGGATCCACTACACCACTATGGAAGGGGCTAAGGGAAAGGCAGACTGTGCTGGAGAATTATCCAGTTCAGGTGTGACAGTGCCGGTCTCAGGGACTTCAGTGTTTACCTCAACAGTGCTCTGGGGGCAGGCAGGTTGTAGCAACTGGCCTTCTCCAACTTCTGACCCAGTCTCAGTGGAAACACATTTTTATCAAAAGAAGCAGCTACATCATAGCTGGAGGCCGGCAACGCCCCATTCTCTAATGAGTCTGCGCTCAGTCAATTCAATTTCATTCGCAACAATCCCAACAACCCTCTTGAGCATGCTATCAATAGAAAAATGTGGGTGTATGGCTGCGGCTCCCCCGCTCTCCCTACAGCTTTCCGTTTCCCCATAGTAAAGAGCAGCAAGGATCCCTCCTTCTCATAGAGAGTACTTCATGTACCCCAACAGATCCACTGTATCCTTATGTAGCAAGGAACGAAAGATAGGGGGCCCAATACAGCGTTGTCTGGCCACGGATGGGCACAGACTGGCCTGCCCTTGGTCCAGGCTTTGCCCGAGGGCATCCTGTGCTGCGAGAGTGAAGTAAGCGCTTTGAGCGGGGCTGGAGAAAACTGGAAGCCCCTCCTCCTGCTGCACAAGATTCCTGGGACAGGTAGTCCTGCTAGCCCACACGCAGTCCTGGGCGTCCCGTGCCGCAGGAGTGAAGTAGGTGCTTTGAGTGTGGAGGCGTGGGAGAGTGCTGGCAGCCCCTCCACCTGCTGCAAGAAATTACTGGGACAGGTACTCCCGATGGCCCACATACACAGTCCTGGGCGCCCCAAGTCCTAGGAGTGAAGCAAGCACTATGAGAATGGTGGCGTGAGAGAGTCTTGGGCGTCCCCTTGCAGTCCTGGGCATCCACAAATACGCAAAGGACCTTGCTGACATAATCAAGGTTCATGTGTATGTTAAAACATCTTCTGTGTTAAGAGGCACATTTCATAGCAGAAAAAAAATATTTGCAACTAAGTACCATTATAATGGTCCCCTTTACTTTTGTGACAGTTCCAATAGTTACCATGCAAATAATTTAATGTAAACAGTCTGGAAGGTGTCAAAAAGTCTGTGAAAAGAGGGGAATCTGCACCGTTCTGCTAGGTAACGTATGATCTTAGAGGATCACGCATTAGAGTACATTAAGGACCAACATTCTTGGGGTAGAGTTAGCCTGCTGAGAGATTGCAAATCCAATACTGGTTTGGTTTTTAAAGGATATGGAGGGGCCCAGGGTTTTGCACTTTAAATGGTAAATTAGCAGCCTGTTCTAGTTTCATCAAGGTCCCTGTGAGAACTGGGAGTTGTATTTGGCTGTGTATGAGATTTGCGCTCTTAAACATTTGCGGAAGCAAATATTTGGAAGGATGTTTTGACTGCGGCTCTGCAAAGAAAATTGGTCCATGTAGATTTTCCATATCGAATATAGAGAAATACCTTTCCTAGCCACATTGGCTCAGAGGAGGGTGCTAAGTGCATGAAAAATTGCTTCCCCAACCGGACTAGGGACTGAGCCGTGTCTAGTAAAATAACTTTGTAGTGAGCAGCCACGTTTAAGGTATGTTGACAGTAGGAAGAAAATGAAAGGGGGATATTGGGTCTCTATATTTAGTCAAATATGGGAGGGGTTTGAGAGCATTGGTGGATGAGAAAGTTGCATGGCAGTTAACCCAGTTGGGCAAGTTATATATTTCCAAACGTTTCTCCAACAAAAAAGCTAATTTTTAGCCTTTTAGGTCCAAGCCTTCCATACAGTGTAGCTGTCTGGCTTGCTAATGACATATTGGACATTCTGAAAGCTTCCCTGGGAACGCCTTCCGTCCATTGCTTACCATTGGCGTTGTGGTTTGTAACTTACATTTGATTGCTTCATATTTGTTTTAGGCTGTCCAGCTTGAATTCTGCCCTTCCCTTGCCCAAATCCTCTTTATTGTATTCTCCCACCAGTACTGAATGTCTGTAAACAGGCCTTAAAATATTTTTCTTATCTTGTCATATTTGCTGTCCATTCAAAGACAGAGGTCAAATGTTAGGCTTTACCTTCCCGGAAGCTTGGTGTTTACGTTCCTTTTTCTGACTCCAAAGTGTGAGGATTTATGTGATACTCATGCTAGGTACTGGGGAGTACTTGAGGAAGGCTGTACAATGTTATTTTGTTTGTCTAGTACACAACAAAATTTAAGTGTCTGTAAGCGAACTGTACATATATTCCAGAATATATCCAAGTTAAAAAAGCACAAATGAAGCATGTCTTTTGGTATTTCTGAAGTATGGAGGAAACAAATACCTTAAAACGATTGAAGCAAATCGGTACACTCAGTGATGACTTTTCCACATATTATTGTTTTTGCACTGTATACTTTTGTCATTTAAACTGCTTGTGCAAATGTAACAGTCATTTTATGAAGACGTGCTGTCTGTAATGGCCGCGTGCTACCACACAATGAAAATTCCACTCTACGTTACTCCTCTCTACTCTGCACCACTCACACTGCGCCACTCCAACCCACTGTGATATAGTCTGCATTACTCCACTTGACTCTGCACCTCTCTACTCTGGTCAGTGCACTTTACCACACACTGCTCTACTGTGCCACACTGCACTCTTTGCCCCTCCACTCTGCGCCACTCCACTCTGTCACTGTACAACACTGCACTGTATACCAGTGCACTCTATGCCACTGTACTCTACTGTGCAGCACCCCTTCACTCTGCTCTGAAACAATCTGCTTTGCACCACTGCACTCAGTGCCATTGCAGTCAGTGCCCCTCCACTCTACTCTGCACCACTTAATTCTGTGCCACTGCATGCTTCTTCATTGCACTCTACCACTTTGCTCAAAACCACTGCAGTCTACACCATTGCACTTAAGCCATTCTACTATACATCACTCTGCTCTACTTCACAATACTCTGCAAAACTACACCACTGCACTGTACGCCATTGTACTTTGCGTCACTTCACTTTATGCCACTCTATTCTACTTTGCACCACTGCACTCTACGCCACTGTGTTCTATGCCACTCTGCTGTGCACTTCTCTACTCCACGCCAAAAGCACTAAATGCCACTACACCACTGCACTCCACGACGGTCTACTCTGCAACACTTTTCTTTCTCCCACAGAACTCCACACTTCTGCCCTCTACGGTAAGCCTCTGCAGTCTACGCCAAAGCGCTAAACAACACTTTGCTCAAAACCAATACTTTGCTCAAAACCAATGCACTCTATGCCGCTGCACTCCACTCCAAGTACTCTGCACCCCTCGCTACACTCTATGCCGCTATACTGCACTCTTCAACGCTCTGCACCACTGCACGCTAAGCCACTCTATTCTACTCTGCACACTGTACTTTACGCTACTTCTCTCTGTGCAGCTGCACTCTACAATATCCCACAAGACTGCACTCCCTACTGAACTCAGCACCAATACACTCTGCACCGCTCCACTCAATGCCACTGCATGCTACACCACCCTACACCATTGCGCTCTATATCACTGCAGTCTGCGCTACTCGATTTTTCTCTGTGCCGCCCTGCCACTTAACTCTGCCACTGTACCCTACTCTGCACCACTCAGTTTTGCCAGTGCTCTCTACAGCAGTACATTCTGCATCACTCCACACCACTGTAATCTAATCTACACACTGCACTGCATGCCACTGCACTCTACACCACTACTCTTCTCACTCTACGCCACTGCACACTACTCACTACTCCTCTACGCTCTACCCTTCACCACTCCACTCTGCCCTGAGCCACTCCACTCTACGCCACTTCACTCTACTCTGAAACAATCTACTCTGTGCCACTCTACTCCATGCCACTCTGTCAGTGTACTCTACGCCAATGCACTCTTTACACCACTTTACTCAAAACCAGTGCACTCTATGCCACTGCACTCTGCACTAATGTACTCTGAACCACTGTACTTTACACCACTTCACTCTAGGCCACTCTTATTCCACTCTACGCATTACAGGACGATACTCCACTCTATGATGCTATACTCCATTAAACTCTACTCCATTCTGACACTATGCAACACTGCTCCACTCTGCAACACTGTAAGCAACTCCTATGCCACCTTGTTCCACTATACGACACACTACTCCACTCTACTGTATGCTACTCTACTATATGCCACTCCATTTTACCTCCTTAACTCTATAGCACTGTACTCAACTCTATGCCATTCCATTCTCCTACACTACTCCTCTCTATGTCACTCCAGGACAATCTACTCTGCTGTACTCTGTAACACTGTACGCAACACCTCTATGCCATTCCACTCTATTTTACACCACTCCACAACACTGTCTGACACCCTACAACACTCTACACCTGTCAACTCTACTCCGCTCTAATAGCTCTTGCACATGCAAGACCTGTTGGCTTTCCCAATGCTTGTTTGTTTTGGTAATGTACAGGAAAGCAGAAACCTGCTTATCTGGGGATGCATAAAGGTCTTGGGATAATCTTGTAGATATCATAACAATTTCACATTAGGCATAATCTTCATTTTCAGTGTATCAATTCTGCCCACCCTGTATACATTGTGGGGTCCAAGTGTACAACAAATCTTTGATTTTATTAAGTGTATGGTTTGTTATATTTAGGCGCATCCAGTAAATCATATCCTCAAGTGTTACATGGGTTCAGGTTGCCAACGAAGGCCTACAAACGTCATCCTTACACATTTAAGGGAAACCCTTGAGTTTTGTTTGTTTAATTAGTATCCAGAGGTATCTGCCTATTCTTCAGTTATTTCCAGTAATGCAGCTATAGAGTTGTGGGTGTCTGAGGTGAAGACTAGGTTGTTGTCCATATACACTGTAGTTTTAATTTAGTGGAACTTGAATTTAATGCCTACACAGGGGTTGTGGAATTCCTATTGCCCACACACACTACATATTTTGAGGTTAAGGACAACAAGTTTTCATGTTTGGTTTGTTAAGTAGATTTACAACCCCCTCCCCCCTGTCCTGTAGACTATTAATTTGTAGGGTGCAAGTTGTGGTAAAGAGGATGGACTGCTGCAAATGCAGTATATGCATCCACAAATATACAATGTTCAAAATAATATATATCGTACATTCATCCAATTCTTTAGTATTAGGGTGAGCACTCTAAGGAAAGACAATTAGCTGTAAGCTCAGCTTGCATAATCAGCAGTAGTTCCAATATAAAAACATGTACAAAATTGCAACATTTAGCAAACTGATATATTTATAATGCTCCCAGGATACTCCTTGATTATATGCTCATGCATGCACAAAAAGGAAAGAAGAGTGACATAATCAATTGCACCCAAATATTTGTAACTTGAAAAAAATGGACAAACGTTCTGAACTGTCTTGCCAAAGTATTGTGCAGTTTTTTTTAAGGTTAAATTAAAAAAAAAAAAAATCTCAGGGGGCATTTAATAAAAAGAAGAATGTTTGATGCATGCCATGTCTCTTCTTCTTGACCTATTGGGTTTGCCAGTGCTTTTTGCTGCTACTGTTTTTGACTAAAGGTAGTATACTACTGCACAGCATCAGCAGAAAGAAAATGCATTGGCACGCACCAGCACATACCCATCTAGATGTCAGGTAACTAAGTCATTCAGTAGGTGTGTCCATGCCTTATGACATATGAGCATGCATGCTTCACCATGGATGTACACACCTACTGTGGACACAGTGGCCATTTTACTTCTTTGTATTTATTTACCAATCCAAGGAGGCAGACGTCATTTTGAGTAGTACATGAACAAATTACTTGTGAAAAAGCACATTTCTTAAAGTTGGGTGATCTGGCAGCAAATGGGTGTTGCTGGGTCCTCCAGGAAAAGTATTTTTTTTTTTTGGTTTTTCTTTTGTGAGCAACCAAGGAGCATGGGGGGGAGTGGCTGAAAGGAAGCAACAGGGAGTGGGTGGAGAGTGCAAGCTTTTTTTATTAGGTTTTTCAAGGAGTAAGTACGTAGTTACCCTGTAAAGCAACAACATTCTGTATGACATTGCCACTATACAAAAGTTAAAGTATTTACAACACTTTGGGATTGGGTGTGAGGGCGTCACAACCACTCGTGCCATTTGGATCAATATTTTGTATATCCAGAGGCGCATACCTAGCAAGCAGGTGAAGCAAATGTAATATTTGTATTGCAGGGGTGTTGAAGTCAATAGAATATCTACTTGACCATGGAATAGGTTGCTTTTTAAATCTACTTGTCCTGTAAAAAACAATTCTACTTTTCCCCTTTGGTACCATGTAGTGGGGCAACAAATTATGGCAGCAGTCTCATTATGTAAGAACTCTGTTGATAGCCTCTCTGATTATGCCAGGGCTGATACTATAATAGGGATTTGCCTACTAGCAATTTCAAACCCTACTATAGCAATTTCCGTATTTTGTCACCTTTCTGCAGATATACATTCTGGGGCCGGAAGAAGCTGTAAGCAATAGTTCCAGGGCCCAAAAGCCTTTGAGTTTTTGCAAACTTACTAACTTGCATGTTTTAAGGATTTTCACCAGCCCTTCTCTAATTATTTCCCATACTGAGAAATGTTGGAAATGTACTCCTGTCAAGGGCATAGGTAAAAGTTCTTCGAGGGTTGGAAAAAAAGTGGTTAGAGGGAAAATTAACTTGTAAATGCTTGATTGATTTTCTCTTGTGAATTAATGAAAGTCACTAATGCAAAGACATATACCATGGGTTCACTTCTATGACTTTCTTTAAGAATTGGGCCCCCAATTAAGTCTGACGTTAACCAAGACATTTTGTTTTTATAAAAATTCTATTTCTCTCTTTCTAATTATTGGCTGACTTTACTGTGAGTGATAGAATTCTGCTCTTCCACAAGGAGCATAGTGGCACAAAATACTTTTGTTCAGTGCCATGAACTGCTGTGGCAATGTGTGCTTTTTGAGACCAAAAACCTTTTTTTATTTTTGTCAATGTTTGTTACAACTGTGAGGGCTTGGAAGCTCCCTCGACAATAAAATGTTACAAAATCCATGTCAAAACAACACATGCATTGACAAAACCAAAAGACTAACAACCAATGTCTGAACGGTTGGCTTTGCCAATGCTTGTTTATTTTCATGTTTCACAAGATCTTGTTGAAAATGGTTACACTGATTTTCCATTATGACTATTTTTTTGGCAATACAAGCATGCATCAACACATTTTACTAACCGATGCCTCAAACAAATAGTACCTAAAATTTCAGAGTAACATTTTTTTCATACTTGCATTTTTTTTTTCTGAACATTTATTCTTGAAAGCAAAGAATTGTCAATCTTTCTTACAAGCTTCCGCAAACATTGGCATCTGATCAGAGAACATTCTAGGAGCATTATACATAGCTTCATAGTAACCTTTCCAAATGTGTGTCCTTTTTTTTTTTTTTTTTTTAATACTGGAACCACTGTCAGTAGTGCAGTGTGACCTTATAATGTTTATTTAGAGCACTCACCCTAATAATCAAGGCTTTGCATTAATGAACCATTAATACAAGTGCGAACGGCATTAACACATGGACACGAATATTACCGAAAATGCAGACAGTTCCCTAAACTGGCAGCCAAACGGTTTGTGATGCAGGGAGTTGGGTCTATAGATTGTGTGCCAACTGGAATGGAATAACAATGCCCAAAAGGGGCGTAGCTGTCGAAAACTATCTTTGAAACATACTCACGCCAACTAGAAGCAACCACTTTTTTCCCAGCTGGTGGGAGCAGGAAAAAAGGTCCTGCCCGCTGTAAGCCCGTCTATTTCCCTGCCTCCTGTGAAGCGGGCAGGAAAACAGTTGAAAAAATCACTCCAGCATGCAGGGGACAGTATATTTTTGCTCTTTCTGATGGATACAACTACCTGTGGATTCCTCACCTAATGAATACTCCCATGGCGCCAGCATTCGACGGAAATCTTCTTCCTAGCTTCTGCACGTCGACGAGGACATCACATTAGCCCACGCGACGCCGTCTGACGTCATACAGGCAATAAGAGGTCCTCGCCGACATCAGTTCTCTTTTTTCCATGCATTCGAAACGGTTATCTTCGAGGGAGCTACTGTTATTTCATAGTTACAGTGTATTTTCTGCTGCGTGGATTTCTCTCTACGGTGATAATGTCTCAGAGGAAGTCGGGTTTCAAGCCCTGTCCAGAGTGTGGCGGCAAGATGTCCGTTACTGATCCTCACTCCGACTGTTTATGGTGTTTAAGCTCCGACCACGACGTCGCAACTTGTGATTCATCTCAGCACATGAATCCGAAGGCCCTGAAAGAACGTGAGGCTAAATTGTTCATGACGAAGTCGAAAAGACAGGAGAAAAAACATCATAAGAAGTCTTCTTCGCCAAGGTCTCATCGGCGTCATCGAGACTCCCGGCGCCGTAGGGATTCACGGCGCCATTCCAGCAAGGAGTCTCGTTCGAGGTCGCCTTCAGGTCGGCGTCGGAAGACTTGGGAGGGCAGTCCCACGGTCACGCCGCATCCATCGACGCCGTTGCCCTCTCCGGCGTCACCGACTTCGCCTGGACAGGCGTCTGTGATTGAGGTGACGCAGCCTCATGTGTTTTCTCCGGCGTCGAGGCTGGCGTCGGGGTCGCCTTCGATCCAGGCACCCCAGTATCCGGCTTTTCCCACCCCTGGAGCCGATAATACCGCATTTCTGAATAGCAGATGGCTCCAGGAGGTGCTCTGGCTGGTCATTCGGGGCCCTTGGCCTTTTCATTGGGTGATCCTGCGCCTCTACGGCTGGCACCCTTTATGCCCTTTCTCCCTTTAGGGAATGTGGTCTCGGCGCCGGTGTCGGCGCCGGTGGACGCTCCGGTGGCTCCAGAGGTTTTGGCCCCGGAGGTTTCCATCCCGTCAACTTCAGGATTTCGTCCTGTGACTCCGGCGGGTCCATCGGAGACTCCAAGACGTGACTTTCTTCGTCCGGCTCCTACCTTGGCGCCGAAGCTGCCTGTGGCGCCGGACGCGGCGTCGGATGGTTCCGGAGATCGGCGCCGATCCTCGACTTCGGCGGAGGCCATGTCGACTCCGCGTATCGAGGAGAGACTGCACTCGAGAAGGCGTGCTCTCCGTCTTTTGGAAGAGCAAGAATACCAACGAGTCTTGGAGTAAGGAGAGGTTGAGGACTCTGGTGATGGATTTCATGGTCTAGATACAGCCAGTGGGCTGGATACTTCCCCTGAGTGGGACCTATCATCTCCAGGGGAGTATACGGAGGAGGCTGCTACCTTTCACGCAGTGGTAAGAAAGGCAGCTAACTTTCTGGACCTGCCTTTGCCGATGGCAGAGGCCAAGCAGAATTTACTGACTGAGGTACTACATCCGGCCTCTGCTGCAGCGGAGCCTCTCTTGCCATTCAGTGAGGCTTTGCTTGATCCGGTGTTAGAGGTGTGGAAGAAGCCAGTATCTTCCTCGGCTGTTCATAGGGCTGTGGCCAGGAGATATCGGGCGGCGCCATCTGACCCTGGCTTTCTGTCTAGACACCCTACGCCGGAGAGCTTGGTGGTGCAAGCCTCCTGTTCCTCTAGGTCAGCGCCTGGATCTTTCCCGACGGTACTAGGAGACAGGGACTCCAAAAAGCTGGACGCACAATCCAAGAAGATATTTTCCTCTTGCAGTTTGGCGGTGAAGGCCACCAACGCGACTTGCATTCTGGGGAGATACGTCCATGCTCTTATGGACGATATATCATCTTCATTTACGGAGCTTCCCCAGGGTCTTTTGAACGTTGTCTCGGATGCCCAGGCTGCCGCAACCCAGATTATCCAGTCTGGGCTGGACACGACCGACTCGGTGGCTAGGGTGATGGGCACGGCTGTGGTGGCAAGGAGACAGGCCTGGCTCCGCAACTCAGGGTTCTCTGCGGACGTGCAGTCGACCCTGTTGGACCTCCCGTTTGATGGGGACAAACTGTTTGGAGCCAAAGCGGATTCGGCCTTGGAGAGATTTAAAGAAAGCAGGGCCACAGCCAAATCATTAGGGCTGCAAGCCCCTTCTTCTGCCTCCTCCAGATTTTTCAGGAGGTTCCGTGGATTTCGGCGTGGCTCTTACTCCTCTTCCTTTCGGGGGAGATTCCAGCAACCCACCTCTTCCCTCTCCTATAGATCATTTAGAGGGAGGGGTAGGGCCCGCACTAGGGGAGCCTCTCAGCAGCACTCTGCCTCTTCCTCGTCCTCTGGAGGGGTGCAGCAGGGAAAGCAGCCTTAGGCTTCCACCATTTCCCACTCACTCCTCTCCTGTAGAGGGAAGGTTACAGCATTTTCTCCACAAGTGGGAGACTATTACATCGGACACTTGGGTTATCAGCATTGTGGGAAAAGGCTACACCCTTCCCTTTCGGGAGTTTCCGCCCCCCATTCCGCCCCGCCCATCTTATTGTTCAGAAGAACTCCTCCTGTTGTTAGAACAGGAGGTTCAAGTCCTCCTTTCAAAGGGCGCGGTGGAGTTGGTGCCAGAGCAGGAAAGGGGTCGAGGTTGTTACTTAAGGTACTTCCTGATTCCCAAGAAGGATGGTCGGTTGAGACCAATCCTGGACCTGAGGATCTTGAATTGGTTCCTCAAACAGGAAAAGTTCAAGATGCTGACCCTAGCTCAGGTGCTTTTGGCGTTGAACAAGGAAGATTGGATGGTGTCTGTCGACTTGCAGGATGCTTATTTTCATATCCCGATACTCAAGTCGCACAGGAAGTATCTCCGGTTTGTGGTAGGGTCGCAGCACTATCAGTTTGCGGTCCTCCCGTTTGGTCTTACTTCAGCACCTCGAGTCTTCACAAAGGTGATGTCGGTGGTTGCGGCAGAGCTCAGGAGGAAGGGGATAGCAGTATTCCCTTACTTGGATGACTGGTTGATCAAAGCCAAGTCCCCGGAGCTGGTGTCGCATCATCTGCAGTAAACAACCCAGTTGTTGTTCGACCTGGGCTTTTTGGTGAACGTGCCCAAATCTCACCTGGAGCCCTCTCAGCGCCTCCTGTTCATAGGGGCAGTACTGGATACAACATTGAATCGAGCCTTTCCTCCGCCTCAGCGGGTTCAAGATATTCAGGAGTTGGTTCCAATGTTTCGAAATGGAGCGGTAGTTCCAGTCCTTAAGGTCCTTCGTCTGCTCGGTCTGTTTGCCTCCTGCATACTGTTGGTCACGCATGCTCGCTGGCACATGAGGGCTCTTCAGTGGTACCTCTGAAGGCAGTGGTCTCAACACAAAGGAGATCTGGAAGGTGCTGTCAAGATCTCCAGAGATGCTGCTGTGGACTTGAAGTGGTGGATTGCGGGCAACAATCTTTCATAAGGAAAGCCGTTCGCGCAGTCACCACCAGTGACCACGGTCATAACGGATGCTTCCACTCTAGGGTGGGGAGCTCATCTGGGGGATCTGGAGATCAAAGGGCTTTGGTCTCCAGAGGAACAGATTTTTCATATCAATCTGTTGGAGTTGCGGGCTGTACGTCTGGCTCTCAAGGCCTTCCTCCCTTCCCTTCGTGGTCAGTCGGTACAGGTCCTGACGGACAATACTACCGCGATGTGGTATATAAACAGGGAGGAGTAGGGTCGTACCTTCTCTGCAGAGAAGCTCTTCGGCTATGGTCCTGGGCAAAGGACCATCATATTTGCTTGGTAGCAAATCATCTGGCCGGGGTCTTGAATGTACGTGCGGACAGTCTCAGTCGCCATTTCTCGGCCGACCACGAGTGGCGTCTGCATCCAGATCAAGTCCGTTTAATCTTCCAGATGTGGGGGTTTCCTCGGATAGATCTGTTTGCCACTCTGGAGAACACGCACTGTCCGTTTTACTGCAGCCTCCAGTATCCGGTGCAGGGAGCGTTGGGGGACGCGTTTCAGATAACCTGGTGCGACCAGTTGCTTTACGCGTTTCCCCCCATACCCTTGATTCCTCGAGTATTGAGGAAGATTCGCCAAGACCGGGCCCAAGTCATCTTAATAGCTCCGGATTGGCCAAGGAGGGTGTGGTACTCCGACCTTCTCCAACTCTCGCTGTGCCCTCCGCTCTGTCTCCCTCTCAGGGCAGACCTCCTCTCGCAGGGGCAGGTTTTACACCCCAACCTCCAGAGTCTGCACCTACATGCCTGGAGATTGAACGGGGCAACCTGAGTTCCTTCTCTCTCCCGCCTGATGTAGTGGATGTTATATTAGCGGCCAGGCGACACTCCACTAAATCGATCTACGCTAATAGGTGGTCTAAATTTGTTATGTGGTGTGGAGAGAGACAGATTGATCCCTTACATGCTCATCTGTCAGATGTTTTGTCTTTTGCTTTGTCACTAGCGCAGAACGGTTGTGCAGTGGCTACCGTTAAAGGTTACTTGTCTGCCTTGTCAGCCTTCATTTGTCTTCCAGACCAACCATCGTTATTTAAATCCCCTATTGTTCTTAGATTCTTGAAAGGTCTTCTAAATAAATATCCTCCAAAACCATTCGTTATGCCTCAATGGGATTTGTCCTTGGTCCTGACTTTCCTTATGGGGTCCCCTTTTGAGCCTATGCATTCTTGCCCCTTAAGGTACTTAGTTATTAAAACAGTCTTCCTGGTGGCTATAACATCTGCAAGGAGAGTGAGTGAGTTGCAGGCCTTATCGGTAAAACCCCCTTATACAACTTTTCATGGGGATAAGGTGGTGTTGAGGACCAAGGCTGCTTTCCTCCCGAAGGTTGTTTCACCCTTCCATTTGGCCCAGATGATTACTTTGTCCACGTTCTATCCTCCGCCTCATCCTTCAAAGGAGGAAGAGAGACTACATCGCTTGGACCCAAAGAGGGCGTTAAGCTTCTTCATTGATAGAACGAAGGATTTCAGGCTGGAGGATCAGCTGTTCATCGGATACGTGGGCAAGAGGAGAGGAAAGGCAGTCCACAAGAGAACACTCTCCAGGTGGGTTGTTCTTTGCATTAAAATCTGTTACTCTTTAGCAAAGAAGGATCCTCCTGATGGTATTAGAGCTCATTTCACCAGAGCAAAGTCGGCCACTTCGACCTTGGCCAGAGGTGTTCCTGTGGTCGACATCTGCAAGGCCGCAACTTGGTCGTCCCTTCACACTTTTGCGAAACATTACGGTTTGGACTCTGAGGTCAGGAGGGACGGCCATTTTGCACGGTCAGTGCTGCAGGATTTCTTGGGTTGACCATTTAGGAACCCACCACCGGGCGTGGTACTGCTTTGGGACTCTATTCATTAGGTGAGGAATCCACAGGTAGTTGTATCCATCAGGAGAACAAGTTACTTACCTTCGGTAACAACTTTTCTGGTGGATACATTAGCTACCTGTGGATTCCTCATGGTCCCACCCGCCTCCCCGTTGCCTTTTTGGTCTTACCAAGTAATCCTTGAGTGTGCTCCTCTTGGTCTTCAAGACTGCAATAGATTTTGTATATATGGATACTTGTGTGTGTGTGTGTGTATATATATATATATATATATATATATATATATATATATCTTTGTGTATTTACATAATTAGTATATATTTGTTTTGATAAAAAATAAAAAAAAGAATTATATTAAATCTACAGCCATTTTTATTGCAATGTTGTGTGATTTACAATGTTATGGGATGTTGCCTTGATCTTTCATTGCATTGGGTTATTGTTCTCATGCACGTAAAAAATGTTGGTACTGACGTCGGCACGTCGGCGAGGACCTCTTATTGCCTGTATGACGTCAGACGGCGTCGCGTAGGCTAATGTGACGTCCTCGTCGACGTGCAGAAGCTAGGAAGAAGATTTCCGTCGAATGCTCGCGCCATGGGAGTATTCATTAGGTGAGGAATCCACAGGTAGCTAATGTATCCACCAGAAAAGTCGTTACCGAAGGTAAGTAACTCGTTCTTCCTGCATGAAGGAGCAATGCCAGCTCCTGTTGGAGCCAGCAGTGACCGCGGGGACATTTGGGCAGACCCAGGGCACCTACCATTAAGTGGTTGGGCCCGAGTGATTGGCTCCTGGGGACAGAAATCGTCCCGGGGTAGGGGACGGGTCCTCTTGCCCCTTGCACTAATCAGCCAAGCCCTGGGGTTGTAGTACCCAGGCCAAAATTGGCCTGGGAAGGGTGCATCTCAGCAAACAGTCCCGCCACGCATGGTCCAAAAAAATAATAAAAAAGAATTCACCAAAAAATAAAAACTGAATTCTCTTTAAAAAAAAAAAAAATACAAACAAATCGGAGGTTACAGGGACGTTATAGTTGGGTTCAGATTTTACACTACCAAAACTGTAGAAATTCAATAGTTAGACTTATCTAAAAAAAAATATATCTTGTGCCCTAAGGTAACTATAACTTGCGCCCTTGCCATGCACTGCTAATTACCCCATATATTACATCACTCCTCACATCTTCTATGACATCTTCCATGACGTTATTAATAATACCACTGCCACATTTGCAGTCCAAATATTGATGAAAAAACTGCACGGTGAGGCCACTGCAGCATAGAGGGATCTGTAACTGTCTGTGAAGACTTGGATGATGTCTTATTGCGCTGTAAAATGTCTCTGTTTTGTGCTCTCATGACATTCACCTGGGATCTAGGTTCCTCAGATCATAGAGCTCGCAAGTATGCGCCCCACTTTGTCTCCTTCTGTGTGTTGCCTGGATATTTATTCCTGACAGTCTAATTTTCCCAATCTGTCCACCACGAGGCCTATGTTCTTTGGTAATATTTACAATGTTGCGTTCGTTCCAAACATGCTGCCCCACTCACACATCTGATCTTATATGGCGAATTCCAGATCCAAGATCATCTTGCGCAGCGAGTTTCATGCAAAATCTGGTCCTGAAGCAGTGGTCCCTTATGTCTGCCTTAAATGCATCCCATTCTGCCCCTTTGTTAGTGGCTGGCCAGTTGTTGTCCTTAAGTATCGAGTAATTTACACACCTATGGTCAGGGCCACTGGAATTATGCGATTGTGTGGCTGTGTAGTTTTCCCCCCGCTTAATTATGGATTTGTCACATAATTAATCATCTGATTCATAATCTGCAGATTTTAACCAAAAAGATTGTTTCTAGCTCAAATGGTTCAAAAGCTTAAGAAAATTTAGAAACAGATCTTCCAGCGTAGTGGAAGGCCATGCGCAAAGGTTGACTGGTCACTTTACCGATGCTTATTGGTGTATTTGCTATATTTGATTGTTAAACTGCTACTTATGAGGTGCAAGCTAAACAGTGGTAACAAGTTCAAACATGACAAAAAAATGAAGTAATAATATTACAGAATGTGCTGCATTACGCCACATAATTTGCCTTTTCTTGCTGCATAATTTGCTGAACCCATCTCTTAGAACATAATTCCAGTGGCCATGTCTATAGGTGCGTACATTAGTCAATACTTCAAGGACAACAATGGAACTGTCACTAACGGTGGAAAGTGCTGCATTTAAGGTAGACATAATAAGGGACCACTGCTTTAAGATCAGGTAGTGTAATGAAACACTGCATTGCCCAGGCATGTAGTTTCCCAGTAGGTATAGGCGTGCGCCACCTACTTGGTGTATTCTCATGTTGAAGGGATTGCGTTTGGAGAGAGTGCTGCCTAAGTACTTGGTTGCTGATATGTTTAATGTAATTTCTGAATTGCAGAGAAAGAGATCTATTCTTGTGTCAACTGGAGTTCCGGGGAGTAGTAGGTGTACTCTGAATTTTTAGGGTACATGGATCACCAATTGTC
This sequence comes from Pleurodeles waltl, assembly GCF_031143425.1. NCBI lineage: Eukaryota > Metazoa > Chordata > Amphibia > Caudata > Salamandridae > Pleurodeles > Pleurodeles waltl. The sequence goes on along the minus strand of NC_090444.1, from coordinate 215,964,369 downwards.
TTGCAAATGTACCTGTTTGCACAATTCTTGGAAACAGCATACGGTCCTGATTGCTGCTATGCCCTGCATGGGGGGCGACGATCTGTCTTGGATGTCCCCACCCTATACGCTTGCTGCAGTTAGGTCATGTAACATAGTGGGGACAACCTGTTGAGAAAATTATGTTGGTTACTATTGTGTGCATAGAACACCACCAGTGTGATTGGTGCTCCATGCGGCTCCCCTCTCAATCCCCACATGTTGCCTCCTGTGTCTACCGACCTATCTGTAATCACCAGTGGCACAGTGGGGGCCACCTAGATGAGTGACGCCCTTGCATGTGCTAAGTAGGAAGTGCCAACAATCTGGACTTCTGTTCAGTTTCAGGAGCTGTGCAGCTGTCCTGTGGATTGCTGCAGAAATCCATTGTCTGTCATTCCGTTTCAGAGCTAAGAGTAGACCAGGTGGCTATGCCCTGTATGTTCCATGTTAAGTTATATTTTGGGTGGGGAATTTACATGTGGGATCGCCATGTTGACGCGTAGTGAGGATCCCCTTCCGCAAACTAATTAAGTCCCTAAGTTCATTGAACATTGTTGAGCTCGACCCATATCAACAATACAATGCTGGGATTTCACATAAGCATGGTACTGAACACTTAGTCCAACTACACACCCCAGGTCTGGACAAGAACAAGTCACAGACCAACCATAAACTTAATTATATAACCAGAAACATTGTTCCATCCCAAAGTAGGAGGAAGCGTTGACCGAAGGTGCAGAACAAGGGAAGAGTGACAATACCTTGCCCGAGTCACCACCCCATGAGGTTCTGCCCACCTGCCCCATCCCACTTGTGGGGCCCCCCAGATGAAAAGGACAGAACAAAAGCAAAAGGATCTAAAGTCTGAGTTCATATTACTTGATCCACCATCAATGGGGCAAAGGCAAGCTCCCTTTCCGGGGAGTCATATGCATGGCAAAAGGGCCAGCATAATTCCAGTTTTGCCACATCTCGCTGCTTGTTCGCATGTGGGTCTGTCTTTGGTGCCCTTGAGTTGTCATCGTCCCGATCTCTGGGGGCACCATTCATGGTCCTTTTGGGGGTCTCAGGGTGCACAGGTTCCCTGGGAACTCATCATATTCCTTGGGCTCAGGCCATGTCGCCCACTCTGACTAAATGCTATTGAGGGGTTTAGAAAGGAATGTTTCAAAATAGTGAAATGAAATGTACTTGGCTTTTCTACTCAAGTTTCTGCTACATAAGTGAACAAAGACTAGCCTACAGTTCACAGGCATCTTTGATATTTTTATTTGTCTGACACGTCGAGTTTTTGCAAGGTTCTGTTGATTTGTGACCAAGAAAAATGTAGGGAACTGGTGTGAAATACTAGCAATTGAAATTACATGGATGTATTCCTCGTTCTTAATGAAACTAAGCAATACATATAGATTATTACTAGATGTTCTTTACTCAATAGTTTAAAATGTATTGCTTCATAGAGAGTACCCCTATTATTGGGGTTTCTTGAGCTTGAAATACTTTTTATTTTTATTATTTTCTTAACACAGAAAACGTAACAGTACGCTTACACCGAAGACATCACAATATATCACCAGTTGTGGTATGGAATAAACCACATTTATCTACTGACCTGGGTGTTGACCCAGTAACATCAAGAGCCCCTTGTCCAATTCAACAAAGAGAGGCATTGTCCGACTCCACCCTCCCATGTTCGAGCAGCTCATCCATGTGTAAATCGCGTGTTACCGGAAGAGGGTGGGTTGGGTGGGGTGGGGGGGGGGGGCACCCAACCAATGCCCTAGTAAGCCCTCCAGCAACCCAAAACACTCTTGAATTTACTGAGTCAACCCCTGGCCTTATACACAGCTCTCTCTGTCTCCACACAGGTGTTCATAACAGTTATATATACTCTCTGTTATATATACTCTAAGTACACTGTTCCAAAGGGACAAAAAACCTATATATAACAGGTTAATTTGGGAGACCGTGCACTGGATCAACAATCTCCCTGTCCCTCGTTTGTATGTAGTAGTTCATAACAGTTATCCACATGTCCTTGGCTGAGGCTATCTTCTCACAATGTAACTTTTCAACAACACAAACCCCAATATGCAGAACAGGAGCTATGCCCTAGGTAGGTCTACATCACTTTATATAACTAATATAACAAAGTACAAGGTATTGGGACAGAGACCTCCAGGACTGCTGACAGTTCATACAATGTCTCCCACCAATATCTCTGTATTTAGGGACACTCCCAAACAGCTTGAAATGACCCCTCTGCTACTTCGCATTTCATGCAATTAGGGGACTGCACTATACCCATCTTGAATAACCTGTTTCTATTATAGTACACCCTATGCAGCACCTACAGTGGGATGAGTCTCAGGCTTGCCTTAATTGCTTCCTCGCAATGGGCGCATAAGTGCTGCCTCCCAGTCTATATTCTTCAGCTGGCCAACTTCCGCTTCCCATTTATTTATGAGTTTGTGTAGATTGTCTGGTCTGTTAGTAAGCATGCCATATGTGAGGGAAATTGCCTTACTAGTAATTTATTCCTGCTGTACTCTTCACTCCACAAGACTGCTATCCAGCAAGTTTTCCCAGTCTATTGGCTCCACACTTGCAGCATGTCTGATTTGCAAATATTTATATTCCTGGCCAGGACCTTGGTCTTAGATTTAAAGTCTATAAATGATATCACTCCCTAGCCCCCCAGCCTCAGGTCATGTCATCCAGTGTAGAGTGCTCATCAGATCACATCTATTCAAACTAATCAGTTTCTGCAATTCTGTCAAATTGTTACCTTTCTGCAGAGGGTTAGCATGGGAGAACTTACCCTGCCTCCCTGCATACTTAGTGGCTTTGTACCATGCCTCCAGAGTAGTTTTTACTGGCTCCTGAAATTGTGGCCCAAACGTCATCCATATATTGAACCCCATTCAATAATTAATCGAAGCTGGGATGCCCGATAATATGCTCTAATGTCCAGCATTCAAAAAGGCAATGACCTATCTAAATGAGACCCACAGGTTACCAAATTTCCCACTGCAGGGTATATCACCACAGCCATTGTGTATCTAAGGTCTGGAGGCACCATGCCTATCGAACTTATATCAAAAACTGAGGTGCACTGTTCCAAGAAAGAAAGACTTTACAGTCCTCTGATGAATCCACGGGCCCACTGCGAAAACCATGCAACTACAAATAAAGCTCTAGCTCAGATGGCTAGAGCAGTGGTGAGGAGTGGAGGAAAAACCCTAACCAACATTATACTCAAACCAATGCAGTGGCTCCTTTTCCATATCCTCAACCTCTGATGTGGCAAACTCCTTCTTATCCCTACTATCAACCCCGTCCCCAAATGCCTTACAGTCATTTTTTTTAGGAAGAGGCCGGGGCTGAGGAAGAGGCAAACATGTACAATAAGAACCAGAAGATCCCCAGATGGTGACAAGGAGCTGTGGCAGAGCTCCACAGAAGATCTAGATGTAAACCTTTCTAAGAGCCCCCTGACCCTTATTGAACTTGGGGTCCTGAACAAAGACTTGGGTTTTGTTCTTACATCTAAAGAAGACCTTTTCAGATTGAATTGCAAGGTGGCAGCTCTATTTAGGAAGATTTGGCTACATTATTTCTTTAAGGATCAACCAGTTGCATCAAGGACTAGGGATCCAGGTTTGAAGAACCCCTTAACTTTTTCACCAGCCTTCAAGTGTGGTACTGAGGCGTTCATTCCAGAATTTGTCTAACATTGAGAGGAAAGCAATTGCTTCATTAGCAATGACAGGGACATTACCATCAAACCAGCGGGCAATAGGGGAGCCATAGTGGTTCAGAACACTACGGCATATGGGCAGGAATGTCTGAGACTCCTGAGTGATGCATCCTATTATTATGAACCCATCCAAGAGGACCCCACCCATCTACTCCAACGAGTAAGCAGAGACCGCAGGGGGGATTTCACATCAAGAGGCAGAATTCCTGAATAGTAAGGAACCTCGATCCTCATACTTCTACTGCTGACCTAAGATCCAAAAAGTGAAGATACCTCCACTGGGCCGTCCGACAGTGTCAGGCATTGGATCCATTTTGGAACCTTAATCTAAGTTTTTCAATTACTTCCTGCAGCCTATTGTGCAACATACTTCAACCTTTTTGAAGGACACAAAGGACGTGTTAGTCCTTTTGGATCAGATCAACTCACAGGGTTCCACAGATATGTTGATCTGCCTCGATGTTAAAGCCTTGTATACCAGCATACCCCAAGATGCTACAGTGGCTGTGGTTGAAGACATGCTTCTCCTAGACCCATGGAACTATCCACATTTTGGTAGATTAAGCAACATTAGCCTAAAAGGAGAACGTCTTCCAATTTGAGTATCAGTTATATCACCAAGTACGGGGGACATCGATGAGCAGTACTTTTTGCCCCAAGGCTGGCCTGTCAATACATGTACAACTGTGAGAAACGTCACATCTTGGATCCTGAAAATCTGTTTGCCACCTACTTCAAATTGTGGCCTAGATACATTGAAGACATTTTGACAATTTGGAGAGTCAATGACAAAGTACCAGAATTTATTTACTGGGACAACAGTTTAAACCAACATCTACATTTCACAGCCACAGTGTCCCAACTGGGAGGTTGCTTTTCTGGACCTCCGGGTCATCCTACTGGAAGGAACTCCTATTCATCATTTTATCAGAAAACCACAGCCAGGAATAGTTTACTTCTGTTTGAGAGCCATCACCCTAGTGTTCTTCAGATTAATCTACCCGACGTGCAGATTCTGCAGCGGAGGTGGAATTGTGGTGAGCCGACTGACTTCAATACACATGCAGACACTTTGAGCCAGAAACTGAGTAATCAACACTACCCACCGCATGTGATCAATCTGGCCAGGAAAAGAGCATGGAATACTCAGAGATACATAGTTGATGACTTTTCCCAAATCTGAAGAAACTAGATTAATGTGTGTTACCACGTTTACTTTCTAATCATGTAAAGAAGATCATAAACAAGAGGTGATCTATTCTGACCGGTGCGGGCGAGACTTTGAGCCACCCTTTCTTTGCTTTCAAAAGGACAATGAACATCAAGGTCTTGTTAGTTCATACTTGACCTAGAAGCATGGGACGTAACAACAATACAACCTCGAAGATTGGCAGGACTGTACCCCCGGTGCAAGGCCACCCTGCCTGCGACCATTGTAATGTCTGCCCCTTATCGATGAACACAACATCTGTAGATGTCGGAGAATCAGGGACCTGGCATCTCAATAACCACACAAATTGCCGTACTTGGAACTCTGCATCTTCCTGATCAATTGTTTGTGTAATCACTTTTATGTAGGAATGCTTACTAAAATGATTGACATGTATTAATGAACACCACAGTGCAATCATATGTCACCGCGCCACCGCAAAACTTGGCACCCATTTTATGTAACAAAGATACTCCCCAGAGGATCTTAAATGGGTCATTTTAGGAGCCATTAAAAATTCCCAGAACCTTGCACAAAAGCTGTTTGAAAGGAAACAGCATTGAGTCCTCTGACTATGGACCCATATTAATGGGTTAAATGATGATATACCGTGGACAGAATTCTGGACATGATAGGGAACAGGGATCCTAACCCCTTGAGTCATGCCCCTAATGGTAGATTGGACATCACATAATTCCCTATGCCCCGACCCCCTATGTTCCATAGAATGACCATGATGTGGTACCCCACATAGAATTATGACATTTATTCTATGAGAAAAAAGCATCACTAAATTAATTGGATTACTTATGTGGCCAGAAGTTCAATCTAATACTGCACAAAGTTACTTTTGCACCTCGTCTTTTGACTGTCTTTAAGTTGATTACGGAGGCCATAGTCTGTTCATATGTATTTTTCCTTTTTATTCTTTGGTTACATATCCCTCACGTTCGAAAGGATATATGGTGGCGTATAATTTTCCACAGCTAATCTCAAAAATGGTCGCCACACTCTGATTTTCTTTTCCAGTCCTTTTTCTATTTTTAAGGATGTCCGATTTCCCTGCTTTTGCAGGGATTTAAAACTGGCACTCTCCAGGTCCCATTTATTTTGGGGGCATGCTCTATAGTGTTTTATGCATGCTTACATTTTCACATGCGTATGTCCGAGTATTGCTTGCAATATCCACATACGCCTAAGACACTTGCTGTTAGGGTGAAACGGGTACAAGTACGTGATCAATTACTTACTACCTAATCATGTTTGTTCTTTTTCAATCGGGTCCCTGCATTTTGAAGCATGCAATTCTAGTGTGACATTTCAGCAATCAGAGTATTTTTACTCTTAGTAAGAGTCAGGAGTTAGAGTAGGTCATGATGAACTGCCCCTAGATCCTTGAGAATTTTTTAGGCTAGAAACATGTTGACCTTTGGTTCTGTAGTGTAGTGAGTACCCGCACACAGTTTTTTTTTTTTTTTAATACATACACCAATAGTTGGAGTATTAAGTACACACTCTGCCATTTCATTGGAAACCAGATCATTATACCCTGTTGCTTTCCCTTTTCATGTTTTTAATCTTGGCATAGGTGTCAGGCCAGAGTAAAGATAGTTCTTTTTGACACCCCTAGTCAATTTTAACTTTGTTTTTTTTCTTCCAGTCCCTCACACATCCACTCAGCCCTGGCATTTTTCTTGAAAAGATCTTCAGCAAAGCGCCCTCTAGGAGGGTCCGTCAGGCATTGCAGTACTGGCCTGTCAAAGAGTGTGGCTGGATGATGAAGCATGTTACCTAATGGTGCGTGAGGGCTATTGTTCTTAAAGAGCTAATGCTTGTGGGGACTAAGACTCCTATCCTAGTAGGTAGAGCGAAGTCTTTCTTTCTTGGAACAGTGCATCTCAGTTATTGACATCAGTTCATGTAGGGAGACTACTGGTGCACTGGACCGTATATCTCTCCCTGTTTTTCTGTCCCCTCTTCTATTTTATGGCACCTTGCCTATCTCCAGCGTTTCTTTAAACATGACCAGGAAGTGGAACTCTTTGACCAAAAAGAGTTTGTTTTTTAAACTCCAATGGGTGTCCCATTATTTCCCAGTGTGCCTGCATTGCATCAGTCCCACCTCCTCTGATATTTCAGGGTGGCAATTTCCTTTATCTAAGTAATCTCTCCTGTCATCATCTAGACTTGGAACTGTCCGCTCCCCCCAGAAAGCTGTGATACCGCGGTACGGGTGTGTCTCACTTCATGGAAAAGTCTATTAATTTCTTGTTAAGATGGTCGCAATATCCACTACCGGTTGTGGCTTATGAACTTTCTGCCCCTGTAATTTTTTCCTCCCAACTAGCCTCTTCTCTTTTACTCAGCCAGGGTAGGTGGCATCCTGCCTTGTCTCTCCCACCACTTATAATTTCCTCTGTGTGTGACTAGGAACTGTTTCTTTCGTGTGGTGTAGATAAGGGTGTTGGATGCTTTACCCCTGGCCTTCAGCTGATGCAGTGCTGCCTGTGTTCTGATGGTGACACAACATTCTATGGCCTTTGTAATTTCCTGCTCCAGCTTGGTAATTTGTTCATTTTTACCCTCCTATTTTTTTGAGCTATGATATTTTGCGCCTTGTCACGCCACGAAGGACTGTCTTTACTCATCCCACAACACAATCTGTGAAGACACTGTCCTTGTTTTACTCAATGTAGAGGGAAGAGTCTATACGAAGTTCAGCTATCATCTTTTTGTCTTGGAGTTCTCAACTTTTGAAGTGCCAGGAACCTTGTCAACAGTCACCGTTCCTCTATCATCAGGCTTATTGGGGCATGAATGAAATCCTCCTTGGCAAATACTCTGCATCTAATATCGTGAGTTATGTGAACAAACCCATAGTCAAGAGGGAAATATTTTGTTGAACTCAGTAAAGAAAGAACATTGCCTATATTCAGGGTGTTTGGCTCTCCAGGTGGACAGGAGGCTTACTGCATATACAAATACCACTAGGCACGTAAATGTTTGAACTGGAGTTGAACTTATTGATGACCTGTCTTGTGGCTGGGCCATCATATCACTAAGGTTACCTCCTGCTATGTAAATGCAGGCCTTTGCCTCTAGGAGTATGGGTCCCAGCGCATTCAGCACAGGCTGCTGGAGCGTGGGTGTACATTCCCTTTAAAGACTAACATCAACCTCCATCCCAAGCACCCTGAATCCCCACAACTCGACCTATTGAGGTCTTTTCAATCTGGAATGGGGGTGCTCTTCCTGACGAGGATCACTACACCATGCCCCCCCCCCTTGCAATTCCGGAGTGTGCCAGAGCTATGTACTGCCCCTATAAAGACAGGGACAGTTGCCTGGCAAGTAAGTCTCTTGTAGTAGTACCAAGTTGGGGGCCTTCCTTCTAATATTTTTGGCCTCTAACCCCACCTTGAGCTTGCTAATCCAACCATTGACATTCCATGAAAGGATTTTCAGTTTTTCTGTCTTAACTGGGGTGGCCATTTATTTGCTAGTAGTTTACGGGGCCTTGTCCATGTGCCTTGTCTTCTGCAGCTCACCATTCAACTATTGTGCTTTACATAGAGTTTCCTGTGAACAGTCAACGCTGAGATATATCTTAAAACGCTCCCTCACTGCCCCGCCAATGGGCCAGATCAAACCTGCCTGCATCCCCACCTCATGAGAAGACTCTGTGATAATGTTGTTGACAGTGTGAATAGAACCAAAACTCAGCTTCCCTAACTGAGGGATGCTGCTGGCATCCTCCAATTGAACGCTACCCCCTCCTCCCCACCCCCACACTTATACAAAGGAAGCATCTGTCGCCCTTAAACATAACCTCCCTCAACAAGTATAGATCACTATATTGAGAAACAGTGCCCTAGTCATTAAGTGTTCTGTATTCATCACACACATTAAATGGAGAAGAATTAGGTAGAGCGCCTAGATGGAAGCAAGGTAAAGCCCTTGACATCCACACCCATCCTTTGACCATATCCAATCATCTCCCAATCAAGGGGAGTCTGGGGTAAACAAGTTCCATCCCCTGCAGCTATGGTGGTGTTGCCATGGTTAGCTCTGTGGTCATATTAATGTTGCTTTCACAAGTAAAGTTTTGGGAGTTCGTCACCATCTGACATGGATAAGTCACTTACAAGGGCATTCCCTCACCTGCTGGACACTGATTTGAACCTCCCTCTGCCTAGGTTTATGTGAAGGCAAGCCAGTCCATGTGACTAGCTGTAGATGTGTGTATTCCACAAGTACGTGGGATTGATGTGCTCTCCTCCAGGCTACCTCTGCCTTATCAAAGAAGGAACACTTTTTCTTGGCGAATGCCTTTAAGTCTTGCAGCATATACTGTATGTGCATAGCCCTCAATTTGATCTTGACCTCAGCAAATGTTTTCATTTTCTGCTGGAGCGTTGAGCAGTGTATTCAGGGAAAGTCATGAATTTTGTATAGTTAAGGACTGTTTGCTAGGTATGGGCTGCCCTGAGGATAGCATTTCTATCTATGTAGTTCAGAAGCTTAATAATAAATGTATTAGGCGGTACTCCCAAAGGCAGCTTGGAAATGAGGACCTTGTGTGCCATCTTTTATGTAATAGGCTGACAAGTCTTGTATGGGGACTCAGGATTTAAACCAGTTAGAAAGGTTCTTGTTTCGCCCCCTCAGGATACTTGGAGACTCTTTGGAGTACATTGTGATCTTCCTTCTGCCTCTTCAGTACATCTTTCTAACTGCAGGATTGCCTCCCGAAGTTTCTTGAAGTCCTGTTCAAGCAATTTTAATTTGTCTGACATGCGGTTCGCTACATTTTGCATTTCTTGGCTCAATAAAGATACCTCTGCTTCAACACTATCAGTCCAACCCTCAAAGGTCACCGGAGATTCACAAAATGCATGTAATATTTCTGCAGAGGGAATTGAGTTGAGCTTCACCCAGAGGTGGGGGACTGGCAGATGCCTCCACTCCGGACTTTGTGAAACGGTCGATCCTGTACCGTGAGGAAGAATGTGCTCCTCCACTCTTCACCATCCTGCCAAAGGGACCGCTCCCTGTCCTCAGAAAACACTGCAGGGCTCCAGGTATCACCAGGTTGCGGGGATGGAATGAATAGAGAGATACAGAGGTTGCTGCGCCCACAAGAGTAGACCACCCTCTGTGCCTGCATGATTTACCCACAATAAACAGTAGTTAATGCTTTCGCCTAGTTACCCGCTTTATGTATGCAGGTTGTGTCCCTAAGTGGTACCCTCAACCCCTGGAGTTGTCCAAAGTCACCAGATTCCTCACAATCACGCCGCAGTGACTATCCCCAGTTCGATTGTCCCATTCACCATGCGAGCGGTATAGATGATATGTCGATGTTGGATCCCTGAGGCTGCTTCAACTTTTCGCTCCAACGAGGCAACCGTTCTGCTCCACCTCTTGCCAGTGGTGATGGAACCCTATTGAAAAAGCAGTCTGGGAGGTTCTAAGTCATCAGAATGATTGCTTGGGACATCATCATTCGCTGGTGAAGTAGCTGCCACCGTGAAGTTGCCTGAAAAATAGGTAAACAGCTAAAAGAAATAACCAAAATTGCTGTACAGCAACACAGGTCTTTTGAAACACACCCAAAGGATGTTTAACAAGCATTGGCAAAGTAAATAGGTTTTGCATATGAGAAACCTATTTATTGCCTTTGTCAGTGTTTTGTACATGTACTGCGAAAAAATAGGTGAAGCCACCCAAAATTAGAAGTTGGTGTCAATCCTGGATGATGAGAATAGAAAAAAAGTTAATCCATACAGGAGTTCAAATTCAAAGAAACATGATTGTAGTGGTATTGTTCATCCAAAACATCCTTTATTGCAAGATTTGAGAGAGACAGCCGGCACATGTTATGCCCCTTACGTAGTTGAAGACCTGGGGCTTTCTCCAGGTTGTAGAATAAAAACTATTTGAGGAACAAGTGGTTCAAACCTCACTTGGTGATCCACCATATGTCTCAAAGTTGGGCAATGTGTGACAGCACGGGTGTGCTGGACCTTTGGAGCATTTATTTAATGTTTTGTACATATTGTACTTCATTTGAGCTATTGTGACATGGGTTAAATTTTATTTTAAAAAATAAAGTGCCATGATGCACGTATTGATCGCATTATCTCTTTTTAAAAAAAAATAAAATTTTTTTTACTTACTACTAAATAAATAAGTAAAATAGAAAATAAAAAACACTTGTTCTGACACACGACCTAATGTGACATACAGCCACAGTAAACAAATGATGTATTGCTATGACAGATACGCAGCAAAGGGAAAGCAGTGAAAGGTGTGTGGGAGAGGGGAATCTATGTATGAGGCAGGCAACATGAGGTGAGAGTTGGCCAGCAGCAATAGGAGGGAGGAGGTTGGGGGGGGGGGGCAGGGCAAGCACCAACGAGTGTGGGCGTAGAAACATTCTGCAAACAATGCACTGTGATGGAGTGCTGCACTTCAAAGTAAAAGGGCATGGGTGGGTGCCAGGAGGGTAAACCGAGCAGGAAAATGACAGCAGGGGTCCGCAGCCCCCTTAAAAAATAACAAGGAAAAAATGCCCCACACCCTAAAAAATCTCAATAAAAATCGAGATATTTTTCCCTTTGAACATGTAATACATATTTCTTTAGGGAAAAGACAAATGAAGCCACCAGCCGCCATTCACGTCTGTTAATGATAGAGGTGACATCTTGACAAGTTTTGGTATGTTAGGTAGAGTCCAGGATAGGGGAAAGAAGGGGGCGAGACAGAGGGTGGAACTTTGCGGATGACTGGTTGCTTTCCAAAACCAGAGATTCCCGGCACAATGTGCACCTTTTTTTTTTTTATGTACTACCACAAAGAAGTGTGTGAATCTTCCACAAGCTGGAAACTAAGTGGTGCAGCTTTATTTTTATTTGTGACATTACAAAAGGAGAGTCACAACACATATTAGTCATATGTGTTTGGATATTCCAGGTTTGTGAAACACGCTCCGCTGTTGTGCATAAAAACCTGTCTTAATTTAAAAGCAGTTGAAGTTAGTGTAACCATGAACTAAAAATGTTAAAAAGCGTAACCTTTTTTAACTCTGAAAACGAATGCACAGCCGCTTAAGATCCTGCTCACTTGGACTCTCTGGGAATATACGGAGCGTAGATTGAGATCGAGGGCCCTTTGCCAATCTGTCAAACAGAATTGCAATCTGTTTGACACGGCTGGTTCTACAAAACATAGCATCTCTGGGGAAATAAAAAGACTGTCCTGACAAGCTGCAATGTGTCTGCTCAGTGGAGCTTGGATGGGCAGCTGTGAGCGCTGCACATACGCACAGCCTCCAGCCTGTGACAAAATGGCCTGCAGTGAGATTTTCCCTTAAGGAAGCAACCTGTGAGCCAAGTGGTGACTCAAGTCAAGATTGGCTATTTCTCTCTTGCTGTACACCTCAACAGAAATGCATTTAGTTGGGTGTCACACATGCACGCACAAATGAGTGCGTAGAAACAGTCAGCAAACAATGTATTCTGATGGAGTTTTACACTTTAAAAGCAAAGAAAGTAGCATTGCAGGCACGTGGCCATCGACCACCGGAAACAGTACTTAGTCCACACTCCACAGAGGCACTGACCAACAAAGTAAACAAGAGTGACGTGGAAGCCTTGGTGAGAGCCAGCCAATGGTAAGTATAGTGATGTAGGAGCTATGTGGGAGCCAGCAAATGGTAAGTATAGGTAAGTAAGGGGACGGTTCTAAGCCCCTTTTTTTGTGTTGTAATTCTTTATTCAAAAAGCAATGAGACATTACATACAGCCATACCATGTAGTAAAGTACGCGGCCCTGGCGATATAGACACAACTAAACACATATTTGGACACAATGGCGAGTAAGAATGGACAGGAGTCCCTGTATCAAGTTTAGAAACCTGATTGAACATCAAATGCTGTTGACTATATCATAGTGTGTCTGCCAGCAGGCTACCCCACATCTAGGCAAAGTTGAATGCGAGGCCGTAAGAAGACCTAGGGGAAATGTATTCTGCCTCCCCTCCACGTACCCACCCGGAACTCCATGGATTGTTGGCGATGTCTAGGTAGTATGGGCAGGTCTATGGCTAGGTGATAAATCGATACGGTACTCAACCATTCCTGGATACCCCTGAGACACCAGATGGGTGAGGAAGAGGGCAGAGGGCAGGGGGCAATAGTATCCATCTATTAAGAGTGATGAAGGGCCGTTGGACCGGGAGAGGTGGGGTCCTAGACCTGGAGCAGGTAGGATAAACCAGGACGAGATAAAGAAATGTAGATGAGTGACCAAGAGATAAAGAGAAGTAGAAAAAGAAAAAGGAGTAAAGGTCGACAGGATACGAGCAGAAGAAAAGGAAGAGATAGGGGAAAAGGGTAGGTGTAGGGGGTGCACCTAGTATGATAGAAAGCTGGAGTGGGTCCAGGGAAGTAGAGAGAGGATGGGTACTAACTACAAGGACAAAAACAGCAGTGGCTACGTTATGAACCACACTTATACTCATAAGGAGGACACAGAATTGAGTGATGACAGGGTAAGAGAGAAACAGAGAAGGGGAGCCAGGAGCAAAGAAAATAGCAAGAATCATAAGTACAGGCATAAACGGGAATAAGGAGTGACCAAGGGGAGGAGATTGGGGTGGGAGTGGGAGGGAGTATTAGAAGTGTTCGACATGAGTGGGAGGACAGAAGCAAAGGGGAATGAGGAAGGAGAGGGAGGATCCTCCAATCAGGATGTAGAGTCGGTCCTGATCGTGGTTATGTGTGCAGTTATGAACAGCAGGGGAGATGGGCAGTGCGTGTATGTGTGGCCACTGTGCAGGAAGGTAGCCGTATGGTGCTCCTTATCAAGGAACCTAAGTGAGAACTCGATCCTCCGGTACAGATAGGAAAGGGGCCTACGTCCCGAGGAATGTGTCCATCTTATCCTGGAGGTTGTAAATAATTTGTTCATGGGAAGCAGCTTGGTATATTGCAGTGACCCATTCATCATGGGAAGTGGCTGTCGCTGTGCACCAGTGTCTTAGAATACACAATTTGGCCATGGCCAGTGCTGTGTGTAGTAGGCATAGCTGTGGTCGGAGAAGACCGTGATTATCGTTTGTATCATGTAACAATAAAAGGGAGGGGGTAACAGAGGGCAGCAGAGGTAGAGTTTCTCTGAGAGTGCACCCCACTGACTGCCAGAAGGTTGGATGGATGGGCAGTCGTGCAGGACGTGGAGTAGGTTGCAGTGAGGGTGGGGGCAGCGCCAGCAGGAGGCGTGAGGCAGTAATCCTGCAGACCGTAGCTTCTGGTGAGTCCAATACCAGTCATGTAGTGTCCTTAAAAGCCTGAATTTCAAGCGATGCTCCCGTGCCCCAGGGTCCCTCTCCTCAATTAGGTCAGCCCATTCCTCCATCTTGTATTCTATCTGTAGTCACGCCTGCCACTTATTTTTGAGAGAGACCAAGAGGGGGAGGGGAAACAAGTGGCGGTTCAGCAGGGTATGCATACCAGATATGACTCCTCAAAAAAGACCCCAGGTTTCTAAGTAGTGATGTACGGGGGAGTGGGAGAGCCGCCAGGGACATGCCCCCATGCGGCATCTAAGGCAGTGCTGGAGCTGCAGAAAACGCCACGAGTGATGGGCGGTTAGATCAAATTCCTCCAGACAATCCATGAACGGTTTCAGTTGGCCATTGGTTAAAAATTGATCAAGATGCAGAAGGCCTTTCGATCGCCACTCCTCAAAGTCTATAGTATTTCCCCCTATCGTGAATCCCGCATTGCCCCAAAGTGGAGCCTGGTCATGTATCAAGGGATCCACTCCCAGTAAGCGATGCACCCGCCTCCAGGAGGTCCGCATGGCTCTGATCACGGGGTTGATTGGCCGAGTTAGGGTATTCCCTGTGCAGTAGAGCACATTGAGTCCGGGTAGGGAGCGCAAGGGCATTCGTTCCACCTCCTCCCACAGCGGCGGGTCTTGGACTTCCGGAAGAAGGTAAACTAGTTTTGATAGGTGCAGCGCAAGGGCGTAATGTTTTACCAAAGAGAGACTTAGCCAACCGGACTCACGCTGGGCAAGTAATGTTGCCCTGGGTAGCTGGGGATGCATCGACCCCACCCCCCCAAACAAAGGCTAGGATGCAACGGTCCGTGTCTCTATGAAAAGTCAAGGGGATCTGCAAAGGCAACATACCAAGAACATATAAGAACCTTGGCAGGATCACCATGCGTAGTGCCTGTGCTCTCCCCCACATGGAGAGACCGAGATGTGACCATTTGTTAAAGTCCCTTTTCATGCTGGCAAGTAGCGGATCTAAGTTGTCAGCCACCATATGATCCAATCCTCTATTGATATAGATGCCCAGGTATTGGAGAAGTGACTGCTTCCACTTAACAGAGAAACCCTGTATGGTCACACTTACTATCACGGGAGATAGAGGCAGCGCTTCGCTTTTATCCCATTTTATCTTGTAATCCGAGAGGGACTCAGTCAGCTAAAATGGTTTGAAGCGCCAGCAGGGGCTTTGCTGGGTCTGAAAAAGTTAGTAAGATATCATCGGCGTACAGGTAAATGGTGGAGCTACCGCCAGGGATGGGCAGTCCGGTAATGAGGTTTGATCTTCAGATCATTGCCACTAAGGGTTCCACGGCTGATGGAAAGCGTAACGGCGATAAGGGGCAGCCCTGTCAGGTCCCCCTCCTGATGAAGACGTCAGATAGGAACCCACTGCAATTGACCTGTGCTGTCGGCGAGCCATACAACAGGTTCACCTTATTAATAAAACTGAACCTGAGTCCAAACCGTTTGAGTTTCAGAGAGGTACCACCATTCTATTCGATCAAATGCCTTCTTGGCATCTAGGGAGAGGGCAAAGGCCTCTTCCCAGGAGTCCAGTGCTATCCAGCGGGCATTAAGCAGGGTACATAGATAGTTTCTAGAAGAGCGGGTGGGGACGAAACCCATTTGCGTGTGGTGAATGAGAGATGGGATGACCTTTTTGAGGCACGCCTCTAGGATTCCTGCCAGTATTTTGACGTCTCTGTTGAGGAGGGAGATGGGGCAGTAACTGCCGCAAATGAGGAGGTCCTTCCCTGGTTTGGGTAAGACTACTATGGAAGCTTTGTTGGAGAGAGGGTGCTAGGAGCCTGATTGATCCGCCCGCAGAATGCTTCGCATAGAGAATGCTATGTCTGCTCAAAGCCATTTATAGAATTCTGCTGAAAACCGATCTTCCCCAGGGGCCTTATCATAAGGGAGTTTAGCTATTGCTTGTTCGATCTCTTCTTTACTGATATCCCCTCCAAAAGAGGGTATTACGTGCCTTCTTAAAGAAGGTGGCCAGCTTATCATGGTCTTCTACAGTTTCAGGAGTATAGAGGGTCTGATAAAAGCGACCAAACTCGTCTGATATCACCTGGGGGTGCTTGACAATAGTGCCATCAGGGCCACGTAAGGCCAGAATGGCCATCGTCTCCTCCCTTTGGCAGAGTTGAGCATCCAATAAACACCCTGCCTTATCTCCATGCTCGTAGTGACGACCTTTCAACCGATGTAACGCGTATTCTGCTTGTGAGGTGAAGAGAGCATAAAGCTCCATTTTAGCCTGCTCCAAGCGACGTCGGGTGGAAGAGGAGGGTGGCTAAGGTGTATTCGCGGGTAGTCTGGGCTATGCAGTCTTCCACAGCCTGCTGCCTGTCACGCCTCTGGGTATTGGCAATGGCAGCGTTCCTCATGAGTTGACCCCTTATTGTCAACTTCACCACAGCCCATAACAATTGCGGGGAGGAGACGGAGCCCTTGTTATTGAGTAGGTAGATAGCAACGTGGTAACAGAGTTGTTCCTTCCCCCTTGGCGTCCGGTATCAGGACGTCTGTAGACGCCATGGTTTACGTCCTGTTGATGCCAGCCCCAGCCCAAGAGCCAGCAAAACCGGGGAGTGGTCAGACAATGCGGGCGGTAAGATGTGGGACTCTCCCTGATCATATGAAGCATTCGGTGGGTGATGAGGAAATAATCCAGTCTGGATTGGGTCCCATGGACCGGTGAGACATCAGTGTATTCACGTTCTGATAGGTGGGAAAGACACAAATGATCCATCAGCCCATGATCTGAGAGGACCCGATCTGCGTTATTGTCTACATCGAGGCCGCCCATACGATCCAGGATAGGTTCCAATCCCCACCAAGTAAGTACTGGGAAGCTCCAATCTCTGTCAGCAGCCGATTTAGGGAGAGCAAGAAAAAGGCATTTGGAGCCCGTGGGGGCGTAGATAGAGCCAACACAGACTGTGGAGGTGCCCAATTTGAGCTTGGCAAGGACGTATCTTTCTTCTGGGTCAGACCACTTTTTGAGGACTCTGAACTGTAAGGATC
Source organism: Pleurodeles waltl (assembly GCF_031143425.1). Taxonomy (NCBI): domain Eukaryota; kingdom Metazoa; phylum Chordata; class Amphibia; order Caudata; family Salamandridae; genus Pleurodeles; species Pleurodeles waltl. Next base: position 215,946,997 of record NC_090444.1, on the reverse strand, counting down.
GACGGAGGAGAATCGCTACCCCCCATTTTCTCCTGGAGCCTTGCATTTCAGAGTGCACGGACGGAGCTCCGCTGAAGAGCACTTTCCCTACCCAATCTCAGCGCAGTTTCTCCAATTCCGAGGGGGGAGAGATGTGTTTCATGTAGAAGAGCTATGTCCGCCCTCCTGGACCGCAAGTAGGATAAGACTTTTTGTCTCTTGGTGTAATGCTTCAGGCTATGAACTTTCCATGAAAGGACCATCAACTGAACCGTTGTCCCCATACTAAAGCTGAGTCTGTCCGGTCCTGGTGAACGTTTTGTCCCCTTTACTCTAGTATTCCAGAAGAAGAGGCACTATACTAGTGTGAATTCCGGGGTGAAGGGCAACAGAGGGAGAGTAGGGGGCTTTGGTGGGGACCCTCGGCCAATGAAAAGGAAAGGGGTAAGTGAGTGAGTGAGCCAGTCAAGAAGACGAGGAGGGAGAGACCGGAAAGAGTGTGTGGGGGAGGTAGGATAAGGACAGGCAAACTCAGAATGGAACAGAAGAGAGTGGATTAGAAGGCGAGAAAGGGTAGGATGGAAAATGGGGAGTAAGAGTGAATAGGTACAAGAGATAATATATATAGCTGGGGTTGAATGGGAACCGAGGTAAGCACCTTGCTACGGTGAGTCCTATTAAGCTGCGGGTTGGAACCTGTTGTCCCACACACCAGACAAGCACAAAGTGGGGAGGGGGAAGCCCTGAGGGGCCGGCGACAAACAGCCAGTGGCAGTCAGTGCAAGGTGGAATGTTTGGAACACTGCAGGGGGCACGGGTGGCACACAGTGTGTCGGGGGGCAGGAGGGGAAACTGGGAGGGAACCAGTAGTCCTGGAATGGACGGGTCTCAGAAGGTTGCGGGTATGAAGGGATGGGGCATCTATCTCGCAGGGGCCGAGAGCACCGGAGAGAAACATATGAAGTCCCTGTGTCCAGACAATTAGCCTGCATTGGGAGCACCCCCTGGGGTAGGTAAGGGCATAGCTTCAAGCTGGGGTCGACACATGGGGTGCGAAGGATGGGCCTTTTGGGGTCCCAGGGTGTAGGAAATGGGGAGGGACACACGGGGGCGCCCAGGTGCCACCCCAGAATAAGACTGGTGTATGGGGGGGTGGAATGGGGTCATGCAGACTCCAGGGGTTGGATTCCGTGGGATGTCCTCCTGTGGACTACGACCGGGGGGGAGTCACTGACAAGCATGACAGGTAGAGGAGCAGCTTCATGAATCATGGATGCAGCCAATAAAAGGGTCTATACCCAACGACATAAACCTAACAACGATTCCAAAATATCTCGGAGTGCAGTCAACAGTGAACAGCCTAACCGAGGCAATCTGTAACCAGAAATACATAAGGCATAGAACATATGCCTTTCCCACGGAGCCCTGCACAATGACATGTCTCAGCAATGACAGAATACGCCCAGTGAGTCACGTGTTGTAACAGCCCTTTACGCAGAGGTAAAAATATCAGCAGTAGTGGTAAGAGCAATAACAACACAGCCAACAACTCCAGTCATGACAGAAATAGAGATATATGGGAGAGATAGACGGGGCACTTAGCTGTCCAGTGGGTAAGTACTCGCTCCGGGCTATTGGGTGAGAGATCCTGGCTACTTCAGAAGTTTATCATTGTGGTCGATCCGTAGGAGGTGTTGGTTTCAAGGGGGATCGGGATTTGTTTCTGCCTTGATCCTGGGTGAGAACGATCACAGCCTGGAGAACATGTTCTTGGCCTTCCTGTGATTTCAGTGAGTGATCATAGGTCCTCCCCCTCTTCTGCAAAGCAGCATACTGATTAGAAGCAGAGACGGAGAGAGGTTCACCTAGGGCAAGGGAGCCTGGCCTTGGGTGAACAGGGGTATGGTCCATGGGTTGCATAGAAAGGCCTTCCAGAAAGGAACAAAGGTCCTCTGGTTTGAGGAAGTCTCTGGATTTACCATCCTGAGTGATCCACATACGAGCAGCCTCAAAAAGGCCAAATTTAATGTTCAGTGTCCTCCGCTGCGGTCGTAGGGCCAAAAATGCTGTCCGTTTCTCTAGGGAGTATGGGCCTTGAGTTCTGGCAGCAGAAATGACATGGCGGGCTTGCTCATGGCGTAAAAATCATGCGATGATGGGACATGGCCTTCCGGAGTTAGCTTTATGCAAAGGACCGATTCTGTGGGCCCTTTGAGACTCTAACGGCAGGGAGAAGGCGACGCCTGTGAGTTCGGGAAGGACTTTTTTCAAGAAAATCTTTGACAGCTGAGCCTTCCTTGTGTTCCGGTATGCCAAAAAAAAGGACATTGTCCCTCCGACTCATGTCCTCCAAATCCGTAATCTTCTCCCGAAGGAACTGCAGCTCCATGTCCTGTTCTAGCAGCGTCGCAAGGTGATCCTCAACGGTCTTGAGCCGATGGTCCAAGTCTGATACAGTAACTTGGAAACGAGCTATGTCGGCCCGTATGGTGGTGGAAGCCGTAGAGAGGTCTGAGATCTAAGAGTCCATTGCCTCCAAGCGTTGTCCTACAGCAATGATTTCCTAGAGTATAAGGATTGTCTATGGTTCCAAGTAGAACTGAGGGGGGGGGGTGCGCACAGCTGAGGCAATAGGCTGTATGAGCACACCCCCACTAGTGCGTTGGGGACTCCACACATCCCGTTACGAAGGACACCCTCCGGCGGGCTGAGTATAGCGGCCGCCCGCTCCTCGGAGCCGCAAGCCTACCTCTGCTAGCCCCCTGGGAGCTTAGGGGAGCTTCAGCTGGACCCCCGGGGGTCTGATATATGTGGGTGGGTCCGGCCCACCGATGCGCGGCCGGACGCGATCCGCCTCAGCGCCCCCCCCATGCGAGGGAGTAATCTAGGCCGCGGCTCTTTACATGTCAGAGGGCCGCGGTACTCTTGAAGCCCCTCTGCTGTCCGTGGGTGGGTAATGGGCCCCCGAGCACTCGCCGCTAGTACAGGCGAGCAGCGCACGACAGGGGAGACACCTCTGGCAAACGGCAGCCCCTCCGTGCCCCCGGGCTCAATCCGGCGCAAAGAGCTCTCAATTCAGGCGGCCATTTTTTTCCGCGGCCAGACCACCCAAGCCCCTTTTTAAGATTTTTTTTTTATTTTCAATAAAAAAGATTTCGGAAGCACAGCACAAGCGCTGTGTAGGCGAAACCTAAAAACGGATGGGGTCTTCCTGTGCAAGTAATGGAAGTTTGTTCAACCAATCAAATTGTCTTTTTTTGTAGTCAAATGGTGTTCGTGGCGTCATCGTGTACACATCGCGTCTCAGTTGTGGCTCTGCAAAATCAAATAAAAACATTTATTTCAAAGTTATGTATGTTTTAATAGTTTTTATTGTATAATAGTAATCCTCTGACTCAACAATATATTTTAAAGCTCTATTTATATACTATTTCATACTGTGAGAAATACGGTGGAGCCGCGTCTCCACTTCGACCCCAAAAATGCGTCTTGACAGGGGTTGTTTATCCATTGCGACTCCCGAAAAACCACCAGTAAAAATAAATTATTCGTACAAAATTGTGTATTCTGAAACTTTATAAATTAATCTCTTAATTTAATCCATACTTATGAAATGCTTTTTTATATATCTTTTAAGAATATAAAAAACGCAGTAGAGTAGTGACTGAAGTACTAGTATTCGCAATGGGGACACAATTCCAGTAAATAAAAAATAAAAATGTTAGGAGTATATTTCCATAAAATCTGCTTGTAAGTATTTTAGAGCCTCTACAAATGAAAAAATACAAATTCACTTAAAAAATCACAAAAGACTACACATAATAGTTTCAAAATATAAAATTAAAAAACATACAAATTAACTTAAAAAGCAAAGGTTAGAGAGATCTTATATTTAGGAAATACAAGTTAAAAGAACATAGACATTCACTAAAAAATGAATTTTTTTGTAAACATTGTAATGAGTAAGAATTTAACAAACCATAGAAATTCACTGAAAAATCAAAGGTTACAGGTACGTTCTAGTTAGGCTCACATATCATTCGTACAAAAACAAAGAAATTCAACAGTTATAGTTACCTGAGCTAACTATAACTTGCACCCCCGTAATAAGCTGCTTATGATCTCACATATTACATCACTCATGACATGGTCAGTGACATCACTGATGACATCATCCCCTAACCCAACCAATTACATATCCTGATAGTAACTCATACACCCACTCCCACACAACCACTGACATACCCATTTAAAGAGCCATACAGTCACAAACCTACCAAAGAGCCACTCACAGATTAACTTAACCCATACAGCCACTAACACAACCGCTAACTCACTTATACATCCTCTTGTGCACCTACTTACCCCTCAATACAGCTAATCACACATCTAGTCATACAGAAATACAGACACTTACACACCCACTCATACACCCGTACAGCCATTGACACACTGAATCGGTCATCCATACAGCTATCACTCATACAGCCTCTCACTCACCCATACAGTTACTCAAACATCCCCACCCACCCACTTACTCACGCACCCACTCACTTACTCATACATATACTAACACATGTACTCACTCACCTATACCGTCAATAAGACAAGCACATACTATCCATCGCAGACTAACTTACTTGCTCATAGAGCCGCTCACACAATCAATCACTCACCCATACAACCACTTACACAGTCACACACTTATCCATACAGCCTCTTGCACACACATTCATGCACCCATAAAGGCACTTATCTACCCTATCACTCAGCCACACAGACACTTGTGCAACTGCTCAATCGCACATTTAGCCACTCACGCACCCTCACGTTCACCATTTGTAGTCCCTGACACACCCACCCCGTACAGTCACTCATTCACCCTCACATTCACAATTACAGCCACACACACACTCACTCATACAGATTCTCACACAGCCTCTCACTTATATACCCACTAACACACCCACTCACTCATCCATGCAAAATCTCACACACCGCTTAATCGTGTACAGTTTCGCACATTCGCACTCCCTCTTCTATACACCACTTGCACACCCACTCGGTCACGGCACAGGAACTTACTTTAGTATACATGTTTAACACTTGGTACGTTTTAGATAACACTCATAATCATGGGTTGATGTCATTAATAATGTCATCTGAGATGTCAATGGTTATGTCATTTGAGATGTCATCACTGATGTCACTGGCCATGTCATGAGTGATGCAGTATGTGAGGTCCAGAGCAGTGCATTATGGGGGTGCAAGTTATAGTTTGCTCAGGTAACTATAACTGCTGAATATCTCTCTCTCTTATATTTTGTATATATATATATATATAAAAATATATATATATATATATATATATATATATATAAAAAAACTCACAAAACTAAAGGTTACAGGGACATTATAGTTAGGTGCTGAATTTACTTGAATAAAACCTTAGAAATTCACTAGTTATAGTTATTTCAAGTAACTATAACTCATACCTTTGCAATGCACAGTTATTTTATGAATAATTTTACAACTAATGTTAGTGATATCTATTATGTTATAAAATATGTAATGATTGCTGTGATATCTGGGGTAATTAGCAGTTCATGGCGAGGGCTTGAGTTAGTTACCTTAGGGCATGAGTTATAGTTAATTGAAATAACTATAACTGATGAATTTCTAAGTTTTTTTTATGAGTAAATTCAAAACCTAACTATAATGTCCCTGTAGCCTTTGTTTTTTCAGTGAATTTCTATGGTATTTTTAACATAATATTCATTACTATACGTTAATCCAACCACCGCCGCACATGGCCTTGTGCGCAGCAGTGGTTGGCAAGAGGGCCTGGCCTGTGGTCTAGCCTCTGGCCAACCCCTAAGACCACCGCACCCTGCCCCGTGCATGGCCTCCAGCCATGCACATTTGGGGTTGGCCGCCCTGTGGCCAATCCTGTATAACCACCCATCCCTGGGAGAGAGAGAAAGATTTGACAGAAATTGAGAGAGAGCGTTTTTTCAGGTTTGATGAATGAAATACTTAGAATGAGTTCTGTACGGACAAAGTAATTGACAAAAACATTTTTCTTCTCAAAGAGTGAGAGCATCTGAAGTGTGTAACTTAAATGCTTATAGTTGAAAAACCTAAAGCAGGAAATGACCACAGACTGAATTAGACTGGAACCCTTAACCTTCAGTGTGCATGTCTGAGACTTTAACCACCAGGCCAGAGGTGACTCCTTACTCCTTAGTATCCAGACTTTGCTATGGCATTAAACCCACAGATTTTGAGAGTAAAAATACTTTGATGTTCCATTACAAGGAATGTTTAACAGTCAAAACACTAGAAAATTAACAGACACACTGTTAAGAGATACTAGGATTTCAACCTTCAACCTACTGACGGTCAAAATGCTTTACCATTAGGCCACAAGTGACCCGGATCTGCTGTCCATCAAAACGTAAGTATAATATTTGCACCAAACATCTTGCTAGTTTGACACTTTAAAGTCGTTGTATGGAGTGACTATTACAATAACAATCTCTCTCTTTCTATTCCGTCCCATTATGGGATGTGTGTGTGTTTGTGTGTGTATGGAAAAAAAAAAACACAACACACCAACCGTGGGGAGCTTCAATGCCCTCCGCGGTACATAGCCGGCTGCCCACGCCCCCGGTCTCTACTGGCAGTCAAAATTGGCTTTAAAAAGAAGATCCCTGCTTGTGGGAGCAATATTTTCATCTGTTTCCCTGCACGAATGCTTGCATGTAGGGAAACAAATTAAAACTCTTCTTTCTGCTAGTGAGAGCTGTTTGACACCTCTCACTTGCAAATGCTTTTGCTGTGGGTAATCCCTCTGGGCCCCCGGCACCAGAGCTAAGGTGTCATGGTGTCCCTACCCTGGCCCCTGTTCTTCTGTTTTTCTTTATATTTCTTTGTGGGACTCAGCTGAGGCTGAGACCCACATCCTGGATGAATTGTTAGAAAGCCAATCAGAGCTCTGCATTTCCCTGAACCACATTTCCCTGAACGGATTTACACCAACTAACAAAAAACACTCTTTCTGATGGATACAAACTACCTGTGGATTCTTCACCTTATGAATTCACCCTTGCGCCAGCATCTGACGGCAAATCTTCCTCCCAACGCTCCACGTCGGCGAGGAGGTCACAATTGCACGTCTCCACGCGACTCCGTCTGACATCACCGTGCAAATAAGAGTTCCTCGGTGGATTGTCACCCATTTTTTACGTGTCTTTGAGGTGAACAGGTGAGAACCGAGACAAAGATGCATGTGACGCCACCATTGGCACCGGCTGACGGGGTGATGATATCCAGTACCCTCAGCCGGATAGAACGGCATAAACGGCACCACCTTGTCCGGAGCCGGGGAACCCAAAGAAAAAGCCAATGGACTCATGGGACCAGCCGGTGCACCAGCTGGGGGCATGGCGTTGAACATAGTAAACATGGCATGCAGAAATGCCACCGGATCCACTCCCGGAGCCGGGAAGGAAGGATACCACTGGTCTTGTTGCACCTGTACTTGCTGACCATCTGACTCATGAGCAGCATGTGAAAACTGAGGACTGTCCTGAGGTGCCACAACCTCAAAGACGGACGGCGCCGGAGAAGCCTCGGGACTCTGGGGTTACGGAGTCATCATCGGACTCACCTCCAACGTCGCGGGCAAGATGGAGACCTTGACCTGCTCCGAGCCGAACGATGCCAAGAGTGATGATGGTGCCGTTTCTTATGCTTCTTCGAAGAAGCGTGGGAAGAGGATCTTCTATGACTCCTATGACCCTTCTATGTTTTTGCCAAAAAAGAGTTTGGCCTCCCTTTCCTTTAAAGCCTTAGTATTCATGCTCTGGCAAAACGCACACTCCTCAACGTAATGCTCAGAGCTAAGGCACCAAAGACAATCGTCATGAGGGTCAGTGACCGACATGCGACCGCCACACTCTCTGCAAGGCTTGAAACCGGACTTCCTCAGGGGAGACATTGTAACTACAAAGCTGCAACTTGGGCGTCCCTCCATACCTTTGCAAAGCATTACTGCATGGACTCTGAGGTTCGGAGGGACGGCCCTTTTGCACGATCTGTCTTACAGGATTTCTTGGTGTAATCAGACAGGAACCTACCTCCGAGTGCGGTACTGCTTTGGGACTCTATTCATAAGGTGAGGAATCCACAGGTAGTTTGTATCCATCAGAAGAACAAGTTACTTACCTTCGGTAATGCTTTTTCTGGTGGATACAATAGCTACCAGTGGATTCCTCACAGTCCCACCCGCCTCCCTGTTGCCGGTCTGATTGCACTTTGATTCGGGGTTGTATAAATGTATGTATATATTGATACTTTTTCTGTGTGTGTGTATTTATATATATATGTTCGATGGCATGTGTAGCTGCAGATACACATGCTGTGCACATCCCGCCATCTGGTGTTGGGCTCGGAGTGTTACAAGTTGTTTTTCTTCGAAGAAGTCTTTTCGAGTCACGAGACCGAGGGACTCCTCCCATTTCGACTCCATTGCGCATGGGCGTCGACTCCATCTTAGATTGTTTTTTTTCCGCCATCGGGTTCGGACGTGTTCCTTTTCGCTCCGAGTTTCGGGTCGGAAAGTTAGTTAGAATCTCAGAAAAATCGTTGGTATTGTTTGCGTTCGGTATCGGGTTAGTTACAACAGATCGACACCGAATTAAGAAGAGCTCCGGTGGCCCTTCTGGTTTTTTTCCGATCCCCGTCGGGGCCTGGTCGGCCCGGCCACGTGTCTCTTCAAGGCTGATGGAACGGACCCCATTCCGCTTCTGTCCAAAATGCCATAACAAGTATCCATATACAGATCAACACCTGGTCTGTAACTTGTGTTTGTCACCAGAACACAAGGAGGATACTTGTGAGGCCTGTCGAGCGTTTCGGTCCAGGAAGACACTCAGGGACCGAAGAGCAAGAAGACTGCAAATGGTGTCGGTGCCGACAGGACAAGGGCGTTTCGAGGAGGAGGAAGAAACATTCTCCACCCAGGAATCGGACTCGGAGGAGATCGATCCCGAAGAAACGCCGAAAACCGTGAGTAAGACGTCGAAGCAAAGAACTCACGAGAAGACCGCTAAAGCCCAGGGGACGCCACCGCCAACAGGCCATGGCTTAACCTGAAAAATAGGTGACCGTTCATCGGCACCGAAAAAGGGCGAGCTGGTGTCGAAGTCATCCGACCCCGGTCGAGATACCGGCACACAGCAATCTCGGGCCCGAGATAGTGGCTCCGAGAAGATTCGGCATCAAGACAGCGGCACCGAAATGGGTTGGCACCAAGATGGCACGACGCCGAAAGTAAAGAAGGTTTCGTCCGAGCCGAAAAAAGCAGCCGAAAAGGTTTCGGTACCGAAACATCCGGCCTCGGAACCGAAAATAAGTTCCTATTCAGAGGAACAAGGACTGTCCTCACAAATGAAGACACACAGATTTGAACAAGAATTAGAGACAATAGAGCCAGATCACACACAAAGGCGGCTCTTTATTCAAAAAGATACGGGGAAGATCAGCACTCTTCCTCCAATCAAAATGAAACGTAAACTTGCCTTCCAAGACAAGGACATACAGCCACACGCAAAGGTGGCTAAACAAGTAACACCACCACCATCCCCACATCACTCTCCGCAACCACCACCTGTAGCCACTCCAGCAATGATGCAATCCCCAACTCCTACGGGAATGAGTCAAGATGACCCTGACGCATGGGACCTTTATGACGCACCAGTGTCAGATAATAGCCCTGAATGCTATCCAGCAAGACCATCGCCACCAGAGGATAGTACAGGCTACGCTCAAGTGGTATTGAGAGCTGCGGCATTTCACAGTGTCAGCCTTCATTCAGAACCCATTGAAGACGACTTTCTTTTTAATACACTGTCGTCTACACACAGTCAATATCAGAGTCTTCCGATGTTACCCGGAATGCTCAAACACTCCAAACAAGTGTTTGAGGAGCCTGTCAAAGGGAGAGCCATTACTCCAAGAGTAGATAAAAAATATATACCGCCACCAACAGACCCAGTGTACATCACACAACAGCTAACACCAGACTCTGTTGTAGTGGGAGCAGCGCGCAAAAGAGCCAACTCACATACTTCAGGAGATGCACCACCTCCAGATAAAGAAAGTAGAAAATTCGATGCAGCAGGCAAAAGGGTGGCGGCACAGGCAGCAAACCAGTGGCGCATTGCAAATTTGCAAGCTTTGTTAGCCAGATATGATGGGGCCCATTGGGATGAGATGCAACACTTTATTGAACATTTACCAAAAGAGTTCCAAAAAAGAGCGCAGCAAGTGGTAGAAGAGGGACAGAGTATCTCTAATAATCAGATACGGTCAGCAATGGATGCTGCAGACACAGCTGCTAGAACTGTCAACACAGCAGTAACAATAAGGAGACATGCATGGCTGCGTACATCAGGATTTAAACCAGAGATACAGCAAGCTGTGCTGAATATGCCATTCAACGGACAGCAGTTGTTTGGGTCGGAGGTGGACACTGCGATAGAAAAACTTAAGAAGGACACTGAGACGGCCAAAGCCATGGGTGCACTCTACTCCCCGCAGAGCAGAGGCACATTTCGAAAGATACAATTTCGAGTGGGGTTTCGAGGGCAGACCACAGAAGCCACAACCTCACAAACAAAGCCCACTTACCAGAGCCAGTATCAGCGGGGAGGTTTTCGGGGACAATATAGAGGAGGACAATTTAAAAAAAATAGAGGAAAGTTCCAAAGTCCCAAAACTCCTCCAAACAAACAGTGACTTCAAGGTCACAAATCCCCAACACATAACACCTGTGGGGGGGGGGGAAGACTAACCAAGTTTTACCCACATTGGGAGGAAATAACAACAGACACTTGGGTCTTAGCAATTATCCAGCATGGTTATTGCATAGATTTTCTCAAATTCCCGCCAAACGTCCCACCGAAAACACACAGTATGTCAAAACAACATATAGATCTTCTAGGACTAGAAGTTCAGGCATTGCTACAGAAAGAAGCAATAGAATTAGTACCAAGACAACAATTAAACACAGGAGTTTACTCACTGTACTTTCTGATACCCAAAAAAGACAAGAGTCTCAGACCTATACTAGATCTCAGAACATTAAATACCTACATCAAATCAGACCACTTTCACATGGTTACTTTACAAGACGTAATCCCACTGCTCAAACAACAAGACTACATGACAACACTAGACTTAAAGGATGCATATTTCCATATACCAATACATCCTTCACACAGAAAGTACCTACGGTTTGTATTCCAAGGGATACATTACCAATTCAAAGTGTTGCCATTCGGAATAACAACTGCGCCAAGAGTTTTTACAAAATGCCTGGCAGTGGTAGCTGCACATATCAGAAGGCAGCAAATACATGTGTTCCCGTACCTGGACGATTGGTTAATCAAAACCAACACGCTAAGACGGTGTTCACAACACACAAAATATGTCATAAAAATCCTACACAAACTAGGTTTCTCAATCAACTACGCAAAGTCACACCTTCTGCCGTGTCAAACACAGCAATACTTAGGAGCGACAATCAACACAGCAAAAAAGGGATTGCCACTCCAAGTCCACAAAGAGTTCAAACATTTCACAATGTAATACAGGCCATGTATCCAAAACAAAGGATACAAGTCAAAATGGTAATGAAACTACTAGGCATGATGTCTTCATGCATAGCCATTGTCCCAAATGCGAGGTTGCACATGCGGCCCTTACAACAGTGCCTAGCATCACAATGGTCACAAGCACAGGGTCAGCTTCTAGATCTGGTGTTGATAGACCGCCAAACATACATCTCGCTTCAATGGTGGAACAGTATAAATTTAAACCAAGGGCGGCCTTTCCAAGACCCAGTGCCACAATACGTGGTAACGACAGATGCTTCCATGACAGGGTGTGGAGCACACCTCCTCAATCAACACAGCATCCAAGGACAATGGGACATACAGCAAAGACAGTTTCACATAAATCACTTAGAACTGTTAGCGGTATTTCTAGCGCTGAAAGCATTTCAACCCATAATAACCCACAAATACATTCTTGTCAAAACAGACAACATGACAACAATGTATTACCTAAACAAACAGGGAGGGACACACTCGACACAGTTGTGTCTCCTGACACAGAAAATATGGCATTGGGCGATTCACAACCACATTCGCCTAATAGCACAATTTATTCCAGGAATTCAGAATCAGTTAGCAGACCATCTCTCTCGGGATCACCAACAGATCCACGAATGGGAGATTCACCCCCAAATACTGAACACTTACTTCCAAATTTGGGGAACACCACAAATAGATCTATTTGCAACAAAGGAAAACTCAAAATGCCAAAACTTCGCATCCAGGTACCCACAACATCAGTCTCAGGGCAATGCGCTATGGATGAACTGGTCAGGGATATTTGCGTACACTTTTCCCCCTCTCCCACTCCTTCCATATCTAGTAAACAAGTTGAGTCAAAACAAACTCAAACTCATACTAATAGCACCAACATGGGCAAGACAACCTTGGTACACAACACTACTAGACCTTTCAGTAGTACCTCATGTCAAACTACCAAACAGACCAGATCTGTTAACACAACACAAACAACAGATCAGACATCCAAATCCAGCATCGCTGAATCTAGCAATTTGGCTCCTGAAATCCTAGAATTCGGACACTTAGACCTCACACAAGAATGTATGGAGGTCATAAGACAAGCTAGAAAGCCTACCACTAGACACTGCTATGCAAATAAGTGGAAAAGATTTGTTTATTACTGCCATAATAATCAAATTCAACCCTTACACGCATCTGCAAAAGATATAGTAGGATACTTACTACATTTGCAAAAGTCAAAACTAGCTTTCTCTTCCATAAAGATACATCTTACTGCAATTTCAGCTTACCTGCAAATTACGCACTCAAGTTCATTATTTAGGATACCAGTCATAAAAGCATTTATGGAAGGCCTAAAGAGAATTATACCACCAAGAACACCACCAGTTCCTTCATGGAACCTCAACATTGTCTTAACACGACTCATGGGTCCGCCTTTTGAGCCCATGCACTCTTGTGAAATGCAATACTTAACGTGGAAAGTTGCATTTTTGATTGCCATCACATCTCTAAGAAGGGTGAGTGAAATTCAAGCATTTACCATACAAGAACCATTTATTCAAATACACAAGAATAAAGTAGTTCTACGGACAAATCCAAAATTTTTACCAAAAGTTATCTCACCATTCCACTTGAATCAAACGGTAGAATTACCAGTGTTCTTCCCACAGCCAGATTCTGTAGCTGAAAGAGCACTACATACATTAGACATCAAAAGAGCGCTAATGTACTACATTGACAGAACAAAACTAATTCGAAAAACAAAACAACTATTTATTGCCTTTCAAAAGCCTCATACAGGAAATCCAATTTCAAAACAAGGCATTGCTAGATGGTTAGTTAAGTGTATTCAAACCTGCTATCTTAAAGCAAAGAGAGAGCTGCCTATTACACCAAAGGCACACTCAACCAGAAAGAAAGGTGCTACCATGGCCTTTCTAGGAAATATTCCAATGAACGAAATATGTAAGGCAGCAACATGGTCTACGCCTCATACATTTACCAAACCCTACTGTGTAGATGTGTTAACTGCACAACAAGCCACAGTAGGTCAAGCTGTACTACGAACATTGTTTCAAACAACTTCAACTCCTACAGGCTGAACCACCGCTTTTGGGGAGATAACTGCTTACTAGTCTATGCACAGCATGTGTATCTACAGCTACACATGCCATCGAACGGAAAATGTCACTTACCCAGTGTCCATCTGTTCGTGGCATTAGTCGCTGCAGATTCACATGCGCCCACCCGCCTCCCCGGGAGCCTGTAGCCGTTTAGAAGTTGATCTTGATCATTTGTAAATTTGTAAATATATTACTTTAAACTTCATTATGTACATACATATTCACTCCATTGCATGGGCACTATTACTAGCATACACAACTCCTACCGCACCCTCTGCGGGGAAAACAATCTAAGATGGAGTCGACGCCCATGCGCAATGGAGTCGAAATGGGAGGAGTCCCTCGGTCTCGTGACTCGAAAAGACTTCTTCGAATGTGAATCTGCAGCGACTAATGCCACGAACAGATGTACACTGGGTAAGTGACATTTTCCATATATATGTGTGTGTGTGTATATATATATATATATATATATATATATATATATATATATATATACACACACATACATACATACATGATGGTTTTAATTATGTTGCATCATGAAGGCTTTATGTATATTTGTAATTATTGGAGTCATTCTGGACTCTTTTCTCACCTGTTCACCTCAAAGGCACGTAAAAAATGGGTGAAACTGACGTCAGCACGCCGGCGAGGACCTCTTATTGGCATGGTGATGGCAGACGGAGTAGCGTGGAGCCGTGCAATTGTGACGTCCTCGTCGTTGTGGAGAGCTGGGAGAAGATTTTCCGTCGGATGCTGGCACAAGGGTGAATTCATAAGGTGAGGAATCCACAGGTAGCTATTGTATCCTCGAGAAAAAGCGTTACAGAAGGTAAGTAACTTGTTATTCCAGAACAGAACCAGAATGAGGCAAGTCTTAACATTTTGGTCACCAGATCAATCTTAGTAATTTACCCAGATGTTATAAATGTTATGAGAAGGGTAATGGCTTATAGAGCAAAGGGTGGAGGGTGACAAAGATTTGGATTTGAGTAGAGGAACAGAAACTAAGCACGTTTGGGACACATTGGATATGAGTGTGGCAAGATAGAAGGTGTGAGTGCGGTGAGACTGTGATGGTCATCAAGCTTATGATAACCGCACCCCTCCATCTGTGGGTGTAATGTAAATGGGTTTTAATATACAAGGTAGGGATAGCCATCTCAAATCATTTATTTTTTATTTTTTAAACTCTTTATTAAACAGCGCTTAGTATACAGTGGATACAGTAGGTAAGTTGCAGCAATCTTGTATACATTTTAACCTGAACATATTATGCAGGAGTAAGCAGGGGCAGTTCCTCCCCCTACTCTTTCTCACCCCCCGTTGACAGTGCAGCAACCATACAAAATAAAATGGTAATGAAGAGATTTCATTTCATTTTTCATTTAAGCCGAGCCGAGTGGCAGCGCTGGGCAGGGTCATAGCTGCTGAATGACAGCACTGTTTTTGGCTGTTCCACTTTAAAATGCTCGTCACTTTGGCCGGTTGTCTTGCCAACGGCCAGCCTGACATGCGCATTTAAACCTATCCACTCAGCTGGCTTGGACAGCTGAGTGGAAAGTAGGCATAACATGTTGGTCCTTTCCTCCTTTACCAGGACACAGCTGTTCCACCCTTCATTCTGCACCTGTGTCTACATCATGTGCATCGTCATGCTGTTCCTAGGGTGGGTCTCATCCCTTTCAGTATCTCTCATAAATAGAACAGATGGCTGGCTCAGTGTCCCCCCCCCTTCCCCTACTCAGAGAATGTGCTTCATCCGTCTACACTTTGAACAGGGATTCCCAGTCCTATGCACTTCTCCACACACTGACAGAGCCCCTTGAAGGCTGCTTGTTTCTACGTCATCGCAGATGCTGCTGACTGTACATGCTCTCCACTACTACCCACACTCCGACTGTCTCGGCAGGCACTTTTCTGTAAAGCGTGTCCATACCTTCATTGAGTAATCCCTCTCCCTCTTGCCAAGGCCTTTGAGGACACAGTACTGCATAGCGCATCTCTGTGAATTACAAATACTGCTTGCTTTCCTGGGTGGAAGAAAGTGGTTTAACCGTCCGACTGGCGCTGGCCTAGGTGAGGTCTGTAGTCTGGTAGGGATTAGTGCTTGGTGCAGGGTGGCCTGAAGGTTACTGATGAGGCCAGGCTGATGCTGTCTCTGGCTTCTTCACTCCCTTGTGCAACTGGACGTGTGCCACTAATTAAAGTATCAGTAGATTGACTGGCAGGCCTGGGAGTCTGAAAGGATAGTGGAGTTGGGGGTAATGTCAGTGGGTTTACTGACGGCCCTGGGAGTCTGATAGGATAGGGGAGCTGAGGCAATGTTAGTAGACTTACAGGGAGACCTGGCAGTCTGAAAGGAAGTGGAGCTGTGGAGTGAGGGTAGATTTACTGGCAGACCTGGGGGTGTTAAGGGGTGGACTGGGAGCCTGAAAGGACAGTTGAGCTGAGGCAGTGCCTGTAGGCTTATTGGCAGGCTTGAGAGTCTGAAAATAAATTTTCACAATTGCTTTATTAACCTTGCTTTCTCAAATATGCTTTAAAATGCACCATTTGCCCACCCTTTTTTAAAAGTTTCCTTGTCATAAACCCCCTCTTATGAAGGTCGGGCTCGCTCACTCACCAGCAGGCACTCACCCTGAACTTTTGCACCCCATCACTTTTAAATGTTACCCGTGGCCACTGGAGTA
The DNA here is from genome assembly GCF_031143425.1 of Pleurodeles waltl. Taxonomy (NCBI): domain Eukaryota; kingdom Metazoa; phylum Chordata; class Amphibia; order Caudata; family Salamandridae; genus Pleurodeles; species Pleurodeles waltl. The sequence goes on along the minus strand of NC_090444.1, from coordinate 215,930,536 downwards.
AGTATGCATATACATTGGTACATTTAAAATGGAACCTATTTGGATGTATATAGCGTCAGTCCACAATGATAACGCATCACTATGCAGCAACCCCCTCTCCACCCCATCTGTTCTCCCCCGCCTCCCTCCCACCTTGCGCTCTACTACCCTGCTCAGCACCCATTAAAGAAACTCCAGGGACCCTGTACCTTTTCCTACTTCCTAGGAGTCATCGCAATATATGAGCATCAACTTATTCTTCAGCCATGTTGCTGTTAGAAGTGACGTATTCAGTTTACAATATTGTGATTAGATCTTGGTTTGATGGCATTGCTTTACGGACAGTGTGAGAATTAATAAGCATACAAGTGACAGAAAACCCTGACTTGAACACAGTGAAAATGTGTTTTGTGCACTTTAAAGTACGCAGAGAAGTTTGGGTGATGATATCTTTCTAGCTGCATTGCGATGTAGATGGGAATAAATTCTCTACTATGAAGTATAGGTCATGTTGGGAGGATATGTGCAATGAGGGCCGAGATTTTGGTCAGAAGACAGACATTCTTGGCTTTGAAACGCTGCATGTGCGGTCCTACTTGCAGTCCCCTTAAATTTAGATGAATGGATGCTTGCATACATGCCCTCACAAAAATGGCCGCACCTCTAGCAAAAATGATGTAAGGTCCTTTCATACCATTAGAATTGCATGTGTGCGCCCCTTAAACTTGAAGCTTAGGCAGCTAGATCAATAAACACAATGCACAATGGAATTCTCCAACCCTTCAGCCATAGACAACACCAGCCATCCCTCGCAATAACTCTGCAACATCCCCCTCAAACTATTTCCAGTGCAAGATCGCCACCATTTACAACAACTTTGACCCCCCCAACCCACAGACCTCAACTGTCTCGAGCAACCAGCGCACACCATCCGAACAATCACTGCTTGATCACTGCTTACCACACCAATCACCACGCCCATCATGTCTCTGTCCACTCTGGTGCACCCTAGCAACCCATGCCCCCACCACATTTTCAACCTATGACCCAGCCACATCAGCACTGAACTTACCAGCATCCTCAACACCTTCATCACCACAGTGGTCTTCCCGGACAGATAGAAAAGTGCAGAGATCAGACCCCTCCTAAAGAAACCCGCCGCAGACCCCCAGTGAAGTCAAAAATTGCTGACCAAACTCGCCGCTTCCTTATCCTGCCATCGTACTCGAGAAGGCCATCCATCCGCCAACAGCTCACGGACTACCTGGAACACAACAACCTGCTTGACATCTCCCAATCAGGTTTTCGAGCCAACCACAGCACGGAGACCGCACTGATTGCAGCCACAAGTGACGTCAGAACACTCCTTGATTGCGGGAAAACTGCCGCTCTGATCCTCCTCGACCTCTCTGCAGCATTCAACACAGTTTCCCACCACACTCTCATTAACAGCATCTATAGCATTGGGATACAAGAGGATATACTCAAATGGATCACCTTCTCCCCTCACAGGCTGCACCCAGAACACCCAAGAACATCATACGCTGTGTACCCTAAGGATCATTCCTCAGCCCAATTCTGTCCGACACCTATATGACCCCTGCTCGCGGACATCGTCAGATCTTACGGTCTCAACATCATACCCTACGCAGTTAACACCCAGCTCATTCTCACTCACCGAAGACCTCCCCAGAGCACCAGAACAAACGTCTGTGACACCATGAACAACATAGCCAACAGAATGAGTGCCAACTGCCCCAAACTAAACTCTGACAAAACAAAAGTACTGATTGTTGGGAGAAACCTATCCATTTGGGACCTCAGCTAGGGGCCATCTGAACTCGGAACCTCCCCCTCGCCACCAGACCACACATGCAACCTTGGCATTATTCTCTAAGGAAACCTGACCATGAAACAGGAAATCAACGCAATCGCCTCCTCCTCCTTCTGCTTCCACATGCTTGGCATGCTCCACAGACTCTTCAGATGGATCTCAGTCAACACCAGAAAGACCATCAACCAGGCCCTCATCACTAGCCGCCTCGACTATGAGGGCTCACTCTACGCCAGCATCTCCACCCACCTCTTCAGAAGACTCCAGACCATACAGAACGCCGCAGCCAGACTCATTCTGGACCTCCCCAAACGGACTCACATCACCCCCATCCTCTGAAACCTTCACTGGCTCCCCATCCAGAAGAGATGCCAGTTCAAGATCTCACGCATTCCTACAAAGCCCAACACAGTCAATGACCAACTTACATCAGGTGGCCGTTTCTCCTCCTACATCGCCGCCAAGACTATGAACGACCTGCCCCTCCACCTTCGAACAGCACCCTCCCTTGCATCCTTCTGAAAGAAACTCAAGACATTGCTCTTCGGCGTAGGCCTCCCACCACAGCGACCAGATACCCCCTAGGGGTGATAGTGCAGAGCTTTACAAATGCTGATTGATTGATTGAAGGACACCTGGAAATTCTTTTTTAAAGCTAGATGTACCTTTTATTCGTTTCAGAATAAATCCAGTTTTAGTTTTTGTCTACAAAATGTTAAATCGTGTTAACCAAGAAATGCATCAGAGAACATGCTGCTTTCAGAAAAGTTTGATTATCCATGACCAAACCATCAACTAGCATTTTTTTATTTCTGCTTTCCTATTTGAAACAAAAACCTGGCTTACTGTCCTTCGGAAGAAGCTTACAAACGTTCATGTTCTGTAGACCTGTAAATTAAGATCTGTCTAGAACGGTTCATTGACAACCACTGCAGAATTGAACCCTCAAGCTTCCTCTCGCTTTTTGTTTAACTCACCGTCATGTACCCATTCTTTTCAACATATCATACCTACCTCAGACCAACTCCCCTCCTTAGCTCCACAATCCCTCTACTATTGCATGGCGTGTTTGTTTCACATATTCCTTGTATGGATTGTTAAAAATGTGGTGCACTGAGGTGCAGTTGAAATGTTGAAAAAAGTGAACTACTCTTTCGAAAAATGTGCTTTTCTTTTTACCATCCTCCCACCCCCATACAGCCACAGTAAAAATGTTTTTTTTTTTTGTTGGAATGCTAGCTGCACCTTCTCCCTCTGTAAATGTGAGTACATAATTTTGAAGACTTTAAGGCAAAACATTTTGATCATGCTCATCCGCCTGCTTGACCAGTTACGTTCTTCTGACCCAGTGTAATGTAGGTGATGATGTATTCAATTTCTATTTGTATATCAGTACAGAACAAGGGGTCTCTGCCATTAGTATCTTGTCTCATTTTGACTGTGCAAATAAATGCCAATTTAAAATCCTAAAATAGTCTAAAACCGTGTGAACACGTTGCTACTCTTCTGGCATATGGGGTGGCAGTGGGCAAATATTGTGGTCAACCACATTTGAAATGACAAAGTTTTAGATTATTCCATCTAGGACATCTGTAATGAATGCCAGTGTCAAACAATAATAGATCTTTGTACAGTAATGGTGGATAGCAAAAGATGTAAAGCGCATCAATGAAGAAGTAAGCTAGAGGAAATTTGACCTGCGTAAATACGGTCAGTTAATGGGGCTCATACATTGGATGTCTACAAAGTAATTTATTTTGTGTATTTCTAGATGCCGCTTCAAATGAACAGCAAGACCTTTTTTGTCAGAAGCTTCAACAGTGTTGCGTTTTGTTTGATTTCATGGACTCTGTGTCTGATCTGAAGAGCAAAGAAATTAAAAGGGCCACTCTGAATGAATTGGTTGAATATGTGTCAACAAATCGTGGTGTGATTGTGGAACATGCCTACACAGATATAGTGAGAATGGTGAGTATATTTGAAACTTAAACCTTTCATTTTGAATGGAATGTGTTAATAAATTAACAGTGTTCAAAACTGCCTATTTATTTTAGTCACTGACACCTTTTCTCCTAAAGGACATTTGGTAATTGTTTGTTCCACTTGCTCCTCATGTGATCCCAGTTTGACTCATAAAATGCTGCTTATTGTCACGGGCCAAGACCCTTGTCTAGGCTGTGTTTTTCTTCCAAACGTTTTAGTGTCTGTTATTTAGTGCTTGGTTAACTTGGATAACAGTATATTTGTTTGCTGTAGTATAACTACTCTGGATTTTCTCCTCATTGGACCTTTGTAATTCCACCTTTCTTATTTTCTTAAATCCTGAGAACTGTCATTTTTCTGGACTGGTTAACTCGATCTAATCGGTTCAGCCATCTGTTTTTCTGTCAATTTTACATCATTGTAGATTGATAAGTAAAAACACACATCAATCTTAATAATAGTGTTTGGTTATAAGATTATGTGGACAAGTCTAAGGCTGAGGGCAAATGTAGAAAAAATAGATATGTTTAAGGTAGAGAGAAGGAAATGAGTCCATAATTAGTTACATGTAGAAAAGGCTGTCTAAGCGCCATATGGGAGAAGATTGACTCCAGCAGATCGTGTTCTTTAATGGAGGTTCTTTCATTGTATCTTCAAAAGATTGGAGTTCTTTATTGAGCACTCTAGATGACATCTTGTTCAGCAAACGTAAACCAGTTGTTTGTCTGAACTTCTGCATATCTTCTCAGACACAGTCACTTAAGTAGGATCATAATGTAACACTTTGCCATCCACATCTTGAGTCAGCAGCTGCAAGAGGATCAGCAGCAAACTCTGGCAAGTAAAGCGGGGAAGGGGCTAGGAGACATCAGAGAACAGCTCTGGCAGATAGGATTGAACATTCTTTTACAACAAAGTAATTTAGATGCACTTAATCAATGAAAGGTTCCTACCTGAGGTGAAAGGTTCCTACCTGAGGGTTGGATCTGCATTGATGAGCGTCAAGACACTGGATTGGAATTCAGTTCCATGGAAAATGAGAAGGATTTCACAGTCAGAAGATTTGCATTATTAAAGACAACAAGGTTAGCAAACATAAAACACCTCAAAACAAGGATATAATACAACTCTTACAGCAGTTCTTTTTTTTTAAACACACTTATATTGTATTTTGTTAAGTCTTTCTGTATGTCTTTGATAACCTATATGGTGATTCATTTGAGAGCAATACCATTTCCTGAAAAGAATTCAAAGTACCTCTGTTTCACAACTTGAGACACTACTCATGAAGTGCCCTTAATTCTCTATACAGACAATGTCCATTCATTCACATGAGTCAGCAATGTTCTCAGGCTAAAAGACAAAATACTTTGGATGCACTGTGATTCTAGTTTTACTCAAACAAAATAATTGAGCTTTTGTTTTCACTCAGCTGCCTAATTCACTCCAGGATCACCTTCCACAGAGGTGAGTTCCAAAGCTTAGTTCTAACTTTACACTGATAAGGCTGTAAGGACACCAAGCTCTAAAACATTAATCAAAGTATCCTTCCAAAATGAAACTATGCTTATCTTTTGGGAGTCACTATTTTAATGCTAAATACATTCTTGAAACCACTCTCCCCTTTTTCTCTGGATCCGCAGCTGTTTTGACTAGCGGTTGAGCCTTCTTTCTACAGAGAAGTCCCTTCCAAGCTCAAGCGAGGTCTCGTAGCAGTTCCTTTCTTCCACTGGATTCAAGATGGCTGACAATGAACCTCAGCTCTGGGTTGCATGCCAACTAGGGCATATCAGGACCGCATACGGAAGGTCTTGTTGTCTGTCTGAAGCATAGATTTACAGGCTGTTGATCCATCCTTACAGACTGTTGGCCCATCTATACAGCCTGACATTTGTGGAATCTGAGAGAGTATTGACCGATATTGAGTTGGATATCTTGTGGTTTATTCTGTGATTGACACATTGCTTTATAATCCCAACTTGAAACAGTCTGCCTGAAGACCAAAATGAGCAAGGTGGTAAGAAAGCAGACTGGATGCCCAAGGCACAGCAAGAACGTTTAATGGCCCTTTGCCATATTGTTTCCTGAATGGTATAATTTAATCTAAGGTCTAAAGACTTTGTCCAGAGCTTTATTTAGTTTAGTGTTTGGGGTTATTTACTTCTGGAGACGCTCAGCATGGTAGGCCTCAAGTATGACCCATTTCATGAGCATTTTGTTGAACTGGGCCATTTTGCCAATGAAAGTGTTGGATTATTTTAATAGAACCTTGGCACATTTGAATGTTTGGGATGCTTACCCCTTCCTGTTTAGTCTCTTTGTAATTTTAAAGATCTAATCTGTTCTAACTCAGTCTGCTAACAATTAAACTGAACATCCCTCTTCACTTGCCTTCCCAGTAATCTGTTTTAGCGTTTCTCAACCTCTTGTCTTCTGTGGACTCCTATTGAATTGTTACTGGAATCTGGGGATTCATGGCCTAATCAATTTCTATGATTTGAACCTTAAAAAACAATACACAAAAATACACCACCTAAATACTTGATAATTGAAATATATTAATTCACAATCAAATATAGATTTTTTTCACATTTTCAGTTTTGCATCTTTATTTGTATGTATTTAAATAATTTTAAAGTATTAATTTTAATTTTTAATTAGTGAAATAGTTGCGGACCCTCTGAGCATGCCTCCCTGACCTCCAAAGGTCATTGGACAACAGGTTAAGAACCAGTGATCCAGATAACTCCATAGGATTTTGAAGAATACTGACTGGAGATTTAATGCCACAGAAGTTTTCACTTTTACTTAAATCAGCCACAGTCCATGAGGACTGCCATCAAAGATGACAAACATCTGATAAGATGCCTTTTCCTCCTTTGGTGATCATCTTAAAATCTCCATCCTAATGTGTGGCTGTCAACTTCCATCCACTACTAGCTTCTTTTGGTCTGAATACATTAAGCATTCATTCCTTTTTTTTAGCAAAATATGCCAAAGTCTTTGAAACATGCATGTGCTCACATTTCAGCTATGCTGAGAAGTTGATGTTGTTAGTAGCTATTTTCATCAACTCAGTGGATGCACTGTGACACTCTATACCCTTATTGTCCTTTCTAAGGGTATCTGTTGTGGGCGCTGGTGCTAACTTACACCTTGTGTACGTCAGTTCCCTTTATGCAGGACTGCATGGCTCTCTGATTCATTGGCTGTAAAGGTACCATATCATTCTGCTAAAAGACGTCTTCATTGGCTCCCTTTGAGGAACAGAATCTATTTTCAAATGGGCTGTCTCCTGCTCAAGTGTATCCACATTTTCTGCTTTCCTACTTTACTACTACAGTTTCTTGAACCTTCGCAGGTTGGGATGTCAAAGGCAATGATCTATTTCTCCTAACCATATATCTTCAAAAAGTCCAAAGAAAAATGTTTTTGGAGATTTCAATGTGGTACACCTTCATATGGATATGGGTGAATGCCTTACAGTTGGTGTACGTGAATGCCACCTAACTGAAATGTGGCCATTTTGTCCCATCTGATTGCTACTTGTAGTATATTATTGTCAAGTCGTACCACTGAATAAACTTGATCAGTCCTACACCATATACAGCATTTGAGAGGTGACCGTACCCCTCTGGCAGGGTCTTGATTGTGAGTCTCTTTTGCCATGAGTCCAGTAAACTCTGGAAATAAGGTGGAGTAAAAGCAAGGAGCCCTTTACATCTCATATTGACATTTAAGGGATGCCTAGGATGCTCTGAAGGACCTGCACAGTGAAGAGTTTGGGCTTTGGGTCATCAAGCGTGCCAGATTGTCGGGACCTGCTAAGGAAGTTATAAGGGTCAACTAACATGGGGATTCCAGTATTCTAGTCCAGATGGCTTGAACACTGACATGGCTTGGTCATCTGCTGCGACAGTCAAAATGTACAGCTCATCCCACCATGTACACTCATGGTGTTCCAGAGGCCCTGAAAGGGGAACTGATCAGTACAGACTCATGGAAACAGAAATATATCCGGGATGGGGCTGCAAAAAGAAATTTGAGAAGATTTGTGGTGGATGGGGAGCTGGTATTACTTGGACAGGGTGCCTCACAGGTGACTTTCTACTAGTCATCACTGTTTTGCAAGGAAGAAGTGGATGATCTTCTTCAATTTGTAACCAGTGGAAAAAGGTTGTATCGGACATTTGAAAAAAGTATACTGTGTAGTGACAAACTGAACTTCTGTATGTACAGCATTAGGGTACAATGCAACTGTGGCGGGATGGAGGGAATGTTTTGCTATGTTTTTGTTTGGTAATTTTGTATTACAATACAATAAATAATAAACAAAAAAATAATAAGTGAAGGTGCAAGGATATTCTTTTTATATCCTGCCATGGAATTCATTTTTCAGAATTGATTTACCTATGTTTTATCATTGATGTTTTATTTGTGCTGTTTGCTTTGTAATGAGAAATAGACTTAGCAAAAAGGTGTGCTATTACACAAGGAGGAAACTTGCTCTAAAGGAATTTTTCCCATGCTCTCATCTTTAAATATTTGATCTTCAGGCATCCTAATGCCCATAGCAATGTTATTACACATTAGAAGATTATTGTGACAAAGCGTGTTTAGATATTTACAAGTAAACAGAATGTTACTTTATAAAATGTATTTCATTTTGACACTGTGTAGATTTCAGTATATATTGAGTTTTAATTAAGTGAAGGTTGGATGTCACTTGGCGTCATGTACTTTGTTCAACAAAGGAATATTCAAATGCTGTTTAGACTTGTTTCAGAAATATATTCTTTACGGACTAACCAGATAAATAGATTTTGATATATATATATATATTTTTTTTAAAGATCAGCTCCAACCTTTTCAGAACACTTCCACCAAGTGATAATCCAGAGTTTGATCCGGAAGAAGATGAACCAACACTTGAGGCATCTTGGCCCCACATACAGGTATGTGTATTTATAGTTATTTATACACTTAGTGACACTTAAATACTCAGTAATCTGTCTTTCTGGTGGATACAACTACCTGTGGATTCCTACCTAAAGAATTTTCCCCTCGCGCCAGCTTTCGACTGAAATTTTCTTCTAGCTCTGCACGTCGACGATGGCGTCACAATTGCCCGACTCCACGCGATGCCGTATGATGTCATCCAGGCAATAAGAAGCCCTTGTTGACGTGCAGACGTCAGTTCCCTTTTTTCCGTGCCTTCGAGTAATGTTTTTTCTGCGAGGCTATTAAGGAGCTACAGTTTTACTCCGGTGTAACTATGTCGCAGCCGAGGAAGTCTGGTTTTAAACCCTGTAAGCAGTGTGGAGGTCCCATGTCAGTCAGGGACCCACATGAGAATTGCTTGTGGTGCCTTAGTTCCGACCAGTTCATGCCAACGCATGAATCCTAAGGCCCTGAAAGAACGGGAGGCTAAGTTGTTTCTTGCTCAATCTAAGAAGGAGAAGCATCATCATAGAGAGTCTTCTTCTAGATCCTCGATGTCTCATCAGCGCCATTGGGACTCTCGGTTCCGACATGGCTCACGGCGCCGATTGAGCAGAGATTGCTCCCGTTCGAGGTCTCCATCGGCTCGGCGCCGACCGATGTGGGAGATCAACCCAACTGTGACGCCTCCACATCCAACGACTCCAGCTTCACCGACATCTCCACTGTCGGTGTATGAAGTGGATCCACTTCAGAAGCGGAGGGCTTCTCCGGAGCAGGAGATGCCTGGGCTGTCATCGGCTTCACCTCCGGCACCAGCTCTTCAAGGTTATCCGGCTTTCCCGGCGCCGGGCACGGACCCCGCAGCATTTCTAAATGCTATGTTTAATATTTTTGCCACCATGGCGCCTGGAGGTGGGCATGCGGGTATGTCAGGTCCTTTGGCCTTTGACATGGGTGCTCTGGCTCCTTACAAGCCGACACCCTTTCTTCCTTCCAGAAGTACCGCTTCGGCGCGATGCCTTTGGCATCGCCCTGAAGACCAGTGACGCGGACAACGTCCACCGTTCTGGCGCCGATGGATTCACCACGGATCCAGTCAACCTTAAAGACGCCTGTGGTGCCGGGGGATCCCACGTCGGATGGCTCCGAGGGTCAACGTTGTCAAAGATCTTCAGTGTCGGCTGACGCCTTATCGACGCTGGGGCTCGAGTCCAGGCTCCTCTCCAGGAGGTTGGCGCTGAGGCTGCTGGAAGAACAAGAATATGAGAAGCAGCACTTGGAGGAAGGAGAAATCATGGAGCCTTCAGGGGACCTGCAAGGCCTGGATACTGCAAGCGGCCTAGACACTTCCCCGGGATGGGACTTGGCTTCTCCGGGGGAGTATACAGAGGAGGCGGCCTCTTTTCATGCTGTGGGGAGGAAGGCAGCAGACTTTTTGGACCTTCCACTTCCTGCTGCGGATGTGAAGACCAACATCCTTATCGAAGTGCTGCATCCAGCATCAGCTGTGGCAGAGCCCCTTCTTCCTTTCAATGAGGCTCTTTTGGACCCTATTAGGGAAGTTTGGAAGAAGCCAGTGACTTTGGCCGCCGTAAACAGGACGGTGGCGAGACGCTATCGAGTGTCCCCAGGTGATCCGGACTTTTTGTCCAAGCACCCAACTCCGGAGAGTTTGGTTGTGCAAGCATCGTGCTCCTCCCATTCTGCTCCTGGATCGTTTCCCGGTGTTCCAGCAGACAGGGAGTCTAAGAGAATGGACAAGTCACCTAAAAAGGCCTTATCGTCATGCAGCATGGCTTTAAAATCCACAAATGCTACTTGCATTTTAGGACGTTATATTTATGCCCTTAAGGATGAGGCTAAGGGGCACCTGGGATTATCACCAGAGGTGTTGAACCTTTTGTCGGACGCTCAGGCGGCAGCGACCCAGGCGATCCAATCTGGGCTGGACACCTCGAACTCGGTGGCCAGTGCTATGGGCATGTCCATATTGACAATGCTGCATGCCTGGCTGCGATCGTCCGGGTTCTCCCCTGATGTTCAGACCACTCTCCTTGACCTGCCAGTTGATGGGACACGCTTTTTGGATCGAAAGCGGACTCTGCCTTGGGACGTTTTAAGGAGAGTAGAGCCACGGCGAGATCCTTGGGGCTACAAGCCGCCACATCCTCTGCTTTAAAGTCATTTAGAAGGTTTAGAGGATTTGGTTGTGGCGCTTCCTTTCGGGGCAGGCTCCATGCGGCAGGGCAGCACTCTGCAGGAACTCTTCCTTTTAGATCCCTCAGGGGCAGGGGTAGAGTACGCACTAGAGGTGCCGCCTAGCAGCACTCTTCCTCTTCCTTCGGTGGGGTGCAGCAGGGAAAGCAACCTTAGTTCTCCATCACTCCCTGTTCACACATCTCCGGCAGGGGGGGAGACTAACTCACTTTCTCCGCATGTGGGAGTCAATAACATCAGACTCCTGGGTCACCGATATTGTGGGGAAAGGGTATGCTCTTCCCTTTCGGGAGTTCCCTCCTCCCATCCCTCCCCGCCCATTCTTCTGTGCGGACGACCATCTTCAGTTACTGCAACTGGAGGTGATTTCCCTCTTGTCAAAGGGCGCAGTGGAGTTGGTCTCAGAGCAGGAGAAGAGTCAGGGCTGCTATTCAAGATACTTCCTGATCCCCAAAAAGGATGGTCAGTTAAGACCAATCCTGGACCTGAGGATTTTGAATTGGTTCCTCAAGCAGGAAAAGTTCAAGATGCTGACCCTGTCACAGGTTCCTTTGGCATCGAACGAAGGAGATTGGATGGTGTCCGACTTGCAGGATGCTTACTTTCATATTCCAATCCTCAAGTCCCACAGGAAGTATCTCCGGTTTGTGGTGGGGTCGCAACAATATCAGTTTGCGGTCCTTCCATTTGGTCTTACTTCCGCACCTCGAGTCTTCACGAAGGTGATGACGGTGGTTGCAGCGGAGCTCAGAAGAAAGGGGATAGCAGTATTTCCTTATCTCTGGACGATTGGTTGATCAAAGCCAAAGTCTCCGTAGCTCTTGCAGCATCACCTCCAGTCGATGACTCATTTGTTGTTCGATCTGGGCTTTTCAGTGAACGTGCCCAAATCTCACCTGGAGCCCCCTCAACGCCTCCTGTTCATAGGGGCAGTACTGGACACAACATTGTATCGGGCCTTTCCTCCGCCGCAGCGGGTTCAGGACATTCAGGCGTTGATTCCAATGTTTCAAAATGGAGCGGTTGTTCTAGTCCTCAAGGTCCTTCATCTGCTCTGTCTGTTCGCTTCTTGCATTCTGCTGGTCACTCATGCACGCTGGCACATGAGGGCTCTTCAGGGGTGCGTTCGCAGGCAGTGGTTTCAACACAAAGGAGATCTCGCACTTCCTGTCTTTTTGCAGCCTCCAGGATCCGGTGCAAGGAGCTTTGGGGGACGCGTTTCAGATGTCCTGGAAGGGTCAGTTGCTTTACGCGTTTCCTCCCATACCCTTGATTCCTCAGGTTTTGAGGAAGATCCGTCAAGACCGGGCACAAGTGATCTTAATAGCCCCGGATTGGCCAAGAAGGGTATGGTATTCGGGTCTTCTCCAACTCTCTCTGTGCCCTCCGCTCCGTTTCCCATACAGGGCAGACCTCCTCTCGCAGGGGCAGGTTCTACACCCCCACCTCCAGAGCCTGCACCTTCATGCCTGGAGATTGAACGGGGCAATCTGAGTTCCTTTTCTCTCCCGCCGGAGGTGGTGGAAGTTATTTTATCGGCCAGGCGACACTCCACCAAATCGATCTATGCAAGCAGATGGGCCAGATTTGTCAGTTGGTGTGGAGAGAACCTAATTGATCCCTTGAAGGCCCATTTGTCGGATGTATTGTTATTCGCTTTAATCTTGGCACAGAGGGGTTGTGCAGTTGCCACAGTTAAGGGTTATTTATCAGCGCCGTCGGCTTTTCTGTGCCTACCAGACCAACCCTCCTTGTTTAAGTCACCTCTTGTGTTGAGGTTCATTAAGGGTCTCACTAATAGGTTTCCGCCCACTCTGTTTGTTATGCCACAGTGGGATCTTAACTTAGTATTGACCTTTCTTATGGGATCGCCATTTGAGCCGATGCACTCTTGTCCATTAAGATTTTTAGTTTTAAAAACTGTTTTTCTAGTGGCCATAACATCTGCTAGAAGAGTGAGTGAGCTTCAGGCTCTTAGCGTAGGGTCCCCATATATCTCCTTTTTCAGGGACAAAGTGGTGTTAAGGATCAAGGCGGCTTTCCTCCCGAAGGTTGTTACACCCTTTCATTTGGGACAGCCCATTACTCTCTCTTCCTTTTACCCTCCGCCTCATCCATCCAAGGAGGAAGAGAGGCTTCACCGGTTGGATCCACGAAGAGCGTTGAGCTTCTTTGTCGACAGGACAAGGGAGTTCAGGCAAGACGATCAGCTCTTTGTTGGTTACGTGGGGAAGAGGAGAGGCAGAGCTGTCCACAAGAGAATGCTGTCCAGATGGGTCATTCTTTGCATCAAGCTTTGTTATTCTTTAGCAAAGAAAGAACCTCCTGTAGGGCTCCAAGCCCATTCTACCAGGGCTAAGGCTTCCTCGTCGGCCTTGGCTAGAGGTGTTCCTGTGGTTGACATTTGCAAAGCGGCAACTTGGGCATCTCTCCATACTTTTATCAAACATTATTGTTTGGACTCTGAGGTCAGGAGGGATGGCCATTTTGCCCGCTCAGTGCTGCAGGATTTCTTGGTTTGACCATTCAGGCACCCGCCTCCTGAGGTGGTACTGCTTTGGGACTCTGTTCTTTAGGTGAGGAATCCACAGGTAGTTGTATCCATCAGAAGAACAAGTTACTTACCTTTGGTAACGCCTTTTCTGGTGGATACACTAGCTACCTGTGAATTCCTCACTGTACCACGCGCCTCCCCGTTGCCTGACTGGTCTTACCACGAATTCCTTGGGTGAGCACCTGTATATTGTATATATGTATATGATAATGCGATGTGTGTGTGTGTGTGTATATATATATGTTCGATGGCATGTGTAGCTGCAGTTACACATGCTGTGCACAGTCCGCCGTCTGGTGTTGGGCTCGGAGTGTTACAAGTTGTTTTTCTTCGAAGAAGTCTTTTCGAGTTACGAGACCGAGGGACTCCTCCCATTTCGATTCCATTGCGCATGGGCGTCGACTCCATCTTAGATTGTTTTTTTTCCGCCATCGGGTTCGGACGTGTTCCTTTTCGCTCCGTGTTTCGGGTCGGAAAGTTAGTTAGAATCTCGGAAAAAAACGTCGGTATTGTTGCGTTCGGTATCGGGTTAGTTAGAACAAATCGACACCGAATTTTGAAGAGCTCCGGTGGCCCTTCGGGGTAATTTCGATCCCCCGTTGGGGCCTGGTCGGCCCGACCGCGTGCGACTTTAAGACTGATGGAACGGACCCTGTTCCGCTTCTGTCCAAATGCCATAACAAATATCCGTATACGGATTAGCATCTGGTCTGTAACTTGTAACCCCGAGCACAAGGAGGATACGCGTGAAGCCTGTCGAGCGTTTCGGTCGAGGAAGACGCTGAGAGACCGAAGAGCCAGGAGATTACAAATGGCGTCCATGCCGACAGGTCAACAACGGTTCGAGGAGGAAGAAGAAGCTTTCTCCATCCACGAGTCGGATTCAGAAGAACTCGACGCCGAAGAAACAACAACCGTGAGTAGGACGTCGAAAATAAGGACTCACGAAAAGTCCACAAAAGCCCAGGGGACGCCACCGCCAACAGGCCATGGCTTAACCCAAAAACTAGGTGACCGACCCAAGGCACCAAAAAAGGGCATGCTGGTGTCGAAGTCATCCGACTCCGGTCGTGATACCGCCACACAGCAACCTCGGAGCCGAGACAGCGGCTCCGAGAAACTTCGGCACAGAGACAGCGGCACCGAAGAGATTCGGCACCGAGACACCGCGCTGAAACCAAAGAAAATTTCTTCGGAGCCGAAAAAGACTTCCGAAAAGGTTTCGGTCCCGAAACATCCAGCCTCGGAGCCGAAAACTAGTTCCTCTACAGAGGAACAAGGGTTAACCACCCAATTACATAGATTTGGAGAGGAGCTTCAAGCTGTAGAGCCTGACTACACGCAAAGAAGGCTTCATATTCATGAGGACACAAGGAAGATAACCACTCTTCCCCCAATCAAGATTAAAAGGAAACTTGCCTTTCAACAAGGGGTCAAGCAACCACAGGCAAAGGTGGCAAAGAAAACAACCCCACCACCTTCTCCACCACCATCAACACATGCATCACCAGCGACAACTCCACCACTAATGCACTCACCAGCTCATACCACAATGAGTCAGGATGATCCAGATGCATGGGACCTCTACGATGCTCCAGTGTCTGACAATAGCCCAGACTCTTATCCTACAAAACCGTCACCACCTGAGGACAGTACATCCTATACACAGGTGGTCGCAAGGGCAGCCGAATTTCACAATGTCTCCTTACATTCGGAACCAATTGAGGATGACTTTCTCTTTAACACCCTATCCTCCACCCATAGCCAGTACCAAAGCCTTCCCATGCTCCCAGGAATGCTAAGACATTCAAAACAAATATTTCAGGATCCAGTTAAAGGCAGAGCCATAACTCCAAGGGTGGAAAAAAAAATATAAGCCACCGCCCACAGATCCAATATATATTACAACACAACTAACACCAGACTCAGTAGTTGTGGGGGCAGCTCGTAAGAGAGCCAACTCTCATACCTCAGGCGACGCACCACCTCCAGACAAGGAGAGCCGCAAATTTGATGCTGCGGGAAAAAGGGTTGCAGCACAAGCAGCAAATCAGTGGCGTATTGCCAATTCACAAGCACTTTTGGCAAGATACGACAGGGCTCATTGGGATGAAATGCAACATTTCATCGAACACTTAACCAAGGAGTTCCAAAAAAGAGCGCAACAGGTGGTGGAAGAGGGACAAAGTATCTCAAATAATCAGATACGGTCTTCCATGGATGCAGCAGATACAGCTGCAAGGACAATAAACACTGCAGTCACAATACGAAGGCACGCATGGCTGCGCACTTCTGGGTTCAAACCGGAAATCCAGCAAGCTGTGCTCAATATGCCGTTTAATGAACAGCAATTGTTTGGGTCGGAGGTAGACACTGCCATTGAGAAACTCAAAAAGGACACCGATACAGCCAAAGCCATGGGCGCACTCTACTCCCCGCAGAGCAGAGGCACATTTCGGAAAACACCTTTTAGGGGAGGGTTTCGAGGTCAACCCACAGAAACCACAACCTCACAAACAAGGCCTACTTACCAGGGTCAATATCAGAGGGGAGGTTTTCGGGGGCAATATAGAGGGGGCCAATTCCCAAAAAATCGAGGAAAATTCCAAGGCCCCAAATCCCTCAAAATAAACAGTGACTCACAAGTCACACACCCCCATCACATAACACCTATGGGGGGAAGACTAAGACAATTTTACAAACTTTGGGAGGAAATAACAACAGACACTTGGGTCTTAGCAATTATCCAGCATGGTTATTGCATAGAATTTTGCCCATTCCCTCCAAACGTCCCACCGAAAACACACAATATGTCAAAACAACATATAGATCTTCTAGGACTAGAAGTTCAAGCATTGCTACAAAAGGACGCAATAGAATTAGTACCAATTCAACAAAAAAACACAGGAGTTTACTCACTGTACTTTCTAATACCCAAAAAGGACAAAACTCTGAGACCAATACTAGATCTCAGAACACTAAATACCTACATAAAATCAGACCACTTTCACATGGTCACGTTACAAGACGTAATCCCACTGCTCAAACAGCAAGACTACATGACAACATTTGATCTAAAAGATGCGTATTTCCATATACCAATACATCCTTCACACAGGAAATACCTAAGGTTCGTATTCCAAGGAATACATTACCAATTCAAAGTGTTGCCATTTGGAATAACAACTGCGCCAAGAGATTTTACAAAATGCCTGGCAGTAGTAGCTGCACATATCAGAAGGCAGCAAATACATGTGTTCCCGTACTTAGACGACTGGTTAATCAAAACCAACACGCTAAAACAGTGTTCATAGCACACAAAATATGTCATACAAACCCTTCACAGGCTAGGTTTTTCCATCAACTACGCGAAGTCACACCTTTTGCCGTGTCAAACACAGCAATACTTAGGAGCTACAATCAACACAGCAAAGGGGATTGCCACTCCAAGTCCACAACGGGTTCAAACATTTCACAAGGTAATACAGGCCATGTATCCAACACAAAAGATACAAGTCCGAATGGTAATGAAACTACTAGGCATGATGTCTTCATGCATAGCCATTGTCCCAAACGCAAGATTGCACATGTGGCCCTTACAACAGTGCCTAGCATCACAATGGTCACAAGCACAGGGTCAACTTCTAGATCTGGTGTTGATAGACCGTCAAACATACATCTCGCTTCTATGGTGGAACAGTACAAACTTAAACCGAGGGCGGCCTTTCCAAGACCCAGTGCCACAATACTTCATAACAACAGATGCTTCCATGACAGGGTGGGGAGCACACCTCAATCAACACAGCATCCAAGGACAATGGGACATACATCAGAGACAGTTTCACATAAATCACTTGGAAATGTTAGCAGTATTTCTAGCGCTGAAAGCATTTCAACCCATAATAACCCAAAAATACATTCTTGTCAAAACAGACAACATGACAACAATGTATTATCTAAACAAACAAGGAGGGACACACTCGACACAGTTGTGCCTCCTAAAACAGAAAATATGGCATTGGGCGATTCACAACCACATTCGCCTAATAGCACAATTTATTCCAGGGATTCAGAACCAGTTGGCAGACAATCTCTCTCGAGATCACCAACAAACCCACAAATGGGAAATTCACCCCCAAATAATAAACAATTACTTTCAAGTTTGGGTGACACCTCAAATAGATCTATTTGCAACAAAGGAAAACTCAAAATGCCAAAACTTCGCATCCAGGTACCCACAAGATCAATCCCAAGGCAATGCTCTATGGATGAACTGGTCAGGGATCTTTGCATACGCTTTTCCCCCTCTCCCTCTCCTTCCATATGTAGTAAACAGGTTGAGTCAAAACAAACTCAAACTCATACTAATAGCATCAACATGGGCAAGGCAACCTTGGTACACGACACTACTAGACCTGTCAGTAGTACCTCATGTCAAACTACCCAACAAACCAGATCTGTTAACACAAACAACAGATCAGACATCCAAATCCAGCATCTTTGAATCTAGCAATTTGGCTCCTGAAATCCTAGAATTCGGACACTTGCACCTCACACAAGAATGTATGGAGGTCATAAAACAAGCTAGGAAACCTACCACTAGACACTGCTATGCAAACAAGTGGAAAAGATTCGTGTATTACTGCCAGAATAATCAAATTCAGCCATTACACGCATCTCCAAAAGATATAGTAGGATATTTACTACATTTGCAAAAATCAAATCTAGCTTTCTGATGGATACAACTACCTGTGGATTCCTCACCTCATGAATACTCCCATGGCGCCAGCATTCGACGGAAATCTTCTTACTAGTCTCTGCACGTCGACGAGGACGTCACTGTCGCCCACGCGACGCCGTCTGACGTCATACAGGCAATAAGAGGTCCTCGACGACGTGCGGACGTCAGTTCCCTTTTTTCCGTGCATTCGAAACGGTTATCTTCGAGGGAGCAACTGTTACTCTTGCGGTTACAGTGTATATCTTGCTGCGTACTCTTTCTCTGTGGAAATAATGTCGCAGAGAAAGTCTGGATTTAAGCCTTGTCGTGAGTGTGGAGGCAAGATGTCGGTGACGGATCCTCATTCCGATTGCCTTTGGTGTTTGAGCTCCGACCACGACTTCTCGACTTGTGATTCATGTCAGCACATGAATCCGAAGGCCCTTAAAGAACGTGAGGCGAAGCTGTTTATGGCCAAGTCAAAGGAGAAGAATCACAAGAAGTCTTCTCCAAGACATCGGCGTCATCGAGACTCCCGGCGCCGTAGAGAATCTCGGCGTCATTCAAGGGAGGCTCGTTCCAGGTCTCCGGATCGGCGCCGAAAGACATGGGAGGTCAGCCCCACGGTGACGCCGCATCCTTCGACGCCGTTGCCCTCTCCGGCGTCTCCAACTTCGCCTGGACAGGCGTCGGTGATTGAGGTATTGGAGCCTCAAGTGTTTTCTCCGGCGCAGACGCCGAGGCCGGCATCGGGGTCGCCTCCGAGACAGGCACCCCAGTATCCGGCTTTTCCCACCCCTGGAGCCGATAGTTCCGCATTCTTGAATGCGATGTATGCCATCTTCCAACAGATGGCTCCAGGGGGTGCTCCGGCTGGGCCTTTGGCCTTTTCTTTGGGTGATCCTGCGCCTCTTCGGCCGGCACCCTTTATGCCCTTTCTCCCGTTTGGGAACGTGGGCTCGGCGCCAGTGTCGGCGCCGGTGGCCGCTCCGGTGGCTTCGGAGGGATTGGCCCCAGGGATTTCCATCCCGTCGACGTCGAGATTTCGGCCTGTGACTCCGGTGGGTCCATCCGTTTCAACTGCTCTTCAGTCGGCGCCGAAGTTACCTGTGGCGCCGGATGCGGCGTCGGTGGCTTCGGAAGATCGGCGCCGATCTCCGACTTCGGCGGAGGCATTGTCGACTCCGCGGATTGAGCAACGACTGCATTCAAGGAGGCGTGCTCTCCGGGTACTAGAAGAGCAGGAGTACCAACGAGCCCTAGAGGAAGGAGAGCTAGAGGACTCGGGTGATGGGCTGCGTGGACTGGAGTCGGCCAGTGGGCTGGACACTTCCCCTGAGTGGGACCTTTCGTCCCCGGGGGAATATACTGAGGAAGCTGCTTCCTTTCATACAGTGGTACGGAAGGCAGCTAGTTTTTTGGACCTGCCTTTGCCGGTGGTGGAGGCGAAACAAAACCTTTTGACAGAGGTGTTGCATCCGGCCTCAGCCGCGGCGGAGCCTCTGTTACCTTTTAATGACGCTCTGCTGGATCCGGTTTTAGAGGTGTGGAAGAGGCCGGCATCTTCCCCAGCAGTTCACAGAGCCGTGGCCAGGAGGTATCGGACGGCTCCAACTGATCCTGGTTTCCTATCTAGGCACCCTACGCCGGAGAGCTTGGTAGTGCAGGCCTCCTGTTCGTCCAAGTCAGCGCCTGGTTCTTTTCCGACGGTGCCTGGGGACAGAGATTCAAAAAAGCTAGAGGCGCAGTCGAAGAAGATTTTTTCGTCCTGCAGTCTGGCGTTAAAAGCCACTAATGCGACCTGTATCCTGGGGAGGTATATTCATGCTCTGATGGATGACATCTCCTCTTCGTTTACAGAGCTTCCCCAGGGTCTTTTGGATCTTGTCTCTGATGCCCAGGCTGCTGCGACCCAAATTATCCAGACGGGACTGGATACCACCGACTCGGTAGCCAGAGCAATGGGCACAACTGTGGTGGAAAGGAGACAGGCCTGGCTCCGTAACTCGGGCTTTTCGGCAGATGTACAGTCCACATTGTTGGATCTCCCGTTTGATGGGGACAAACTGTTTGGGGCTAAGGCTGATTCGGCCTTGGAACGTTTTAAGGAGAGCAGGGCCACGGCTAAGTCGTTGGGACTCCAAGCTCCTTCTTCCACGGCCTCTTCCAGATTCTTCAGGAGGTTTTGTGGATTTGGGCGTGGCTCTTCCTCCTCTTCCTTTCGGGGAAAATATCAGCAACCTGCCTCTTCCCATCCCTATAGATCTTTTAGGGGGAGGGGTAGGGTCCGCACCAGGGGAGCCTCTCAGCAGCACTCTGCCTCTTCCTCATCCTCTGGCGGGGTGCAGCAGGGGAAGCAGCCTTAGGCTTCCACCATTTCCCACTCACTCCTCTCCTGTAGGGGGAAGATTACAGCATTTTCTCACCAAATGGGAGACTGTTACGTCGGACACTTGGGTTCTCAGTGTTGTGGGAAAAGGCTACACCCTTCCCTTTCGGGAGTTTCCGCCCCTCATCCCGCCCCGCCCTTCGTATTGTTCACAAGAACACCTCCTGTTGCTAGAACAGGAGGTAGAAGTCCTCCTTTTAAAGGGTGCGGTGGAGTTGGTCCCGGAGCAGGAAAGGGGTCAAGGAGTTTACTCAAGGTATTTCCTGATTCCCAAGAAGGATGGTCGTTTGAGACCAATTCTGGACCTGAGGATCTTGAATTGGTTCCTCAAGCAGGAAAAGTTCAAGATGCTGACCCTAGCACAGGTGCTTTTGGCGTTGAACATGGAAGACTGGATGGTGTCTGTCGACTTGCAGGATGCTTACTTTCATATCCCGATACTCAAGTCACACAGGAAGTATCTCCGGTTTGTGGTGGGATCGCAACACTACCAGTTTGCGGTCCTTCCGTTTGGTCTTACTTCAGCACCTCGAGTCTTCACGAAGGTGATGTCGGTGGTTGCGGCAGAGCTCAGAAGGAAGGGGATAGCAGTATTCCCTTACTTGGACGATTGGTTGATCAAAGCCAAGTCCCCGGAGCTTGTGTTGCGTCATCTGCAGTCAACAACCCAGTTGTTGTTCGACCTGGGCTTTTCGGTGAACGAGCCCAAATCTCACCTAGAGCCCTCTCAGCGCCTCCTGTTCATAGGGGCAGTACTGGATACAACATTGGGTCGGGCCTTTCCTCCGCCTCAGCGGATTCAAGATATTCAGGATTTGGTTCCAATGTTTCGAAATGGAGCGGTAGTTCCAGTCCTCAAGGTCCTTCGTCTGCTCGGTCTTTTTGCCTCCTGCATTCTGTTGGTCACGCATGCTCGCTGGCACATGAGGGCTCTTCAGTGGTGCCTCTGAAGGCAGTGGTCTCAACACAGAGGAGATCTAGAGGGTACTGTCAAGATCTCCAGAGATGCTGCTGTGGATTTGAAGTGGTGGATTGCAAGCAACAATCTTTCACAAGGAAAGCCGTTCCAGCAGTCGCCACCAGTGGCCACAGTCATAACGGATGCTTCCACTCTAGGGTGGGGAGCTCATCTGGGGGATCTGGAGATCAAAGGTCTTTGGTCTCCAGAGGAACAGATTTTTCACATCAATCTGTTAGAGTTACGGGCTGTACGTCTGGCTCTCAAGGCCTTCCTCCCTTCCCTTCGTGGTCAGTCGGTACAGGTCCTAACGGACAATACTACCACGATGTGGTACATAAACAAGCAGGGAGGAGTGGGGTCGTACCTTCTCTGCAGAGAAGCTCTTCGACTATGGTCCTGGGCAAAGGACCATCGGATTTGCTTGATAGCAAACCATCTGGCCGGAGTTTTGAACGTGCGTGCGGACAGTCTCAGTCGCCACTTCTCGGCAGACCACGAGTGGCGTCTCCATCCAGATCAAGTCCGTTTAATCTTCCAGAAGTGGGGGTTTCCTCGGGTAGATCTGTTCGCCACTCGAGAGAACGCGCATTGTCCGTTGTTCTGCAGCCTTCAGTATCCGATGCAGGAAGCGTTGGGGGACGCGTTTCAAATGACCTGGTGCGGCCAGTTGCTTTACGCGTTTCCTCCCATACCCTTGATTCCTCGAGTATTGAGGAAGATTCGCCAAGACCGGGCTCTAGTAATCTTAATAGCTCCGGATTGGCCAAGGAGGGTGTGGTACTCCGACCTTCTCCAACTCTCAATGTGCCCGCCGCTCCGTCTCCCTTTCAGGGCAGACCTCCTCTCACAGTCGCAGGGGCAGGTTCTACACCCCAACCTCCAGAGTCTGCACCTACATGCTTGGAGATTGAACGGGGCAACCTGAGTTCCTTCTCTCTCCCGCCTGAGGTAGTGGATGTTATATTAGCGGCCAGGCGACACTCCACTAAATCTATCTACGCTAATAGGTGGTCTAAATTTGTTGCGTGGTGTGGAGAGAGGCAGATTGATCCTTTACATGCTCATCTATCGGACGTTTTGTCTTTTGCTCTATCTCTGGTGCAGAAAGGTTGTGCAGTGGCTACCATTAAAGGTTATTTATCGGCCTTGTCAGCCTTCATATGTCTTCCAGACCAACCATCTTTATTTAAATCCCCTATTGTTATCAGATTCTTGAAAGGTCTTCTAAATCAATATCCTCCAAAGCCATTCGTTATGCCGCAATGGGATTTGTCCTTAGTCCTGACTTTCCTTATGGGGTCCCCTTTTGAACCTATGCATTCTTGCCCCTTGAGGTATTTGGTTTTAAAAACAGTCTTCCTGATAGCTATAACATCAGCAAGGAGAGTGAGTGAGTTGCAGGCCTTACCAGTAAAACCCCCTTATACAACTTTTTATGGGGATAAGGTGGTGTTGAGGACCAAGGCTGCTTTCCTCCCGAAGGTTGTTTCACCCTTCCATTTGGCTCAGGCAATTACTTTGTCCACGTTCTATCCTCCGCCTCATCCTTCCAAAGAGGAAGAAAGACTGCACCGTCTGGACCCAAAGAGAGCGTTGAGCTTCTTTATCGATAGAACAAGGGATTTCAGGCTGGAGGATCAGCTGTTTATTGGATACGTGGGCAAGAGGAGAGGAAAGGCAGTCCACAAGAGAACACTATCCAGGTGGGTTGTTCTTTGCATTAAAATATGTTACTCTTTGGCAAAGAAGGATCCTCCTGAGGGCATTAGAGCTCATTCCACCAGAGCTAAGTCGGCCACTTCGGCCTTAGCCAGAGGTGTTCCTGTGGTCGACATCTGCAAGGCCGCAACTTGGTCGTCCCTTCACACTTTTGCAAAACATTACTGTTTAGATTCTGAGGTTAGAAGGGACGGCCATTTTGCACGGTCAGTGCTGCAGGATTTCTTGGTTTGACCATTTAGGCACCCACCGCCGGGCGTGGTACTGCTTTGGGACTCTATTCATGAGGTGAGGAATCCACAGGTAGTTGTATCCATCAGAAGAACGAGTTACTTACCTTCGGTAATGACTTTTCTGGTGGATACATTAGCTACCTGTGGATTCCTCACGGTCCCACCCGCCTCCCCGTTGCCTTTCTGGTCTTGCCAAGTAATCCTTGAGTGCGCTCCTCTTGGTCTTTGAGGGTGCATTAGATGTATATATAATATATTTATATATATATATGTATATATGTATATATCTTTATGTATATACTTGGTGTGTGTATATATTTTAAAAGAGAGAGTTTTATATATATATATATATATATATATATATATATATATATATATATATATATATATATATATATATATATATATATATATATATATATATACATAAAAAGATTTACAGTTATTCATACAATGTGGTGTATTTTTTACAATATAATGGATGTTGCTTTGCTCTTTCATTGCATTGCCTGGTTGTTCTCATGCACGTAAAAAATGATTGGTACTGACGTCCGCACGTCGTCGAGGACCTCTTATTGCCTGTATGACGTCAGACGGCGTCGCGTGGGCGACAGTGACGTCCTCGTCGACGTGCAGAGACTAGTAAGAAGATTTCCGTCGAATGCTGGCGCCATGGGAGTATTCATGAGGTGAGGAATCCACAGGTAGCTAATGTATCCACCAGAAAAGTCGTTACCGAAGGTAAGTAACTCGTTCTTCTCTTCCATAAAGATACATCTCACAGCAATATCAGCTTACCTACAAATTACTCATTCAACTTCACTATTTAGAATACCAGTCATTAAAGCGTTTATGGAAGGCTTAAGGAGAATCATACCACCAAGAACACCACCTGTTCCTTCATGGAACCTCAACATTGTCTTAACAAGACTCATGGGTCCACCTTTCGAGCCCATGCGTTCTTGCAAAATGCAATACTTAACGTGGAAAGTTGCATTTTTGATTGCCATCACATCTCTAAGAAGAGTGAGCGAGATTCAAGCATTTACCATACAAGAACCATTTATTCAGATACATAAAAATAAAGTAGTTCTAAGAACAAATCCCAAATTTTTACCAAAGGTTATCTCACCGTTCCACTTAAATCAAACAGTAGAATTACCAGTGTTCTTCCCACAACCAGATTCTGTAGCTGAAAGAGCACTACTTACATTAGACATCAAAAGAGCACTAATGTACTACATTGACAGAACAAAACTAATTAGAAAAACAAAACAACTATTTATTGCCTTTCAAAAACCTCATACAGGAAATCCAATTTCAAAACAAGGCATTGCTAGATGGATAGTTAAGTGCATTCAAACCTGCTATCTTAAAGCTAAAAGAGAGCTGCCTATTACACAAAAGGCACACTCAACCAGAAAGAAAGGTGCTACCATGGCCTTTCTTGGAAATATTCCAATGAACGAAATATGTAAGGCAGCAACATGGTCTACGCCTCATACATTTACCAAGCACTACTGTGTAGATGTGTTAACTGCACAACAGGCAACAGTAGGTCAAGCTGTACTAAGAACATTATTTCAAACTACTTCAACTCCTACAGGCTGAACCACCGCTTTTGGGGAGATAACTGCTTACTAGTCTATGCACAGCATGTGTATCTGCAGCTACACATGCCATCGAACGGAAAATGTCACTTACCCAGTGTACATCTGTTCGTGGCATTAGTCGCTGCAGATTCACATGCGCCCACCCGCCTCCCCGGGAGCCTGTAGCCGTTTAGAAGTTGATCTTGCACATTTGAACATTTGTAAATATATTACTTTAAAATTCATTATATACATACGTATTCACTCCATTGCATGGGCACTATTACTAGCATACACAACTCCTACCTCACCCTCTGCGGGGAAAACAATCTAAGATGGAGTCGACGCCCATGCGCAATGGAGTCGAAATGGGAGGAGTCCCTCGGTCTCGTGACTCAAAGACTTCTTCGAAGAAAAACAACTTGTAACACTCCGAGCCCAACACCAGTTGGCGGGATGTGCACAGCATGTGAATCTGCAGCGACTAATGCCACGAACAGATGTACACTGGGTAAGTGACATTTTCCATATATATATATATATATATATATATATATATATATACACACAAACTGAAAAAAACAAAGGTTACAGGGACGTTATAGTTAGGCTCACATTTTAAACATACAAAACCATAGAAATTCGCCTGTTATAGAGTTATTTCAACCAACAATAACTCGTACCCCAAGTTAAGCTATAACTCGTGCCCGCCATGCACAGTTTTCTCGTGAACAATTTTCCTGCAAATGTTACAGTGATATTATCAATGATGTTATATAAGATGTCATGAGTGCTGTAATATATGGTGTAATTTGTAATTAGCAGGGCATGGAGAGGGTGCAAGTTATATTTACCTAAAGGCACGCCTCCTGCCCCCATACATTTAATAAATTGTAGCCCCGGCGAGGTGGTGCCCCTTGCTTAATAAAAATAAGTATGCCCCTGAGACCTGGCACACCCGTTGGCAAAATTAAAAGGTAGCGCAGGAAAGTGTACTTTGTGTTTTTCTTTTTTTTTTTTTCATTAACTTTTTCGCTGCCTGGCCCTTTCCCCTCCTGTGTCCAGCCTTTTTTGGGCTATTTGGGGTAGTTTGCGCTTAGGCCCTCCTTACTTTTTGTCCACTGAAGCTATCCACGCCAAAATTGCGTCCTATTTTTCCAACATTCTGAGGACTCTACAGGTACCCAGAGTTTGTGGGTTCCCATGGAAGAGACCAAGAAATTAGGCAAAATACAGCTAAAATGTGGGCTTTTGGGGAGAAAATGGTGAAAAAATGGCTATACAATAAAGCATCTGTTTTTTTCCCTGCAAATGGCATCAACAAAGGGTTTTCAGTACTAAAATCACCATCTTCTCAGCTTTCAGGAACAGGCAGACTTGAATCTGAAAACCAAATATTTCAACACAGTTTTGGCATTTTAGTGGGACATACCCCATTTTTGCAATTGTTTGGGCTTTCAGCCTCCTTCCAGTTAGTGACAGAAATGGGTGTGAAACCAATGGTGGATCCCAGACAACTAAACACTTCTCAAAAGTAAACAAAGGTCTGAATACAGCAATGTGTCATTTGTGTATATCCTTCAAGATTTTCCTGTAGAAAGTAACTGTTGAAATAAAAAAAATATTGATATTGAGTTGAAAGAAACCTAGCCATGTCCGTCTACATTTTCCTCTAACTTTTTCCAACTATGGCAGATTTTTTTAAAGCAATACATGGTTACATCTACTGGACGCTTCTGGTTGCAGGGATGTATAGGGCTTGTAGGTTCATCAAGAACCCAAGGTTCAGAGAGCCAATAAATGAGCTGCACCTTGCAATGGGTTTTCATTGTATACCAGATATAGAGCAGTTTCTTTGGTAAAATATAAAGAGTGAAAATAGGTATCCGGGAAACCTGTGTTTCCGAAATGTGCACAAGATACGGAGTTTGGAAGCAGTGGTTGCACATCTCTTAATTTGGGGGTCCCCATACTATTATGTGAATTACAGGGCATTTCTCAAAATTACTTGTTTCTTACACACTGTCTTACATTTGGAAGGCAAAAATGTAGAGAAAGATGATTGGCAAATTCAGTGTTTATCCAAGACTCCAGATACGAATGGTACCTCACTTGTGTGGGTAGGCCTAGGGCCTGCGACAGGAAACGTCCCAAAACACATCATGAAAACATCACATTTTTCCTTTGAAAACTGACATGTTTTTTGCAAAGTGCCTAGCTTTGGTTTTGGGCTGTAGGTCAGCCGTCACTTAGGAAAACCTATCAAACCTGTACATTTTTTAAAACTAGACATCTAGGAGAATAGATTCCGGGATGAGGTGACTCGTGAAGCTCTCGCCAAGTTCTGTTACCCAGAATTCTTTGAAAACCTCAGCATTTGGCAAAAAAAAAATCCACTTGTTCCTCACATTTCGGTGATGGAAAGTTCTCGAATCTGAGAGGAGCCACAAACTGAGAGGAGGAACAGCATTCCTCAAAATCTCCTGATAAAAATGGTACCTCACTCATGTGGGTAGGCCTAGTGCCCGCAACAGGAAATGCCCCAAAACACAACGTGGGCACAGACACATTTTGTACAAAGTGCCTAGCTGTGGATTTGGGCCTCTAGCTCAGCTGGCAGCCAGGGAAACCTAGCAAACCTATACACTTTTGCAAACTAGGCACCAATGGGAATCAGGAATAGGGTGACTTGTGGGGCTCTTACCAGGTTCTGTCACCCAGAATCCTTTGCAAACCTCAACATTCGTCTAAAAAACACTTTTTGCTCACTTTTCGGTGCTGCAAAGTTCTGGAATCTGAGGGGAGCCACAAACTTGCTTCCACCCAGCATTTCCCCAAGTCTCTCGATAAAAATGATCCCTCACTTGTGCGGGTAGGCCTAGTGCTCACAACGGGAAACTCCCCAATACTCAGTGTGGACACATCACATTTTCCCAGTGAAAACAGATGTGTATTTTGCATAGTGCCTAACTGTGGATTTTTGCCACCAGTTCAGCTGGCACCTAGGGAAACCTTACAAACCTGTACATTTTTTAAAACAAGACACCTAGGGAACTCCAGCATGAACTGGCCTGTGGGGCTCTTATCAGGTTCTGTCACCCAGAATCCTTTGCAAACCTCAAAAATTGTCTTTAAAACCCCATTTTCCTCACATTTCAACGATGCTGAGTTCTGCCATCTGAGTGGAGCCATAAACTTTCTTCCATCCAGCATTCCCCCAAGTCTCCTGATGAAAAAGGTACCTCACCTGTCTGGGTAGGCCTAGTGCCCGCGACCGGGAAGGGCCCATAACACAATATGGACACATCAAAATTATCTCTTTTTGCAAAGGGGGGCATCTGTGTTTTAGTCCGGGGCTAGGCTGAATCTAGAGAAACCTACCAAGCCCCCAGACATTTCTGAAAACCAGGCACTCGAGGGAGTCCAGGGGCGTGTGACTTGCATGGATCCCCCAGAGTTGTTTTTATCCAGAATCCCCCTGTAACCCCCATATTTAGCTAAAAAAAAAAATCAGTTTCCTCACACTAGTGTGGGATCACTACAACAGCACAAATTTCCTACCACCCAGCGTTCCCCTCTGTCTCACGATAAAAATTATACCTCACTGGTGTAGGTGGGCCAGAAACATGTAGAAATTGAGGAGGAACCAAAGCAGGTCCAAAAGGGCAGTTTTTTCCAAATGTTTTTAGGCTGACAAGTGAGACAGTATTTTTTCCGGTATAGATGCATGCTGGGTGGTAGGAATATTGTGGATTCCTGTGGATTCCAGAAGGTTTCATCACACAAATGTAAGGGAAATGCGTGATTTCAAGCAAAGTTGGAGGTTTGCAAGGCATTGTGAGTAGGAATATGGTATGGGGTGCATGTGAAGCACACCACCCTGGACCCTACTCGAGTCGAATAAATGAATGAATATTGATCACATCATCTGGAGTACCTGCTTTTCCTTTCTTGGTATTAGGAAGAAAGGTGCTTGTGAATTATATTGAGCCGGTTCTGCGCCCACTGCAGTGCACCAACCACGTTTGGTGAAGGAAGTCTGATGAACTGCAGGGAGTGTGTGAGATACATATTTTTTTTGTATATATATATTTGTGTAACGGTAGATGCACATGCTCTGGCATACACCTGCCACCTAGTTTTGGGCTTGTACATCTGTAACTTTTTTGCCTTCGAAGAAGTCTTTTGCATTACAAGGTATAGTGATTCCTACTACTGTTTGTAGTACACCTGGGCATCAGCTCCATTGTTAAATTGTTTTCTTTCTCTGGGGGGTTTGGAAGTGCATTGCTGAATCTCCGGGTTGATGCGGCGTGGTGATCGTTGTTGGAGCCTTTTGGCTCTTTGTCTCCCACTGGCAAGGGATAGTCACTTTTGTTCTTGCATTTGGTTCACCTCCGTCATAGTTCCGTCGATTCTGCGAACAAAGCCTCTTCGATGTCCTGTATTGTCCACGACAGTGCAGATACTGTGATTGAAAGGGCTCCTTTCCAGTACTGTCCTCAGTGCCATTCAATGTGCCTGTGCGCACACCATTATCATGTTTGCAACCTGTGTCCTTACCCAGAACACAACGAGATCTCCTGCTCCCACTGCCCTCCCCTTCTGGTCCAAGAAGACCCTCGGGTATCAGCGAGATTTACGATTGGCTTGACGTACAATGCCTCATCGACAAAACAGTGACAAATCAGTGAGGATGTCAAAGAGGAGCCGGCGGCAGTCTCTTCAGGTGACCAGCCTCTTCTCTTCAGGCAAGTCCCCTTCTGCAACATGGTGACATTTGATAGAGACTTCTAGTTGCAGATTCCTTACCTTAAAATTATCCCAGACGTCAGACTGGATACAAAAGATGTTTTTGTGAGCATTACCCCTGTTCACTGGTAGGTGGGTTCGTTCAGCTCTGCGTGCCTCGTCAGCGTAGACTATGCCTGAAGTGACGCCACTCAGGCACGCTGACGTCAGTTCTTTTCTTTCTGTGCCAGCCAGCGCAGACCCCATAAGAGTCACCCCTTCAGGCACTTTTTGACTAAGCTTTTTCTGATGTTTTGTTGATGCTTTTTTTCAGGTTTACCTCCTAGTCTGGCAGGATGTCTTCTAGGAGGGCCAGCTTCAGGCCCTGTGGCAACTGTTGCCGGCAGACGAGCCACACCTTATTTGCCTCGAGCGCAACCATGACCCAAAGTCGTGCTCCGACTGCTGCGTAATGAACTTAAAGGCTTTGAGTGAGCACTCCCTCAAGCTTGTAATGGTCCGTCATGCGCCATTCGAGGTCCCGATCGAGAAGAGTCCGAGGTTGTTGTCCCATTTGACTTTAGGATACTCTGGTAAGACCAAGCAGATGTCGCTGAAGCGTGCTTCGACTTCTCCGCATCCGTCGGCCAATGAGACACGGAAGCGTCCTTATTCTAGGCCTACCTCAGCGGTTGAGCCTGTGTGGGCCAACTCCATGCTTCCCTGAGTTTCCGGGAGCTGGAGTGACCCCCACCCAACTCAAAGAGTTTTATGACACCATGCGCCGTATTTGGGTGGCCCGACTGCTCTGGTGTGCTTTTAGGCTCTGTGGAATCTGCAGGGGCCCCTGCTGGTTCTGTGCCAGTGGCTCCAGCCCTGACGCCACATAGCTTCGGTCCTGGCCCCAGTGGGGACCCAAGGATCCACTTATGGTTCCGGACCAACGTGGGTCTTTGCACCTCGACCTTCCTTGTCTGGGGCGTTGATGCACCAGCGCCCACTGGTGTTTGCCTTCTCCGTTTTGATACACAACTGTGATACAGAGCTGAAGGTGCGTCGCTTGACGCCGTATCCGGTGCATGGGGAGCCTTGCCTCCCAGATCGGATCCTCAGCCCTATTACGGGGCTAAGGGCTTGGTCTCAGGGAGGAATGAGAGGGGTCACTGGACCCTTTAGAAGTCCAGCCTTATTAACAAGACATGGACCTGTGTGTGGAACTGGATGAAGCCATTGGCTTGGATACTTCCCCAGATGCTGACATGCTTTCTCCCCCTACCATGGCTGCCGAAGAGGGAGTTTCTTTTGCTATGGTGGTGTAGAGAACCAAGGAAGTTCTCAACCTTCAGATGCTCTCGGTGGTGGTGAAGACTAATGTTTTGACGGAGTTTCTTCAGCCGGGAGTCTCCTCATCTGAACCACCCCCTCACAAATGTCGTTTTGAGTGCATGGTCAAAACCCAACACAGGGGTCCTGTGAATAGGACAATTGCCTGTCGCCACCACCCAGCCGCGGGGGACCCAAGTTTCCTTACACAACACCTCACCCCTGAGAGTTTTTTCATCCTGGGTTTCACCTCTCATATCAACCCTTACTACCGCATTCCATACCGCTCCTCTGGGTAGGGAATCCAAGAGGCTGGAGACACTTGGGAAGCTGTAGTATTCTTCTGCCAGCCTGGCCTTGTGGTCTGTGAAGACCGCATGCCTTTTGGGCTGCTACTTCCCATGCTCTATGGGATATGGTTGCGCATGTGCTGCCTTCCGTCCTGGAGTAGGCCCGGGCCGTGCTCTCCCAGCAGTAGCAAATGGGAGAGATGCAGCAAAGTTCGCAATTCGAGCTGTTTTGTCGATGGTGGCTCCTATGCACTTTGCCTGGCTAAGTACTACTGCTTTTCGGGGGTGTCACATTTCCTTGATGGACATGCCCTTCGATAGCTCCTGTCTCTGTGGAGACAAAGCAGACTTGGCGCTCTAGAGATTTAAGGGCATTCGGGCTATGGCCCGGTCCTTGGCTTCTGCCTTGCACCATTCGCACTCTGGTTTTTGGCCTTTTCGTGGCTACGGAAGGGGCTACCAACCGCGGCAGTTCCCGACAAGCCCCTGTGCTGCCAAGGTTGCGGTAGCCACAAGGCTCGTGGCTCAGGTAGCCAGAGGGTAGGTCAGTCCAGAATGCTCACCTTTGCTCAGGTTCTGTCTGCCCTTGACACAGAAGACTGGATGGTAGCGTTGGACGTGCAGGGCGCATATTTTCATTCTCCTGTTTTGCTTGCCCAAAGGTGTTACCTGCAGTTCACTGCCGGGCAGTAGCATTTCCAGTTTACTATGCTTCCTTTTGGCTTGACTAGCACCCCTCTGGTGTTCACCAAGGTAATGGCAGTTGTCGCAGCTTATCAGGGGTGTCATTTTTCCCCTTTTCACTACGATTAGCTGTTGAAGGCAGGCTTGCCCCAGGCTGTTGTCTCCCACCTCCAGACAATGGCAACCTCCTTCACTCACTAGGGTTCACTATAAACATGCCGAAGTCACACCTGACTCCCACTCAGATGCTCCCTTTCATCGGAGCTGTTCTGGACACAGTGCATGTTGGGCTTATATCCCGAGCAGTGAGCCCAGGATATTCAGGCTATGATGCTGATGTTTTGGTGAGACTGTTGGGACTCTTGTCAAAAGACTCAGAGTCTTTGGACATGTCTGGAATGTCAGGGCATATACCTGGTGGTTCAACACCTGGCAGGTTCTTTGAATGCCTGGGCAGACAAACTCAGCCACAGATGGCTTAGTTGATCACGAATGGCGTCTCCATCCAGAGATGGTGCAAGATCTCTTTCAGCAGTGGGGAGAAGCTTGGTTAGATCTGTTTGCCGCCGCTAAGAACGTGCAGAGTCAGCATTTTGCATGCTGGAGTTTCCAAGGTGGGTCTCGCTCGGAGACGCTTTTTGTTTTGAGTGGAGCTCAGGCCTCCTGTATGCTTTTCCGCCAATAGCACTTCTGCCCAGAGTTCTCAACAACAACCGGGTCCAAGTTATTCTGGTGGCTAAGGACTGATCACCGAGATTCTGGTATCCCGAGCTACAGAGTATGGCCTTGGAACCTGCTATTAGGTTGCCCCTTCTGGAGGATCTTCTGTCACAGCGGGAGGGTTCTCCACTCAAACCTGCCCAGTCTCCTCCTTGTGTGGAAATTGAGTGGCAGCAGTTGACCGTCTTTGACCTTCCTCCCGAAGAATGTGAGGTTACCTTGGACGCCAGGTGTTCCTCTACCAAGACGGTAAATGCCTGCTGTTGGAATAAATTTGTAGCTTGGTGTTCTAACAGAAATGTTGATACCCTTTTTGTCCCCTTTTCTCAGTTTTTTTTCTTTAGTCTAACTCTTGCTCAGCAGGGCTCTGCTCTGGGCACTCTTGAGGGCTATCTTTCTGCTGTCTTTGCATTCCTCAGGTTTACCTCACCAAGCTTCTTTTCTCATATCTCCTATTGTACATAGGTTCTTGAAAGGTTTGGCTCATCTTTACCCCCCTTCTCCTTTCATCATGCCTCAGTGGGGCTTCAATCTAGTTCCTACATTCTTAATGTGCTCTTTTTGAGCCGCTTCACAATTGCCCACTGCGGTTGCTCACTATTAAAAAGGCTTTCGTGATGGCCACAACATTTGCCCTGCTAGTTAGCGAGCTGCAGCCCTTGTCATATAAACCGCCCTATTTATCCATCTATCCTGACAAAGTAGTACTTCACCCATGGGCCTCCTTTCTTTTGAAGGAGGTCACGCCCTTTCACGTAGTCCATCACCTTGCCTACTTTCTTTTCTACCTCTCACCCCTCCAAGGATGAGGAGCACCTCCATCATCTGAACCACAAACAAGTGTTGTTGTTCTGCCTTGACCGCACACAAGTTCCGGCTAGACGGTCAACTCTCCTTGGGGTATGTTGGAGCTAAAAAAAAATTTTAAAAAAAGTTGTGCTGTGTGGAAAAGGACCATCTCAGATGAGTTGTGCTCTGCATTCAGATCTGCTGCGCATTGACCAAGAAGCAAGCCCATGAGGGTTTATTCGCCCTTTCCACCAAAGCCATGGCTGCGCCACTGAGTTTGCATGCGGAGGTCTAGTCCTGGATATCTGCCAGCCAGCAATGCGGGCCTCACTGTACATGTTTCCTAAACATTACTGCCTGGACAGTCAGGTCCGTTGTGAACGACATTTTTCACCTGTTCAATCCTGCAGGACTTGCCTGTCTGAAACTGGTCCGCAGACCCACCTCTGGTGATGGCATTGCTTGAGTAGCTATTCTAAGGTAAGGAATCTCCAGCTAGAAGTCTCTATCAGATAAGCACGTTACTTACTTTCAGTAATGCTTTATCTGGTGGAGACTCTTTCTAGCCGCAGATTCCTTACTGTGACCCATTCATCGTCCCTGCTATGTGAATAGGTTTATAGACTTGGGGCTGTTCCCCTTTCAGGGCCCTGGCTTTTTTTCACACACCAGTGTTCAGAGCTCTCTGTAGCTCCATTCTTATGGTGTGGAAAGGTGTGAAAAGAAACAGACGTCAGTGCACAGGGGTGGCATTTACATAGGCACTGCGTACGTCACTTCCAGTGTGAAGCTGAACGATGCCACCTACTAGCGCGTAAGGGTGCTGCTCACAAACATTTCCCCTTTAGAATGTGGTGCATTTGGACAACTCTAATGTAAGGAATCTGTGGCTAGAAAGAGTCTCTATCTGATAAAGTGTTACTAAGGAAGTTGTTCATTTGCTCCGGAGTACCACAGTAAGATCTGAAGGGGCACTGATATAATTATGCTGATTCAGCCCTTTATTTTTTTTCCAGTCTTTGTTTCTTCATATTGAGTAAACATAGTTTCTGCATAGTCAGTAAGTAGAATGGCAACTAACACATCATTCAGCATCTATTATGCATAGTTACCTAGTGCTGAAAACTCATATAACCCAGAAACAAGAGAACACAAGCCAGAACATCATGGTGCGCGACCTTCCTGTCTGAGTAAGCATAAAGAAAAATTTATCTAATGTGCTAAAGGTGTTCTTAGAGCAATGCAGAGATATATCAGTGAGACAAGCAATAATACCATCACCAGTGATATCTGTTACCCACGCCTCTGCATCTTTTCATCACACCCGGACACTGTAAAATATTAACCATCTCTCACTTGCCCGCAAATAGAATAATTTTACCATGCCGTCCTAACCACATAGTCGGCATCTATCCACGGGGGCATGGGGCAGTCACCAATAAGCCATTTTGCCAGTATTCAGTTGCTCCTAGTAATGAGCCTCCCCTCTGGTAGCGCTGGTAGAATTTAAAGGGCTTTTTCATGTAAGA
Organism: Pleurodeles waltl; assembly: GCF_031143425.1. Taxonomy (NCBI): domain Eukaryota; kingdom Metazoa; phylum Chordata; class Amphibia; order Caudata; family Salamandridae; genus Pleurodeles; species Pleurodeles waltl. The sequence continues at coordinate 215,895,345 of NC_090444.1, read as the reverse complement.
ACCAATTAGCTGCCATGATAGGAGGAGTGACAGGTCCCAAATCAGCACAGTTCCTCCCCAGCTCCCCACAAACAAGCACGCTCCCAAAGTCTCAGCAGTGCAGGATAGCTTCACACCTCACAACCATAAGAGAGGGAGAACATCAAGTAACTTTCCTCCTGCTTCACCATCTAACTGCATGCACAGATTCAGTCCTAAGTGTCCCTTCATGCCACCCAGGAGCCCTGCAGTCCAAGCGAAGGCCGAACACACACACTGAGTAGACTGCCCTGTCACCACCATAAGCCTATAGGCCCATACCTTGTGCTCTGGTATTCCTTTGCGCTGCTCCTGGGCTCTGGACCCCAGGTGCAGACATAACCATTCCTCGGGCACATATGTCTCCACACCCTGCAAAGGACTGTGTCACACCTTCCTGGTGACTAAACACCAAAAATTTTGTTTAGGACACCGGACCACAATGTCCTTGATGCAGTCCAACAGAGTGTGAAGGAGTTGGATCAGTCTCTCAGTTTTCAGGGTGCTCTGCAGGAGGTAGGCTAAGGCAGAAAGAATCTGGCCACACATCACTCCTTTGTAATTGGCTTTCCCCTCTGATACAGCCCGTCGTTAGTACCAAACATAAACAGTGGAGTCCCACATTTCAAGGATTGAAATTGCTCACCAGACCCTAGGGGGTTATTCTTTGACAGGAATCTTACATTGTGAGGGGCTGTTTTGATCAAAAGGATTGGCACTGTAAACTTTGAGATGTGAATGGTGGTACAGACCCAACTTCATTGCACATATTCTCTGACCCATGTCTTGTTTCTTTAGATCTGTATCTACAACTACTAGACCTCTGGCATATTATTGGAAGACTATTAAAAAGAATATTTCAATATTTTATAACAAAGGTACATAATCAGCATCAGATTGTTTAATAGTGTTGCCATAATATTTAAATGGTCATTGAGATAACTATCTTGTTAATACATAAACCTGCCCATATGGAAGATCAGGTGTAGAAAAGTAAAGTAACTATTATCAACAGTAGATTGAATATAAAAGAACTACTAGCTATATATAGATAGGAACTTCACTTTATTTTGTTTATGAGCATTACATTTCTTACGCCAGCCATTTCTACTCACCAATGGAAAGTCGATTGCATGTTACCTTTTCATATTGAATGATGCAGTTTATTTGAAGTACATAGTCGATGACTTGAAAGGGCGAGATACTTTTGGAGTATGGTCACGCTGGCAACACAACAGTGATAGGTTAACATAAATTATGATTTTAAATGGGGATTACCAATGCAAATGCCTATCATGGGTCTTTATGATGGACTGATCTATTTTGTACCATTCTGTATGGTCAAGAATCCTTTCCTTTTCCTCTCTGTGTCCGTTTGTTATAGGTATCGGCCATAGACAGTCTATATGACTCATCATGGAGACATAAGCCCACAATGCCCCTTTGCAGATTCCATTTTCTGCTATATAGTTTGGAAGCAATTTTCCAGATTGGAAGTGAAGATTGTGTTTTTTCCATGATCTCAGACAAGAAAGCATTTTAGTGTGTCAGTGAAGGAAGATACTGACCAACATTGATGGCAAATATTGTTTCTGGATGGAAATCTGCAGTAAGCATTTTCAGCTACTCAACTTTTTTCCTTAAGTATAACAATAATGAAGATACTCTGTCAGGACAGAGATGCCTCCCATACCAAAGTCTCACTTTTTGTGACTGTTAGATATTTATTTAATTACAAAATAGCTTTCCTGTGATTTTTGGTATGATCTTGATGATTACGCTTCTGCCTGTTTATAATGTGAGACACCTATGCAAGAAGCTTGTTGATAGGCTTCAGCGCTACTCACCATTGCCCTGTTGAAGAGTGGGAGAACCTTCCTAAGGATGTGGAATATCAGTTTAGCAGTTATGACTACTGGGTCCCTATTGCACCTGTAATCTAGAATTCCTACCTTGTAGATTTCTCTTTGATTTATTTCTCTACACTATAAACCTGGATATCCTCTGTGATTTTAACCCTAGGATCAATTGCCTCAGGGTTCCATTTTTTTTAGAAAACATTAACTTGAGGTAAGTAAATCTCTCCTGACAAATCCCATTCAGAAGCCCCAAGTCAAATAGTGGCTACTGGGCCCCAGCTGCCCAATAAACCCTGCTCAAACAGAACTGAATTCTTGGGGTCTGTCCTACTGTGGCACTACAATTGATTCCAAGGTTTGCAACGGCAAGCAGTTCAGGGGGACTTAGAAAAGTAGTGTTTAGGGGACAGGGGTGGAAACGCGGAATTCAACTGTCACAAAATAGTAGCAATAAGTAAATGTCCAGCCCATTTCTTTACCTTTTAGAGAAGCAAAGTACCTAAATCACACCTAGATGTAATGCAGTGCATAAAAAAGTAGTAGCAGTGCTGGCCTGGTCACTATGGTGTCTTCACGTTCACTATACAGAAGAGCAGAAAGTCTTAGATCTAGTGCAGGTGCAGGCTCACTGTGAAAAACAGTGGAGCAACTTTCCTTTTAACCAGTGATTTATTGGTCATTTCGTAGCTTCTGACTTAACAATTCTGGTATCGATTGGAGATATCACTCAAAGTCTCACCAGAAAGATCTGTTTAGTCACTCAGGCAGTCAGTGTCTTTCAGACATTGGTGTTATCTGGTTATTACTCGCTCTCAGATCTTCAAGCATGGTGTGCAGCTGTTAACTGCTCAGAGAGCAGTCATGCTCGCAGTAACAGATTCGAAATCGCAGCCGAGTCTCTTTTTCCCTGCAAAGATTGAAATGGCTTAGCATCTTCTGGGCCAGTCCTTGCTTAGTATTGATGTCTGGGCTTCTCATCAGGCAGGGAGCACTGCAGAATAATGAGCTCATCTTCTTTCCCCTCAGCAGACAAGTTGCCAGGTCTACGGCAGACCAAAAACTTCTCTAAGAAAGCATGCAGTTTTCAGGTATTGGCCCCTCACCTCTGGGAGACTGGCTATAAGCGATACCAGTCCTCAATCACAGCAGCTCTTTGAGTACGCTGTGGAGTACTCCCGTCCTTGGTCAGTGAATCAGCTTTGAACTGGAACTAAGCGGGAAGGTTTGAGTCACAGTTTTATACAGTTTCAAGACCTGAGATGATGAACCACTATCTTCATTTCAGGGACCGGTTGGGGTGGTTCCTTTACACAATTTCAACTGCTCTTTACAGGGCTGACAATAGTTTGTGTAAGGTGGTTGTTTGCACCACAGTTAGTGAAGATGCTAGCTCCATGCAGGAGTGCTCATAACATGAGCACAATGACCGTGAAACTCTGCATATTGCTGTCATATGTGTTCCTGAGTGGTTTACTCAAAGGAAGACAAAAGGCCAGGTCCTACATAGAAATGTATTGCTCTGTTCGATGGCATCTGTCGCTGTAGATACGCATGTTCTGCAATAGCTCGCCATCTGGTGTTGGGCCGGAGTGTTACAAGTTGTTTTTCTTCGAAGAAGTCTTTCGAGTCACGGGACCGAGTGACTCCTCCTTTTGTCTCCATTGCGCATGGGCGTCGACTCCATCTTCGATTGTTTTTTTTCCGCCATCGGGTTCGGACGTGTTCCTGTCGCTCCGAGTTTCGGAACGGAAAATTAGCTAATTTCGGAAGATTTTCGTCGGTATTGTTGCGTTCGGGATCGGCGTACTTAGATTCCACACCGCATCGAAGATCGAAGAGCTCCGGTGCCCTTCGGGGTAGTTTTTTCGATCCCCCGTCGGGGCCTGGTCGGCCCGACCGCGTGCTGAAGAACGCCGATGGAACGGACCCCGTTCCGTTTCTGCCCCAAATGCCACAATAAATACCCCTATACAGACCAACACTTGGTCTGTAACCTGTGCCTGTCACCTGAGCACAGTGAAGACACCTGTGAGGCCTGTCGTGCGTTCCGGTCCCGAAAGACACTCCGAGACCGTCGAGCCAGAAGACTTCAGATGGCGTCCGCGCCGACAGCCCACCGAGAGTTCGAGGAGCAGGAAGAGGAAGGTACCTTCTCGATCCAAGAATCGGACTCCGAAGGATTCGACGATACACAAACCGTGAGTAAGACGTCGAAAACCACACAGAAAAACATTTACAAGGCCCAGGGGACGCCACTGCCATCCGGCCATGGCTCCACCCATAAATTCGGTGACCGACCGTCGGCACCGAAAAAGGCCCAAACAGCGCCGAGGTCGTCCGACTCCGGTCGAGACACCGGCACGCAGCCTTCTCGGGACCGAGAAAGTGCTGGAGACAAGCCTCGACACCGAGATACCGGTGTGGACACGGCTCGACGCCGAGACAGCGGCACCGAAGAAGATCGACGCCGAGAGGTTTCGGCCCCGAAAAAGAAAAAAGTCACCTCGGAGCCGAAAAAACACGCAGACAGGGTTTCGATGCCGAAACAAACTGCAAGCGACCCAGCTTCAGGCTCTTATACAGAAGAGCACTCGCTAACCTCCCAGATGCAAAAGCATAGGTTTGAGGAAGAGCTACAAGCAACTGATGTGGACCATACGCAAAAGCGTATCTTCATACAGCAGGGGACAGGAAAAATAAGCACCCTTCCCCCCATTAGGAGAAAGAGAAGGTTGGAGTTCCAGACTGAACAGACACCACAACCAAAAGTGGTGAAAAGAGTTACCCCACCACCCTCTCCTCCACCTGTGATTAACGTCTCACCAGCACAAACTCCTTCACATTCCCCAGCTCACACCACCATGAGCCAGGGTGACCAAGATCAAGACGCATGGGACCTATACGACGCCCCAGTGTCAGATAACAGTCCGGAGGCATACCCTACGAAGCCATCTCCACCAGAAGACAGCACCGCGTATTCTCAAGTGGTGGCTAGAGCAGCACAATTTCACAACGTAAGCCTCCACTCAGAACAGGTCGAGGATGATTTTTTATTCAACACACTCTCCTCCACCCACAGCTCATACCAAAGCCTGCCTATGCTCCCTGGTATGCTCCGGCACGCGAAAGAAATCTTTAAGGAGCCGGTCAAAAGTAGGGCAATCACACCAAGGGTGGAAAAAAAGTATAAGGCGCCTCCTACAGACCCGGTTTTCATCACTACACAGCTGCCACCAGACTCTGTCGTTGTAGGAGCAGCTAGGAAAAGGGCCAATTCCCACACATCTGGAGATGCACCACCCCCAGATAAAGAAAGCCGCAAGTTCGATGCAGCTGGTAAAAGAGTCGCAGCACAAGCTGCAAACCAGTGGCGCATCGCGAACTCCCAGGCACTACTTGCGCGCTATGACAGAGCCCACTGGGACGAGATGCAACATCTCATTGAACATCTGCCCAAGGACTTACAAAATAGGGCAAAACAAGTGGTTGAGGAGGGACAGACCATTTCCAACAACCAGATCCGCTCCTCCATGGACGCTGCAGATACAGCTGCACGGACAATTAATACATCTGTAACTATCAGAAGGCATGCATGGCTCCGAACGTCTGGATTTAAACCAGAGATTCAACAAGCAGTTCTCAATATGCCTTTTAATGAAAAAGAACTGTTCGGTCCAGAAGTGGACACAGCAATTGAGAAACTCAAAAAAGATACGGACACTGCCAAAGCCATGGGCGCACTCTACTCCCCGCAGAGCAGAGGGAATTACAGCACATTCCGTAAAACGCCCTTTCGAGGGGGGTTTCGGGGTCAAAGCACACAAGCCAGCACCTCACAAGCAACACCGTCCAGTTACCAGGGACAGTATAGAGGAGGTTTTCGGGGACAATATAGAGGAGGGCAATTCCCTAGAAATAGAGGAAGATTTCAGAGCCCCAAAACCCCTACTACTAAACAGTGACTCACATGTCACTCACCCCCTCCACACAACACCAGTGGGGGGAAGAATAAGTCATTATTACAAAGCATGGGAGGAAATCACTACAGACACTTGGGTTCTAGCAATTATCCAACATGGTTATTGCATAGAATTTCTACAATTCCCTCCAAACATACCACCAAAAGCACAAAATTTGACAACACACCATTCCAATCTCCTGGAGATAGAAGTGCAGGCACTATTGCAAAAGAATGCAATCGAATTAGTGCCAAACACACAAATAAACACAGGAGTTTACTCACTGTACTTTCTGATACCAAAGAAGGACAAAACGCTGAGACCAATCCTAGACCTCAGAGTAGTGAACACTTTCATCAAATCAGACCACTTTCACATGGTCACACTACAAGAAGTATTGCCATTGCTAAAACTACACGACTACATGGCAACTTTAGACCTCAAGGATGCTTATTTCCATATACCAATACACCCATCGCACAGGAAATACCTAAGGTTTGTATTCAAAGGAATACATTACCAATTCAAGGTACTGCCTTTCGGATTAACAACCGCACCAAGAGTCTTTACCAAATGCCTAGCGGTAGTCGCTGCACACATAAGAAGGCAGCAAATACATGTGTTCCCATATCTAGACGACTGGCTAATCAAGGCCCATTCGTTAATACAGTGCTCAAATCACACAAACCATATCATACAAACCCTCTTCAAACTAGGGTTCACCGTCAATTTCACAAAATCCAAAATTCTGCCGCGCAAGGTACAACAATACCTGGGAGCCATAATAGACACATCAAAAGGAGTAGCCACTCCAAGTCCACAAAGAATTCGAAATTTCAACACCATCATACAACGCATGTATCCAACACAAAGGATACACGCAAAGATGGTACTACAACTCCTAGGCATGATGTCTTCATGCATAGCCATTGTCCCAAACGCAAGACTGCACATGAGGCCCTTACAACAGTGCCTAGCATCACAATGGTCACAAGCACAGGGTCACCTTCTAGATCTGGTGTTAATAGACCGCCAAACTTACCTCTCGCTTCTATGGTGGAACAACATAAATTTAAACAAAGGGCGGCCTTTCCAAGACCCAGTGCCACAATACGTAATAACAACAGATGCTTCCATGACAGGGTGGGGAGCACACCTCGATCAACACAGCATACAAGGACAATGGAACGTACATCAAACAAAACTGCATATAAATCACCTAGAACTTCTAGCAGTTTTTCAAGCACTAAAAGCTTTCCAACCAATAATAGTTCACAAATACATTCTCGTCAAAACAGACAACATGACAACAATGTATTATCTAAACAAGCAGGGGGGGACGCACTCCACGCAGTTAAGCCTGCTAGCACAAAAGATTTGGCGTTGGGCAATTCACAACCAAATTCGCCTAATAGCACAATTTATACCAGGGATCCAAAATCAACTCGCAGACAATCTCTCTCGAGATCACCAACAGGTCCACGAATGGGAAATTCACCCCCAAATTCTGAACACTTATTTCAAACTCTGGGGAACACCTCAGATAGACTTGTTTGCGACAAGGGAGAACGCAAAATGCCAAAACTTCGCATCCAGATACCCACACGAACAATCCCAAGGCAATGCCCTATGGATGAACTGGTCAGGGATATTTGCTTACGCTTTTCCTCCTCTCCCTCTCCTTCCTTACCTGGTAAACAAACTCAGTCAAAGCAAACTCAAACTCATATTGATAGCACCAACTTGGGCAAGGCAACCCTGGTACACAACGCTACTAGACCTATCAGTAGTACCCTGCATCAAATTGCCCAACAGGCCAGATCTGTTGACACAGCACAACCAAAAGATCAGACACCCAGATCCACCATCGCTGAATCTAGCAATCTGGCTCCTGAAATCCTAGAATTCGGGCACTTACAACTTACCCAAGAATGTATGGAAGTCATGAAACAAGCCAGAAGGCCATCCACCAGGCACTGCTATGCAAGTAAATGGAAGAGGTTTGTTTGCTACTGCCATATTAATCAAATACAACCATTACACACAACTCCAGAACATGTAGTGGGTTACTTGCTTCACTTACAAAAATCTAACCTGGCTTTCTCTTCCATTAAAATACACCTTGCAGCAATATCTGCATACCTGCAGACTACCTATTCAACTTCCCTATATAAGATACCAGTCATTAAAGCATTCATGGAGGGCCTTAGGAGAATTATACCACCAAGAACACCACCTGTTCCTTCATGGAACCTAAATGTTGTCCTAACTAGACTTATGGGTCCACCTTTTGAACCCATGCACTCCTGCGACATACAGTTCCTAACCTGGAAGGTGGCATTTCTCATCGCCATTACTTCCCTAAGAAGAGTAAGCGAGATTCAGGTTTTTACAATACAGGAACCTTTTATACAACTACACAAGAATAAGGTCGTCCTAAGGACCAATCCTAAATTTTTGCCAAAGGTTATTTCACCGTTCCATCTAAATCAAACAGTGGAACTTCCAGTGTTCTTTCCACAGCCAGATACCGTAGCTGAAAGGGCACTACATACATTAGATGTCAAAAGAGCATTGATGTATTACATTGACAGAACAAAAAACATCAGAAAGACTAAACAACTATTTATTGCATTTCAAAAACCTCATGCAGGAAACCCAATATCAAAACAAGGTATAGCCAGATGGATAGTTAAATGCATCCAAATCTGCTACCTTAAAGCTAAACGACAGCTGCCCATTACACCAAGGGCACACTCAACCAGAAAGAAAGGTGCTACCATGGCCTTTCTAGGAAACATCCCAATGCAAGAAATATGTAAGGCAGCCACATGGTCTACGCCTCACACATTCACCAAGCACTACTGTGTAGACGTGTTATCCGCACAACAAGCCACAGTAGGTCAAGCCGTATTAAGAACATTATTTCAAACTACTTCCACTCCTACAGGCTAATCCACCGCTTTTGGGGAGATAACTGCTTACTAGTCTATGCAGAACATGCGTATCTACAGCGACAGATGCCATCGAACTGAAAATGTCACTTACCCAGTGTACATCTGTTCGTGGCATCAGTCGCAGTAGATTCGCATGTGCCCACCCGCCTCCCCGGGAGCCTGTAGCAGTTCGGAAGTTACCTTCAATTATTTATATATGTATCATCTCAACCTTAAATAGGTGCATACTTAGTCACTCCATTGCATGGGCACTATTACTACAATTCAACTCCTACCTCACCCTCTGCGGGGAAAAACAATCGAAGATGGAGTCGACGCCCATGCGCAATGGAGACAAAAGGAGGAGTCACTCGGTCCCGTGACTCGAAAGACTTCTTCGAAGAAAAACAACTTGTAACACTCCGGCCCAACACCAGATGGCGAGCTATTGCAGAACATGCGAATCTACTGCGACTGATGCCACGAACAGATGTACACTGGGTAAGTGACATTTTCATTATCAGATAATTCTACTGACTTACACCCATTCCCCTACTATTACCCAGATGACAGTGTCGAGGAAGAACTAATTAGCTACATAGGTCAATTAGAATTTTTAAAGACAGCTCTGATTTCTTCCCTCCACACAACTGTGTCTGGAGGGCTGCACAGTCCAGCCCATAATTTCAGGCAATACATTTTCACTGTCTGGGAGATTGTATCAACACCTTCATTTTGTGTCCTGTCAAAACCAGAGGCAATCCAGCAGGGAGAGCCCTGGCTAAAACATACATATACTCAAAACAAATATGCCCTGCTACATCCAACACACCCTCTACATATATGCAGAGATGTCAGCGCAGGGCCTGGGCTTGACACGAGTAGATCTTTACTCAAGCAGACCTTTATGCATTGTACTTAATTTTATGAAGGGGATAAAGGCCTGTCCTCTTACTAAGTATTAAAAAAACAGTATGCTATTGCGGCAGGTCATTGTACATTGCCCAGGGACACAGACTGTAGTCTTGTGTCACTTAAGTGGTACGCTTTTGGTACCCCTACCTATCCTCAGAGCCACACCCTGAGTCTTAGGGTCAGTTTCAGGACTAAAAAATGGGCTGGGCTAAAAAAAAAAAAAAAAAAAGGAAGTTAGCATACTAGGTTCTCTTCCAGTTGGGTAGTTCAGGGGACGAATGCATGTCTGCTTACCATGCAGCGGATATTCTCGTCTCCCTACCAGGTACTGAGGCAATGCATGTAGTTGGTTAGCTCTGCACAGAATACTGCAATGTGTTGGCACTTACACTGCTTTGGATTAATTGTCTTGACCACAGTATTATTCAGGTTTCTACCTCCCTCACTTCAGCTATCCCAGGCTATTGTGTCTTCTTAAAATGGGTCACCGAAAAAGAAAAAAAAATGTTAGTATACCTTGTGACCATGCTTCTAAATGACCTTTGTTCAGACTTAGAAAAATGTCCTCATTTTGAAAAATGTTGTTGCGTTTTACTGGCTAACTTAGGAATTTGAGACAGATTCCTCTTAAGCAATAGAAAATAATTTCTTCCTAACAAGGAAAATAGTGATTTTCACACAAAAATGCACCATCCAAAGCACTAAAACTGATACTGGAGAGACCAGATCAGAAGGGGATAGGATCCCATAGTAAATAAAATTCAAATTGCACTTTCATGCTAATAAATGCAATGAGAAAAAGGCATGGTAAACGGGTTATGAGGCATGATTTCAACATGAGTCAAAAATATATATGGGAAATACATGCATTGAACACAAGTCTACTAAATAAGTCTGATACCTTTTGTACACACTATGAAAAAATCTGGGTTCACTCCTTGTGTATGCTAAAAATATTTTTGTTGAGTTAATGTTATATTCAACCATGTTACTACAGTGCCTGTTTACATTGAAGTGAATGTGCTTTGCTTGGGCAGAGTTGTACCCGTTTATCATACTGCTAAGACCAAAAAAACGTATTACATTTTCCGTGGCTTGAAACTTTTACTGTGATGACTGTTGAGAAGTTCTTGAAGTTGAAATCCGATTTTTACTTCGCCAGATATTTGGTAACTAGGCCTATTATGGTAGTTAATATGGCCTTTTCAGTATCATGTGAATTTTTTCACAGTAATTGAAAGGTACGATTTGTCTTTGTATGGTCTTTTACCCCGTGCTTTAAAACAGTTTGCGTATGAAAAAGCCATTCATGATTATTATGCAGGAGATGTTGGGTCTTCAGGGTTGTGATCAGTTACTCTCAGTAGACCTTAAGCATGCCTCCTCGTGCTTCAGGTGTGGGCTCTTGTATGTATGTACATACATATTTGTTATTTCTGTAGCACAAACCTATCCAAAAAGCAGTGGACTGCTGTACGGGGTCAAAGGCTAACAAAATGCCAACATGTTTATGGATTATTAATTAATTTTGATGTATTCTTGAAAGAGGTGCGTCTTCAACTCTTTACTAAATTGGACCAGCGTTGGGACGGTGGTGGTGGATGCAAGAATTTGCAGATTCTGGGTGCGTAGTTGAAAAGGTCTATTCCTTGTTTTTTGTGTGTTTTTTTTTTTTACTCTTATTAGTCTGCAGTCTGATGATACCCTGGCTGCTGGTGTGCTGAGAACGACCAGAGATGGTGAGGTTGTTTGCAAGATAGGTGGGAATTCTGAACACGATAGTTTTGTAAAATAATACAGCTGGTTTTGTTGATGATGCAGAGGAAGGGAAGCCATTGGAGTTCCTTCAGCATGGGTGTGATGTGATCTTATTTTTTCAGAAGATGGATGAGACACTGTAAGTTGAGTAGGATACTTTTAAGGGGTGTCGGTGTTGAGTCTGGGAGACTTGGAGTAGAATGTTACCACTATCCAGATGCAAGAGTACAAACGTTGGGGTTCAAAGCCATCAAGGTTCTTGTCATTGAGTTTGTAAGTTCTTTTGTTTGTTGTTTTTGGCAAATAGCAGGAGTTCTGTCTTGGTTAATTTAAGCTTCAGGTAGACCCTGGTCATCCAGTTCTTGATACGCAGGCAGTGTTTAGACGTCAGAAGGCTGAAGCAAAGGAGACTTTCAAGCACAAGTTTATTTAATCACCATATTGCGGATCCCTATGCTGTGAGGAGATCACCTTGTGGCTAAACACGGAGTTTGAAGATGAAAGGGGACAGTATGGAGCCACAGCAGGACTCTGCATGTGATGGGGTTTTTTGGGGAGCAGGAGGTGACCATGTGAGCAGACTGATATTGGCAACTTAGGAGGAAAACTAGTGAAGGACATTGCCTGTAAATCCTTTTTGGGACTCTAGGGTGTGTGTGAGGATGGAGTGGTTGACTGTCAAAGGCAGCTGAAAAGTACATAAATATCAGGAGACAGTAGTCGTCTGTGATTAGGAGGGCATCACCTTTGATGTTTAAGGTAGTGGTCTCTGTGCGGCAGTGTGATATGTAGCCATACTGGTAGGTGCAGGAGATGAAACTGCATTAACATTATCGCAGAGTTAAAAGTTCACAACGTTTTCAATCATCTTGTCTATGGATGGTGGATGAGTGATGGACCGGTAGTTGGCGAGATCATCCGGGTTTAGTGTAAGTTTGCTAAATAGTGAAAGCATCTTCCCTGTTTTGAGTGTTCCTGGGAAGATACCTTGAGTGTGGGGAGGCATTGACAAAGGTGAATAGGGGCGAGTGTCCCCAGAGAGGGCTTTAAAGAAGGACAAGGGTAAGATGACATCTTAATAAGCTGGGGCTTTCAGGGAATTGAGAATGTTGAAAAGTGCTGCAAGACATAGGGCTTAAAAGGATGAACATTGTGGAATTCTGCTGGAAGGGGTGGGTGTAAGAGATGAAACAGGCTTGGTGTTTTCAGTGTGCTGTAGGATCTTCTGCATTTGATGGCATTGCACTTTTTGGTGAAGTGAGGAATAGGTGGACCAGGAAGGTGGTGGATGCAGTGGGCCATTGTCTTTAAAAGGTTTCAAGCATGAGACACTCTGCTGTGGTCTCTCATATGTACAGATCTTTGTTTTGTGAGCATGTAATTTGACATTTCACTAGTGCACTTCACAGCCTCCTGGTACACATAATATTACGTCCCTAGAATGCCGACCTATGCCTCATCATAACTATTAAATTGTGGCATGTATGATCTACCTCTTACCTTTTGTGAGTGCTTCGATGTGTAAACATGTTTGATCCAGACTGAATTTCAAATACTTTAGCAGTGCACTGTTTTGAGAGAGTAAAATACATGCTGCTCTCTGCCTTCCCTATTCTCCCTTTACTTACTTCTCATAGCTGTTTTGTACCAGAGGAGATCCCCCTGTGTGCTGTGTGATATAAAGTATCCCTTATAGGCGGATTGATTCTTACTGTTTGAACTATCTGGAGTTTGTGCCAGAAAGTTAATCTTAATTGTAATTACTAAACTAGTTATGCAACTATTATGCTGTGGCTGTGCACTTATGTTAAGTTTTGAAAGGTTATAGAAAACATTTTGTTTAATCTACATAAAAAATGTGTTTGACTAAGTTAGTTATAAATTGGTTGCCTTGCCCCTTAATTGTATTATGCTTTTACTACCTTCGGCCACTAGGTACGAGAACTGAACGTGTTGGTAAGCGTGTTGCTCACTGTATTGATTTTTAAACTGTTACAGGTTTTACCACACTCTTTCCTCCTAGTAGACACCCAGAGCCCATGAAGTACGTTTGTGTTCTCTTTGCAGGTATGCGTTAGCACTCATTTAAACTTTTCCTGGTAGTAAGGTTGTTTTGGTCCTCCAACCTGCACCTGGGACATCCAGTGAGCCTCGAGTAAGGGAAACTAGTGGTTACCAGTGGAAGAGTTACTACAAAGAAGAACCTGGACTTCTCCATTATTGGATCATTCATAGATTCATATGCTTGAATCTTTCCCAGTCATTGAAGTGGGAATCCCACAGTACCATAGATAGCAGTAGAGAAAAAGCTTACATTGAGGTTGTTGTTAAAGATATTCACTTTACGGGCTTATCACCATCATTTAAAAATAACCAAAGTCCAGCCAATCAGTCTCCCTGAGCTCTGCTCAGTATTTCCTCAGCTTACTCAAAAAGATTTCTCTTCATGTCAGCATTTATTTCTACTGTTCCAGGCTGTATCTGCTCTACAATTTCAGAATCAGCCACAAAGGGACTCTTCAGACCATGTGGGACATGTGGCAAAAAGAGGTTACACTCTGATGACCCGCACAAAGAGTGCATCTCACCTGGAATATAAACCTAAGGACTGCAGGGTATGTCGCACCTTTTCTTAGAAAACTCTTAAAGACAGAGAGGGGCGATTGTTGATTTGGCTACAGAAACTCAAAGCTAAGGAGAACCTTCTGTTTGAGATAGATAGTGATGTCTCCTCCAGGACCCAAAAATCCTGCAAAAGAGATAGATCTCCTGATTGTGTGCACCTAGAGTATCCAAATAGACACCTAAAAATTCCCATCATGGGTGTTCTGGACATTCTAAAAAATCTGAGGAGCATCTCCATACCTCAAAAAAGGAGAAATTCTCCTCAGAAAAAAGTGAATTCAGAACTTACAACTCCTTCTCTAAAGGCACAGACATCAAAAGGTCGTCTAAATCCCTACCGTTGATGACTGAGTTGCCAAAAAATACATCTGAGGCACTTATTGGTTTCTCGTCAACAACCGGGTCAGTGGTTACTAACACCACTGCTGCATCCTCATTTTAGTCTGCAATTTCCCCCATGATGATATTGTCGTCTCCTCTAGCTTCAACAACAATTATTACTTACAGGATCCTCTCGATGACGGCACAGTTGAAGAAGAAAGTCTTGATGAAAATACCCAAGACATCGTTGAAGACCATGACACCATTGATAACGGCCTCGTCCACGAGACTGGCAACAGCGATGAGACCGTCAACGCCAGCACCGTCGACGAGGGATTCGTTGACAGCTACACCATTAAGGAGGGACCTGTCGATGACGTCAACATCAAAAATTCAGACTACGGCACCGTCGATGACAGTGTGCCACTGACACCATTGATGCCTGCATTTATTCTTTTTGATAATTCAGATCGTCTCCAGAGACAATCCTTCCAATGCGTACCCTAACTTTCGAGGTTCTGCCTTTTTCTCCTTCACATCTGTTGGATGAGGATGAGTCTGAGGATTTGGGATCCTTCTGGGTAGCGCATTGCCCTTCGACCCAGAGGGCGACCAATCTTCTTCTGATGAGGACAGAGAAGAGAGGGAAATAAGAGATTGCACTTCCATACCTAATGAGTGGGATGAATACTTAATCCGGATGCCAACCCCACCTGTGCCTCCACCAGTAGACTCATCACCAGACAACATCAGTGGTTTCCACAATATTTTTTAATTTTAAACATATTTATTAGGTTTACCAGAAAATTAGGACATTACATATTATGAGCCATATTCACATTACTTTTCTGTGATTTGTCTTATAGGTTTCATTTAGGCACATAGTAAATATGTTTCATAGCGTGTCTGCATCTTTGTGTACTGTAGCTATAGTTCAGAGTTTGTTGAGCTCAGTGGCATAATTGTTAATACATTTCATAACCGTGTATGTCCCCAAACAATTAGAACTTACCACCCAACTCAATCAACTGGTGTGTCATACCATGCAGTGTTCTACAATTATACAAGTATTGACAAAAAGGAAGGAGGCAAGGGGGAGACCTCTGATCAAAACTGGTTAGGAATGCTATACCTCATATTTTCATTGCTTACTTTGTGACAGAAGCAGCTGGATCAACAGGATTTGGGGCCCTAACTGAATCAATCACTTTCTTCATATATCGGATTCTCCCTGTACTTAGAAAAGTTCCAGCATTGTATCCCATGCCATAGCTACGGGTCCCTTACGTAGTCCTTTGTAATCTTCTTCCTACAGCAAGGAGCTTTCTGCCAAGCCCATTTTTAGACCTCCTTACGCCAGTCGGTCACAAGAGGGGTGATAGGTACTTCCATCGAAGCGTAATCTGCCTTTTGGCTAGGAGGTGTGCAAGGTCTACAAAACGGGCCTCTGTTTGTAATGATTTGAGTGTAGGGTATAGTCCCAGTATACAATGTTCTGTTGTGTCCCAGTGCTGTTGTCCCTTTAGAGATACCAACGTTTCCCTGATTTCCTTCCCAGTAAGTGTATAGTGCCGGGCATACCCATAACTTGTGTAGTAGGTCTGCACGCAGCGTGGGCAGGAGGAGGTGAGCATTGGGAAAATTCTGTGTAATTTGTAGGGTATGAGGTAAGCTCTGTGGATCATTAAAAACTGAATACATTTGAATCTTGTGTTGTGAAGTATTAAGCTAGGGTACTTCTGATGGATACAACTACCTGTGGATTCCTCACCTAAAGAATTTTCCCCCAGGCGCCAGCTTTGCACGTCAACGTTGACGTCACAATTGCCCGACTCTACGCAACGCCGTATGACGTCATCCAGGCAATAGGAAGCCCTCGTCGACGTGCAGACGTCCGTTCCCTTTTTTCTGTGCCTTCATGTAACGTTTTTTCTTCAAGGCTACCAGGGAGCTACAGTTTCACTCCGGTGTAACTATGTCACAACCGAGGAAGTCGGGTTTTAAACCCTGTAAACAGTGTGGGGGTCGAATGTCGGTCACGGACCCCATGAAAATTGCTTATGGTGCCTTATTTCCGACCATGAGGTCGAGACATGCGGTTCATGCCAACGCATGAATCCTAAGGCCCTTAAAGAACGAGAGGCAAAATTGTTTCTTGCTCGTTCTAAGAAGAGGTAGGAGAGGCATCATCGGAGAGAGTCTTCTTCAAGATCTTCGAAGACTCATCGGTGCCATCGGGACTCTCGGCGTCGTCATGACTCACGCCGATCGAGCAGAGAACGTTCCCGTTCAAGATCGCCATCAGTTCGGCGCTAGCCGATGTGGGAGATCAGCCTGACTGTCTCGCCTCCTCCTCCGACGTCTCCACTGTCGGTATATGAATTGGAACCACATCAGGAGCCGAGGGCTTCTCCGGAGCAGGAGATGCCTGGACTGTCATCGGCTTCCCGTCCGGTGCCGGTTCCTCAAAGTTGTCCGGCTTTCCCGACGCCGGGCACGGACCCCGCAGCATTTTTGAATGCAATGTTTCATATTTTTGCCACCATGGCGCCTGGTGGTGGGCATGTGGGTCCGTCGGGTCCGTCAGGTCCTTTGACCTTTAACTTGGGTGCTCCGGCTCCTTACAAGCCAACACCCTTTATGCCCTTTCTTCTTTCTGGAGGAACTGCTTCGACGCCAATGCCTTTGGTGTCGCCCAGAAGGCCGGTGACGACGACGACGTCCACTGTTCCGGTGCCGATGGAGTCGCCACGGATCCAGTCGACTGTGAAGTTACCTGTGGCACCGGAGGGTCCCACGTCGGAGGGCTCCGAGGGTCGGCGCCGTCCAAGATCTTCGCAGTCGACTGACGCCTTATCCACGCCGGGGCTCGAGTCCAGGCTCCGATCCAGGAGGTTGGCTTTAAGGCTGCTGGAAGAAAAGGAGTATGAGAGGCAGCATTTGGAGGAAGGTGAAATTGTGGAACCTTCAGGGGACCTGGAAGGCTTAGATACGGCAAGTGGCATGGACACTTCCCCGGAATGGGGCCTGTCTTCCACGGGGGAGTATACGGAGGAGGCTGCTTCATTTCATGCTGTGGTGAGGAAGGCAGCAGACTTTTTGGACTTCCACTTCCTTCTGCAGAGGTGAAGACAAACCTCCTGACCGAAGTGCTGCATCCAGCGTCGGCGGTGGCAGAGCCTCTTTTGCCTTTCAATGAGGCTCTTTTAGACCCTATTAAGGACATTTGGAAAAAGCCAGTGACTTTGGCAGCTGTCAACAGGGCGGTAGCGAGACGCTATTGTGTAGCACCAGGTGATCCGGACTTTCTGACCAAGCACCCAACTCCGGAGAGTTTGGTTGTCCAAGCGTCGTGCTCCTCCCGTTCTGCTCCGGTTTCGTTCCCCGGGGCCCCTGCGGACAGGGAGTCTAAGAAGATGGACCAGGCAGCAAAAAATACCTTTTCTTCTTGTAGCATGGCTTTAAAGTCTACCAATGCGACTTGCATTTTGGGGTGTTATATTCATGCCCTTATTGATGAAGCTAAGGGCCACCCTGGTTTGTCACAGGAGGTGTTGAACCTGTTGTCAGACGCTCAGGCGGCGGCGACCCAGGTAATTCAATCTGGGCTGGACACCTCGGATTCGGTGGCCAGAGCTATGGGCACATCCATAGCGACGAGACGGCAGGCCTGGCTGCTATCGTCAGGGTTCTCCCCTGATGGTCAGACTACTCTCCTGGACCTGCCATTTGATGGAGACAAACTTTTTGGATCAAAAGCAGACTGCTCTAGAACGTTTTAAAGAGAGTAGAGCCACGGCTAAGTCATTGGGTCTCCATGCAGCCACTTCCTCTGCTTTCAGATCGTTTGGGAGGTTTGGAGGTTTTGGTCGTGGCGCTTCCTTTCGTGGCAGGCTCCATGAGGCAGGATATAATCTTCAGAAACTCTTCCTTACAGATCCTTCAGGGGATCTACGCACTAGAGTACGCGGTAGAGTACGCACTAGAGGTGCCACCCAGCAGCACTCTGCCTCTTCCTCCGGAGGGGTGCAGCAGGGAAAGTAGCCTTAGTCCTCCACCACTCCCTGCTCACACGTCTCCGGCAGGTGGGAGACTTACTCACTTTCTTCGCATGTGGGAGTCCATAACATCAGACTCCTGGGTCACTGGCATTGTGGAGAAGGGGTATGCTCTTCCCTTTCGGGAATTTCCTCCTCCCTTCCCTCCCCGCCCCTTCTTCTGTTCGGACGACCATCTTCTGTTATTGCAACAGGAGGTGATGTCCCTTTTGTCGAAAGGCGCAGTGGAGTTGGTCCCAGAGCAGGAGAGGGGTCAGGGCTGCTATTCAAGGTACTTCCTGATCCCCAAAAAGGATGGTCGGTTGAGGCCAATCCTGGACCTGAGGATTTTGAATTGGTTCCTCAAGCAGGAAAAGTTCAAGATGCTGACCCTGTCACAGGTTCTTTTGACGTTGAGCGAAGGAGATTGGATGGTGTCCGTCGATTTGCAGGATGCGTACTTCCACATTCCGATCCTCAAGTCGCACTGGAAGTATCTCCGGTTTGTGGTGGGGTCGCAGCACTATCAGTTTGCTTTCCTTCCATCTGGTCTTACTTCGGCACCTCGAGTCTTTACGAAGGTGATGGTGGTAGCAGCGGAGCTCAGAAGAAAGGGAATAGCAGTATTTCCTTATCTGGACGATTGGTTGATCAAAGCCAAGTCTCCGGAGCTCTTGCGGTGTCACCTGCAGACGACAACTCAGTTGTTGTTCGACCTGGGATTCTCAGTGAATGTGCCCAAATCTCACATGGAGCCCTCTCAACGCCTCCTGTTCATAGGGGCAGTACTGGACACAACATTAAATCGGGCCTTTCCTCCACCGCAGCGGATTCAGGACATTCATGCGTTGATTCCAATGTTTCAAGATGGAGCGGTCGTTCCAGTCCTCAAGGTCCATTGTTTGCTCGGTTTGTGCGCTTCTTGCATTCTGCTGGTCATGCATGCACACTGGCACATGAGGGCTTTTCAGTGGTGCGTCCGCAGGCAGTGGTTTCAGCACAAAGGAGATCTCGAGGATTCGATAAGGATCTCCAGAGACGCTGCAGCGGATCTTCAGTGGTGGGCTGCGGTCGGCAACCTGTCGCAAGGAAGGCGGTTCTCGCTGCCTCCGCCAGTGGCCACAGTTGTAACGGATGCTTCCACTCTAGGGTGGGGAGCTCATCTGGGGGACCTGGAGATCAAAGGTTGTTGGTCTCCAGTTGAACAGAGGTTTCACATCAATGTGTTGGAATTGCGGGCGATACGTCTGGCTCTCAAGGACCTTCCTCAGTCAGTTCAGGTCCTGACGGACAACACTACTGCGATGTGGTATATAAACAAGCAGGGAGGAGCGGGGTTGTATCTTCTCTGCAGAGAAGCTCTTCGACTCTGGTCCTCGCTTCAGGACCACAAGATTTGCTCGGTAGCAAATCATTTGTCAGGGAGTTCTGAACGTGCGTGCGGACGGTCTCAGTCGGCTCATCTCGACCGACCGATCTTCATCCGGATCTGGTTCTTTACATCTTCCAGGTTTGGGGGTTTCCTCAGATAGATCTGTTTGCCACTCAGAAGAACACGCACTGCCCGTCGTTTTGCAGCCTTCAATATCTGGTGCAAGGAGCTTTGGGGAGTCATTTCAGATGTCCTGGAACGGCCAGTTGCTTTACGCCCCCCCAAAATACCCATGATTCCTCGGGTTCTGAGGAAGATCCGCCAAGACTGGGCCCAAGTCATCTTAATAGCCCCGGATTGGCCAAGAAGGGTGTGGTATTCAGACCTTCTCCAACTCTCTCTGTGCCCTCCGCTCCGTCTCCCTTACAGGGCAGACCTCCTCTTGTGGTCGCAGGGGCAGGTTCTACACCCCCACCTCCAGAGCCTGCACCTTCATGCCTGGAGATTGAACGGGGCAATCTGAGTTCCTTTTCTCTCCCGCCGGAGGTGGTGGATGTTATTTTATCGGCCAGGCGACACTCCACCAAATCAGTCTATGCAAGCAGGTGGGCCAAATTTGCCAGTTGGTGTGGAGAGAACCAAATTGATCCCTTGAAGGCTGATGTATTATTATTTGCTTTAATCTTGGCACAGAAAGGTTGTGCAGTTGCCACAGTTAAGGGCCGTTTATCAGTGCTGCCGGCTTTTCTGTGCCTCCCAGACCAACCCTCTCTGTTTAGGTCACCTTTGGTATTGAGGTTCATTAAGGGTCTCATTAATAAGTTTCCGCCCACTCTCTTTGTTATGCTTCAGTGGGATCTTAATTTAGTATTGACCTTTCTTATGGGATCGCCATTTAAGCTGATGCACTCTTGTTCCTTATGATTCCTAGTTTTTAAAGACTGTGTTTCTAATGGCCATAACATTGGCCAGAAGAGTGAGTGAGCTCCAGGCTCTTAGTGTAGAGTCCCCATATCTTTCCTTTTTTAGAGGCAAAGTGGTGTTAAGGACCAAGGCGGCTTTCCTGCCAAAGGTTGTTACACCCTTTCATTTGGGGCAGTCCATTACTCTCTCTTCCTTTTACCCTCTGCCTCATCCATCCAAGGAGGAAGAGATGCTTCACCGGTTGGATCCACGAAGAACGTTGAGCTCCTTTGTCGACAGGACGAGGGAGTTCAGGCAAGACGATCAGCTCTTCGTTGGATACGTGGGGAAGAGGAGAGGCAGAGCAGTCCACAAGAGAACGCTGTCCAGGTGGGTCATTCTCTGTATCAAACTTTGTTATTCCTTAGCAAAGAAAGAACCCCCTGTAGGACTCCGAGCTCATTCCACCAGGGCTAAGGCTGCTTCATTGGCCTTGGCTAGGGGTGTTCCTGTGGTTGACATCTGCAAAACGGCAACTTCGGCGTTCCTCCATATTTTTGGCAAACATTATTGTTTGGACTCTGAGGTCAGGAGGGATGGCCATTTTGCCCGCTCAGTGCTGAAGGATTTCTTGGATTGACCATTCAGGCACCCACCTCCGGAGGTGGTACTGCTTTGGGACTTTATTCTTAAGGTGAGGAATCCAGAGGTAGTTGTATCCATCAGAAGAACAAGTTACTTACCTTCGGTAACGCCTTTTCTGGTGGATACATTAGCTACCTGTGGATTCCTCACGGTCCCTCCCGCCTCCCCGTTGCCTGATTGGTCTTACCACAAATTCCTTGGGTGAGCACCGGTTTATTGTATATTTGTATATAATAATGAGATGTGTGTCTATATATTTCTTTATATATATGGTATTTTTCAAAGGAAACATGTTTGGATATGTGTATATATATATATATATATATTTGTTTCCATATGAGTGTGTTGTTTCCATTAGTATCATTTTATATTATTGCAATAAATGTTGGTACATAATTTTATTTGATGTAATTATATTTCTCTGCAAAGTCAATGTTCACCTGTTCGTCTCAAAGGCACGTAAAAAATGGTGATAAGTAACGTCTGCACGTCGACGAGGGCTTCTTATTGCCTGGATGACGCCATACGGCGTCGCGTGGAGTCGGGCAATTGTAACGTCATCGTCGACGTGCAGAGCTAGAAGAAAATTTCCGTCAAAGCTGGCGTGTGGGGGAAAATTCTTTAGGTGAGGAATCCACTGGTAGCTAATGTATCCACCAGAAAAGGTGTTACCGAAGGTAAGTAACTTATTCTTCAGCTCCATTCTTTATCTTGGAGTTCCCAGATAAGGTTTTTTTTACAATTGTGCCCCCATAAGTGGGAACATAGTGCTATATATAGCCAGTTGACTTAGTGTCTGCCAGTCCCCATGTCATGAACTGATTGTACAAGGACATGCTTATTTGGTTCAGAACCCATTGGTGTCCAGTGTGTACGTTTACAATATAGTATGTGGGTAAGTGTGATGAATATGGTCCTAGGGAGGCATTGTAGCCGTGTGAAGTCTTGATGGGGCAGTAGCAAGTCTTCTTCAAATAGAACACCCACCATTGTCCCTCCTGCATCCTCCCAAGGTGTTAATCTTGCCCGTGTGAGCCTGCCTAACAGAGACGGCATACCACATAGGTAAACATTTGGTGCATAAGGCAAGATACTGTGCATAGTACGAAGTGCAGTTCTCCAGTATATCAAGGCATTACGGAGTAGTAAAGGAAGTGTAGTGGGACATGTCACTCCAGGTAGCAATAGGTTCTGTAGGCGGCCAGCATTCAACATGGGCTGTGTAACCTATTTCTTGTGGGTGTATATCAGCCAGCAAATGGGCAAGCCATTGTAGATGGGCTGCATGACAGTAAGCTTTAAAGTCAGGATCTCCCAGGCCAGCACCATCAGTTGGCAGTTGTCATTTTTGAAGACTAACCCTCTGTCTTCCAGTGCCCCATATTAGGTAATTGAGGAGGGAGTCGAGGGTTTGAAAAACCTTCTGCTGGATAAGTACTGGAAGATTGGCAAAAAATAAAGTAGTTTGGACAGCATGACCATCTTGGAAAGGACCAAGCGTCCCGCTATGAACAGAGGTAGTGTAGTTCAAAACTTTACTTGTGCTCGTAGAGCTGCAATGAACTTAACTAGGTTCCCATCCATAAGATCTGTAGGGGATCTGTAGACGTGGATGCCCAGATAAAGCAATGTGTCGGACAACTGCTATAACGCGGGTTCTCATCTAAATCATGTTGTTCTAGATTGTGTCTCGAAAAGAGAAAGCATGTGATTTTGTATGATTGATTTGGAGGCCTGATAAAGCCTCAGATGTTTGCAGGATGGTGGCGATCGTTGTGAGATCAATGTATGCCAGAATATCATCTGCATACAAGGAGAGTGAATGAACTTGTGGGATTGACCAAGGCGTTGCCTCATGGCGAAGATTCTGTGTAAATGGTCCCACGGCTAACACAAACAACAATGGGATCAAGGGGCATCCTTGTCGTGTGCCCATGCCTATGGTATATTCCATGGAGATATGTGCACCCATTTTAGCTCTTGCTTTTTGTTTGGTATATAATAATCTGGCCCATTTAATACAATCGGGGGGTATATTATAGAGTTGCAGGACTGTGAACATATAGCCCCAGTCTAGGGAATCAAAGGTCTGTTCAAGGTCCAATGATATGCAGCCAGTGTCTGGGAGTCCACGTGTGCAGACTCCATCACTTGGTATATGTGTCTAATGTTAAGTGATGTGCTCCGACATGGTACAGATCATTGTTGATCCACGTGAATCAGGTCTGGAAGCAAAGGGAGTAACATGGGGGCCAATACTTTACTTAGAATTTTATATTCAGTAGTTAAAAGAGATAAAGGCCTGTCTGACGATCGCTCCTCTGGAGTGTAGCGAGGTTTAAGCAGGGATGTGACTAGGGCCTATTTAGTGGTCGAAGGTACAACTCTTGCTTTTAAGGACGCGTTATATAATTTCTCTAGTCTCTGGATGAAACAGGAGGCAAGGGTAGAATAAATTAATCTGCCAGTCTGTCTGTGCCAGGTGTTGCGTTGCGTTCCATCTCCATAATGGCCACAGGTATTTCAACTGCAGACGGGAGCTCCCAATGATTCATGCTTTGTTAAAGTAATCTGTGGGAGTCTCAGATTCTTCAGGAAAACCTCTTTATCCATGGTTGATGGAGTGGGTCGGGCTTTATAGAGCTCAGTAATAAGTGCGGAAAGCCTCATTAATATATATTTGAGTGGTGCATGGAACCCCACGGTGCGATGTAACATTCAGTGTTGGAGTGGGCGATAGTGGTGGCCGTATCAGATTTGCTAGTGATGTACCTGCTCTGTCTCCCTCAGAGTGCATCCTCTGTAAATATGATTTTCTCAACCTCTCCAGCAGTTCTGCATAGTCTATCCTGGCCTTCTGGAGGTCTCCGTGTTACGTGGGTTCATGTGTTGTTTCATGTTCAAGGCATTCTAATTGTGCTTCTATATTTTGCAATTCTTGGAGAACTGAATGTCGTACACCTGTTGTAGTAGCTACAGACACGCCCCTTAATACTGCTTTAAAAGCTTACCATTCAACAAGAGGCATAGAAGCTGTCCCCTCATTCTCTGTAAAGTATGGATCAGTGGCTTTAATTAGGGTATCACAGAATGCTGCATCTTCTAGCTGAGCGGGCTGTATTTTCCATGTTGGTATAGGTGTAGGAATCTTACCCCACGTCAACACTACCTCCAGTGGATTATGGTCTGGTCAACTCTTTCCGAGGTATGTTGATTCAGTGAATTTCCCAACCATTGATGAAGTGCATATTATGTGGTCGAATAGTGTATGTAGGCTGGGGTGGGGGCGGGGGGGGTGTAAATGTATTCTTGCATGCCTCTGTTGTGAGTTCTCTCAAGAAATCAAGTAAGGCCTAGCTGGACACCCAATCTCCTAGTGCTTTGGCTTGTTTCATAGCACCTGCGTGTTGTAGTGGGGTGGTGTGATCAGTCAAGGTTGACATCTAGGATGGCATTAAAATCTCAATCTAGTATCTATGGAATATGTGACCACTCCGCTAGAGCAGAGGATATGACCTGTAGGGATAGGTCTTGGTCTGCGTTCGATGCATATAAACTTCCCAGGATTAACATTTTACCATCTAGTGTTCCTCTGACACGTCCATGCATGTCAGACGTAAGTTCCTGTGCTTCGAATGGAACCCCTGCTCGCAATCATACAACTGCCACACGGGCAAATCCGGAATATGTAGTAGCTAATATTTGGCCCCTCCCTTTGGTATGCAATTTTATGACATTAGATTTAGTGAGGTGAGTTTCTTGCAAGAAAACTATATTTGCCTTCCAGCGGTGTAGTTTTGCCACGATTTTATGTCGTTTATGTATTGATCCTAACCCCCTTACATTCCAGGTGGGTATTTTGTATTGTTGTAGTATAGTCGACATGAGTACAATAATATTTTGTAAGTTATTAGAGATCCTTCTATTGATATTATATCCATGGGAGGCTGAGAACTTGGTCTTCTCTGAGAAGGGAAAACACTTAAGTCCGGCTCCACCGGAACTTCATATTGACCAGGTAACTATAAGGAAAACAACCACCTATATAAAAATAAAACATTTGGCAAGTGCTTTTGAAGGGGGGAACCATTCCTTAGTAAGAAATTGATTATATTTCAAGCTCCCTGTCATTGGGGGTGAGGGGCACCAGAAAATCATAGTGATATAAATTATTTAGAAGATTTGTCAACATTAGTACCTTTTAGAGTCTACCCAAAGTTTAGATATGGGATCTCTAGGTTGTACCTGGAAAGGTATTAAATTAAGGACGGCAAGCAACTAACAGTCATTACATCTATTATAAATC
The DNA here is from genome assembly GCF_031143425.1 of Pleurodeles waltl. NCBI lineage: Eukaryota > Metazoa > Chordata > Amphibia > Caudata > Salamandridae > Pleurodeles > Pleurodeles waltl. The sequence continues at coordinate 215,869,691 of NC_090444.1, read as the reverse complement.
TTCTGTGTGCTTATGCTAAGTATCTAGCTTATCATTGCATGCACTTAATGAAATCCTATTTTGAAACTTGAGGTATACAGATGAATCTTCCTCCAGGTGTGGCAGTGGTAGCAGGTGAATGGTTGGTATCTACATCATAAATCAAGTTAGTAAGTCTGAGGTGTTACAGTGGGAAATAATGCCATGCTTGCATCGGAGTCTGAGCTGGAATTGGTCAAGGAGCTGGGGGATGGTTAAGATTTTCATTGAAGACATTGTCTCCAGTACTGCTCTTCTGCCCTCCAGCGTCTGCTGTGGAGACGGAGCTGCCGCGGAAGTCATATCTTGTGGCTGTCTCTGATTGATCCGGCGAGAAGGCATACTTGACTTCCTCAGATAACGATCTGGTGGAGGAGCACGCTTTATGTTGTGGTAGTTCTATTCCAGCCAGTTCCATACCGCAATATGGAGTTCTGTTCACATATCACTTTCAACCGCTCTGGGTACCGCTGGACATAAGTAAGACCTTCTGTTTGCATCTGTCTTTTGACTACTATAAAGGAAGCATGTTTTATATTGTATTTCCAGCGTATGCTCTGAAAACAAGGATACAGTAATATTATTGATCGTTATAGGGGCTTTCTCCCTGGCCTTCTGAAGGAGTAGATCACAATCTCTGAAATTTAGGATACATGCGATCATGGGGCATGGTGGCGAGCCAGGTGGGGGTTGTTTTCTGGCTGGTATTCGATGCACCTGTTCTACAGTGAACAGCGCAGAAAGTCCCTGTGGGGCCACTGATGTTTGTAGCCAGTTTACAATAAACTGCTATTGATTGAGCCCTCTGTCGGAAGTATGGGTAGCGTGATCATCAGAGAGGCTATGCTGAGATGGCCCAAGGTGAAGACCCTACATTGGTTTGGTAGATTTTGTGCACCCCGATTTTAGAAGCTGAAATGTTGCTTCAGGTGACGCCAAAGTAGTGACCCACGATATCAGTCAATAGGGTATTTCCCCTCGGTCTAATGAAGTGAGCAAGGTGGTCCTCTTATGCTGCTCAAGGGGTGATTAACACTGATGTGATGCTACTTATGTGTGGCTGACCAGTGGTCAAGGGGACACTCAGCATTAGGGTGGTTGGCCCGAACCATACGGGCTCAGGATTAACCTACAGTTCCTAGCTGTGCGCGTATGTAGCAGGTTCAAGGAGTGTAGTTGTGTAAATTGCAGAGAGAATAATGTTGCTGCCTGCCTGTGATTACAGTTTGCACCGTAGGCCTAGTATAATTCCTGAACAGGTCACCCTACAGCCTCTCTGTTTCTCGGTGAGGGTGTCAAGAATGTCAGTTCCACCATTAGGTTCCAGTGCTCTCTCTCTTTATGACTGTCTATCAAAGCGGGTGTGGCGGGGGGGATGGTATCTGCACTACCCACGACTAGCATTTTGCTGCCACCAACTAGGGTCCCGATCCTGAATGCGTACCTGTTTCACAGTCGCTACTTCTCGTGGTAAACGGGCCGCCCCTCTCATTCCAGCACTGAGGCCCGCCCAGGTCCCCGAACGCAGCTGCCCCTTTCCATCATCCGGCAGGTCGGCAGATATTTTCTGTTCAGTAATGTGCCCCCGAGGCGTGGGAACTCATTGTCGCGCCCCTGCTCTCCTGGCTCCTCGCAGCTTCACTCATTAGTTTGTGGGAGGCACCAGGCACACACTCCACTCCTTAAGTGTAGGCCAAGGTAGTCTCAGCCATGAGGTTCCGTCAGTCCCCGTGACATGGCATCAGCCACCCGCAGCATGATCTGGGGGTGCAGTCTCTGTGCCTCTTCACCATGGGGAGTCATCTTTATGACGCTTTTTGTGCGGACCGTGGCTGATTCCCCTGGTGCCGACATGAGCCATTTCTGGTGGTTGGCTGCGCCCCCTGTGAATTATACAATATTATGGAGGGAGCAGCGAAAAGATTGCAGCTTCTCCTCACCACCATGCAATCTGATGGCTTCCTGTATGATCTCAAGGAGCCAACAAAGAAATCCATAAAAGCCATTCCCATAGATTTTGTAGGAAGCTGGCCTGGTGTGTGGTGAGTACCTATGGTGTTATCACCCCTCATACCAGGTATCCCCTATTAGTGAGGTGTAGACAGTGGCTAGAAAGCCACGGGTCTCTCGAGGTAGCTTTGGTTGAGCAGCCAATACTTATTTAGTAGACATGCAAAGCTTATGCAATACCACTACAGTCACACAGCACTTACTCAAATGAAAGAACCACGCACTGTTACTCCAAAACAGACAACATATTCCTTTGGTCAGAACTCCTGTTATTAAGGCATTTATGGAAGAGTTATTCCACCCAAGGTTCCTCCAGCTCCAGTATGGAACCTTAACATTGTACTTACTACACTTATGGGTCCACCATTTTAACCCATGCATTCCTGTTCTTTTCAATTTCTTTCATTTAAATTTGCCTTCTTGGTAGCTATAACTTCACTAAGACGTGTCAGTGAAATACAAGCGTTCACTTTAGAGGAACCTTTTTTCCAAGTACATAAAGATAAAGTCGTTCTTAGGACAAACCCTACATTTTTATCTAAAGTAGTTTTACCATTTCATTTTAATCAATCAGTTGAGTTACCTGTTTTTTTTTCACTCAACCAGACTCAGTCGCTGAAAGAGCTCTGCTCTATACACTAGATGTCAAACAAGCTCTTATGTTTTACGTTGACAGGACAAAAAGATTTAGAAAATCAAAACAACTTTTTGTAACTTTTTCAAAGCCTCACAGAGGTAATTGTATTTCAAAGATTGGTTTAGCTAGATGGATAGTCAAGTGTTTTCAGTCTCAAAGCTAAAAGATAATTACCAACAACTCCTAAAGCACACTATATCGGGAAAAGGGGTGATTCTATGGCCTTTTTAGGAAACATCCCAATAGCAGATATTTGCAAAGCTGCTACTTTGTCCACACCTCACACATTTACTAAACACTATTGTGTAGATATTTTAGCACGCAAACAGGCAAATGTTGGTCGAGCAGTCCTCAGGACACTTTTTCAAGCTACTCCAGCTCCTCCAGGCTAGCCACCGCTTATTTGGAGGGGACTTTACAGTTGTTGCAAAGAATGTGTATCCATTTTATGTTTTTCTGTCCTGCATACTTAGTCCCTAGGTCTAAATGGATTCGCAAAATCTGCCGGGAAATGAAGATAAGGAAATGTGCTTTCGCTCTGAGGTTCCTAAAAAGTCACAATTCAAATGTGTTAATTTATGGAGTAAGCAAGTTTTTTAGTAACAGCATGGCGTATACGCAACTATTATATAAATAATGACTTTTAACGGATTTTAAAGACTGGGCAATCAGGGTTTTTATTCTTAGATATTGGTTTAGGGTAGACTTGTACTGCTTTATTTATGATGTTATTTATCTTTGTATTGTATTGCTTTGATGGTCTGTCGATCGAATAAAGCTTATTGTGAATTCAGTGTGTATCTACAGCCACCCATGCCATCGAATATAAAATGTTACTTACACAGTAGACATCTGTTTGTGGCATGTAGTGCTGTAGATTGACATACGCCCTCCCTCTTCCCCAGAAGCCTGTAGTCATTGTAGTACAAGATATTGTAAGTATATACATACATTTGTGATGGATACAACTGGCTGTGGATTCCACACCTTATGAATTCTCCCAACGCACCAGCATCCGTCGGAAACTTTTCTTTCCAGCTCTCCAGGTCGACGAGGATGTCATAATAGCACGGCTCCCCACATGGCTCCACCTGACGTCATTGGAGCCATAAGAAGTCCTTGTCTGCATGGTGACGTCAGTTCCCTTTTTTCCGCGCCTTCGATGCAAATGGTTTCCAGCTCTCCACAGCTTTCTTCAATGGTCGAGGGAAATTTTTTGTTTCAGTGTCTCCACCGAGAAAATCTGGTTTTAAACCTTGTAGCGAGTGCGGATGTCACATGTCTGTGCGGATCCAAAGTGCCGCTCATGATGTTGCCAGTTGCTCGTCCTGTCAGAGCATGAATCCGAAGGCTCTGAAGGAGAGGGAGGCAAAGAGTTTTGTTTCTAAAGCTAAGAAGGAGAAGAGGGGGAAAAACCCTGGACTGTTTGTTTCATAGATTTTCAAAGTCCCACAAGAAGCGGCGTCATCATGGATCGTGATGCCGTTCGTACAGAGACAGTCCAAAATCGCCTTCACCGACTTCGAGGTCATGATGCCGTATGACTTGGGAAGTCAGCCCAACGGTATCTCCCCAGCCAAAGTTACCCGAGGCGTCTCCAGCGCCGTAACTGGTGGAGATTTCGGCATCACCTACGAGCCTGGTGGCTCAATTTTCTCTGACATCCTCGCATCAGGGGTTTGAGGTTAACAAATCTGAGCAGACCCAACCTCCACAAGAGGAACAGGGCTATCCTGCCTTTCTGGCTCCGGGAATGAATCAGTCTTTCCTCCTTAATGCTGTGTTCAGCATATTCAGTAAGGCACTGATCCTCTATGATGCTCCTGCCGGCCCCATGGGTCTGTTAGCCTTTACGTTTGGGTTGCCAATGCCATCCAGGCAGGCTCCTTTCCTGCCTTTCCGTCCGGCATCTGGTTCGGCGCCAATGATGACACCAGTACCACCACACATGCGGGCACCAGCGGCACCATTACTGACATCGGAAGGACCTCAAACGGAGTCGGCTCATTCTACTCCTGCATGGAGTGTGGATCCTGCTCCTCTTCTGACTTAGCCTTTGCGGGCGCTGTCGACGACCGTGAACTCCTTTTCGATGCCACGTTTGGAGTCAAGACTTAGATCCAGGAGGGAAGCCTTATGGCTGCTGGAAGAGCAGCAGTATCTATAGAAGCAACACCTAGAAGAAGGTGATATTCCTGTACCTTCTGATGAGTTCCAGGGACTCGTGTGGCTAGTGCACTGGACACTTCCTGTGAGTGGAAACGTTTGTCAGCCGGAGTTGCAGTTTCAACAGAAATGTCAACCTGCCATGGGGTTATCAGGAAAGCAGCGTTGTTTTTAGATTTACTTCTGCCTGCGTCAGAGCTGAAGGCTAATATTCTAACAGAGGTGTGCACCCGACAACCTCTGCTTCTATTTAATGACACTTTGACTGAGCCCATATTGCATATTTGGGAAAAGCTAGTGACTACGCTGGCAGTTTCCAGGTCTATAGCCAGGAGATATAAGGTTGCTCCAGGGGACCCAAAATTTTTAACCCAGCACCCGACGTCCGAAAGCTTGGTGGTACAGATTTCTTGTTCTGCTAAGGTTGCTCCAGGTTTGTTCCCTGCAACTCCATTGGACAGGGAGTCGAAGCGGATGGAGCAAACTGCTAAAAAATACCTTCTTTCTGGGAGTATGGCCTTGAAGTCTTTAAATGCAGCCTTTATGCTGGGTAGATACATCAATGCCTTGATGGTTATGGACAAGGAGGTGGTCCCTAAATTGCCGCAAAATGTCCAAGGAAATTTTCGAGAACTTTTGCAGGATAGTAAAGTGGCAGCCAAACAAGGGATCCAGACAGGCCTGGACACTACAGTCTCTGTTGCAAGAGCCACGCTGACATCAAATGCCAGCGGGGGGCATGCATGGATTAGAGGTTCTGGCTTTTAATTGGATGTACAGTCAACATTAATGGACCCTCCCATTTGATGGTGGCAGACTGTTTGAGACAAAGGCAGACTCTGCCCTGGAGAGATTTAAGGATAGCAGGGCCACTGAAAAATCTGTGGGCTTTCAGTCATCTTCTTCATCTTATAGGCCATTCCAGAGATTCAGAGGGTTTGGTCGTGGCTCTTCCTTTCCTGGAAGACAGCAGTTTGGAGCCCAGCAGCTGTCCAATCCCCTCTACAGGTCCTATAGCGGTCGTGGACATAGATTGGAAAATGCCGCCCGTTAGCCTTCCTCCTCCTCTTCATCCTCTGCAGGGATCCAGTCAAGAGTTCTCTCCCCTTCCTCCAGCATGTGTTGCCTGTAGGGAGAAGGTTCTTACATTTTCTCAAAAAATGGGAGTCATTAACATTGGACTCATGGGGGTTAAGTACTGTGAGAAAATATTATGCCCTTCCCTTTCTGGAGTTTCTTCCTCTCTTCCCTCATTATTCCTTTTGTTCAGAAGAGCACCTTCTGTTGCTTCAACAGTAGGTGCAGAGTGTTCTGTTAAAGGGTGCAGTGGAGTTGGTTCCAGAGCAGTAAAGGGATCAGTTATGTTATTCAAGGTATCTCCTGATTCCCAAGAAGGATGGTCGTTTGAGGCCTGTCCTGGACCTTAGGATTTTGAATTGGTTCGTCAAACAGGAAAAGTTCAAAATGCTGACCCTAGAACAGGTGCTTCCTGCGTTGGACAAGGAAGACTTGATGGTGTCTATCGACTTGGAGGATGCGTATTTCCACATCCCCATTCTGACGTCACACAGGAAATAAGGCCGGTTCGTGGTAGCGTCGCAACCCCTCCAGTTTGCGGTCCTTCCCTTTGGTCTTCCTTTCGCTCCTCAAGTCTTCACTAAGGTGATGGCAGTGGGGGCAGTGCATCTCAGAAGGAAGGGAATATCCGTATTCGCTTATCTGGACGATTGGCTGATCAAAGCCAAGTCCCCAGAGTTAGCGGAGCACCGTTTGCAGGTGACAACCAAGTTGTTGTTCAACCTGGGCCTTTCTTTGAATGTGCCCAAATCTCACCTGGAGCCCTCTCAGTACCTCCTGTTCATAGGGGCAGTACTGGACACAACATTGAATCAAATCAAATCAAATCATTAGCATTTATAAAGCGCGCTACTCACCCGTGCGGGTCTCAAGGCGCTAGGGACAAAGGGGGTGGTTATCGCTGCTCGAACAGCCAGGTCTTTAGGAGTCTCCGGAAAGCGGAGTGGTCCTGGGTGGTCCTGAGGCTGGTGGGGAGGGAGTTCCAGGTCTTGGCCGCCAGGAAGGAGAAAGATCTCCCACCCGCCGTGGAGCGTCGGATGCGAGGGACGGTGGCGAGTGCGAGGCCAGAGGAGCGGAGGGGGCGGGTGGGGACGTAGAAGTTGAGGCGTCTGTTGAGGTATTCCGGTCCCTTGTCGTGGAGGGCTTTGTGTGCGTGGGTGAGAAGTCGGAAGGTGATCCTTTTGCTGACTGGGAGCCAATGCAGGTGTCTCAGGTGTGCGGAGATGTGGCTGCTGCGGGGTACGTCGAGGATGAGGCGGGCCGAGGCGTTTTGAGTGCGTTGTAGGCGATTTTGGAGTTTGGCTGTGGTCCCGGCGTAGAGGGTGTTGCCGTAGTCCAGGCGGCTCGTGACGAGGGCGTGGGTCACGGTTTTTCTGGTGTCGGCGGGGATCCAGCGGAAGATCTTGCGGAGCATGCAGAGGGTGAGGAAGCAGGCGGAGGACAGGCCTATCCTATCAGGCCTATCCTCCTCCCCAAAGGATTTAGGACATACAGGCGAGTATTCCAGTGTTTCAGAAGGGAGTGGCTGTTCCTATCCTAAAGGTCCTACGCCTGTTCGATCTGTTTGTTTCCTGCATTCTGTTGGTCACTCATGTACGTTGACACATGAGGGCTCTCAGTGGTGCTGCTGTAAGCTGTGGTTTCAACACAAAGGGGATCTCAAGGAGTCGATAACTATCTCCAAAGACACTGCAGTGGATATGGGATGGTGGAGTGTACAGGGCAACCTGTTTCTAGGAAGGCCGTTTTCCAGTGACCACAGGCATAATGGATGTTTCCACTCTAAGGTGGGGAGCCCATCTGGGGGAGCTGGAGATCAAGGGCCTTTGGTCTCCAGTAGAACAGATGTTCACATCAGGCCTTTCTCCTGTCCATTTGCGGTCAGTTGTTACAAGTCTCGACAGACAACACTACTGCGATGTGGTACATCGACAAGCAGGGAGGAGTATGGTCATATCTTCTTAGTAGACAGGCTCTGCGGCTCTGGTCCTGGGCTCAGGACCATCGGATTTGCGTAGTGGCAAATCATTTGGCTGGAGTTCTGAACATAAGTATGGACAGTCTCAGTCGGCGTTTTTCGGGCGATCACGAGTGGCGTCTTCATCTGGAGGAAGTTCTTGATATCTTCCAGTTGTGGTGATTGCCTTGGATAGTCCTGTTTGCCACTCGAGAGAACCCGCACTGTCAGTCTTTCTGCAGCCTCCAGTATCCGATGCAGGGGACATAGGGGGGATGTGTTTCAATTGAGCTGGAGCTATCGGCTTCTTTACGTGTCCACCCCTGCCCATTCCCCCCAATATCTTTGATTCCTCTGGTTCTGAGGAAGAATTGTCAAGATTGAGCCCAAGTCCTATAAATAGCCCTGGATTGACCAAGAAGGGTGTGGTACACAGACCCTCCTTTACTTCTCGCTGTGCTCTCGGTTCTGTCTCCCTCTCAGGGCAGACTTCCTCTTGCAGTCACAGAGGCAGGTTCTACACCCCCACCTCCAGAGCCTGCACCCTCATGCCTGGAGACAGAACAAGGGAACACCTTCCCAACACCTCACACCCCACCCCCCCCCCCCCCCCTCAAAGTGGTGGAAGTTATTTTATTAGACCGGTGACACTCCACCAGGACTGTTTTTGCTGGCAGATGGGCAAAGTTTGTTGGTTGGTATGAGAGGTGACACATCATCGACCCTTTAAAGGCCCATTTGCCTGATGTTTTGGGTTTTTATCTAGCCATAGTGCAACAAGGGTGTGCTGTGGCGACAGTAAAAGGCTATCTCGCCACACTGTCTGCTTTCATTGGTCTTCCTGATCAACCCTCTTCAAGTCCACTATAGTTTTTAGATTCCTTAAAGGTTTAACAAACAAGTTTCCTCCCACTCCATTTGTTATGCCCCAGTGGGATTTGAATTTGGTATTGACTTTTTTAATGGGTTCACCATTTGAACCAATAGATACTTGCCCATTGAAGCTCCTTATTTTTTTAACTATTTTTTTAACAGCCATCATGTCAGCTAGACATGTGAGTGAGCTACCAGCTGTTAGTGTAAAACCCCCTTACACTACCTTCCATGCGGGTAAGGTGGTTTTGAGAACCAGGGCAGCTTTTCTGCCTAAGGTAGTTAGACCCTTCCTTCTGGGGGTAGACTATAACACTTCCATCTTTTTGTCCTCCTGCCTACCCGTCCATGGAGGAGGAAAGGCTGCATCTCCTGGATCCAAAGAGGGCTCTCAGCTTCTATATTGAAACGACAAAGGACTTCAGGCTGAGCAGCTGTTCGTTGGCTACATGGGCAGAATGAAAGGCAAAACTGTCCACAAAAGGACTCTTTCAAGGTGGGTCACTCTTTGCATAACGATTTGTTACTCGCTGGCAAGGAAGGATCCTCCTGAGGGCATTAGGGCTCATTCAACCAGGGCCAAGTCGGCCACTTCCACTTTAGCCAGAGGTGTGCCTGTTGTTGTTGACATTTGCAAGGCAGAGACTTGCGCTTCCCTCCACACTTTTGTGAAACATTATTGTTTAGACTCAGAGGTGAGGAGAGATGGCCATTTTGCCTTTTCTGTTCTCTAGGACTTCTTGGTTTGACCAGTCAGTCACCCACCTCTGATTGCGGGTCTGCTTTGGGATTCTATTCATAAGGTGAGGAATCCACAGGTAGTTGTATCCATCAGAAGAACAAGTTACTTAACGTCGTTAATGCTTTTTCTGGTGGATACAGTAGCAACCTGTGGATTCCTCACAGTAACACCCTCCTCCCCGTTGCCTGTCTGGTCATACCAGCACTAGTTTAGATTATATTATTATTGTATTATACAAAATGTTTGTACATGTTATTTTTATAGAGAATGTTTATTAGATTATGTATATATATATATTGAGTTGCACATGTTGTGCTCATGATGTCGATATTCACCTGTTTGCCTGGAAGGCACGGTAAAAAAGTGGGTGGAACTGACGTCACCACGCCAGCAAGGACTACTTATGGCTCCGATGACGTCAGATGGAGTTGCGTGCGGAGCCATGCTATTATGACTTCCTCGTCGACGTGGAGAACTGGAAAGAAAGAAAAGTTTCTGACGAATGCTGGTGCCCTAGGAAAATTCACAAGGTGAGGAATCCACAGGTAGCTACTGTATCCACCAGAAAAAGTGTTAACGAAGGTAAGTATCTTGTTCTGCATGGACATCTCTTTTTTTCATTTGCTCCCTGAACATATATACACTCTTTACCTCACCCGCCTGCGGGAAAACAATCTAATAAAGGACTCAAGTCCAGTGCGCAGTATTACAGAGAGGAGGAGTCACTCGATCTTGTGACTCGAAAAGATTCTTTGAAGAAAAACAACTTGTAACACTCTGAGCCCAACACTAGTTGGCGAACATATGCAAAGCATGTGATTCTACAGCACTACATGCCACAAACAGATGTCTACTGCGTAAGTAACATTTTCCGTCTCCAGTATTTGTATTTCTCATAGATTCAAAAGGGTGCTGTCGACTAATTTGCTGGACTTTGGTTTGTTTTAAATGATGTTGATAAGCTGTTGAAGTGAACGTCTTTACCATTGACTTCTATGTAAGCTTTTTCTCTACTGCCATCTGTGGTACCGTGGGACTCCCACTTCAACAGGGAATGATTCAAGCTTGTGAATCTATGAAAGGTACCAATACTGGAGAACTACAATTACAGGTAAGTAAGTAGCTTATTTTCTTTTTTAGCATCTACCTACAAACAATGTATTTATTCTTACATAAAGAGATGCCAGTTTCCTTTCTGCCATATTTGTTGTTGTACAGCATTGTGTATTGCCTCTAAATAATTGATTACCTGATCAAAGTAAAAGTTGTTTATATTAAGATATTTGAAATAATAGATTTATGTTCTGTATAATTGGATAGTTTCCAAGTAAACCTACTAGAGTGGACTTTTTAAAATGTATTACACGTTTCAATGTAAATGCTATTTAATTCCAGCGTAGCTGAATCTAATCTCAGTTCTGTACAAATCATTCTTTATTTGTTCATGTTTTTCAGTTGGTGTATGAATTTTTCCTGAGATTTTTGGAGAGTCAGGATTTCCAGCCCAGTATTGCAAAACGCTATATTGACCAGAAGTTTGTACAGCAGGTGAGAGAATATTTGTTTTACAGTGAAAGTCTATTTTTACACCAAAACAGTTCCTTTTTTTTAAGTAGTCAGGTTATGATGTTTAATTACAACAACAAAAAAAATCTTCTGCCGCTACAGCTAAGGATGTAATTTTTTTTGGGGGAGGCGTGGCTTGACAGCACAGGTGTTGCCAGACCTTAACGTGATCACTAGAAAAAGCTTTAAGAAACAGTACTCAGATTGAGCTTAGTCTCTGCCCATATACATTTATTCTTGCTTGCAGAATTTTGATGGCAAAGGGTGTGTGCTTCCACTGCAAAATAGCGCTTATATTGACCAACAGCTTATATGCAGCACAGTGAGGCTGAGTTGGTTATGGTGACAAGCCAATTATTAATCCTATAGTTTTGATATGTTTGTTGGGAAAAAGTGTGTGATATGCCTGTTTAAGAACCATTAAGACAAAGAGAGTTTACTTGACCTATTTATTGTGAAAAACAGGTTAAAGCCAAGAAACTTTTAGGGAAAGACTTTTATTACGCTGTTAAAGCCCATAGACAGGAATTTTGTTACATGGACAGATTACCATACGAAGCGAGGACTGTTTTGGTGGTGACCCTCTGACAAAACCAGTGAGTAGAAGATGAGTACTATAAGTAGTATAAGAGACCTTGATAATGCTGTTTTAAAAGATCACATATATTGTTTTACCATCTGAAATTTGGCACTTTTGAGGTTGAGTTTGCAGGCAGCACTCATGCAATGCAGTCGCTTGGCTACCTATTGTATATATAAAAAAAAATTATAATAACATTTTTAAAAAATCCTTAAAAGAGGCTTCTAGCCCTCCCATTCCTTACCATTCTTCAGCATCATTGTCTGTCTTTTTAACTACCTTCTAGTTGTCCCAGACATCAGTACCTGCATCACTTGCATTCTTTGAGTGGCACATGGATCAAGTGCAGATTGATTTCGTTTAATCAGTTTCCATCCACTGCTTGTGCTGTGATATAGGTACTAAGTCTTCTTTTTTTAATTTTAGCTACTTGTTAAATAGTGTAAGCTCAACTAGACCTGGAGCGATTTACATCAGCACAAGTTACATTATAAAGGTCACAATCTTTTTTTAATTATTATTATTATTATTACTATTATTAAGTGTGTGCTTTTGGGGGCAGAGTCATGGGAGCTTTGTACTTGACAGCAACTGTGTAAGGACGACTCATTGTGTGTGCATTTGTTTTATCCTTCTCTCCACGCCACTCTACTCTGTTCTCTACTCCACTCAAATCTAAGCCACTCCAGTCTAATACATTCCATTCCACTCCAGTCCACTCCACTCTAATCCACTTTACAACACTTCGCTCCACGCTGTGACACTCCATTCTATGACACTGTACTCCATTCTACAACTCTACTCCTTTCTATGACACACTACTCCATTCTATGACAATCCTGTCCACCCTACTACACTCCACTCTAACAGCACCACTCTGACCCCACGCCACTCCAATCTATGACGCCGCGCCTCTCCAATCTGATGAGCCGCCCACTCTGCACACAAACATTTAGCCATGCTAAACAGCAGCCACACTGGTGTGCAACATGGCTAAAACACATTGCCAAAGCCAATAGTTCTCACATGGACAGGACCTATTGGCTTTGCCAATGCTTGTTTTTATTTTTATTTATATAACCGTATGCCAGATTGTTGCCTTGTGGGAATGCTTATGTGAAATATAGTAAGCCTAAGTTGCTTGTGGTGACAAGCCATTGACAAGGTCTATACGCTTGGGAAAAACATATTTTAAAGCCAGTTTGCCTTTAAAGTTGGATTCCTATTACACAGTATTAACTTCTGCAGAAAGTATTTCGTAACATGGGAGTTGTATATTGATTTGCCAAATGTAATGTTTTACCTGTTTGTAACTTTGTAGTTACCTGTGTGTATTTTAAAGTACTTTTTAGGTCTTGAATGACCTCTTTAGCTATCTGACAGTCTCTTGTGATAAAAAAACTTCAGCAATACTTAAATGCCTGTACAAGCATGGGTGGTTGTTTGAGTCAGCCCTCTTCAACCATTGGTCTGATTGTCTTTCAGATTTTTTTTTCTGCCTATGGCAGGATGTAGCTTGGGGCATTGAGTCAATCAGCTTGATCCATTGGTTCTATTTTCTTGTGAATTACTGCACATCACTGGCTCCCGTGCGCATCTGCCTGAAAATGTTTGATTTTGTGCCGGCGCTGGTGGGGCAGCTCTTTTCGTTTCCATTTTCTCTTTGTTTTGGTCCCTTTTATTTATGTTTTGTTAATATAGAAAGCGCCTGACTGTTCCCCAGATAATGCTACCAGACAATATGGTTCTCTAGCATTTGATCGTTTATAGAAACACATGCTCGAATTGTTTCCCGTCAACAGCAGGCTGGGTTCCCTTGAGAAACATTACATTACTTTCCGCAACATGGACGTTTACGTACACTATTTGTATACTATTCACGTCATTGTAAAGTACACAAACTCCAGCCAATCAGTGACCAGCACCTTCAGCCCTCACTCTGACAGAGGCTTCCAACTGCTAGGTTTCCTTCTGCACGTTCAGTGTGATGACCCCTCAGAATAAATCTCTTCTTTCGAAGACTTTTTGCAACCTTTAAGCAATTTGTCAGACTACTGGGGTCAGGATATTGAGAAACATGGCTAAGTTGCATCCCATCAACTCACATGGTCCCACTGTGTGACATTCTATATAATCTCCTATCACACAGTCACCTAGTGTGGTGAGGAGCCAATATCATATGGTCTCAGTGAAAACAAGCTAAAGATCACTGTAAATAGTGACTTTTCAGCTCGTTTTCTGAGGCTTTGGACTGCTGGCATCCATTAAGGGGTGTGAAAATACCCCAGGACATCATCACCAACCTCAGAAAGCTTATTTTTCTTTTTTTTTTGTTTTTTTTTTGAGAAGGGGGGGGGATTAATTGCTTTTCAAGGCTTGCTAAGCCTGTAAAAAAAAAATATGTGGGTGATCCACATATAAAATGCTTCTACTAGCTATATTCCATCAAAATTTGCATCTCTCAGACTTTTTCTTTGAAAACCTTAAACAACTGACAAACAATGTTAGCACTGACTATTTTGGAAGATCAGGCTCAAGAGTCTAACTCTAAAAACCAGGGAAAAACTTCAAAAAGCTCAATAGAGAAGTCTGATCTAAAGAATTCCAAACAGGCTTTGGTACCTTCAGACCCTGCCTTTAAGCCTCAGAAAACTGGTCAGATGCTAATTTCTCCAACATCCAATATTTTATATATTCCCATGCTTCAATCTTTCCCCGTCCTCAGCTGGAAATGGCAGCATACAGTGTAAACATATATGTCATATACTATATAATTCAAAAAAGGACATAGGCCTGAAACACAATATGTTTAGTAACACATCTACTTAATTTGAAAGAACCAAATGTTCAGCTAATAAGGTGAAAGCTTAAGCAGTCCTACTTCCCCTAAAGGCCACCATAGCTCAGATTTCTACCACTTGTCATGTGTGAGGGAGTTTCTTGTCAGTGTCCCTGAAATTGTTTTCATTTTGGTCTGCTCAGGACTTGAACGAGTCCTATCTTCAGCATTACAGTATTGAATGACTTTTAAGGAAGATTGTTACAGTTTCTTGGCAAAGGAGATTTTTTGGTCTGCCAAGCAACTGTCACCAACTGTCACCATGGCCGACAAAGAGAAGAGATCTCTTTTTAAAACCTGTTTGTCTTATTGCAGCGTGAAGATTTGCACTAATTCTCGTATTTGCTGTCTTTATCCTAAGCACAAGTCAGCAGAATGTTAGATTTGTAAGTCTTTCTCCACTAAGACTCATAAGGAGGTTGGCATTATTCCTCACTAAAAAAGAAAATATTCCTCCTTCTAAAGGAGATGCCGTCTCTTCTGGGGAAGGTTCTGTGAGAAGTGCTCCAGCCCCTAAAGCACTTCCATGAAGGCAGCATACAAGAGGGGACTTCTACAGTTTCCTGAGCCTGATCTGTTTGGTACAGCACTTGCAACTACTTCCTGCACTTGCAACTACTTCCTCTGCTCACAAACCAGAGTCTAAGTGCTAGAGAGACTCACCTGTGACAAAGAAGAAGAAATCTTCAATGGAAATGTCGTCAGCATCGAGACCGTTGACGTCAAAGTCGACATCAAAGTCTTTGTTTGAATGATGACAGTACTGTTAACATCAAGTAGGACACCATCGACGTAGATCAGGCTGTCGACAGCAAACCCTTGCCGCCAACAATTCTGTCGACAAAGCCCTACTGTCTATTACAATCGTACTGTTGATGACCCCCCTACAATTGAAGACAACGATGGCCATACTGTTGACATCGAAGATCATATTGTTGACATCAAAGACCATACAGTTGACATTGATGAACATACAGTTGATGGCATCACAGTTGGGATCTGCTCAGTCAATGAAAAACAAAGGAGTAGATGTTTTTTTCCTCTTTACAAGTGGTGGATGTGCCTCAAGTACAATTACTGCATTCAGATCAAGAAGATGATGCTGGTGATCATGACTCATTGACCTCTTACAGCCCAATGCAGTTGGGTGTAAGATATGTCTCAGATTTGGAAGAGAAGGCAGTGTATGATGAGGAGTCCTACAATGAATGTGTCAGCAGGAATACAAGTTTAGAAGTACTTAAATAGATGACAGACAGGAACCATCTTCTTATTGTAGAGAACCAGAGGTAGTCCAAGTGTCAATGGCCTTTTATCAACATTACAACAAATGATGGATACTTTTACTAAGTTATTACCACAGTTAACTCATAATACTGACATGGGGTTACCTGTTGCTACCATCCTCCCTCCTCCATAGCCAGCTCCTTCACCATCTTCACCTCCTAGGCAGACATCACTGCTCTCACTTCCTCCAACGCCAAAGGGTTCAATCCCTGAAGAAGACATGGATGATGTTTGCTCCAGTGGTTATACCTATTCTGAATAGAAGGAGAGGAAGGTGAGTTACCACAAGACGGTGATAAAACAAATGATAATGGCCGATATTTTGTTGGCCCAAGTGGAAACGCTGGACCAATTTCACAAGGCGCTACAGATGATATAGCTAAATTTCATTCATTGATTGAAAGGGCTGCTGAGAAATCATCCTACCAATGACCTCTGGAGTTTAGCCATGTTTTCATTATGCCTTTAAGAACAACCTTGAAAATACATTAAATCCATACCTATTCTTGATTGTCTGGTCAGAAGGTCTGAAATTAATGAAGACACTTTCTACTGTTTCAGCTGTGATACCTTATCAGGAAAAGTAGTCCAAAGCCCTGATTCAGCTCCTGACTGCCTCACTGGTCATACACAACCGGATTCTGTAGTTGCTTTAGCGGCTCAAAGAAGAACCAAGAACGCAGTCATCTAGCCTGTCAGACAAAGATAGCAAATGCTTTGGTAATCTGGGCCGGAGAATTTGCTCTATGGCAGCAACCTCAATAAGAACAGCCAGTACACTGGGGATTCACCATCTTTATGATCGCCATATGTGACATGACATAACTCCATTTCTGGATGGTATTCTTGAGGATAAGGTAGAAACGACGAGAGCTATCATAAAGGAATGAGAACTATTCTCTTCTTTCGTTATTGATGCAGCAATGGATGCTTTAAATACAGGTTTTCGCCAGCTGGCAAGAGTTACTATGCTAAGGAGGCAAAGCTAGTTGAAATCTACAACCTTCTGTACAGATGTCCATTCAAAGATTTTAGACATGCCTTTTGATGGCTAAACTTTCATTGGAAAACTTGATTTGCTCTGCAGGGCCTTTAAATCAGACACTGATACTGCAGAGGCATTAAGATTTCTGCAATATCGCAGTTCTCTAACTTTCATGACTTAAGAAGATCCCAGTATTTCTGAGCAGGATTCAATCAGTACGGAGGTCAGGGACAATCATCATCCTCAAAGACAGAATACAATGAAGGATACTTCTTAAACTGTTGGAAATAAAAACAAGCTTTATTGGAGGTCTTCAGGAAGGAATACGTTCTTCACAAGCACAAACAATGACAATCAGAAAAGAGCTTGACTCCTACCTCCACTGCCTCATCCCCCCTTCCCATCTGGTCCTCAAAATGTGAGGGGGATAATTTTCTCTTGCTCCTGCATGGAAGAACATATCATAGGTGAGATAAATTGTTATCAGGCCACTTTGTCCACCAAGAAAGGAACATCATCTTCATTTGAAGGAGCTGCAAATGGTAATTCTCATGCTTCTCTTCAAGGAGCCATAGAGATTGTCTCCAAATCGCAAAGGAATTAAGGTTTTCATTACAGGTTTTTCATGATCCTGGTCAAGTTTAACACGTTTCTAAAGACATCCATATCGGATCCTCAATCTGCTATGAGTCCACCTATTGATGCGGGAAGGGTATTTATTGACCTACCTGGATCTAGGGGATGCTTAAAACATAAATATCATTACAGCTACCAATAAGACTTACAATGCTAAGTGGAAGTGTTTCTGCGTCTGGCGCAGGAATAATGGTCATTATCCGCTTCAAATAAACCCTTCTAAGATCCTGCCTTGTTCATTAAGTTTGACCAAGAGTGGTCTCAAATACTTTTCAGTCAGGGTCCATCTGGCTGCAGTCTACAGATTTAGGACTGACAGTTCAGTGTTAACTCTGTTTTCTGAAAGGGTCATTAAACAATTTATGAAAGGGCTCTTCAGAACATTTCCACCTCTTCAAAATCCTCCTGTTCCATGGGAGCTTAATATAGACCTAAGTCAACCGATGTTAACTCCTTTTGAGTGGACTTAAAATTTGTTTCATGGAAGACAACACTTCTCTTGGCTTTGACATCTTCTAGAAGAGTGGGAGAGATTTGGGCATTCAGCATCAGAGAAGCCTTCCTCTGATTTACTAAGGACAAAGTGATACACACAACCAGCCAATTCCTAAGGTGCCAACTAAATTGCATTTGAATAACCCTGTCATTCTTATATCCTTTTTTCCTAATCCATCCTCACCGCCAGAAAGATTATTCCATAGATTTACATAGATGCCTCAAATTCTGTACAGACAAGTCAAAGAACACACCCACATCAGACCAGCTATTTGTATAATTTACTCAACCACAAAAAAGTCAAGCTCTGCCTAAACAGGAGATGGCTCGTTGACTCTTTGCCTGTATTGCTCTGTCATGCAACAGCAAAGGATCCACTTCAGGCAAGAGTGAGGGCGCGTTCCACCAGGGGAATGGCTTCAACCACAGCCTGCTATGCTGGGATGTCTTTGAGAGCCAACAGCTGTGCAGCCGCCTGCAGGACCAAACATTACTGCCTATATGTGTTTGCAAAAGCTGACATAGCACTGGGACAGGCAGTCCTGAGAAGCCTTTTTTGCTAACGCTAAGCCTGCTTCCTGCTTTGTTGTATTTCATAATGTGTACTGCTTGCTATTCTGATTTAATCATGTGAATATATATACAAGAGCTAGTGTTGGAGTAGAAATTACTTACCTGTAACTCCATTTCTCAAACATTTGTATCATTTGTATATCCACATGTGACCCTACCTCCTCCCTGGTCAGATACTCATTGTTTCTCTTTTTTTTGTGGAAATCTTTTTATGGAACAACAAAACAGTCATCGTACAATGCAGTATGCAGCAATATTAGACCTATCATTTATTGACAACTCAGAGAAAGATTTCTGTAGGTGTCAAATATCAAAGATATAACATTTCAATCAACCATCCCACAGGTAGTATGGATTGGTATAGCCGGATCAGTGTCCCTCCACCTTGCTTGCACCATCCCTAACAAAGTGTCACTCCTTGTTTCTGTAGGCCCCCGACACGCCCCAGATTTTCTCCCACTTCCCAGGACAACCGCTACTCTCATAGATTACTTTTTCTGCACTTTGGCACCAGTCAAGGTCTGTCCACCATTTCTGTATACTGGGCAGAGACTCAGTACCGCAAGCCTGCGCAATATTGCGTTTAGCTACCTTTGCTGCTATGGCCATCCATAGTGCTTGCTGTTTCGGCTAGTGTTCCTCCCCCACTGTATTCAGGCGAAGCAGCTTGGGATCCAGCGGGACCGCCCTCCCCACCACTCCAGCAACCCTCTGCGAGTAGGTCTGTATCGCTGGGCATGTCCATAAAATGTGATAGAAGGTACCCTCCGAGCCATGTCATTGCAAATATTGCAAAGTCTGTGCCCTACCCATCTTGAGCATTACCACCCTGGAATAATATGCCCTGTGCAGAATCCGCAGCTGGGTCAATCTGAACTGTGCTTTAAGCGCCACAACCCTGGAACCTTGTCTCACTGCCCCATGTCCTAGTCATTCAATGCACCCAGGTGGGGTTCCAACCAGGGGAAAGGCCAGTGACTTTTTCCAGTTAATTTGGTAACCGGAATGATCCCCAGATATGTGAAAGACCTGCATTATCCTATCGATGGACTATCCGGGTTCGGCGACATAAACCGGAATGTCATCTGCGTTCAGGGAGATACTTTGCTCCCATGTTGCTCCAGAGTTTATACCCCGAATCAGGGGGTCTTGTCAGATCCATTCCACCAAGGGCTCAAGTGCCAGCGCAAATAAAATGGGGGAAGCGGGCACCGCTGTCGAGTACTCCTGTGTAGGCTAAAGGGCTATGACAGAGTAGCATTGACCCGCACCCGGGCTACCAGTTCCTGGTATAACAGTCTAATCCAGGCCACGAATCACCGACCTACACCGAACCTCTTGAGAGACGCATAAATATATGGCCATTCTACACTATCGAAGGCCATTCTGGCATCGAGAGATAGGAGCGCTGCCTGTTCCTTTTTATGGCATTCCGTCATGTTTAAGACCCCGTAAAGTCTCTGCAAGTTCAGATGTGTGGATCTGGACGGCGTGTAGCCAGATTGATCCGAGTGGACCAGCCTAGTAACAATTGCGCACAGTCTGGTTGCCAGGACCTTGACCTCTGTGTTAAGAAGGGAGATAGTTCTTTAAGATGCGCATCTCTCCAGGGGTCTATCTTTCTTTGGGATCAGCACAATAGTTGCGATCCTCTGATCCAGTCCAGCGCAACAGTCCCACTTCCAGTGCCTCCTGAAACATGACCAACAAGTGTTTAGCCACCTTGCTCCCCACACATTTAAATTACTTCGCTGGGAGTCCATTCTGTCCTGCCACTTTGCCCGACTGGAGCCCCCAACTTCCTCTTCCATCAGCTTAACATCTGACTCTCCTCTCTCTGCCTCCGAGAGCCCCGGCAGCGGGCTATCCCACAGGAGGACCGTATAATCCTTCTCAGTCATCCGAGTCATCAAGGTATAGACCTCGTAATATGCGGCGAAGGCTTCCGCTATGGACTTGTTGGAGCCGCATAGGGTCCCCTCCTTAGTCTGTATTGCCCTGAACCACGAGCGGTCTCGGTCTGTCTTGTCCAGCCAGGCCAATAATTTATTGGCTTTGTCACCCACATCATACAGTCGACATTGAGATGCCAGCACATAAGCCCAAGCATGTTGTTCACCCAGAGCGTGCAGCTCATATTGCTTGAGGCGCAGCTGATGGGGGAAGATCATCCTCCGCCCCTCCCTCTGCTTGACAGTGGGCCTCAAGGACTACAATTTCTCACTCTAGTTCCGCGGCCTGTAGATTTTGTTCCTTTTTCTTGCCCCTGATTGTCTTGAGGATGGCCCCTAATTACAGATTTAAAGGCTTCCCACAGGGTACATGCGGAATCTACTAATCCCAGATTGTCCTCAAAGTATTGGGTTGCCCTCTCTGTTATTTTGTCAACAAAGGATTTATCCCTCCAATGCCAGAGGTCTAATCGAGTTGGCAGGGAGCAGAACTGTGAGGGACCCAGCATGGTGACTCCTTCAGGGGAATGATCTGAGATCCCGCTTGGATACTGTGCAGCCCCTTGCAACCTACCTACAAGAGTCCGGGGTCCAAGTCATGAATAGATAGTCTAGCCTTGACGAGCTACTATGGGGGACTGAGGAATAAGTAAACTGCCACTTCCCTGGATTCTGCTCCCTCCAGTAGTCCGCCAGGCCAAAAGAGTCCAAGTAGGACCTAAGTGTCGTTGAAGCATCTAGTGGCCTTGCATGTGAAATTCTGTCCAACCCCGGGTCAACCACAAGATTCATATCACCTCCCAGAACCAGGAGACCCGTTGAGAGATCAAGCAGTAGGGTACCCAGGTACGCAAGAGTAGACCCCTGAAGTCTCGGCAGATCATAAACTGAACACATGTAGAGAGTGTGTCCCTCCCAGATCCCGGAGGCCGCCACATATTGTCCCAGTGTGTCCCACCAGGTGTCAGAATGAATGATATAGATTTTTTTAGAAGGATGCCGACTCCCCTGGAATCCGCTGTGTAGCCCACATGTGCAACCAATTGGTACCCAAACCTGTCCAGGGCCTTATAGTCGTTCCCCTTTTGGCGCATTTCCTGCAACAAGACAAGATCAGGGCCATGTCTGCGCAGGTACTGAAGGACTATGGTCTGTTTGATGCATCTTCCCAGACCATTCACATTCCATGTCATGACCCTAAGGGTGCGAGCTATTGGTTCTGCCATTAGAAAGCCCTTCTCTACCCAACTTGGTTTCTGCACCAGTCCCCCAGTCCCGCCCATGTCTCCCTCACATGGTGTTGCATTGCTGTGTAATAGCATATCAACAAGGTATAACCGTTAACTGTTAATCAGCAATCCCCAACTAGGAACTTCCTCCCCACACTGCAGCCCCGCAAAGCAGGCTTTGAACTGCCCACCCCTCAATCAGTGGAGCCCCTGTCGCCCATAACATCTCAAACTCTTGTGTGGGTGGGCTAGCGCCGCCATTTCGGACTTTCACCATTTACTATGCAAACAGTTTGTTTGAATCAATCCCCCAAACTACATCTCTGTTCTTTACATCACCCGTCAGTTCTAGTTAGGCACTGAACTTGCCACCAGCACCACAGCCCAAGTCAATAAAGAGTCACTGCCTGTACCCAGCAGGCAGCCCCAGTCAAAGTGTCATCTCGGCCCAGAGGGGAAAAAAGGGGGGCGCTGCATGTCGTCCAGCCCACCACCAACTGGAACCAGGACCCTTCAGTGTTTGGACTCGGTAGTCTCCGTGGTAGGTCATGACAAATTTGACTAGCTATGATGCCGGAGATCTAGCTGGCCCCAGTCCTTGCTCCGGTCGCTGTGTTGGAGAGGCCACCCGCTTCCCTCCACCAAGCCCTCCTCTGCTACTCAGGCGATCCATGCGTCCCGCAGCTCTGGACCCCTCCAGCCACTCCAAGGCCTCCTCCAGCGTGGCAAAGTGCCTATTTTGCCCTCCGTGATTACCCTCAGTCGAGCCGAGAAAAGCATCATATACTTGAGTTCACGGTCCTTTATAGCTTTTTGACCTCTTGAAAGCTTTGACGCTGTTGTTGGGCCTTCTACATAAAGTTCGGGGAAAAAGCGGACAGTAGCATTTTTTCGTATTGGAAGTTCCCATGGGATCTAGCGGCTTGTAGGATGACATATCTGTCCCGCAAATTGAATGTGTGTGCAATGATTGTCCTTGGAGGAGCCCCCGGGTGCGGAGGGGGTACCAGAGCCCTGTGTGCCCGCTCACCCGTGAAGAACGTGGATAATCTCTTGGGGTGAAGGAAGTCTGTGATCAAGGTCTCCAGAAAAAGCTCAACGCTTGGCCCTTCGACTCCCTCTGGCACCGCAACCACTCTGATATTTTTACTCAGCGCCCTCCCCTCCTGATCCTCCAAACGCGCCACAGTTCTCCTCTTCTGCAGTGAGAAACTGTACCTGGTCCTCGAGTCTCTTGGATGTAGACTATAAACGGGCAATGTCCGTCTCCGCATTCGTGACCTTTTCTGTGACTTTCTTAAGATCTGCTCGAAGATGGGTGACATCCACCATCACCGCGTCTAGTTTGGGTTCCAGCGATCTCTTTAAGTCCTGAATAGAAGCCATTATTGCACCCAGGAAGGGTTCGCCTAGGGGGTCCTGGTCTGTCTCCTGTCCTGCACCACTCAGTCCCCCCGCACTCCCCCTCAGCATTGGCAGGTGCCACAAGCCCCCCTCTGGCTGTCTCGGTACAACATATTTATCCATATTGTTCATCTGCTGCAAGAGTTACCCTTTGTTCCTAACCATGCTGGTGGGGTGCCCACTACTAGGGGGTCTGTCTGCAATCCTCCAACTAGGGCCTCACCTGACCACGGGCCCCTAGTGCTCCCAATTCAAAACCCTTAGTCCGAGGCAGCACTCCCTTCCACCACAAGGGCCCCCAACCAGCACTGCACAGTGAGCCGGCAGGATCCCTGTCCCTCTCTTCCTCTCAGGGGGCCACGCCGTTCTCCGAATAATAGTCACTTCTGTAGAGGCTCTATTCATGGATGTGGGGTGTGGGTGGGGAAGCGCCCACCTCCCCTCAGAGAGGCCCGGCAAATGTCCTAAGTGGGCGGCAGAACCAGGCCCCACGGCTGCGTCTCGATCCCAGTCTGTCTCGTCCCCAGCCCCATGGCCCGCCAGGCTGCAGGTGGAAGGCAGGCTGCCGCTGCCAGTCCGTCCGCTCCTTGACTCCTCTGCTCATTGTATTCTCAGACTTGTGCTCTGAAATCTGAGCTTTATGGGGGAGTAGAAGTGCTTAAGCTGCCACTGCCTTTTTGCATTATATACTATATGATGGATATTTTTACACAGTATGCTGCTATTTTAAGGTACTGAGGATTCCTAGCCGGAGGAGGGTAAATGATTAAAATATTTAAATATATAAAAGAAACCAATGTTAAAGAACTGGAGTTACATATAAGAAACTAATTCTCCCCCGAGCGACACTACAGAGATTCCGAAGAAGCATGCTTAAAGGCCAAAAAGGGCATTATTTTCAGTGTCAAAGCCAACCTCAAAGGCCATTCAAGCGTTCTCTGAATCTGTTCATGAACTAGCGTTGGCAAAGGTTCATAGGAAGCAGACATACTAACCCAGTGCTGGCTTTAGGGCAGTGTGACTGGTGCCATCACACCGGGCACCAAGGTTAAGGGAGCGCCCTTTATATAACCGGCTGAGGTGTGATAAGAGCATTCTGCAGACATCTTCGAGTGTGTGGCATTTTTCAGGGGATAATTACAACCAGCATCATAACTGGGTAGTAATACAGTTTTATTGGTAGGATATCATCATTCGTTGCCTTATGTTTAAAATTCTGAGTTTCTGTGTCAGACTTACTAACACTTTGCACCTGGTTTGCATTACAAAAGTGATTCAGACCTGGTGCCAGGTGTTATTATGGGAATTACCTTGCAACACAAATCTTGAATTGCGCTTGATAATAGCCCTAAGGTAACACAAATAACACTCTGCGCTACTTTACGTCAAGGTGCCATAGCTATGCACTCACTCATAGATTTTGACACAAATCCCGATATAATCGCTTTTTAGAAAGGGATTTGCATCAAACGAATTACGCTTGAGACCACCATCATGTTGGAGAAAACCTTTATATTCTCCGAGCCTTCCTAACTTTGTCCAACATAGACTTTTGTGCTGAAAGTGTACCTCTCCTGTATAAAACCTATGCTTGACATCACACACACTTGCTCTAGGATGGAATGGTGTGTGCATTGACACAAGGTAGCCTAGGGTTCACCAGCACTACCGAACAGAGCAACAACACCATATCTTAGTAGATATGGTGATGTTCTGCTCTCTCCTTTTCAGGTAACTTTGGTTACTGCACATTGCTAACATTTAGTTTACCTGCCCCTTTGTTTCTCCAGACCAAGCACTCTTAACATGTAATGCCTGCAAGTATGGATGACGTGACTTAGGGCCTGATTCTAACCTTGGAGGACGGTGTTAAACCGTCCCAAAAGTGGCGGATATACCACCTACCGTATTACGAGTTCCATAGGATATAATGGACTCGTAATACGGTAGGTGGTATATCCGCCACTTTTGGGACGGTTTAACACCGTCCTCCAAAGTTAGAATCAGGCCCTTAGTGTGTTAGTTGTTTTAAGTAACATTTCCTATACATTGATTTACCAACATAAACAATACCACAATAACCCACTGAATGAATTTTCATGCCCGGTCCCCTAGGTTACTTGGATATAAGTGAGACTTTCTAGCATCTCTTGACTTGGAGGACATTTTCTTCCATGTCCTGAATCTTGCAAAGCACAGAAAGTTTCTTTCTTTCATTGTTGCAGGTCGTCACTGCCAATTCAAGGCATTACTATTCAACCTTAAATCAGCAATGTTTTAGTTTACAAAATCCATGGTTCCAGTAGCAGCCTTTCTAATAAAGAAAAGATGTGTTCTCTCTCAGGGGATCTCCCTTAATAATTATAATCACTGAATAGTCCTGCCCTGTGCGGGGATTCTGGCACACTTCTTTACTATGTATCTTAAGCGTAGGTTGTTCGACTTTCTTAAGTAAGTTCTGGCGAAGCACTTAAGATATTAATGTTTTGCAGCCTATAAAGAATGCTATATTGGCTAGTTGCTTCATTTTGCATTTGAAAAAGGGTAATATACACTTAAAGAACCAGGAAAATTAACTGGAATTGCATTATTTGACTATTTAAATCTCATTCACAAACCTTTTTTAAAGTAAATAGATGAAGGAAGAGGACAATGCAAACGTATAGGCTGCAACTGCAGATATGAAATTAGTCTGTACCTTTAACGATTCACAGCCCATCAGTATCCCATCATGCCCAGCAGGTGACTTTTACTTCCAGTTCTTTTTTCCAGTTCCTGGTGACAGGATTTTGAAATGCTGTGCTTGGCCTTTTTGGCTTTTTTCTTCAAATCTCATTTGGACGTTTTAGCAACAAATTCATACAACAGATTTAATCAGTTCCAGTGTTTTTCTGTTATATTCTGACAGGAACGTTTTTTTTTTTCCTTTTGTCAAATAAAATCTTTATTTTTTAGAAAAAATGCCAAATCAGAACCACATATTGTCTGTAGCATCTGCTTTTCTAACAGCCACATCCCTTTTGTCAAATAAAATCTTTATTTTTATTTTAAAAAAGGCCAAATCAGAACCACATGATGTCTGTAGCATTGCCTTCCTGACAGCCACATCCCTGATAAATGGCCACACTGCAGGACCTTCTCCAGGCAGACCCTGGGGGACAGGAAAAAGATTTGCCTTCATTGAGCAGAACAGCAGTGCAGGCAGCAGCAGGCGCAGTCTGAAGGTGGGTGGTCATGGAAGCGAGGAGATGGTCACCTTCCTCTGAGGACGCCAGGCAAGGGAGGTCCCTAAAGAGACCAACTTCAAAAATGTTGTTCCACATTGATGCAATGCAAGGTACTGTGCCCACATGCTGGCTGTTGAGAGCTGCATCAATGTTGAAAAGGAGGCGAAGGATATCACAACGTCGAGACACAGGAGACGTTCAACTTCAGTCTGTCAACCTCGAGACATAGGAGAAAATGGATGTAGAGAAAAGTGTGTGTGTGTGTGTGTGTGTGTGTGTGTGTGTGTGTGTGTGTGTGTGTGTGTGTGTGTGTGTGTGTGTATATATATATATATATATATATATATATATATATATATATATATATATATATATATATATATTCGATGGCATGTGTAGCTGCAGATACACATGCTGTGCACATCCCGCCATCTGGTGTTGGGCTCGGAGTGTTACAAATTGTTTTTCTTCGAAGAAGTCTTTTCGAGCCACGAGACCGAGGGACTCCTCCCATTTCGACTCCATTGCGCATGGGCGTCGACTCCATCTTAGATTGTTTTTTTTCCGCTATCGGGTTTGGACGTGTTCCTTTTCGCTCCGTGTTTCGGGTCCGAAAGTTAGTTAGAATCTCGGAAAAATCGTCGATATTGTTTGCGTTCGGTATCTGGTTAGTTACAACAGATCGACACGAATTAAGAAGAGCTCCGGTGGCCCTTCGGGTTTTTTTTCGATCCCCGTCGGGGCCTGGTCGGCCCGGCCACGTGTCTCTTCAATTGCAGGTAAGTACTTTAGGAACTTTGAATAATTACAGTAGCATATATACTTTTCACATAAAACACAAATAGCTGTTTTAAAAGTGGACACAGTGCAATTTTCACAGTTCCTGGGGGAGGTAAAGTATTGTTAGGTTTTGCAGGTAAGTACACCACCTACGGGGTTAAGATTGGGGTCCAAGGTAGCCCACCGTTGGGGGTTCAGAGCAACCCCAAAGTCACCACACCAGCAGCTCAGGGCCGGTCAGGTGCAGAGTTCAAAGTGGTGCCCAAAACGCATAGGCTTCAATGGAGAGAAGGGGGTGCCCCGGTTCCAGTCTGCCAGCAGGTAAGTACCCGCGTCTTCAGAGGGCAGACCAGGGGGGTTTTGTAGGGCACCGGGGGGGGGGACACACAAGTCCACACAAAAAGTACACCCTCAGCAGCGCGGGGGCGGCCGGGTGCATTGTGTAAACTGGCGTCGGGTTTCCAATGGGAGACCAAGGGGTCTCTTCAGTGGTGCAGGCAGGCAAGGGGGGGGCTCCTCGGGGTAGCCACCACCTGGGCAAGGGAGAGGGCCTCCTGGGGGTCACTCCTGCGCTGAAGTTCCGTTCCTTCAGGTGCTGGGGGCTGCGGGTGCAGGGTCATTGCCAGCCGTCGGGATTTTAGAGTCAGGCAGTCGCGGTCAGGGGGAGCCTCGGGATTCCCTCTGCAGGCGTCGCTGTGGGGGCTCAGGGGGGACAACTTTGGTTACTCACGGTCCTGGAGTCGCCTGAGGGTCCTCCCTGAGGTGTTGGTTCTCCACCAGTCGAGTCGGGGTCGCCGGTTGCAGTGTTGCAAGTCTCACGCTTCTTGCGGGGATTTGCAGAGGTCTTTAAATCTGCTCCTCTGTAACAAAGTTGCAGTCTTTTTGGATCAGGGCCGCTGTCCTCGGGAGTTTCTTGTCTTTCTTGAAGCAGGGCAGTCCTCTGAGGATTCAGGGGTCGCTGGTCCTGGGGGAAAGCGTCGCTGGAGCAGGTTTCTTTAGAAGGCAGGAGACAGGCCAGTAGGACTGGGGCCAAAGCAGTTGGTGTCTTCTTTTCTTCTTCTGCAGGGGTCTTTCAGCTCAGCAGTCCTCTTCTTCTTGTATTTGCAGGAATCTAAATCTTTAGGTTCAGGGAAGCCCTTAAATACTAAATTTAAGGGCGTGTTTAGGTCTGGGGGGTTAGTAGCCAATGGCTACTAGCCCTGAGGGTGGGTACACCCTCTTTGTGCCTCCTCCCAAGGGGAGGGGGTCACAATCCTATCCCTGTTGGGGGAATCCTCCATCTGCAAGATGGAGGATTTCTAAAAGTTAGAGTCACTTCAGCTCAGGACACCTTAGGAGCTGTCCTGACTGGTCAGTGACTCCTCCTTGTTATTCTCATTATTTCCCCCGGCCTTGCCCCCAAAAGTGGGGCCGTGGCCGGAGGGGGCGGGCAACTCCACTAGCTGGAGTGCCCTGTGGTGCTGGAACAAAGGGGGTGAGCCTTTGAGGCTCACCGCCAGGTCTTACAGCTCCTGCCTGGGGGAGGTGTTAGCATCTCCACCCAGTGCAGGCTTTGTTACTGGCCTCAGAGTGACAAAGGCACTCTCCACATGGGGCCAGCAACATGTCTCGGTTGTGGCAGGCTGCTGGAACCAGTCAGCCTACACAGATAGTCGGTTAAGGTTTCAGGGGGCACCTCTAAGGTGCCCTCTGGGGTGTATTTCACAATAAAATGTACACTGGCATCAGTGTGCATTTATTGTGCTGAGAAGTTTGATACCAAACTTCCCAGTTTTCAGTGTAGCCATTATGGTGCTGTGGAGTTCGTGTTTGACAAACTCCCAGACCATATACTCTTATGGCTACCCTGCACTTACAATGTCTAAGGTTTGGCTTAGACACTGTAGGGGCACAGTGCTCATGCACTGGTGCCCTCACCTATGGTATAGTGCACCCTGCCTTAGGGATGTAAGGCCTGCTAGAGGGGTGACTTATCTATACTTGCATAGGCAGTGAGAGGCTGGCATGGCACCCTGAGGGGAGTGCCATGTCGACTTACTCATTTTGTTCTCACCAGCACACACAAGCTGGCAAGCAGTGTGTCTGTGCTGAGTGAGGGGTCTCCAGGGTGGCATAAGACATGCTGCAGCCCTTAGAGACCTTCCCTGGCATCAGGGCCCTTGGTACCAGGGGTACCATTTACAAGGGACTTATCTGGATGCCAGGGTGTGGCAATTGTGGATACAAAAGTACAGGTTAGGGAAAGAACACTGGTGCTGGGGCCTGGTTAGCAGGCCTCAGCACACTTTCAATTCAAAACATAGCATCAGCAAAGGCAAAAAGTCAGGGGGTAACCATGCCAAGGAGGCATTTCCTTACACATGGTTTAACCCAAAAAATAGGTGACCGTCCATCGGCAGCGAAAAAGGGCGAGCTGGTGTCGAAGTCATCCGACTCCGGTCGAGATACCAGCACATAGCAATCTCGGGCCAAAGAGAGTGGCACCGAAATGGGTCGGCACCGAGAGGGCACTACGCCGAAAGTAAAAAATATTTCGTCTGAGCCGAAAAAAGCAGCCGAAAAGGTTTCGGTACCGAAACATCCGGCCTCCGAACCGAAAATAAGTTCCTATTCAGAGGAACAAGGACTGTCCTCACAAATGAAGACACACAGATTCCAACAGGAATTAGAGACAATAGAGCCAGATCACACGCAAAGGCGGCTCTTTATTCAAAAAGATACAGGGAAGATCAGCACTCTTTCTCCAATCAGAATGAAACGAAAACTCCAAGACAAGGACAAACAGCCACAAGCAAAAGTGGCTAAACAAGTAACACCACCACAATCCCAACATCACTCTCCCCAACCATCACCGGTAGCCACTCCACCAATGATGCAATCCCCAACTCATACGGGATGAGTCAAGATGACCCTGACACATGGGACCTTTACGACGCACCAGTGTCAGATAATAGTCCTCAATGCTATCCTGCTAGACCGTCGCCACCAGAGGATAGTACAGGCTACGTTCAAGTGGTATCAAGAGCAGCAGCATTTCACAATGTCAGCCTTCACTCAGAACCCATTGAAGACGACTTCCTTTTTAATACACTGTCGTCTACGCACAGTCAATATCAAAGTCTGCCGATGTTGCCCGGAATGCTAAAACACTCCAAACAAGTGTTTGAGGAGCCTGTCAAAGGGAGAGCCATTACTCCAAGAGTAGATAAAAAATATAAACCGCCACCAACAGACCCAGTGTACATCACACAACAGCTATCACCAGACTCTGTTGTAGTTGGAGCAGTGCGCAAAAGAGCCAACTCTCATACTTCAGGAGACGCGCCACCTCCAGATAAAGAGAGTAGAAAATTCGACGCGGCAGGCAAAAGGGTGGCGGCACAGGCAGCAAACCAGTGGCGTATTGCAAATTCGCAAGCTTTGTTAGCCAGATATGATAGGGCCCATTGGGATGAGATGCAACACCTTATTGAACATTTACCAAAGGAGTTCCAAAAAAGAGCGCAGCAAGTGGTAGAAGAGGGACAAAATATCTCCAATAATCAAATTCGATCAGCATTAGATGCTGCAGACACAGCTGCTAGAACTGTCAACACAGCAGTAACAATAAGGAGACATGCATGGCTGCGTACATCAGGATTTAAACCAGAGATACAGCAAGCTGTGCTGAATATGCCATTCAACGGACAGCAGTTGTTTGGGCCGGAGGTGGACACTGCAATAGAAAAACTTAAAAAAAGACACTGACACGGCCAAAGCCATGGGCGCACTCTACTCCCCGCAGAGCAGAGGCACATTTCGAAAGACACAATTTCGAGGGGGGTTTCGAGGGCAGACCACAGAAGCCACAACCTCACAAACAAAGCCCACTTACCAGAGCCAGTATCAGCGGGGAGGTTTACGGGGACAATATAGAGGAGGACAGTTTCAAAGAAACAGAGGAAAGTTCCAAAGTCCCAAAACTCCTCAAAACAAACAGTGACTTCAAGGTCACAAATCCCCAACACATAACACCTGTGGGGGGGAGACTAACCAAGTTTTACACACATTGGGAGGAAATAACAACAGACACTTGGGTCTTAGCAATTATCCAGCATGGTTATTGCATAGAATGTCTCGAATTCCCTCCAAACGTCCCACCGAAAACACGCAGTATGTCAAAACAACATATAGATCTTCTAGGACTAGAAGTTCAGGCATTGCTACAGAAAGAAGCAATAGAATTAGTACCAAAAGAACAATTAAACACAGGAGTTTACTCACTGTACTTTCTAATACCCAAAAAAGACAAGAGCCTGAGACCTAAACTAGATCTCAGAACATTAAATACCTACAACAAATCAGACCACTTTCACATGGTTACTCTACAAGACGTAATCCCACTGCTCAAACAACAAGACTACATGACAACACTAGACCTAAAGGATGCATATTTCCATATACCAATACATCCTTCACACAGAAAGTACCTAAGGTTTGTATTCCAAGGGATACATTACCAATTCAAAGTGTTGCCATTCGGAATAACAACTGCGCCAAGAGTTTTTACAAAATGCCTAGCAGTAGTAGCTGCACATATCAGAAGGCAGCAAATACATGTGTTTCCATACCTAGACGATTGGTTAATCAAAACCAATACGCTAAAACAGTGTTCAAAACACACAAAATATGTCATAGAAATCCTACACAAACTAGGTTTCTCAATCAACTACACAAAGTCACACCTGCAGCCGTGTCAAACACAGCAATACTTAGGAGCAACAATCAACACAGCAAAAGGGATTGCTACTCCAAGTCCACAAAGAGTACAAACATTTCACAAGGTAATACAGGCCTTGTATCCAAAACAAAGAATACGAGTCAAAATGATAATGAAACTACTAGGCATGATGTCCTCATGCATAGCCATTGTCCCAAATGCAAGGTTACACATGCGGCCCTTACAACAGTGCCTAGCATCACAATGGTCACAAGCACAGGGTCAGCTTCTAGATCTGGTGTTGATAGACCGCCAAACATAAATCTCGCTTCAATGGTGGAACAGTATAAATTTAAACCAAGGGCGGCCTTTCCAAGACCCAGTGCCACAATACGTGATAACAACAGATGCTTCCATGATAGGGTGGGGAGCACACCTCAATCAACACAGCATCCAAGGACAATGGGACATACAGCAAAAACAGTTTCACATAAATCACCTAGAAATATTAGCGGTATTTCTAGCGCTGAAAGCATTTCAACCCATCATAACCCACAAATACATTCTTGTCAAAACAGACAACATGACAACAATGTACTACCTAAACAAACAAGGAGGGACACACTCAACACAGTTGTGTCTCCTAACACAAAAAATATGGCATTGGGCGATTCACAACCACATTCGCCTAATAGCACAATTTATTCCAGGAATTCAGAATCAGTTAGCAGACAATCTCTCTCGGGATCACCAACAGATCCACGAATGGGAGATTCACCCCCAAATACTGAACACTTACTTCCAAATTTGGGGAACACCACAAATAGATCTATTTGCAACAAAGGAAAACTCAAAATGCCAAAACTTCGCATCCAGGTACCCACAACATCAGTCTCAGGGCAATGCGCTATGGATGAACTGGTCAGGGATATTTGCGTACTCTTTTCCCCCTCTCCCACTCCTTCCATATCTAGTAAACAAGTTGAGTCAAAACAAACTCAAACTCATACTAATAGCACCAACATGGGCAAGGCAACCTTGGTACACAACACTACTAGACCTGTCAGTAGTACCTCATGTCAAACTACCAAACAGACCAGATCTGTTAACACAACACAAACAACAGATCAGACATCCAAATCCAGCATCACTGAATCTAGCAATTTGGCTCCTGGAATCCTAGAATTCGGACACTTAGACCTCACACAAGAATGTATGGAGGTCATAAGACAGGCTAGGAAGCCTACCACTAGACACTGCTATGCAAATAAGTGGAAAAGATTTGTTTATTACTGCCATAATAATCAAATTCAACCCTTACACGCATCTACAAAAGATATAGTAGGATACTTACTACATTTGCAAAAATCATCTCTTAGAAGAGTGAGTGAAATTCAAGCATTTACCATTCAAGAACCATTTATTCAAATACACAAAAATAAAGTTGTTCTACGGACAAATCCTACATTTTTACCAAAAGTAATCTCACCGTTCCACTTGAATCAAACAGTAGAATTACCAGTGTTCTTCCCACAGCCAGATTCGGTAGCTGAAAGAGCACTACATACATTAGACATCAAAAGAGCACTAATGTACTACATTGACAGAAAAAAACTAATTCGAAAGGCAAAACAACTATTTATTGCCTTTCAAAAACCTCATACAGGAAATCCAGTTTCAAAACAAGGCATTGCTAGATGGATAGTTAAGTGCATTCAAACCTGCTATCTTAAAGCTAAAAGAGAACTGCCTATTACGCCAAAGGCACACTCAACCATAAAGAAAGGTGCTACCATGGCCTTTCTAGGAAATATTCCAATGAACGAAATATGTAAAGCAGCAACATGGTCTACGCCTCATACATTTACCAAGCACTACTGTGTAGATGTGTTAACTGCTCAACAAGCAACAGTAGGTCAAGCTGTACTAAAAACATTATTTCAAACTACTTCAACTCCTACAGGCTGAACCACGCTTTTGGGGAGATAACTGCTTACTAGTCTATGCACAGCATGTGTATCTGCAGCTACACATGCCATAGAACGGAAAATGTCACTTACCCAGTGTCCATCTGTTCGTGGCATTAGTCGCTGCAGATTCACATGCGCCCACCCGCCTCCCCGGGAGCCTGTATCCGTTTAGAAGTAGATCTTAAACATTTGTACATTTGTAAATATATTACTTTAAACTTCATTATGTACATACACGTCTACTCCATTGCATGGGCACTATTACTAGCATACACAACTCCTACCTCACCCTCTGCGGGGAAAACAATCTAAGATGGAGTCGACGCCCATGCGCAATGGAGTCGAAATGGGAGGAGTCCCTCGGTCTCGTGACTCGAAAAGACTTCTTCGAAGAAAAACAACTTGTAACACTCCGAGCCCAACACCAGATGGCGGGATGGGCACAGCATGTGAATCTGCAGCGACTAATGCCACGAACAGATGTACACTGGGTAAGTGACATTTTCCATATATATATATATATATATATATATATATATATATATATATAATGACTAATTATGTGCTCGCCAAGAAAGAGTGCCCTTATTTGGCATTTATGGTCCTGAGCGCAGCATTTCACAACTTCCTAAGGTCAAAATTGTAGAATATGCCTCTAAGGAAGGGTGCCAACCTGCGTATTGTCTGTCTCCTAGCTCAGCTGCATACTGATGTTAAAAGCTGTGTCAGATTTGGGCCAGGAGGGGAGTGCACTCGTTATTTTAATATCAGGAAGGGGTTTAGGCAGGGGTGTGTGCTGGCGTCTTTCTTGTTTAGTATGTACATCAACGATCACGATGACCATGCGGCTGATTCCCCCCCCACCCCCCCCACCCACCTTCCCACCCACACCCACCCTCCCACCCACCCTCCAATACCTAGGATTGGGAGTCACCCACTACCAATACTGATGTATGTTGCACATGTGCATGTGTAGCTTGGTCGGTGAGTTTTAGATAGGCAGTCAGACTGCGCATAGCACAAACTTAGATAGAATAGATTACACTGTATATTTTATGTACTAAGTGATTTTATACACTACTTGTTTTTAATGATTGATTATTTTTATGAATTGTTTAAGCTATGTTTTTTAAAAAAAAAATTTATTTTATTTATTTTGCATTTGAATGTATATGTGTGCTTTTATCTATTTTGTACTGAGAGGAAAAATACTTTCTTTGTTCTTGACCTCAATGTAGAGAAGTCTGTTGAAGTCGAGACATCGTAGACCTGTAAAAAAGAGTCAAAGTCAAGACCAGGACGTTTAGCATCAACATCTGACTCTGAATAGTCCAGGGCACATTCTCCCTCATCGCCCATCTTACATACAGACTCTTCTACACCTCCTCCTTCTCCAGCGCCTCTTCCACCTACTTTGCCTCCCCCTCTTCCACAGACACCTATGGAAGCTCCTTCAACAGGTCCTCATACTTATCCTTGAAGATAAAATTCTCCTCAGTCCAGATCTCACCATATATCAAGAGCAAGAGTGCTTTTGAAACATTGCCATTGGTCTCTGCACTCCTCCTCATGACAGTCTTCTTGCCACACTCATCACTGCTGTCCTACGTGCAGATCCAAATCTGGGATATGATCAAGATACAGATATCTTTATTCTGCTTCTTGCTCCAGTATTAGAAGATATTCACCAGCTCTTACCGATTCTCCCCATCCAAGGGTCTCCCCAGTGGATGATGATAACAACTTCCAAGAGGTGCTTGTATGAGGGGCATCAAAGCTAAACATTCCATTGCTGCCCCATCAACATCGGTGATCTTTGAAACACTTCACGAACGGGTAGTGTCAAGATTCCGCCTACCTCTAGTCCCCGGTTTATTGAAACTAGCCACGCAGCTGTTCCTTATGCCAGCTGCAGCCAAATCAGCTTTGTCTAGGCTTCAGAAAATCAATAGACCTCTGGCGCAGGACCATTTATTCCCTTTGATCAGATCCTCCTCCTGATGCAGTGTTCATCCTCACTGCAAAGAAAGAACCTTCTTCTACTGCTTCATCCACGGTTCTACCAGACAATGAGATTAAAAAGATTGATTCAGTGGGTCTCAATGTGTGTGGTACAGCTGCCACTGCCATGAAAGCAGCAAGTGCATCTGCCCTTCTAGATGTGACAGAGCCTTATGAGACTCCGTGCAGCAGTTAGTTTAAGAGATTGAAGATCAGACTTCGTCAAAGTTGTGAATGAGGGCATGACGGTCTCCAACCAATTAATTAGTGCTGCTGCTGATTCTTCTCTACTGATAGCGCACACATTTTGCCCTGGTTTGACTCTTAGATGGCATTGATGAATTTTTTCTACAGCCCTATAACAAGTCTCTAAACAGAAAATTCTTAAATTTCCTTTCTCAGGCAGTATTCTATTTGGCAGTCATATGGATGATGAAATAGTTCATATGAAGACCGGAATGGAGACCATGAAGGCAGTTAGTCTAGAGAAATGCAAGGAATAACAAAAACACACTTACAAACCTTATGAAAGCTGTTTCCATCCCCAGAGGGTTCAAAAGTCTCAGTGGTTGCAAGGTCACCACCATCAACAGCAGCAAAGACCTACAAGCAGCACCAGTGACGTCAACTCAAGGAAAGAGCTGGCCACGAACCTGCCCAAGCAGAAAAGCCTTCTGCAGGCTCCACATAAGGAGTTTCTGCTTTCCTTTCTTCCGTTACCCAATCCGGTAGGAGGATGTATCTCACACTATCTAATGTAAAAGAAACACCTGGGTTCTGAATATTGTACAGAATAGTTATTTCCTCAGATTCACCAGCTTTCCACCAAATATCCCACCAAAACTGTCCTATCAACATCTAAAATTTCTTACATCAGAAGTGAGCATCCTTATACAGAAGCATGTTGTGGAGATGGTTCCTCCCAACCAACAAAGCACAAAGGCTTATTCCTGTTCTTTTTTTGGTGAAAAAGAAAGGCCCTGAAAACAAAATCAGAACCATACTAGATCTGAAACTTGCAAACAGATGGATACAGAGAGAAAAGTTCAGCACACTAACATTACATCAAATCTATTCCCAAATCAATCAGGGGGACTGACCCTGTTGAATAGATCTTCAGGATGCATACTTTCACATTCAGATAGCCAGAAAAAAATTCCTGAGATTTTTAGTAGGTTTCGATCAGTACCAGTACAAAGTTTTTCCTCTAGGCCTCAAATCAGCCACTAGAACTCTTTCAAAGTGCATGGCAGTTTTCGCTGCACTTGTCAGGAAACTCTAAATATTCGTCTATCCATATAAAGACGGCTTATCAATGTGTCAACACAACAAGAAGCACAACTCAGTTATCAAATAACATTCAAAACTCTCAACCAATTAGATGTGCATGTCAGTCTCAACAAATCTGCTTCCTGTACAGTCCAGTCTCTACATTATCTAGATGCCCTCATCAACATCTTACAAGCAGAAGGGTTTCCTTCAGAGGAGAGATCATTACCCATCCGTCTGAAATGTCTCATGAAAGCTTCTCATTCCATAGTGAGAAAAGTATCTTCCCTCCTGGGCTCGATGGCCTTGTGCTTAATTCTGAAGCCAAATGACAATCTCCACATGAGACCACTACAAGAATGTCTGCAGTACCAGTGGAATCAATACTTGGGCAACTGGGAGGGCAAGATCACACTTTCCTGAGAAGCAGTCCCTCAAACAGTGGCGCACACTGAAAAATCTCCTTCAGGGGATACCTTTTCATCAGGGTGTTCCCTCTCAGGCAGTAGTGACAGATGCCTATCTTAGGTTGGGGAGCACATATGGGTCTCCTTCAAATCCAGGGAACATGGTCTCTGAAGGAAATTACTTAAATCAACCTCCATGAACTACGAGCAGCTAATCTAGCGTTGAAGGCTTTTCTACTGTCCTTCAAGACAAATTCCCTTCTTGTTCAGACATACGGTACAACAATTATGAAGAAACAAGGTACAGATCCTTGTCTTAGGAAGCTCAGACAGTTTGGAATTTGTTGCTAGCCAGAGACCTGAGAATCACTGCAACCCAACTTCTGGGGACTTAGACTATTTAAGCAGAGTACCTCTGCAGGATTCTTCAAGAAAACCATGAATGGGTCCTTCATAAAAACATCCTTTAAACCATCTTCTGCATGTGGGGTTTCCCCTCACATAGATTTGTTCGCAACC
Organism: Pleurodeles waltl; assembly: GCF_031143425.1. NCBI lineage: Eukaryota > Metazoa > Chordata > Amphibia > Caudata > Salamandridae > Pleurodeles > Pleurodeles waltl. The sequence continues at coordinate 215,831,793 of NC_090444.1, read as the reverse complement.
GTAGAAAACAAAACATTTCCAAACTTCTCAACGAGTAGTACAAATCACGTATATTGGAGAATGCCCTATGGATCGACTAGTTGGTAAATGTCTCTATGCTTTTCCTCCTGTTCCTTTGATTCCATCAGTAATCATCAAGCTGTGTCACTCGAAGACCAGAATGGTTTTGATAGTTTGAGTGGTCCTGACAATGGTGGTTCACAGGCCTTCTCCACATGTCGGAGCGTCCACACATGTTGTGCAGACCGGACCTTCTCATGATGTTCCGAGGTCAGTTGGTTCATCCCAATCTCTCATCTTGGGTTTAGCTGCATGGCTCCTGTCCTCATACAGTATGGAGATTTGAATCTTCCACGGAAATGCATGAACATTTTCAAGTATGCTAAACAACCACTAATGCGCTCAGCTGATTCTTTTAAATGGAAGAGATTCTGTATCTGGTATACTGACAAGAACTTTGATCCAATGACGTGCCAAGAAGAAGCTATTCTTCCATATTTGCTTTAACTGTCCAAGTCTGTCTTGCAATTCTCTTCTGTTAAAGTCAGTTTGGCAGCGATTACTGCCTATAGAAAATGTCCTTCACAACCATTTTTTTTCCTCAAAATCCCAGTTATTAAAGACTTGGAGGGTCCACCATACGCCATTCCTCCTCTCCTTGGGAATTGAAAATAGTTTTCACATCTCATGCAGGCTTCTTTTGAACCCATCTATAAAGCCTCATTGTAACATCTTTCCCGAAAGGCAGCTCTCCTAGTGACTATTACTTCAGCACATAGGGTTTGTGCTATTCAGGTTTATGCTCTCACAAACCATATGCGGTGTCACATAGAAATAAAGCGGTCATATGGACTCGTTCGAAATTCTTGTTTCAGATTTTCACATTAACCAGTCCATTTCTTTGCCTATTTTATTTTAGCACCCTTCCACTCCAGCAGAAAGAACCCTCCACGCTTAAGACATAAGGCGAGTCTTAAAATGTTATCTAGGCAATTCAAAAGACATGCATCCTAGGTCTAATCAGTAGTTTGTAAACTATGTGCCCTGTTTGTACAGGGTAAGCCATGTCTAAACAATCTATCTCCAGGTGGATAGTGTCTTGCATCTTGTTATGCTACAAAAAAGCAAATAAAATTCTCTCCGGTGAGCCTCATTCTACTAAAGGGGAAGCAGCTACAGCTGCTTTAATGAGGAATATACCCATTGCAGAAATAAGCAAAGCAGCTACGTGGAGATCTGTTCCCACTTTTACCAAGCACTGTTGTTAGGACTCTGATGAAGAAGAGATGCTTAAGTAGGACCGACTCTGAGGAATCTATTCACTTAATTTTGTCTATGGGTCTTCTCTTTTCTTTTCCACTGCCGTTTATAGGTACGGGCTTGCTACTCGATTCAGCGCTTATGATTATCAGTGGAGATACCCTGAAAGAGAAGGAATGATTTCTTATCTGTGATCTCTCTGGAAATCTCCATTGAAATCATAAGCAACCCACCCTCCTCCCATGTGGAAGAAACAGACAATCAATGGATAATCAGTTTAACTAGCGAGTACTACTGCTGCCTTGATTTAAAAAACAAAAAAGAAAAATGTGGTAACTGCCACCTGCAGGGCATGATGGGATTCTGCAGGGCTGTGAGCCGTTAAAAACATGGTCTCTCATATCTGCAGTGGAGAATCTATATCTCCCAATGCTACCCACCATACTGGACCCCAGGGCAAGGAGCCCTTCAAAGAACCTGCTGCAGCAAAAAGGGTGACACCAAGAGTGGAGTAAAAATATAAACCTTCCCTGAAGGACTCCAAATACATCCAGGGGGACACAGTGGCGGATTCCATCATTGTCACAACTGGAAGGAGGAGGAGCAATGCACATAACTCCACAGACAGTATCTAGACAGGAAACAGTAATAACCTATCTTACATACTTACTGGACAGTGGTATCAACTACTCTTCTTTCAAGGTACACTTGGTAGCAAGTGTGGCCTACACCAGAGGAGCTTTGTGTAAAAGTTTTTTCACAGAACCTGTTAGAAAAAGGTTCCTGGAGGAATTCAAAAGATTTACACCACCCTCCCTCCCCCCAAGAAAAACACCAGCCCCAATGTGAAGCTTAAACATTGTATTGACGGAGCTGATGACAAAGCCATTTAAACCTATTCACAAAGCAGAAATCCAGTTTACCACATTCAAAACTGCTTTTCTGATAGCAATCACATTGCTACAAAGAGTAAGCGAGATTCAGGCGCTAACAAAACTGGAACCATATATGCAAATTCACAAGGACAAGGTAGTCCTCAATTAATACCTAGGCTGGTGAATAAATTCTACTTCAACCAAACCATCCAGTTGCCAGTTTTCTTTAACAATCAAAGGACATTACATACCCTTGGTGTGGGAAGAGTACTAATATGCTACCTAGAGAAGACCAAACAGTTCTGCAACGGGAATCAACTGTTTGTTTCATATGCCAAATCTACTAAGGGGTCACCTGTCACAAGGGTAACTATTGCACAATGGATTGTGAAGACAATCCAAAGATGCTACACATCGGCTTGCAAACGCCTACTTCACCGCCCTAAAGCACACTCTACAAGAAACAGGTTTCTGATGGAAACAACTACCTGTGGACTCCTCACCTTATGAATTCGATCCTTGCGCCAGCATCCGACGGAAAGTCTTCTTCCTCGCTGTCTACGTCGACGTCATAATAGCACAGCTCTGCGTGACTCCGCCTGACGTCAGCGTGCCAATAAGAGGTCCACGTCGGCGTACTGACGTCAGTTTTTCCTTTTTCCGTGCTTCGACGCCAACGGTTGGTCAAGGCAAAGAAGAAGGAACACAAGAAGGTTTCTTCCCATGCTTCTCCCAAAAAACATAAGAAGCAGCGTCATCGTGACTCTCGGCGCCGTCATGACTCTCTGCGCTGTTCGGAGCGGAGCCGATCAAGGAGTCGTTCGAGGTCGAGATCTCGTTCGTCACGGCGCCAGAGGACGTGGGAGATGAGTCCTACGGTCACGCCTCAGCCGGAGAGTCCGGGGTTGTCACCGGCGCCTTTAGTCTATGAGGTCACTCAAGGTAGTCCTCGCTTCTCGCCGGCGCCGAGGGATCCTGATGTTCCCCAGACATCTACACAGCAATACCCGGCTTTCCCGACTCCAGGGACGGATCCGGCCACATTTTTGAATGCAATGTATGCTGTTTTTCAAACCATGGCCCCTACTGGTGCACCGGCGGGTCCCACGGGGCCATTGGCATTCAATTTTGGCTCGCCGGTGTCGTACAGGGCTGCTCCATTCATGCCCTTCTACCCTACAGAGCCTGGTGGTCCGGCGCCGGGGGGTTTCCCCTGGCAGGAGTCCTTCGCCTGGGACCGTGGATCCGTCGGCTTCTCATCCGACTCCTTCTCCGCGCCATCCGGAGTCATTGATGGCCTTATCCAGACCGGCTCCATCTCCTTCTGTTCATTCAACGTCGAGGAGGTCATCTGCCGACTTCGGGCCTGCGCCGGTTGAATCTGGGATCCTTCCTGAACCGGTTCGGGGTCTGAGATCATCAGCGTCGATGGAGTCCTTGTCGGCGCTGGCTCTGGAGACGCATTTAAGATCTCGAAGGAAGGCGTTGAGACTTCTGGAGGAAGAGGAGTGCAGAAGGCTTGAGGAAGGTGAGATAGAGCCTTCTGATGATTTCCAGGGACTTGCCACAGCAAGTGGTTTGGATACTTCCCCGGAGTGGGACATTGCTTCTCCGGGGGAGTTTACTGAGGAGACCGCCTCCTTCCATGCTGTGGTGAGAAAGGCAGCTGACTACCTGGATTTGCCTTTGTCCAGGGCAGAAGTTAAGACTAACCTGCTCACAGAGGTTTTTCATCCATCTTCCTCCAGTGCTGACCCTTTGTTGCCTTTTAATGAGGCTTTGACTGAGCCTATTATAGACCTATGGAAAAAGCCGGTGACATCTCCTGCTGTGAACAGGGCAGTGGCGAGAAGGCATAGAAGTGCCCCAGGAGATCCAGTGTTTCTATCTCGTCACCCGACTCCGGAGAGTTTGGTGGTTCAGGCATCATGTTCTGCAAAGTCTGCCCCCGGTACTTTCCCTGGGTTTCCGACAGACAGAGAATCCAAGAGGATGGAGCAATCCTCGAAGAAAATGTTCTCCTCTTGCAGCATGGCCCTAAAAGCTACCAATTCCACCTGTGTGCTAGGCAGATACATCCATGCTCTAATGGACTCGGCTAAGGAGATGGCAAAGGATCTGCCACAAGACGAGCAAAAATCTTTTGGGTCCCTTTTCTTGGACGCGCAAGCTGCTTCACAGCAGATTATTCAATCTGGCTTGGATACCACAGATTCTATTGCCAGGGCCATGGGAACATCGGTGGCTACGAGACGGCATGCCTGGCTAAGATCTTCGGGTTTTCGTCAGATGTACAATCTACTTTAATGGACCTTCCATTTGACGGGGAAAAGCTGTTTGGGGACAAGGCAGACTCTGCCCTTGAACGGTTTAAGGACTGTCGGGCTACAGCTAAGTCCCTGGGTTTGCAGACCCCTTCTTCTACATTGTACAGACCTTTTCGTAGGTTTCGAGGGTTTGCTAGAGGTTCGGCCTTTCGTAGGTCTCAATCTTATGCCCAACAACCTGCCAACCCGCCCCATCGTGCCTTCAGAGGGCGAGATAGGGGTAGGGCTAGAGGTCCAGCCCAGCAGCTCTCTTCTTCTTCATCCTCCTGTGGTGGACAACAGCAGAAGCAGCCCTAGTTTTCCCCACTTTATCAGTCATAATTCTCCTGTAGGGGGAAGATAGAGTCTTTTTCTACAGCAGTGGAGGTCAATTACAACAGACTCGTGGGTGCTAGGAATTGTGGAAAAGGGCTATGCTCTCCCCTTTCAGGAGTTTCCTCCTCCCTTCCCTCCTCGTCCCTCCTTTGTTCAGAAGACCATCTTCTGTTGTTGCAACAGGAGGTTGTAACCATGTTGGCAAAGGGCGCTATAGAGTTGGTACCATTGCAGGAAAGGGGTCAGGGTTGTTTTTCAAGATATTTCCTGATTCCCAAAGTGGACGGTCGTCTAAGGCCGATCCTAGACTTGAGGATTTTGAATTTGTTCCTCAAGCAGGAAAAAATTCAAAATGCTGACCCTAGCGCAGGTGCTATTGGCGTTGAACGAAGGAGACTGGATGGTGTCTGTCGACTTGCAGACGCGTACTTTCATGTTCCCATAATCAAGTCGCACAGGAAGTATCTCCGTTTTGTGGTCGGATCTCAACATTACCAGTTTGCGGTCCTTCCGTTTGGTCTTACTTCAGCACCCCGGGTCTTCACAAAGGTGATGGCAGTTGTTGCAGCACATCTCAGAAAGAGGGAGGTAGCGGTTTTTCCCTACCTGGACGATTGGTTGATCAAAGCCAAGTCTCCAGAGATTGTGTTGTCTCATCTGCGAATGACAACGCAGTTGTTGTTCGATCTGGGCTTTTCGGTGAACGTACCCAAATCTCACCTGGAGCCCTCTCAACGCCTCCTGTTCATAGGGGCAGTATTGGACACAACAAGGTTTCAGGCCTACCCCCCGCCTCAGCGGGTATGGGACATTCTGGCACTGATTCCTTTGTTTCAAAGTGGAGCGTCAGTTCCAGTCCTCAAAGTCTTACGTCTGCTAGGTCTGTTTGCTTCTTGCATTCTGTTGGTCACTCATGCTCGCTGGCATATGAGGGCTCTTCAGTGGTGCCTCTGCAGACAGTGGTTCCAGCACAAGGGGGATCTCAGGGATTCCATAAAGAACTCCAAGGACGCTGTAGCGGATCTCCTGTGGTGGGCAGAGGACGGCAACCTTTCCCAAGGAAAACCGTATCGGATGCTTCCAGGTGGGGAGCTCATCTGGGGGACCTGGAGGTCAAGGGTCGTTGGTCTCCAGCAGAACAGATGTTGCATATCAATCTGTTGGAATTGCGGGCTGTACGTTTGGCGCTCAAGGCCTTTCTCCCTTCCCTTCGCGGTCAGTCAGTTCAGATCCTGACTGACAACACTACCGCGATGTGGTATATAAACAAGCAGGGAGGAGTGGGGTCGTATCTGCTTTGCCGAGAAGCCCTACGACTCTGGTCCTGGGCTCAGGACCATCAGATTTGCTTGATGGCAAATCATTTGGCCGGAGTGTTGAATGTACGTGCAGACGTTCTCAGCCGTCACTTCTCATTAGATCACGAGTGGCGTCTCCATCCGGATCTAGTCCTCCACATCTTCGAGATGTGGGGTACTCCTCAGGTGGATTTATTTGCCACTCTGGAGAACGCGCATTGCCTGTTATTCGGCAGCCTCCAGTTTCCGATGCAAGGGGCGTTGGGGGGCGCGTTTCAGATGTCCTGGAGCGGCCAGTTGCTTTACGCGTTTCCCCCCATACCCTTGATTCCTCGGGTTTTGAGGAAGGTTCGTCAGGACCGGGCCCAAATCATACTGGTGGCGCCGGATTGGCCGAGAAGGGTATGGTATACAGACCTACTTCAACTCTCTCAGTGCCCTCCGCTCCATCTCCCGCTCAGGGCAGATCTCTTCTCTTAATCACAGGGGCAGGTTTTACACCCCCACCTCCAGAGCCTGCACCTTCATGCCTGGAGATTGAACGGGGCAACCTGAGTTCTTTTTCTCTCCCACCGGATGTAGTGGATGTTATACTATCCTCCAGGCAACACTCCACTAAATCTATTTATGCCAGAAGGTGGGCAAAATTTGTGTTGTGGTGTGGAGAGAACCAAAAAGATCCTTTAAAGGCCCATCTTTCAGATGTACTTTTGTTTGTTCTCAGTTTGGCGAAGAAAGGCTGTGCTATAGCTACAGTTAAGGGTTATTTGGCAGCTCTGTCGGCGTTTCTTTGCCTTCCGGATCAGCCGTCTTTATTCAGGTCTCCCATTGTACATAGGTTCCTTAAGGGTTTGGTGAATAGCTTTCCTCCTACTCCTTTTCACATGCCTCAGTGGGACTTAAATCTTGTTTTAACATTCTTAATGGGTTCGCCTTTCGAGCCCTTGCATTCATGTCCATTGAGATATTTGGCCTTCAAGACTGTTTTCTTGATCGCAATTACTTCTGCCAGGAGGATTGGAGAGCTTCAGGCACTTTCCGCTAAGCCCCCTTTCACTATGTTTTTCCCTGATAAAGTGGTTCTAAAAACCAGGGCTGCTTTTCTGCCGAAAGTTGTCACCCCTTTTCATATAGGACAGAATATCACTCTTCCTGCTTTTTACCCTCCTCCCCACCCGTCTGAAGAAGAAGAGACTCCATGGGTTGGACCCTATGAGGGCCCTGCATTTTTATCTCGAAAGAACTAAAGACTTTCGTTTGGATGAGCAACTGTTTGTTGGATATGCTGGTCAGCAAAAGGGCAGAGCTGTACAGAAAAGGACACTCTCCAGGTGGGTCATCTTGTGTATCAAGATCTGTTACTCTTTGGCAAAAAAGGTCCCTCCTGAAGGTATCAGGGCCCACTCTACTAGAGCTAAATCTGCACCCTCGGCTCTGGCGAGGGGAGTTCCATTGATAGATATATGTAAAGCGGCAACTTGGGCGTCCCTCCATACTTTCGTAAAACATTACTGTTTAGACTCTGAGATGAGGAGGGACGGCCATTTTGCTCGCTCGGTATTGCAAGATTTCTTAGTGTAATCAGACGGGCACCCACCACCGAGTGCGGTACTGCTTGGGACTCTATTCATAAGGTGAGGAATCCACAGATAGTTGTATCCATCAGAAGGACAAGTTACTTACCTTCGGTAACGCTTTTTCTGGTGGATACACTGACTACCTGTGGATTCCTCACAGTCCCTCCCACCTCCCCGTTGCCTGCCTGATTGCACAGTCATCTTGCAGTCTTTGGTTTAATGTTTATTCTTATATTTATATATTTATATATATATATATATATATATATATATATTTTTGTATGTATATAAATGTGTATATATTTATACCTATATAGTGATATCTCTCTATATATTTTTATATATTCATGTATTTAAGCTCTCAATAATAATGGGTGATTTAAATAGACAAGGTTTTTGTGTGCGTATATCTTTCTATATTAATTATCAATTTTCATGGTCGGTTTACTCCTGTTTGCTTTAAGAGCACGAAAAAAAGGAGGTGAAACTGACGTCAGTACGCCGACGAGGACCTCTTATTGGCACGTTGACGTTAGACGGAGTCACGCGGAGCCGTGCCATTATGACGTCCTCGTCGACGTAAACAGCTAGGAAGAAGACTTTCCGTCGGTTGCTGGCACAAGGATCGAATTCATAAGGTGAGGAATCCACAGGTAGTCAGTGTATCCACCAGAAAAAGCATTACCGAAGGTAAGTAACTTGTTCATTTGCAATACAATAGGTCTCGCACTTGCTTGAGTTAGAGCTATTAGCATTGTAAATTCATAACTAGACTTTTCTTGCCACATAAATTGGTCACCCTGCCTCAGATTGTTCCAGCCATATAATTCCAGTGGACCTGCATATAACACTATCATTTACCTTCTTCCTCTATCTGCATCAAAAAATTTAAATGTTGCATTTAGCATCCTCATTTAAATCTGCCATGCTAATTCCAATAGAATACCACTTTCACAACCTCACCATCAGAGTTGCTGGCTGGCTAACACAATTTCCCAAAAAAGACACAGGACAGCCACGGGGAGAAATAAACTTGAAGGGTCACCCAAACATATCAAGAGTGTTCAAATAGTCATAACGTAATAAGGATTTTAATTTGGCTTGAATTATGGTCATAATTGTAATAAGGAGAGATTATTTAAAAATATACAATTATCATTTGAACCTTTATCAGAAATAAACCTTTGGCATTAGGCTGTAATACTCAAAACAGTCCCAAGAGGACACAATAATATAAATATAATTTGTAAGTAATATGGTCATGTAACCATATTGTTAGCCCTTAAAGGGCATAACCCCATGAAAAACAAAACAGGTGGAAGTAATGCAGTGTAACCATATATTTAGCCCCTAGAGGGCGTTTTTAAGCCTAGCTGGCCTACTGCAATGATAAGGCCTTTAAAACAAAACTTCTCCTAGCTGTAAAACAAATGTTTTAGCCATGAGACAGAAATAACACATTGTGATCACTCTTTTGAAGGTGGTCCCATTGTTCTAGGACAACCACAGGCTGAGTTATGAGCCAAAATGGTTTGTAAAAGTAGTGCCCTGCAAAACATTATGGGGCACGTTTCCGTGCCAAGAATATTTTTATAAGTTGCTATGACTTTAATGATTAGAACAGCCCTAGAGGACACCACAAAGAAAATAGCATTTGTAAGAAACATGGTCATGTAACTGTATAGTGAGCCCCTAGAGGGCATAACCACACAAAAAGAAAATGTCAATAAATAATTCAGAGTAAACATATATGTAGCCCCTTCAAGGTGTAGTGCATTATACATTTTCAGGGGTGGCAGGCCTATAGCAGTATTACAAACAAGGCCTTTAAAACACAAACGTTCCCAGCTGGAAAACAAAAGTTCCAGCCATGCGAATGCTTAAAAAAGCATTGAATGGTGGGAGGGATTATTATTTTGGGGTCACTGCTAATTTAGTATAGGGACCCAAAGATGACCTAGACAGAGTGTGTTGTGCTGGATGTTTTGGTGGTGGTACCATTGTCCTACGACCACCACAGGCCGAGTTATGGGCAAAAGTGTTGTAGGGAAAATAAAATGCTGACAAAGCATTACGGATCGTTTTTTCCCCGAGTGCAGTAGTATGGTCTCTCCCACTGTGCCGGGAGAGGCGCTTTTGTTTTAAGGATTACTGTTTTCATGCATTTACCAATTTCAGGTGTTTTTAAGGGGAGAGCCACAAGAAATGACTGATTAGGTAACTGTGAACTTTATGACCAGCGCTTCAATGCTGCTGATCGAGTTCATGCAGTTGTGCCTGTTCACGATGTGAGCGCAATGGCTGTCATGCAGCACAAAGGGGAGAGACAAAAAAAATAGTTCACCCACGCTGCAGTATATCAACAATCGTGCAATAATCCATGTAACTAGGGCAGTATGCTAGGTGTGACAAAACTGCCTCAAGGTGGGACAACGTAAAGCAATTACCAATGACATCAAGCGATTTTTGAAAGGCAAGACCACGAACAAGTGGAAGTCATGGGCGTGAGGTGGTCATAGTTAAAAGCCCACAATGCTTAAAACAGGTCAAAGCGCTTGCGCGCTCAACCTTAAAAGGGCGCAACACTAGCATTCATTGCAAATGTGCCCTTAAACACTATCTACGCAGCAGCAACATGGGCATCCCCACACACATTCGCAAAGCATTATGGTGTGGACATTATATTGCATTAAGAAGCTCAAGTAGACCGAAAATACTAAAGCACCTGTTTGCAAGCTCATTATTTCATCCCAACCAACCCAAGGAAACTGCTACATAATCTAATGCACAGCATGTGAATTCAGAAAAGGATTCTTGCTGCAAAACGAAATGTCTACTCACCAGTACAAGTAGTTTTACAGCCTGAAGAGTTTTCTGGATTCCTGTGCGACCCACCCACTTCTCTGAAAATAAGTCTTATGGGAAAGAAGTCATGTATATAAAAGCAAACTGTTAAAAAAAAAAAAAAAAGAGAGAATGGTAAAAGGATCTGAAGATGGCTACCACCCACACAAAATTCCGGGGTGCCGTCTGATGTCACATGGGACGGACCAAGCACCAAATGGCGGTCAACAAACCCCACAAGAAAACAAAAAAAAGAAGAAAGAGACAATTCCGTACCCAACCACTAATTGGCGGAATAATGCACAGCATGTGAATCCAGAAAACTCTTTGGACTGCAAAACTACTCTTATGTGCAAGTATCCATTTCATTTTCTACGTTTGGTAGATTTGATGCATTGGAATCCAGAAAGTATCATCTTGGCGACTTTAAGATTTTCTTTGTTTTGGTCTTAAAGGTTTTATATCAAATAACCATCACAGTTTGATGGATTGTCTACAATTGAGTGTAGACAGTTGTGCGATCATGTTCTTTGAACTTTATTCTTCCTTTATCCTGGCTTATGTCTGGTTGTCCTGGGTCTTCATTGAGACAGATTCTGTTCGCTCTCTTGTATAGAATAATTATTATTATTGACTCTTTAGTAGTCCCTCTTTGTTTTTGAATTTGCATTCAAGACCTTCTTTTTGAAAGGGGTTTACCCTCTTCAGGGATACCTTTTCTTCTCTTTTAAGATATTTATATCTGTAGTGCATTTAGGTCTTAATGCCTCATTTAGGTAAAACTGTTTTCATTGTGACATGGTAGGTTGGGTTCACAATTTGAGTGTTGCCATAAGATGGAATGTTACAACATCAGATGGATTCTTTTTTATTAAGAATCTTGTAAATTTTCTGTTTTTGTGTCGTTGACAACGTTTCTAGTTAATCTGTAGATTAGTCTTATTCATTATAAGAGTCACATATTCACCTTGGTTTCCGCCACTCTAACAAGGTCCCCTTAAAAAAAAAAAAAAATCATACATATCATTGAATAATACTTAGCATTTGTTTATTATGTTACCATGTCAGTAGGTATGTATATTGAGAATATCTTGAAGATGTTTTTATCCTTGGGAAAACTATTTTTATATGCCAAATTGTTGCTATTGTTGCCTTCAACTAATTTTTAAAGAGTTCAATTGTATGTTTTCTCTGCAAGAGATAAAACATTCTCTGTGTGTCTTATAATGTAGGTCAGGTTCGGATATACCTTTACAGGGTGAGAGGTATTGCTCAATAGCATGGTATGCTGCTCTGTGTTCCAACAGGGTAGAACATGCAGTTTCGGTCTACATAGAAGAACAAAAAGATTTATATTCACTACCTCATTTGACAGTACTGTCTTACGTTGTGGGTAGTGTTTCTTACTCATGTTTTCTTTGTCTTTATAATATCATTGCTGTGGTCCCTTCCACAGTATTGATGGGGTGTTTGTGCATAGGTTTGCATCCCATTAGGGAAGCAAGTAGTTTAATATTCATTCTGTTAGTTTGCCTCTAACACCGATTGGTCATATTAACATGGGTTTTCTTTATTCCATGTTTTTTAATGTTTGTGACTCCTTATGTGTGGTTCCTCCCACAAGTCTTATGTAGTGATGTTTGTTAGGGCTCAATTGCATTATTACAAGCCTAAACAAATCATTAAAAAGTTACTAGACTTTCAGGTTGAGTAATTTAAATAACCTACTCGACCTAACTGTAATGTATTTGACCCGTAAACTGGTCTTAAATTGTGTGATCCTAGGCAAATAGTTTACAGAGTTGCCTTTTTCTTCATTTTCACATATGATTGCACCTTCTAATATGTGAGCTGAGCATTTCTGCAGTACTAAAACCTTTTTTGTTTAAGTCGACTAATGTTTGCTGAATGAATCCCAAATATCTAGCCCACACATAGAGGACACATGACCCATGACTTGATTTTAGTTTACTAACAGTATTGCCATCAGGGCAGGAGTGTTTCTCAGTATGTTTAAACACTCACTTTTAATAAATATATTAGTAAACCATGATGTGGTGGCATATTGTCATCCTCACACACCAAATTTCCAAGAAATATCCAAATACCTTTCCACAAACCTGCAGCGTTACTGATAAACCCATATGGTGTATTAATAATCTGTGAAAATTGGGTTTCAGAAAACATCCTTTGCACATCAACACCTAAAGTATTCTGATTTGTTTTCATCTTATTACAATATTTTTTCCATCCCGCAGAAATAATAAAATGGTCTTTCACAACTACGGAAATACATTTTGAAATGTTTTACAGTTGACTGTCATTTAAATGTTGTGTGTTAGGAACATTCTGGCACCCTATATCCTTTTATTTTACACTCTTAACAGTAGATCACACAGTCCACCTTACAAGGTCGTGGAACTCTGCAGTCAGAAGGAAAATTGTAAGACAAACTGACATTTGACTCCTGTCTGTGTACACAGAGCAAATGTGACATAAAAACAAGATTTAAAGATATCTTTTATTGCTATTCCACTTTCTGGCTGAACAGAACACCTGTTCTTTGTCAACTCACCAGAAGGAGCAAGTAAGTCCTAAAAAATAGCTCAACCTGATCAAATATGACTCGCCATAGTGCATGGTCGACTAGATTTTTCCAGCTTTGAATTATGAATGCTCAGTCTTTAATTGTTCTAGACTTGTTTTGTTTTAAGGGCAGATTTTTCATGGTCTTAATCATGGGTTATGCTATCTCCATGCTCTTAACATTTTTATGACCTTTTCTTACTGTGGTCCTTTACATAGTTCTTCTAGTAAAGAGAATGTGCTTCCTCATAGGTATTCTTATAAATGCTCAGTCTATTTCTCTTGTACTAGACCGGTTTTCTTCTGGTTAGAGACTCTCCATATTGTTGGGTTGCTTATGACACACATTTGACTTAAATGGATAAGCTGATCCCATGTTTTTCATGTTTTATGCTTTTATTTACCTTTGGTTTCTTCCACAGGCTTTGATGTTGTGGAGTATATTATTACTCACCTTAAATATTATGATTGTCTGATCTCTTTCTCTTGCTCTAGACCAAATGTCTGATACTCAGAAACTTTTTTGATAGTCTCAGTTCGCAGTCCTTCCTCAGGTTACTATGACTTTGGTATCTGATTCTAAAGTAAGGAATCTGGGACTAAATGTTTCTATTGGATGAACAAGTGGCTTGCTTTCAGTAATGCATTATCTGGTAGAGACAGGATCTGGCCTCAGATTTCTTAACGACCTGCCCATCCTCCCCGTTCTGCGAACGGAGTCCATTGAAATCTACTCCTTAAATTAAAAATTCTGTGATTACTTGACATGGGTGTCTTTTGTTCGAGCAGACTTGTTTTGATAGGCAGTTTCTATATATAGCTCCACGTTTTGAGTGTGGAGAATAGTCAAGGAAGAAACTGACATCGTTGCATCGGTAGGGGGTTATATAGACTCTGCTGTCGTCACTCCGATGGACGATGTTGATACGGAGTCACATGACGCCCTCTTCCGACGCGCAGACGTGTTATGGAAAAAAGGTTTTCAGATCCAGGCTTGCGCCTGGGGAAGATTCAACAGTAAGGAATTTGTGGCTATATCCTGTCTCTACCAGATAATGTATTTCCGAAGTCCAGTAACTTGTTCTTCTCTGCGATGTAAATGCTGCCAGTGATCCGGGTTAATGAGCCTGAGGGCCTCAGCTTGACAATCCCAGTCTTCCTGAGCCCATCAGCATGGACGCAGCAGAAGGACATCCAGGTCTGGAAGTAACCAGGTGAAGCTCAGCTGAGTACACAGTAGGCCACGTGAGAGTAACGCCGCCAGGCGTCTTCCCCAAAGTCACCCTCACGGTCTGCAGCAGTTAACCAAGGACTTGCTTGACGGGAGCCACAGTGCACTCCCTCCCTAAACTCAAGGGGTTGAGCGGTATTTAGAGAATTAATGGTCTTATTACATATTCTGGCCACTGTAGCTCTCCTAATGAAAAGTCATTTTTGTCGGAGCTCCCTGGCGCACCCCAGAATAGCATAAGTTAAAGAAACAAGTGACATCAAAACATTTGAGTATATGACATATGTCATATGGTCTTTCAAGGGAATTGAAATTCTATGGATACATTCTGGGAGAACAACATTAGATAACCCTATGTTCACCCTAGATCTTCACAGTTCTATGGATTCATTGTGGGCAGTTTTAAAGAAAAATACTTTTGTATCCTATGCAGAACTTAATTTGCAGTGTTAGTAGCCAAAAAATGATTTTTCAGGGTTCTTCAGACCAGGGGTTTTATCAGCATGTAATATCAATTTCAAATCTAATCCATATAATGTTGATTCTTCCCTCAAAATCATTAATCAGTAATATACAGTGAATAATATAAAGCCTTTATAGCCACTGTTGCTAAGTGGTTATGTTTTCTTCATTCATACAATCCACAGTTTTTACTTCGATATACCAGCTAGTTCAAGCTACAACATTACTGTTTAACTTGACAGAACAGTTATACTTCTGTTTAGAATGAATTCTAAATCCATTTCTAATTGCAATTGTATAATCCTATGAATTCTAAATTTTTTCCAACTGTCATAAGTTTACAATGATGTTGACGTCCCGATCTTGGAGATTTACTTATGCCATGATTAGTCTGTGTGACTATTGAATTTTTTTTAATGTCATTTTTTTTCTGTTAACCTTGTTGTCCTTAATGGGTATCTACTAACCTATACTTTCAATTGTTTCTATTCCAGCTTTTGGAGCTTTTTGATAGTGAAGATCCAAGAGAACGTGATTTCCTTAAGACTGTTCTTCATCGAATTTATGGTAAATTTCTTGGATTACGAGCCTTCATCAGGAAACAGATTAATAACATTTTTCTCAGGTAAGACATTAACAACCAAATTAATTGCTGCAAGTGCAGTTTGCCACTGTGGCTGGAAGAGGGCCTTATAATTGTCCCCAGGCCTATGTAAGGTGATCTAATGCAATGTGCAGCACACAGCAGTGACACTAAAGTGTATCCTAAAGATAGTCTGGAAACCATGGACTAAAAACCTGGTAACAAGACTAAAGTTCATAGGGAATTGCAGAGACTTTGAGATGCTTTCTAAAAGTAAATTGGTGGTCTTGCGATCATTGGTGAAATAGGAGATTGGTATATGGGAAATGATAACTCTGGATAATTCTAAGTGCAGATTCATCACATTAAAATCATTGTCTTGTGCGGCTCCCTGCTGACTCCATACGGCCAGGAATGGAAGGGACACCCCTATGTTCTGATGTTGTCTCCTTTTTTTCTGCACCATCTGACGCAGCTCCATAGCTAGGCTCCCAAACTTGTCCGTTTTTTGAGAGTGCCAGACATTTTCACAGTATGCTATGAAACAATTTCTCACCGAAATCTACAAGATTCATGCTGTCCCACAACTTCAGGAAGCAGATGTTGGTCACTGACCTCATGACATGTGCCTTGAGTGCTTGGGCTCAGAGCACGATCCAGAGTTGTGTGATAAGTGCACCTTCATGCATCCGAAAAGTGTAATAAGACCAGGTGGTTGTGCGTTGGCACCTATATGTAGATCTCGCTCAAACTTGCAGACTGCATACCGGTCACAGTGCCACCCTCATGTCCCCTCGACTTCGCATGTCCTCCAGTAAGTGAAAGTCCATATGCAAGCATAAAAAACTGATGCAGGACTTAACCTCATCTCACCACTCTTAGGAGTGAGGTCATAAGGCTGTCAATCACACTCCATCAAGGTTACTGGCCACAGAGACAATTCCTCAGTTGTTACCTTTGTGTCCAGAGGTTTCTGGACCTTTGTTGAATCTGCAGCAGATTGAGACCTTCAAAGAGGCCATACTGCAAATGTTCAGTGCACCTCTGGTGCACCCTATGGCCCCTCTGAACTGTAAGTGGCCTCCAGTTAGGTTACCACTCAAAGGTCCCTCCTTAACCCTGTCTTCTTGGTCTGAACCAGTTATTGGGCCTGTGCCAACTCTGATGCATACTTCCACCACTGTGAGCCCTTGATACACACCAATTTCTGCCACCTCAACATCGATGCCCACTTCATTGGTGCTGTTGGATAACCTAGGGCCCGATATCCATGTCGGATCCGTAACAACGGTTAGTTCATTCTGGTTACATTGAACTTATAAAAGTGCAGTCTGTTGTCATGTAACCTAACTCTAACGCTGTGCTAGCATCGTATTGGAGCAATCAGCAGTGTCTCCATTCTCTTTTTGCCCCTGATTCTAGCCCCCCCTTTTTTTGCCACAACAGGATACACCCCTGAATGTTGCTCATCATCATGATGGAGAGAGAGGAGGATAGCTTACTCCTCCCCCATTACACTAGTAATACTGTGTTCCTTGATTTACAAAAACGCCAGTTGGCTTGATACATCTCCTGAGACAAAGCTGGACTCACCACATGGTCCAGCAATGGAAGAAAGTGCCACATTTGCAGTGTATGTTTGGAGGGCAGCTAAAGTACTAAAATGACAGTAGACCTCCATTGAGGCTAAGGAAAATGTTTGATGGTTTTCGTAAAGCTCAGGCTGAAAACATCTGAGCTCTTGCTCCTTTTTAATAATGCCTTAACAGATACTCTGGTGACTACCTGATCACGACCATGTTCTTTTCTCACTCTGGATAGGTAGGTGGCCAGACAGCCTAGACTTGCACTTGGGGACCTAGATTTTCTCACCAGACATCCCTCTGGAGAGCCTTATTCTACAGGCTTCTACTAGTATAAACAACTCTCTTTGAACCCTTCCTCCAGATGGAGAATCCAAATTGATGGTCCCCTTTGGCAAATGCATATTTTCCTGTGCCATCTTGGCACAGCAATCCATAAACATAATCTGTCTGTTGGGCTGATAAACACACTCACTCTTTGGGTCATTGCCAGCAAATGTTTGCCAGCAGTCCTGGAGGATTTTGGGGCCTCTTTTGCCAGATGATATATGATGGGCAGGACGCAGTCAAGCATTTGATCTGCATGAGTATGGTTAGGGGAGTCCATACCAGTGTTGTCCTTTGTAGACATGCCAGGATGGGATCCACTGGTTTTTCCAGTGATGTACAAGCTTTGCTAGTGGACATGCCCCTTGATGATTTCTCACCTTTTTTAGAAGAAGGCAAACTCCGTTTTGGAATGTTTTAAAGACAGTAGAACCACAGGGCATTCTGTGGGGCTGCTTAATACATTTCTGCACCAGTTAAATAAATGTAGAGGGGTATTCCAAGAGGCTAGCATATAGACAGAAGCTTACCCAGTCACTGATGCAGCAGACAACCCATTTTCTGGGGGATGTAGGTGGCAAACTGGCATGAAACTGAACAGGTCAGCACTGGCATCAGTCCTCTGTACTCTTCTTCTGCACCCATCAAGGCACTGTAATTTGCCCTTAGCAATACCCCCCAACCCGTCCAAAATCCCCTTCAGAGGCAGGATCTAACAGATGGTTCTTACAGATTGTTCATTCAGGGGCGAACCCATACCTTTTCTCTCCTCCCCACCCAGTAGTCCTCATTAGTTTAACAAATCTCAGCTGAACATCTGTCGATACTGCCACAGGAAGCATGCCTGTTGTTTGCCAAGGGTGCTATACAGAGGGCACCAGATTCTGTGAAAGGCAGGGTTGTTATTCTCACTAGGTCACAGTTAAAAAAATAAAATAAAAAAAACACTGAGACCTTGAGTCTATTTTGGACCTCTGATACCAGAGCAATTTCTTGTGGAAGGAGGCATTCACAATGCTAAAAATGGCTTTGCTGAGGACTCGCACAACTGGATGGTGTCCTTGGACTTGCACAGTGTGTGTTTTCATATACCTGTCCACTTGTCCCAAAGGCATTACTTGGTTTTCAAAGTGGCCAGGAGTATTTTCAGTTTACCGTGCTGCCTTTCAGCCTCATCCTAGCACACCTTAAATGTTTACGAGTGTGGTGGAGGTGGTCACTACCTGTCCTATGGAGTTCTGTTAGTTCTGTACCTCGATGACTGCCAGCTGAAAGTGGGCTTGCTGCAGTCAGTCATGAAACACTTTCAGATGATGGTGGAAGTTTTAACATGGCCTGGTTTCAACATAAAGGAGCCAAATTCTCAGCCCATTCCCTCATAGAGGTTCCATTCATTGGTGCAATTCTGGTCATGGAGTTCTGGGTTTTTACTCCTTGGTAATTAGTTCAGGACATTTGGCTAGGATTCTGATGATTATTCATCTCTTACATTTGTGCATCTTTTTTTGTCAACCACGCCAGGTCGTACATGTGATTCCAGCAGTAGAAATGAAAATGCTAGTGGACCCAGCATCAAGACTGCCTTTTGGACACTCTCTGGGTCTTGAAGGAAACTGCTCTAGATCTGCTGTGGTGGGTGACTGATTGCGCTTTGCCCTATGGCAAGCCGCTCTCCTTTCCCCATCCAGAGTTGACAGTGGTAAAGAACACTAGTAAATCATAATAAGATTGGAATTCGCTTCTTGGAGAGGTTGCATACTATCTGTGTAAGCTTGCTGTCCAGATAACATACTGTTTGCTCATTCAAGATTATAGCGTGTAGACTATTGATTTATTTTTTCTTGAAATATGAAATACTGTAGAGTATTCATTTTGTAAAAACCTTTTTGATGGATAATCTTTCAGCATATTCCTCATTTTATGAATACTCCTTCTAGGCTTCACATTGACAGACTTTTCCCCAGCAGTGATTATCCAGTGTTGCCTTTTGGTTCCAAGTGGTTCCAGCTTTTACTCTTGAGGTGGTGGACTAGGGTATGTTAGTTGTTGGTCAGCACCCTTATGTCGGTTCCTGTTTATCTGCACCTTATCAAAATGATCTGGAGATCTATGCCTCACCAACGTAATATTAGCTTTTCTTGGTGACTACGTCAAATGTCAGCTCACAGGACCTTAGGTTTTAACCCCTGCAGGTGGTGCAGCAAGAACCCAGCAACGTCTTATGTTCTGTTTGGGGTTAGGACACAATACCATAGTATACAACTCTTCTGCCGGAGACCTAAAAGCCATCAGGTCACAGGAATCCATGTTTCTTTTGTCTGAGGCCTGCAGGAATAACCCCAATAAGCCCCAAAGGCTAAATATTTCTCCATGCAACCTTCATGTAAGGGATCTTTGCAGAAAAAGGCCTTGAGTAGGATAAACCCTCTTTTTAGAGAAAGAGGTGTTGCGTTGGCTCTCATTGTACCAATGAGGCTGCTGGATTTGGGCTGCAGCATCACCTCAATTGTGGGGAACTGAGCCCACTCCTACACCATGTGACAACTGTCAGCCTAATCCATTTCTGGCCAGCTAGCAGTGCCTCATCTCTGCCCAAGAGCAGGAATGATTTGTGGCAACCAGGAACATGACATTGTGACTTCGCGGGGAGATTGTGGTGGATCAGATCTCATCCTTTTCTCTCAGATACATTAGTCTCGCACATGCAAAGACAGAGGCAGGAAATGGTTCAGTAAGATTTATTGAATCAGCTGCGTCTTAGATAAAATAACATGAAATGCAATAATTAGAATGATGCGTCATACTAGAAGCAAAATTGTGACAAGAAAAGTGAAACAGGAAAAGTCCCACCATGCTGTCACTGTCACAATATATGTAATTCCTACCTAAGCTATGTTAAAGGACAGCAGGATAAGCCCTAATCCACCCTTCAGGATTCCTCCTGGGAAGACATCATCCCTCATACCTGAGTATGACAGTAGTGGAGAAGCCTGTTATCTATAAGAGACACCATCAACTTGTGTGCCAGAGAACCGGTGGTCTCAGCGAGCAGCTGTAGCAGAGTCGGACAACATGCGGTCATGGTCATCTGGCTGGAACCACCCTTTAACGTGCATGGGACAGGGCAGTGTTTTTATAATAAAACATCTGATGTTCAGAGAAAGTGAGTACATTTTTTTTCTGTGAAAGTTAGAGAAGCAGTGTACCACTTGTGCCGACAATCCTATTTCGATGCAGCCTTGAAGAAAGCACAGAGTGAAAGAATGTTGTGCTAAGAAATTTAATGCTTTAATGAAAACAAGATAAAGAAAAATAAAACACCACCACGAATGTGGCAAATTCTAAAAGAATAAAATGAAATGTTACTAGGCTAAAGGGCTCAAGCAGCAGGCCTAATTGCTAAAATAATGTGCCCTCAAACATCACTAAAATGGCTGTACAACAGAGGTCTTGCTCCAGGGTCAAAACACAATTTGCTGATGTCATGAGAACCCCTGGTGCTTACAAAGCAAATTCTGGAGTGCTGGCTAAACCCCTGTCTAGTTATGCTGGATCTTTTCATGACAGCGATCCGCTCATGTTGGCCACCTCTCAAGCGGAGATCTGTTCAGTTTCCTTGGTTACCCCAGTGACTCTGGCCCAGAGGTCACCCAATACTGTGCCTTAATGGGCTTCGTCTCCAATGCCCAACGTGAACCTGAAATCAGCCAAGGCTCCATCCCTTGTTGCTTTCGGGCTTTCGATAGTACCATTCTTTAAGCCGGTGTTGATACTGGCCACAGCCTCAATAGGTGAAATAATCTATGTGGTAAAGAAGTCAGGGCTAACTTTAATGACAGACCACAATGTGAACCTCTTTTCAGGACCCAAATGTTCCTCTATTTAGAGGAGACTTGATTGTTTTAGATGCCTTGGCTATGGAGGATGAAGATTATGGATGCAAGAAGGAAAATGACTCCAAAGCCAGTCAGCTCTTGCTTTTTATAATACCGATGCCAACTTTTATCTGGACGTAAAAATGCCAGGTACCTAGGTACTTCTCCAGAAAGGAGACATTTTCTGTCCCTTTACTCTGAAGAGGTTGCGTCTCGCAACAGCCTTGTAACTGATTTTGCCTTTTGCAGAAGTCTAACATTAAGTTTTGCAACTCAGCCCAGTTTCTGTGCCACACTTTCTTCTTTCTCGATAGACACGAGTCCTTGGGCAAAGTCGACTCAGAGAGCCGTGAGTCTGGTTGAATTTGAAGCACACCATAAACCTCATAAGCAGCCACACTCTGAGGCGAAGCACTGCCTCTTAGGGTGAGGTCAGGCATCAAGCCATGTGCCTAAGACACTACTATTTACAGATCTTCCTGCCACCTTTGTGCTCTGGTCAGCACAACAAAAAGGCACCTGAGGCGAAACAGGATTCTACAAAGAGCCTTGACCCCTAGCAGCCTTCCAGCCTAAAGAAACCTACTATCGCTAAGAAGCTGAAACATTCTTCAAAGCTGAAAGCTCCAATGTTGGCTGGCCCTCTTACATCACTTAAAACATCATTGGCTACAAAAGGTGCAGGAGGAGTTGGGTGAAACTCCAACATGCATGTTTATCCACCCTTGCACATCTCTTAGAAAACCTCTTTGTCAGTGACTGTATTCGCCTTTACCCAGGAAGAGTAAGCTAGTTTTTGATGATGAGACTATAACAAACATTCCTTCGGAGCCCCCACCCCTTCATAACTGTCTTAGAGCTATAGCTACTAGTCCTCCTTCTTCCACTTTGTCTCCTCCTCCATCACCCACTCCATATTCTCCACAAAGTTCGCCAAGGTCCTTTGCTGACGCATGTAGACCACCCATTCCTTTCACCCCTCAGATGATCAAGACCCCCAACTACCCAAAATCCAAAGAGGACCCATAGGAAGATTATGTAGACCCACAAACCCTCCAGGGAAATCCAAACTTTTAGTAACCAAGGCCTCTCTCCTTTCATGGGGCTATTCAAAGGGTAGTTACATACCACAAGGTAGATATGCATACTGTGCCCGAGGTCAACTACTTCCTCCTGGAGACATTTTCTAGGGTCAGAACGATACGTGCAGTTTCTGCCTGTGGTAACAATAAAAAAAAAATATATACTTGTATGCGGACGACAGCTGCGTGCTGTCCTCCAAGTCCTCGTGTGCTGAGGATGGCTCAGTGGGGGTTCCAGGGGGACCTCCTTTCGCTACAAACAGCCTTGGCAGCTGGAGAAGAGCTTCCCCTACACCCAAGGCAATTCTGTGTAGTCTTCATTGAAATGACAATCTGCTCACTTGGGATTACTTTTATCTTACTTGTTGGTGTGGGGGCTGTTCAGCATGACCATGCCCCCACCCCCATAAAAATGAGGAAACAGCCTTTAAGCCCCCAAGATTGAGGGTAATTACCTATCAGCTCCCTCCCGCATCCTCCCAGGAAGTGGGGAGAAGAGGCAGAAAGCTCACTGTGTGGCAGCAATATATATTTTCAATAAAATAGTGGGGTGGGTCAGGCCCCACACTCGTCCCTAAAATCTCAGTAGTCTTTCTGCTGCCCTGCGGACTAAAGTATCACATCCCAGTGGCAAGAGAGAGGACATATGAATATTTTGTGTGTTGTTTTTTCAAATTGACCAGGAGAGTTTGGCTAATTCCCAGTATCATCCCACATGCAGTGGTGAACTGCTGCACTTTTTGGGTTTGAGTAGGCTGCGACCTGGTACAATCTAAAAGACCAAGACATTTCTGAAATCTAGAGATCTGACGGGGTCCAGGATGGTGTACATTGCATGTATCCCACTCTACATTCTTACCCACAATGTCCTGCACACCCCAAATGTTAACTAAAAAACAAAGTTACCTCACATTTCTGTGAGGAGAACCTCTAGAATCTGCGAGGAGCCACATATTTCCTACCACATGGCATGCCCTCAAGTCTCCTGATAAAAATGGTACTTCACTTGTGTGGATGGTCCAAGAGACCTTGACACAGAAAGCCTTAAAGTGCTATGTGAGGAGATCAGCTATAGGGACAGCTGGGGGATTTGGGACCATGCTCGGCTGTCACTCATGGAAACTTACCAACCACAGACCTTTTTGAAAAGTAGACAACCAAGGGGATTTCCCATGTGTGAATCCCCATGAGGTTCTCTTACCCACCATGCCCTGCAAACCTCAATCTTTGCCGGAAGTCACAGATTTTCCCTACATTTCTGTGATGGAAACGTCCATAATCCACAAAATCCCTACTACCCAGCATTGTGCCACTTGCACCGATAAAAAATCCTGCACCACTTGTGTGGTTGGGCCTAGTGTCAGCTGAAGGAACGGATCCAACCAAGGTCATTAGGAGTCGGCACACAGGGGCCTTCCTAATAACTATTACATTGATAAAGGGTTGTTCTCAGGACCGGTCTGAAGTTCCTTCCTAAGGGCATCTTCCCTTTCTATCTGAACCAAACAGTCGAGCCACCATTATTTTTCCATCACTTTGACTCAGTAGCTCGAAGGCAGAAGCTGAATGGTAAAAGAGCTCTAATATACTACATCGATAGGACTAAGCTGTTTCATAAAACTCAGCAACTTTTTATTGATTTTGCCAAACCTCTCAAAGATCACCCAATATCCAGAGCAGGCATAGCTATTTAGGTTGTCATGTGCATCCAAACCTGCTGCATAAAAACCAAAAGAATCCTGCTACTACCCAGCGAGTGCACTCTGCTCTGAAGAAGGGAGCTACCATGCCTTTTTAAGAGAGTATTACCGTATCTGACAACTGCAAAGCTGCTACATGGTCAGTTCCTCATACCCTTACAAAGCACAACTTTGTGGATATTCTAGCCCATCAGCAGGCTAAAGTTGGGCAAACAGTTTTAAGAACATTATTCCAGACATCTGCATCGTCCTCCGACAATCCTCTGCTTTTGGAAGAACTGTGTTAAATTCTATGCATGAAATTTGGAAGTGGGCTATACAGAACAATATATCACTGAGAGGAGCATTTGCCAGGGGTGTTCAGTGTGTTGGCAGACACATTAAGCAGGCTGACTTCCAATTGCCCCAAGTGGGATGTCGATCATCAACTTCTGGAAGACAACGTCACTCACTGCGCACACCGCAACTAGACCTATTTGCAACCAGGAACAACTGAAAATGCCAGTACTGGCATCACCACAAAGGGTTGTACGGGAATGCATGTTTGATAAGAAGGTCAAAATGTGTTGCATACGCCTCCCGCAGCTCCTGAGTTCCGTGAATTCGAAAATCTAGACATTCCCACAGGTTGTAGAAAAATCCTTGCTAAAGCAAGAGTGGACTCCACTACCAAGAGCTAAAGTGGACATTTTTCTGTGTTTGGTGCCACCAAAAAGGGTTACACCCATTTTCTTCAACCCCACAGGTATTGTCATATCTCTTACATCTAGCAAAATCTGGCTTTGCACATTCATCCATAAAGGTCCATCTAGCGGCTAAATCTTGCTTTAGGAGATCTGCAAAGTCACCCTCCCTTTGGTCAGCAAGGATCATCAAACAGCTTCTCAATGGGCTTTTCAGGATTTTCTCTCCTGTGAAGGAATCTCTTCCTCCTTGGCATCTCAATATTGTGTTAAGCCACTTAATAAAAAGCCCGTTTGAACCAGTCCACAAAACAGTCTTAAAAATCTCACTTGTAAGAGGGCGTTACTATTAGTACTTACATCAGCTAGAAGAGTTGGTGAACTGCAGGCATTCACCATGAAAAAGCATTTTAGTCAATTCAAGAAGGATAGTATTGTCTTGATAACCAACCCTAAATTCATACCTAAAATACCTTTGGAGTTTCATCTTAAGAGCCCATTCTTTTAAAGATATTTTTCCAAACCCTCGAGCAGTGGCGGAACAATCTCTCCACACCTTGGATATTAAACGGTGCATTAAGCTCATTTACACGTAACACAGCAATTTCCTATATCAGACAAGTTATGTGTAACGTTTGGCAATTTAAGAAAGGGATTTCCGGCTTCCAACTCCACTATTACAAGGTGGGTTGCAGCCGCCATTTGATTCTGCCACATTAAAACAGGAAAACCCTTGATGCGCATAGTCAAGGCAATTCTACAAGAGCTGTATCTTCATCCACGGCCCTGTTTGCTGGTGTACCGATTCAGCAAATCCGCAGAGTTGCAACATAGTCCAGCAGACACACCTTCACCCAGCATTACTGTCTGGACGCTGGGGACAAGACTGATGCTGCAGTGGGGCAAGCTGTTTTTATGCAATCTATTCCAATAAGGTGTTCTAATTCATTTTTTCGCACCATCAGCTTCCTTTTGGTGATACTGTTATTTACAAATACAAACTGCTGACTATTCTGATTCAAGCATGTGAATCTATGAGGCGCCAATACTGGAGAAGAAAACAAGTTACTTACCTGTAACCTTAGTTCTCCAGTATTGGTATCTTTCATTGACGGTGATATATACCTTTGGATTCCTCACCGCCTGATGAGATAAAGATGATATTAATAAGATTACACATTACGCAAATCTGTATTTGTTGCTGTTAAGGTTTTCAGTTCCTTTTAGTACACCTCATTGAGGTGCGGAATAGGTTTCAGGAACTGATGTCAGATTACCAGTTGGTGGCACCACATGGCAAAGTTGGAGAGGCATTGGAAAAAATTAATGTTTTTGTAGAAAAGACAGAAGCCTGGAACTCATATATTGAAGATTATGCATGAGGGTAGTGAATCCACCCCAAATAATATCAATGAACACATGAAGGAAATTAACAATATAACTGGCTTTCATATCATTTTTCAAAACCAACATAATTACTTAACCTGAATTCCCAGCTGGTCTTGAATAAAGTTACTGTCACCTAATCTCCTGTCCATTTCATATTGCTCAACCTTACCTCCCACTCTTAGTGCACTTTTACAAAACTAAACAAATTCTTACATGTGAAAATGCCAATCTGCACATTGTACAATGTCACTATTTACAGGTACAGTGATTATATATGTATTAAATACAGATTATGCAGTTTAAATTTCATTATTTTAGTTTTATGTCTATCACACTCACCTACATTCTTTGGCCGGTGATGTACAGTAGAAGGGTGAGGAAGGGGGAAAGAGGGAAAAATGGGGGGAAGGAAGGGGATAGGAGGAGAAGGGTCTCCATCTTGGTGGGTTATTGGGGGGGTAGGACAAAGTGCACATCTTCCAGAGTATGTTGGCAGCCTGGAGTCTGAGTCTAGTAGGGGGTGTCCCATGTATGAGTGCCCCTTTCGCTTTTCAGTAAGTTTGGCCTCACTTCCCATCACCTGGAGCACCTGGTGATATTGGGGCAGGTGAGTTCTCAGATGTCCTTAGCGAGGAAGCGTGTACATGGTCCCCACATTTTGTCAAATTGCAGGAGTGTATGTTCCAGGGAGGCGGCAAGCTTTTCCATAGCCACCGTGTCCCATAGTTTGCATAGCCAATCTGTGTGGGTGGGTGTGAATTCTGTGCCCCATTTAGCTAAGATTCCTCATCTGGTGGCACAAAGGACCAGAGTCATGGCTTTATCCCTGGCAAAGCAGAGAGGGTAGGTTTAGGGGATTGAGCAGTCTGAGTATAATGTATCTAGAGAAACGGGGAATTTCTGTGGATACGTTTTTATCAGTTTCTGTAAGTACTTACTCCAAGTATCTCTTTACCTTAGGACAGCGCCAGAGTAGATTGGTGTGAATGCCTTTTTGTCCGCAATTCCACCAACAGGTGTCTGAGGTGTTGGGCTTCCATTCAAGCATGCAGTACCAATAGTCGATGATTTTCAATAGATTGTTTTCCCGTGGCACTGTAGTCTGTCGTGCGGGCAATATATGTCAGAACAACGCATGCTGGAACCACGCATGCCTGAACAACGCAGTCGGAACACCGCCCGCGTTGTTA
This sequence comes from Pleurodeles waltl, assembly GCF_031143425.1. Classification (NCBI taxonomy): domain Eukaryota; kingdom Metazoa; phylum Chordata; class Amphibia; order Caudata; family Salamandridae; genus Pleurodeles; species Pleurodeles waltl. Next base: position 215,804,606 of record NC_090444.1, on the reverse strand, counting down.
CCACGAATGCCTTTACAACGATTTTTCATTAAGGCATTCCTGGTAAAGGCACGCATGGAATGGCATGCATGGTTCCAGCATGCGACCCCTCTACCCCTAAAATTACAGTGACCCTCCACTCCTAAAACTACCTTAACCCACCCCACCCCTAAAACCTAAAATTACCCTGACCCACCACCCCTGCCCTTAAAACTACTGTGACTCCCTGCCCCGAAACCTAAAACTACCCCAACCTTCCAGCCCACCCCTAAAACTACTGCAAACCCCACCCCAAAACCTAAAAGTACCCCGCCCCTAAAACCTAAACTACCCAAACCCCCACCCCGCCCCAAAAAAAATCGTGACCCCCCCAACCCCACCCCTAAAACTACCCCAGCCTCCCCACCCTGCCCCTAAAGTCTAAAACTACCCTGACCCCGCCCTTTAAACTAACTACCTACCAACCCTACCCCAGCCCCACTTACCTGACCACGTCCTCTCCGATCCAGTCTGTTTTCCTCTGCCTTAACCAAGCATGTTCGTTGTTCAGACATGTGTGGTTAAGGCAGAGGACAACAAGGTGGTTGTTCCGCTTTCGTGGACAACGCACGTCGTTGTTCCTGAGTCGTTGTTCAGGCTGCTTCCCACATGCAGGTTCTAGATAGGTTATTGGACAATTGCTTGGGTGTGGAGGAACGATTCAGCTCAGCTTCCCACCTACTTTGAGCAGGGGATTTTTTATTTTCAGGTGATGTGTTTAAGAAGTTGTAGGTGTTGGAGGGTATTTGCTTGTCATTGGCTTTGGCAAAGATCCATTTTTTTCGAATTTCAGTAGTGACTGGAAGGCATGTGGATGGGTTGTGGGTTGAGTGACTCAATGTCTGATGCATGTGAAGTGCCAGTGTTTGGAATCTGGAAACCGTAATTGGCTTGAAGTTGTGGGAAGTCCATTGTTGCACTGTCAAAGAGATCACCAATTATTTTGCAATTGGCTAATTGCCAAGTGAGGTATTCTGAGGTAGCTTGGGCTGAGGGGGGATGCAGGGTTTCTGATGAAGGACGTGAGCGGGTAGACTGGGGTGGACAGACCCTTCAGCCTCTTAACTCTATCCTATGCCGCCATCATCACCTGTGTGATGGGTGAAATGTAAGCCCACATGGACCGGAGCCTTTTGGGAAGCCACTGGATTTTCCAGATGTGTACTCTAGTGATGGCTTGATTAGTAAAGCACACGGTCAGTGCCATTTGACCATGTATCTGAGTGGAGCTGCTAAGATTAGGAATGCCAAGGCCTCTGTCCCTTATGGAGATGTTTGGCCGATTTTTTGTACGGCTAGATTTCTCACTGTTCCAAGTGCTGGAGTTTGCCCAGCAAGTGCTGGGGGCAGGTTAAAAGAGTGTTTACATAATGTAGAGCAGGGGTCTCCAACCTTTCCTGTTCGTTAAAAGTAAATGTGAGCTACTAAAGGCCAAGCAAATCTCACATTGATCCCACGCAGCCAGTTATATTGACTGTAAGCCTAATTGTCATGTGTACAGTTTGTTACAGTGGAGCCATCTGAAAATGTCACCATCGTTAGTATGTGTCACATTGAGATTTGTGTTCTGTGACTGCTAACTAGATCTTATCACAGGCATTTGGGAATGTTTCTGAGAGACCTAACTATGGCAGTATCTCTTGTCTTGGGACATAATACAGCCATCATCAGCCTGAGAGAAGACATTTCAATGTGAGCTTTGTATGAACTGTGTACAGAAGGCAGGCAGTATGGTTTTCTGTGGGCAATCTAATACTGTGTGTGCTGGGCTTTAGGCTGTGATGTCACCTGCTTCACTGCTCCTGGCCCCAGCTAAGGTCGTTTCAGCCAGTCTGAACAGATGGTTTCGGTGAGGGCGGGAAAGCACAGCAAGGAGGCCTTCCATCCAGCAAAACAAGAAAATGATAGGCTAAAACAGTCCTGAAAGCAGATGTCTGACTGCGAGCTACCCGTGCCTGAAAAACAAAAATTAATGCTACTTTGTGTAATGTAACTTGTGTTTATGTAAAGCGTCCAAATACCTTTGAGTCGAGGTCGTGTTTTATAAAACTGCACGGTCAGTAAATGTATTGAGACAGAGTTGAACTGTACTATAAATGTTGAACATGAAAACTCAAGTTGATAAATGCGTGAAAATGGCAACAGTTTTGAAGACTCACATGTGCGCAATAACAGCCCTGTAACTATTTTAATAATTATTTTGGAATAACCATGTAAACATTTCCTGGGCTAACAAACGTTGCTGCCAAGAAGGAATATTTACTTCTTTTCCAGGGGATCTTCATCAAGCATAAGCACCGAATAATCCCACCCACGTGTGGGAACCTTAGAGCACTTGTAAAATACATGTATGTATACATACATGAATCTATTATTTACAAATACAATAGTTGCAGCCTAAAAACAGGCTGGAAAGTCCATCATTTATTTTTCATTTTAAAAAACAAAACATTTAATTCTTTATAGGTCACAATAAATTATAAGTGAACATAGTAAATATTTCACAAACGTCCTTTAAAAGAAAAAAGAAATGGAGGCCAGAATTAGCCAATCAGATGCAAGGAGTTCATTCAGCTAATGCAACTGGTACTGTGCCTTTAAGAACTTCACAGTACTTTCTGTAACCCATCATGCTCCATAGGTGGCAGGTCAGTTAATTTTTCTGGCTCCTGGAAACAGGATCCTGAGGCACTAAGCTCTGCCCTTTTTTGACAGATATCCAGAGATGAGTTTCTCAAAAAATTATTTGAGGTTTTTACTTGACGTCCTTTTAGGATACAAGTAATTTAACACCTTTTTCTCTGAGTAAAAGAGGGGATTTTTCTGTCAAAATGCCTTCACCTTTTTTGACGTGCCCTTCTTTTGTGAAGAAAATAGCTCAAACAGATGCACACTGGGTCTGTATCCTCTCCCTTCCTGAAGATCACCACCCTGTTTCTTGAACACACTGTGTGAAAAAAAAAAAAAAAAAACTCTCCTCAAGAACACTGAGAGACAGAAAAAAAATCAGACTGCATGGAATACAGAAGAAGAGTGATGGTTCCACAAGAAGACATGGTGAACATCAATCTTCCACCAGTGCACTTTCCTCTCGCTCCGAAGATGCCCCTAGAAGCAGATCAGGGAGAGAATGCATCAAGTTAAGAAAGATCGTTGCCTACCAATGTCCCAGAGTATGACTTCGAGAACTATGAAATTGTGGAATCTGCGTACCTGTTCTCCATTGATAGGCACTCAATTGAAGTTGATGTTGAAGTGCCATTCAACATCAAGCGAACCCCGGTCGATCAACGTCAAGGCACCACGGCCAATCAAAGGCACGGCAAATGACGACAAGACCACTACTATCTACGTTGAGTACTCTTCTGTCTACAACACCACCAAGATCAGTGTCAAAGCACCCACCCTCAATGTCAAAGACACCGCCACAAGCAGCAAAGCATTGCTTTATCGACAGTCGCCCTCCGTAGACCTCTACTGGCCTCTACCTCTAGACCTTCCAGACTTCTAAAGAAGTACAAACCACTGTATCAGGATCTTCTTTTTTTTAAAGGCAAGATCCTTAACAAACTTTGTGAATGTAACTACAGCTTAAAAAACATGTTTGCTCCTACTTTTACTGCTCCACCAGATAGAGAGCAAAAGGATGTACTCCTTAGGGAGGAAAATATGCGGAACATCTGCAAGTGAAGGCCATGAAGGCAGCAAGTCCAACCGCTCTTTTGGAAAGATCTAAACATTTCCTGTGGATCTCTTTCCAAAAATACTCTGGCAAACTCTTCATGGAAGATAGACAAGACTTCCAAGAAGTCCTTAATAAAGGAATGCTAGCCTTGTAGCAAAAAATTGAGGCAGCGGACGATGCAGCAGACTTGGTTGCACACAGGTGCTGCCATGGCATCTCCACTAGATGCAACTCTTGACTGAGACTGATTGATCTAATACCGGAAGTGCAACAGAGGATTGCTAATTTACCATTCTCCAACTCCACATTATTCTGATCACATGCAGATGACAAATGTCAAGGATGAAGTCTGAAATGGACAGTGTCCCCAGAAAACAGGAAAGAGTTCAGAAGGCGATCCAAACCTTATGACAGGCATTTCTTCCCTCAGAGGTTTCAAACTCCTCATTGGCTGCACCAAAAGCAGCAACAACCAAGAACACCATGCCGCCACATAAAATCTTCCAGAGGGAGAGGAGGCCACCAGCAACAACAAACTGGAAAACCTCAAGCAAAATAATGATTTTATTCCTTCCCTCTTAACTTTGCCAGTACAAGGAAGTATAAACAATTATGTCCAAGACTGGCGCCAAATAAACAAAGACAAATGGGTCCTGAATATTGTGCAGAATGGATATTCTCTACGCTTCAAGTCCTCTTCTCCTTCAGTACCACCATTCAAACCATTGGACTGTCAGATCAGTTACAAACAGAGGTCAACGCATTGATATGGAAGAACGCAGTGGAGAAGATTCTACATATCTATATTATCCAAAAAGATCCGGATATTACTCCTGTTACTTTCTGGTTCGAAATAAAGGACCCAAACATCTAAAAACATGTGTACAAAAAGAAACATTCTGTATGCTGGCCCTACACCCACTGTATCCACAGTTACAGCAAGGACACTGGATGTGTGCTTTAGACCTTCACAATGTCTATTTCTACATACTGATCGTACTGAGACATTGAAAATCTTTACGATTCGTAGTAGGCTCCAAACATCTTCAATTCACCGTTCTAATATTTGGACTAAAGTTGCCCCCCCTCCCAGGACATTTTCAGAATGCATGGCTGTTATTGCAGCACGTCTAGGGGAAGCAATACATTTGTCTACCCCTATCTAGATGTTTGGCTACTAAAGAGTCCATCCTCAGAAACAACTCAAAAGCACTTCCAGATATTTCTGGATTCGTTTTCACAACTCGGTCTTCAGGTCAACATAAACAAATCAGTGGTATATCTGTTCCAAAAACAACACTATCAGGGTGCTGTTCTAGATACCCAACTTGCAAAAGTGTATTCTTCTGAGGAGAGACTGTAATCTATCCATCTGAAGTGTCTCACTCTGTTGCGAACTCATCCTTTAGCTTGATCGATATCTCTACTGGGATCAATGGTGTCTTTCATATAGTTCCCCATGCCAGGCTTCACATGAGACCACTTCAACAATGTCTGGAGGATCAGTGAAGCATTCCTCGAACAGCTGGGAATAGAAACTAACTCTGTTGCAGTCTACACTCCAGGCTGTCCCAAGTAACCAAGTCAAAAAATCTAAAGGTGGGGATTCCCTTCTTTCAGAATCTCCCAACCCTTTTGTCACAAATGCCTACCTCCAAGGATTGGGTGCTCACATGGGCCACTTACAGACTCAAAAGGTGTGGTTGGACAAAGAAGCATCTTACCATATCAGTGTCTTAAAACTGAGAGTGGACCACCTAGCACTGAAGTCCTTCTTTCTGGCGTGGAGCACAAACACCCTATTGGGTCAGTCAAACAATACTGCATCAGTGCATTACCTGGACAAACATGGCGGAACACACTCCAGACCTTTGTCCCATGAATCACACATCATATGGAAATGACTCATAGCAAGGAACCTAACAATTAAGCAGTATACATTCCAGGTGTTCCAAATAAAAAAGCAGATTCCCTCAGACGTATTATTAAAGGCAACCATGACTGGGTTCTAAATGTTGAAGTACTGGATGAAATTTCTTAGCAGTGGGGCTATCACCAATTAAACTTATTTGTAGGGGCAGAAAACAAAAAATTCGGAATCTACGTCTACAGATTTAACCAACCGGGTTGAAGGGAATACCTTTTTGATAGATTGGTCAAAGCCATTTCTCTACGCTTTTCTTCCAATCCCACTTGTTCTGGGAGCTGTAGAAATCCAGGACCAGAATGACACTAATAGCACCACAATGGCCTCATCAGTGGTGGTTCACAGATCTTCTTCACGTTTTGAGCGCCTGTACAAGAGGTTTACGTGCAGGCAGGATCTCCTTTACAAATTGGGAGGTCATATTCTCCATCCAGATCTTCCATTGTTGCATTTGACCACTTGGCTCCTTAATTCGTACAATATGGCCATCTAAAGCTCCCACAAGACTGTATAGACATTTTGAGAAAGTCCAAATGCTCTTCCACAAGAAAGTTATATGCTTATAAATGGAAAGAGATTTGTATTTGGTGTAGTCAAAATCATTTTGATCCATTTATTTGTCATGTTGAAGTTTTGTTTCCTTCTTTGCTTCATCTAGCAAAATCTAATTTACAGTGCTCGTCTACTAAGGTGCACCACACAGCAATAACCGCCTATAGAAAATCCCCTTCACAGACCTTATTTTTATTTTTAATTGCTGTAGTTAAGGGTATTGAGAAGGTTTTCCTTCCTGTTAGTTCTCCTTCTCCCCCATTATCAAAATGAATGGGACCTCCTTCTTGCACCTATTCACAAGGCTTCTTTACAGCACCTTACATCGAAAAAAGCCTTCTTAATAGCAGTTATTTGTGAACTCCAAAGCCCTGTGTGCAAACAAAGCATATACCGTTTTTCACAATAACAGAGTTGTAATCAGAATTCATCCTAGTTTTCTCCAAAAGTAGCCTGACTTCCACATTTATCAAATGATTTCTTTGCTTACTTTTTTCCAAGTCCTTACACTACGGTGGAGAGATGTCTCCACTCCCTTGATGTATCAAGAGTGCTGAAATTCTATTTGAAGAAAACTGGGGACAAAAGAAAATCAGATAGGCTTTTCATAAATTATGGACGAGTAAGAATTGGTTTGCCTTCTGCTAAACAATCCATATTAAGATAGGTAGTGTCTAGTTTTTGCATATCAATTAGGGAAGAAACCCTTACCTGGTAGGCCAAAGGTCATTATCCTCTAGGTAAAGAAGCTTTTGTAGCCTTTCTTAGGAATGTCCCCATTGCAGAGATTTGCAAAGCTGCGCCCTCGAGGTCTGCTCATACTTGCATTAGGTATTATTGTCAAGATTTAGACTCCAGGGAAGATACTCAGGTAGGGCAGGCAACACTGAGAAATGTTTTTGAGTAATTATTTGGGTTGTCTATATTTCTTGTCCACTCTTTGAGGAATGGGCATGCTCTTCTATTAATTGCTTATGACTTTTGATGAGGACCTCCTGGAAGAGAAGGAAAAGTTACTTGTAATCCTAGTTCTCTTCTAGGGCCATCCTCATCAGTCACAAACAACCCTCTATCCTCTGTGGTCAAGAAATACTACAGTCCTCATTGAGTTTTAAAAAGGTTCCTCTATTGTCCTGTAAAATGACGAGGCCTAACTGTCACCTCTGGAACACGATGGGCTACTAAGAGTACTGTGAATGTATTCCTTGAAGCCTCTTGGCTAATTCTGTCTTTAACTTCTTGCTCGTTTAAAGAAAGTTTGAGAAAGATTTACTGTGTTCACTTATAGTTTATAGTGACCTATATAGAATTCCATGTTTCCTTTTTTTTAAATGTAAAAAAAAAAAATTGGATTTACCCTATTTTTAGGCTGCAAATGTTGAGTGTAAATAATTATATTGATGTATATATGCATATGTGTATTTTATAAGTGTTCCAGGGTCCTCACTGGTGTACGGGACTAATCAGTACCTTATTACTTTGATGAGCATACTCCTGGAAGAGAACTAGGATTACAGGTAAGTAACTTTTTCTTACAATAAGGTCAGCAGTAGGTCACAAGAAACCTGGGCGAGTAATGGGTTTGCTCTTCATAATAATCTTGTAATTGATAGTCCCACCGAAATATGAATTTGTGGCCATTCCAGATGTGGAGTACATTTTTAAAAATATTCAATGTTTATGAAAAATTAAGTATTAATAGGAGACATGCCCGTGAATAAAAAACAATGGTTAAAGGGTGATTATGGATTTGCTATAGAAAGCAAATTCATGAGTTTATTCTTCCTGTGGCTTTCTAGCTTGTTGTTGTGAGGTTCTAGAACAAATATGTCCTTTAGGTCTTACTGAAGTGAAGTTTAATTTTACGATCCTTATTCATTTTAATGTAAAATATTACATTTAATTGCAAATCATTGTATAGATTCAGATCATGCGCAAGTGTGCAATATTCCTTAACATTTCATGGGTTCTAAATTAAAGGTTGTTAAGCAGAGTAAATTACTTCTGAGTCTTTTATGAGAATAGTGATGTATGATTGTCAGTAGGTGTGTGCAGGGCCTTATACTTGGTGTTTCCACCATAATACCAATGTTCCATTTAGCAAAAAATTACTTTTCCTGACTACACCAATCCGCATGAGCTGTGGGAGTGTATCAGTGCTTCTACTTGTTGGAGGTTCCTAGGTGTCTCCTGCTCAGAGACTCCTTCCATCTCGAGTGAAACTCTGGACTCCTCTATGCCTTTCTGCTAATACCACTCCTGCCAAGGGTCCTCAAGAAGTTCAGGACAATTTATCCTGGTGGTTCCTGATGGCCATGAAGAGTATGATATCCAGAACTAGTGAACTTGAGTGTCTGTCCTCTGGTTAGCCTGCCCCTCTTGGAGGATCTGCTGTCACAGCAGCAGGGCCCATTGCTGCACCCAGGCCTAAATATGTTCAGTAACTGTTTAATATTAATATTACCTTGGCAGCCTGGTGTGGCTTGACAAAGATTACATTCACCTGTTAGGATAAATTGTGGCTTGATACGGCATTCTCCAGATAGACTTCCTCCAGGCAAAGCTCTCTGAAGTTTTGTTATTTGTTTTGGCCCTAGCCCGGGAAGGGTGAGATTTGGGCACAATATAAGGGTGCCTTTCGACTCGTTCACCCTTTGTTTTTTTCTACAGTTCCTGGATCCAGCTTTCCTTCCTTAAGTCCCTAGTCATGCTTTTTTTTTTTTTAAAGGGTTATATTTATTTCCTCCCTTTCCCTTTGTCATGCCACAGTGGGACCTTAACTTGATCCTTACTTTTTTGATGTGCACTCTATTAGAGCTGCTTCACAGCTGCCCTTTACTGCTTCTTACCCAAAAGTGTCCTTATTGCTTATTACATTGGTGTGGTGGATGAGTGATCTTTAGGCTCTGTGTCAGCCTTCCAGTCACAACTTCTTCCCAGACAAGCTGGTTCTACGGACAGAAGCAATCTTCCTACCAAAAGTTGTGATGCTGTTCCACGTCAGTTAAGCCATCGCTCTGCCAATGTTGTATGCTTTTCCTCACATCTCTAAAGAGGAGGTAAGACGCCTTCGCTTGGAACCCAACAGAGCTTTGAGCTTTTACATAGATTGTACCAAAGTATCTTGGTGGACAATCTGCTCTTTGTGGCGTTTTCTGGAGTGTAAAAAGTGAAGGCAGTGCAGAAGAGAACCATCTCCCGCTGGATTGCGCTCTATAGTAAGACCTGCTACACGTAGGCTGAAAAGAAACCTCCTGAAGCACTGCATGCTCATTCTGCCTGGGCCAATGCCACTACCTTGCTTGGGCATGCAGAATCCAGTCCTAGAAATTTGCCAGGTAGCTACATGGGCTTTCCTTCATACATTCACAAGGCACTATTTTCTGGATAGTCAGTTTACTGAAAAGGGTAATCTTGCCTGCTCAGTCTTGCAGGACTTTCTGGCTAGAGTTCATTCACAGACACATCTCCAAATAGGTATTGCTTTGGTATCCTTTCAAAAGGTGAGGAATGTGCTCCAAGAAGTCTCGGAATTAAAGGAACAGGCATCAGCACAAATTGGTAGCGCCCCTATGCCACCCTACTCCTGCGGCTCTGTGGAGCTGGTGCCGTCTACCATCACACAGGAATATTGATTACAAATATTATCAATCAAACATGTTCTAATGGTTAAAAAAAAAAACTCTCATTTCAGATATAAGTTTTTTTAAGCCAGTCACAATTAAAGTTAAGCCTGTTGAATTTTAGAGGGGACATAATTCCCTGACACACACATTTGGCAGAATTTGTAAACAGTTTAAAAACTGACAGTTGGGAGTGAAGTTCTAGATCTGCGTTGGAAGGCACGGACAAAGAAGTTACTTACCTTTGTTAACACATTTTCTGATAAAAAAAATTCTATCTAACTGCAGATTCCTCACCGACCCTCCCATCTTCTCCATTCTGTGGTTGTCCTCTTTCCATTAATAATCGCAAGTCTAGGAATTTGCACACATGCCACACCAAATTGCTTTATGGTTCTGTTTCTAGGTGCACAGACAGTCTTGAAAGCAACTGACGTCTGCATGCAGAATTAACATCCATATAGGCTCTGCATGTCCTTTCCGGACCTGAAAAGTGTCATTGCGGAGCCGCATGTCACCTGCTATCAATACGCTGAAGTTTTGCTGAAAAGTTTCTAGATCCAGGCTGACGTCTGGGGAGTATTCAAAAGGTGAGGAATATGCAGCTAGATATAGTCTCTACCAGAAACAGCATTATCCAAAGGTAAGTAACCTGTTCATCTGCGCCTTCTGACATAGACCTGGAGGTCCACTCCCAACTTTGTCAGTTTCAAATGGTATTGAAATTATGCTTTGTGTGTGCTTTGAAGCTTTACCCTCTGAAATTCAACAGGCTTTAAATCATGCTGAGACTGCAGCAACAAGGTGTACCTTTGGTGACTTCTCTAGTCACTACTCTAGGCTGTGCAACCAATGCCTCATAATGTATAAGAAGGTGATTTGAGACTGGGAAGGAAAGCTGTAAATCATCAAACATAAGTAGTAGTTGTGGGCTTCACTCAGGACTCCTTCCCAGTCCATACAGTGGTCTCGGTCGCAGGGCCATTCTTACGAAAGTTCTACTTCCTGCTCAAAATCTTCAGATAGGTCAGAGCTCAAACACAAGAAAATGAAGTGTGATCGATCCCGCCCCCTAATCTGTTTCCAAAGAGAAGACTTAAAGAGGTGAGCTGGACTCCTTTGAAGTAAATATCCATGGCTTCGATATCTCATCTGGTCCTTTCATGCCCATAGTTCTCTAGCCATAATCGACCAAGCAGCTGATTAAGTCCTTGAAGGAGGCCATGCTGCAGATATATAAAGCTCTTCCAGCTCCCTCTGGCATGCCTTCATGTGCTAAATGCTACATGGGACTCCAGTCGAGTACTCCCCTGACATAGATGATCCCCTTAGGACACATTACTGGGCTCATACCAACTGTTGTACTGACTTCCACACTGACCGCAAGATCCACACCATTTCCAGTCATGCCGACAGTGACTCCGCCAGCACCAATAGTAGACCCAATGTTGACACCTATGTCGGACCCTGAATTGACGTCTTCCTAAGCTAGAGCGGTGTCATGCTACAAGATCTCAAAAAAACAAAAGCAAAACCAGTTATTATGAAGCTGGCCTCTAATCTGGTGCTTCTAGCATGACACAACTGTCAGCCGAGGCACCGTTCTCCTTTTGGTTTTTACCTTGCTCCCGTACCATAACAGTGGCACACCAATACACTGTTAATAATAGAGGTGGCTTGCTTCCCATTTAGTATATCGATGATGCTTTCTTCCTCAACACCTCCCCTAAAACTGAGCTGAGTCGAAGGCAATTGTTATGCACGATTCTCCAACATGACGTGGTGACATCTGAGGCCCTGCATTCAGTGGTGCTCCACAGATGTCTTGATGGTTACATGGCCAAATCCATGAGAATATATGAAGTCAACTGACAGAGGCCTTGTGCCCTGGTAGCCAGACATTCTAACCAAGCACCCCACTCCAGAGAGTCTTATTGTGCAGGCTTCAACCAGGGAAGTTAATCCTAACTCATTTCCGGCCATTCCCCCAAGATAGAGAATCCAAACTGATTGATGCTTTTGGCAAATTAATTTTCACTTCTGTTAGTTTGGCACTAAGATCCACAAATGCTACATGCATTTCTTATGAGACATTGCCATAAAGATCTTGCTGGTGGTCCTGGAGGACATTAAGGTCCTTCCTCATTCAAATGATGGGTTCAAGCGATGAAATACAGCACCTGCACAGACCTAGACGCCTTAAGGAGTTGGTACTAGTGCCAAGCTTCACACCTATGCCTATAAGATACTGACCAGATTTTTGTATTGTTGTGCAGGCACTGTTGATGGACATGCCTTTTCAATGGCTCTAGACTCTTTGGAGAGAAGGTGGACTCTGCACTGTAATGGTTTAAATATGATTTAAAGAGAATGAGGCCACAGAGTGTATCTTTGGGCTTCTGGCCCCTGCGAAACAATTCCTCCTTTAGTTCCACAAGTTTAGAGGCTTTTCGAGAGGTTTGACCTGCACAGACATGGCACCCGCAGACATCTTACAGGGCAGTTAGAGCATCAGTCCTACACCTCCTCCTTCTCTGCTAACATGGTCACTAAGCCGCTTTAGTTTGTCCTTAACGATTCACTACCAACTGGTAGGTGGAAGGATTCCTTATTTCCTACCAGGTTGACAATCTATCACGTCTGACAATTGGGTCTTGTAGATTGTTCAAAGGCTTTGCCCTGCCTTTCATTTCATCTCCACCCAACTTTCCTTCCATGCAGGAATGAATATCGGTGAAGCATCTTTCCTTCCTCCTGCGTGAGGTTAATCTCATAACCTTCAAAGGTGCCACCAAACTATCATCAGACCTAGAAGAAGACAAGGGGTGTTATTAGTGCTACTTCCTCCTTCTGAAAAAGTAGTAGAGCCTCAGACTTCTAGATCTTTGAATTGTAAGTACCTACCTGGTGAGGACAAATTCAGAATGCTCATGTTAGTGCAGGTTCTATTTCCCCAGGACCCAGCGGCTGGATGGAGTCCCTCCACTTGTACATATATGTTCGATGGCATGTGTAGATGCAGATACACATGCTGTGCACATCCCGCCATCTGGTGTTGGGCTCGGAGTGTTACAAGTTGTTTTTCTTCGAAGAAGTCTTTTCGAGTCACGAGACCGAGGGACTCCTCCCATTTCGACTCCATTGCGCATGGGCGTCGACTCCATCTTAGATTGTTTTTTTTCCGCCATCGGGTTCGGACGTGTTCCTTTTCGCTCCGTGTTTCGGGTCCGAAAGTTAGTTAGAATCTCTGAAAAAACTTCGGTATTGTTTGCGTTCGGTATCGGGTTAGTTACAACAGATCGACACTGAATTTTGAAGAGCTCCGGTGGCCCTTTGGGGTTTTTTTTTTGTTCGATTCCCCGTCGGGGCCTGGTCGGCCCGGCCACGTGTGACTTCAAGGCTGATGGAACGGACCCCATTCGGCTTCTGTCCAAAATGCCATAACAAGTATCCGTAAACGGATCAGCATCTGGTCTGTAACTTGTGCTTGTCTCCAGAGCACAAGAAAGATACTTGTGAAGCCTGTCGAGCGTTTCGGTCGAGGAAGACATTAAGAGACCGAAGAGCCAGAAGACTGCAGATGGCGTTGACGCCGACAGGACAAGAGCGTTTCGAGGAGGAAGAGGAAGCTTTCTCTATCCACGAGTCGGACTCTGAAGAGCTCGAGGCTGAAGAAATGCCAAAAACCGTGAGTAAGACGTCGAAACATAAGACTCACGAGAAGTCAACAAAAGCCCAGGGGACGCCACCGCCAACAGGCCATGGCTTAACCCAAAAATTAGGTGACCGATCCAAGGCACCGAAAAAGGGCACGCTTGTGTCGAAGTCATCCGACTCCGGTCGAGATACCGCCACACAGCAATCTCGGACCCGAGACATCGGCTCAGAGAAATTTCTGCACCGAAGAAGTTCGGCACCGAGACACCACCACGCCGAAAATTAAAAAGGTTTCTTCGGAGCCTAAAAAGACGTCCGAAAAAGTTGCGGTTCCGAAACATCCAGCCTCGGAGCCGAAAACAGGTTCCTATACAGAGGAACAAGGATTATCCTCCCAAATGCAAAAGCATAGATTCGGAGAGGAACTTGAAGCAGTAGAGCCAGACTATACTCAAAGAAGGCTCCACATTCAAGAAGACACAGGGAAGATAACCACTCTTCCCCCAATTAAAAAAAAAGAAAACTTGCCTTTAAAGAAAAGGACAAGCAGCCATAGGCAAAGGTAGCAAGGAAAACAACTCCACCACCGTCTCCACCACCGTCAGTGCACACATCACCGGTAGCAACTCCTCCACTGATGCACTCCCCGACTCATACTACAATGAGTCAAGATGATCCCGATGCATGGGACCTTTACGATGCCCCAGTATCGGACAACAGCCCAGACTCGTACCCTGCCAGACCGTCCCCACCTGAGGACAGTACATCTTACACACAGGTGGTCGCAAGGGCAGCTGCTTTCCATAACGTCACCTTGCATTCCGAACCAATTGAGGATGACTTTTTGTTTAACACGCTATCCTCCACTCATAGCCAATACCAAAGCCTACCTATGCTCCCAGGAATGCTAAAACTTTCAAAACAAATCTTTCAGGATCCTGTTAAAGGCCGAGCCATAACTCCAAGGGTGGAGAAAAAGTACAAGCCACCGCCAACAGATCCAGTTTATATTACAACGCAGTTAACACCAGACTCTGTAGTTGTCGGGGCAGCTCGTAAGAGAGCGAACTCTCATACCTCGGGGGACGCACCACCTCCAGACAAGGAGAGTCGCAAATTTGATGCACAAGCAGCAAACCAATGGCGCATTGCCAATTCACAAGCACTTTTGGCAAGATACGATAGAGCTCACTGGGATGAGATGCAACATTTCATAGAACACTTACCCAAGGAGTTCCAAAAAAGAGCACAGCAAGTGGTGGAGGAAGGACAAAGTATCTCTAATAATCAGATACGGTCTTCAATGGATGCAGCAGATACGGCTGCAAGGACAGTAAATACTGCAATAACAATAAGAAGGCACGCATGGCTGCGCACGTCAGGGTTCAAGCCGGAAATTCAACAAGCCGTGCTAAATATGCCATTTAATGAACAGCAGTTGTTTGGGCCGGAAGTCGACACTGCTATTGATAAAGTCAAAAAAGACACTGACACAGCAAAAGCCATGGGCGCACTCTACTCCCCGCAGAGCAGAGGCACATTTCGCAAAACACCTTTTAGGGGAGGGTTTCGAGGGCAACCTACAGAAACCACAACATCACAAACAAGGCCCACTTACCAAAGCCAATATCAGTGGGGAGGTTTTCAGGGGCAATATAGAGGGGGACAATTCCAGAAAAATACAGGGAGTGCAGAATTATTAGGCAAATGAGTATTTTGACCACATCATCCTCTTTATGCATGTTGTCTTACTCCAAGCTGTATAGGCTCGAAAGCCTACTACCAATTAAGCATATTAGGTGATGTGCATCTCTGTAATGAGAAGGGGTGTGGTCTAATGACATCAACACCCTATATCAGGTGTGCATAATTATTAGGCAACTTCCTTTCCTTTGGCAAAATGGGTCAAAAGAAGGACTTGACAGGCTCAGAAAAGTCAAAAATAGTGAGATATCTTGCAGAGGGATGCAGCACTCTTAAAATTGCAAAGCTTCTGAAGCGTGATCATCGAACAATCAAGCGTTTCATTCAAAATAGTCAACAGGGTCGCAAGAAGCGTGTGGAAAAACCAAGGCGCAAAATAACTGCCCATGAACTGAGAAAAGTCAAGCGTGCAGCTGCCACGATGCCACTTGCCACCAGTTTGGCCATATTTCAGAGCTGCAACATCACTGGAGTGCCCAAAAGCACAAGGTGTGCAATACTCAGAGACATGGCCAAGGTAAGAAAGGCTGAAAGACGACCACCACTGAACAAGACACAGAAGCTGAAACGTCAAGACTGGGCCAAGAAATATCTCAAGACTGATTTTTCTAAGGTTTTATGGACTGATGAAATGAGAGTGAGTCTTGATGGGCCAGATGGATGGGCCCGTGGCTGGATTGGTAAAGGGCAGAGAGCTCCAGTCCGACTCAGACGCCAGCAAGGTGGAGGTGGAGTACTGGTTTGGGCTGGTATCATCAAAGATGAGCTTGTGGGGCCTTTTCGGGTTGAGGATGGAGTCAAGCTCAACTCCCAGTCCTACTGCCAGTTCCTGGAAGACACCTTCTTAAAGCAGTGGTACAGGAAGAAGTCTGCATCCTTCAAGAAAAACATGGTTTTCATGCAGGACAATGCTCCATCACACGCGTCCAAGTACTCCACAGCGTGGCTGGCAAGAAAGGGTATAAAAGAAGGAAATCTAATGACATGGCCTCCTTGTTCACCTGATCTGAACCCCATTGAGAACCTGTGGTCCATCATCAAATGTGAGATTTACATGGAGGGAAAACAGTACACCTCTCTGAACAGTGTCTGGGAGGCTGTGGTTGCTGCTGCACGCAATGTTGATGGTGAACGGATCAAAACACTGACAGAATCCATGGATGGCAGGCTTTTGAGTGTCCTTGCAAAGAAAGGTGGCTATATTGGTCACTGATTTGTTTTTGTTTTGTTTTTGAATGTCAGAAATGTATATTTGTGAATGTTGAGATGTTATATTGGTTTCACTGGTAATAATAAATAATTGAAATGGATATATATATTTTATTTGTTAAGTTGCCTAATAATTATGCACAGTAATAGTCACCTGCACACACAGATATCCCCCTAACATAGCTAAAACTAAAAACTACTTCCAAAAATATTCAGCTTTGATATTAATGAGTTTTTTGGGTTCATTGAGAACATGGTTGTTGTTCAATAATAAAATTAATCCTCAAAAATACAACTTGCCTAATAATTCTGCACTCCCTGTATACTAGATCTCAGAATATTAAATACATACATCAAATCAGACCACTTTCACATGGTTACATTACAAGAAGTAATCCCACTGCTCAAACAACAAGACTACATGACAACACTGGATCTAAAGGATGCATATTTCCATATACCAATACATCCTTCACACAAAGTACTTAAGGTTTGTATTCCAAGGGATACATTACCAATTCAAAGTGTTGCCATTCGGAATAACAACTGCGCCAAGAGTTTTTACAAAATGTCTGGCAATAGTAGCTCCACATATCAGAAGGCAGCAAATACGTGTGTTCCCGTACCTAGACGATTGGTTAATCAAAACCAACACGCAAATACAGTGTTCACAACACACAAAATATGTCATAGAAACCCTACACAAACTAGGTTTCTCAATCAACTACCCAAAGTCACACCTTCTGCCGTGTCAAACACAGCAATACCTAGGGGCAACAATCAACACAGTAAAAGGGATTGCCACTCCAAGTCCACAAAGAGTTCAAACATTTCACAATGTAATACAAGCCATGTATCCAAAACAAAAGATACAGGTCAAAATGGTAATGAAACTGCTAGGCATGATGTCTTCATGCATAGCCATTGTCCCAAATGCAAGGCTGCACATGCGGCCCTTACAACAGTGCCTAGCATCACAATGGTCACATCACAGGGTCAACTTCTAGATCTGGTGTTGATAGACCGCCAAACATACATCTCGCTTCAATGGTGGAACAGTATAAATTTAAACCAAGGGCGGCCTTTTCAAGACCCAGTGCCACAATACGTGATAACGACAGATGCATCCATGACAGGGTGGGGAGCACACCTCAATCAGCACAGCATCCAAGGACAATGGGACTTACAGCAAAGACAGTTTCATATAAATCACTTAGAACTGTTAGCGGTATTTCTAGCGCTGAAAGCATTTCAACCCATAATAACCCACAAATACGTTCTTGTCAAAACAGACAACATGACAACAATGTATTACCTAAATAAACAGGGAGGAACACACTCGACACAGTTGTGTCTCCTGACACAAAAAATATGGCATTGGGCGATTCACAACCACATTTGCCTAATAGCACAATTTATTCCAGGGATTCAGAATCAGTTAGCAGACAATCTCTCTCGGGATCACCAAGAGATCCACGAAGGGGAAATTCACCCCCAAATACTGAACACTTACTTCCAAATTTGGGGAACACCACAAATAGATCTATTTGCAACAAAGGAAAACTCAAAATGCCAAAACTTCGCATCCAGGTACCCACAACATCAGTCTCAGGGCAATGCGCTATGGATGAACTGGTCAGGGATATTTGCGTACGCTTTTCCCCCTCTCCCACTCCTTCCATATCTAGTAAACAAGTTGAGTCAAAACAAACTCAAACTCATACTAATAGCACCAACATGGGCAAGACAACCTTGGTACACAACACTACTGGACCTTTCAGTAGTACCTCATGTCAAACTACCAAACAGACAAGATCTGTTAACACAACACAAACAACAGATCAGACATCCAAATCCAGCATCGCTGAATCTAGCAATTTGGCTCCTGAAATCCTAGAATTCGGGCACTTAGACCTCACACAGGAATGTATGGAGGTCATAAGACAAGCTAGGAAGCCTACCACTAGACACTGCTATGCAAATAAGTGGAAAAGATTTGTTTATTACTGCCATAATAATCAAATTCAACCCTTACACGCATCTGCAAAAGATATAGTAGGATACTTACTACATTTGCAAAAGTCAAAACTAGCTTTCTCTTCCATAAAAATACATCTTACTGCAATTTCAGCTTACCTGCAAATTACGCACTCAACTTCATTATTTAGGATACCAGTCATAAAAGCATTTATGGAAGGCCTAAAGAGAATTATACCATCAAGAATACCACCAGTTCCTTCATGGAACCTCAACATTGTCTTAACACGACTCATGGGTCCACCTTTTGAGCCCATGCACTCTTGTGAAATGCAATACTTAACGTGGAAAGTTGCATTTTTAATTGCCATCACATCTCTAAGAAGAGTGAGTGAAATTCAAGCATTTACCATTCAAGAACCATTTATTCAAATACACAAAAATAAAGTAGTCCTACGGACAAATCCTAAATTTTTACCAAAAGTAATCTCACCGTTCCACTTGAATCAAACAGTAGAATTACCAGTGTTCTTCCCACAGCCAGATTCTGTAGCTGAAAGAGCACTACATACATTAGACATCAAAAGAGCACTAATGTACTACATTGACAGAACCAAACTAATTCGAAAAACAAAACAACTATTTATTGCCTTTCAAAAACCTCATACAGGAAATCCAATTTCAAAACAAGGCATTGCTAGATGGATAGTTAAGTGCATTCAAACCTGCTATCTCAAAGCTAAAAGAGAGCTGCCTATTACACCAAAGGCACACTCAACCAGAAAGAAAGGTGCTACCATGGCCTTTCTAGGAAATATTCCAATGAACGAAATATGTAAGGCAGCAACATGGTCTACGCCTCATACATTTACCAAGCACTACTGTGTAGATGTGTTAACTGCACAACAGGCAACAGTAGGTCAAGCTGTACTAAGAACATTGTTTCAAACTACTTCAACTCCTACAGGCTGAACCACCGCTTTTGGGGAGATAACTGCTTACTAGTCTATGCACAGCATGTGTATCTGCAGCTACACATGCCATCGAACGGAAAATGTCACTTACCCAGTGTACATCTGTTCGTGGCATTAGTCGCTGCAGATTCACATGCGCCCACCCGCCTCCCCGGGAGCCTGTAGCCGTTTAGAAGTAGATCTTGAACATTTGTACATTTGTAAATATATTACTTTAAAATTCATTATATACATACTTATTCACTCCATTGCATGGGCACTATTACTAGCATACACAACTCCTACCTCACCCTCTGCGGGGAAAACAATCTAAGATGGAGTCGACGCCCATGCGCAATGGAGTCGAAATGGGAGGAGTCCCTCGGTCTCGTGACTCGAAAAGACTTCTTCGAAGAAAAACAACTTGTAACACTCCGAGCCCAACACCAGATGGCGGGATGTGCACAGCATGTGAATCTGCAGCGACTAATGCCACGAACAGATGTACACTGGGTAAGTGACATTTTCCTTTCTTACACCTGTTCTACAGGCCAGCAAGTGTTAGCTGCAGTTCAAGGTTGTTGGAAAGAGCCCTCTTTTTGGTATGGTTACCCCCACTTTCTACCTGTTGTCAGTATGTTTTGACTGTGTGCATTGGGATCCTGCTTACCAGGACCACAGTGACTGTGCTCTCTCCCTTTAAACTTGGTTGCTTGGACCACAAACACCCCACATTTGGCATACTGGTGCTTCCTTATACGTCCTTAGTGTATGGTACCCAGATACCCAGGGCATTGGGGCACCAGAGGCTCCCCATGGGCAGTAGCATGTATTATGCCACCCATGGGAGCCCATGTAAAATGTGTCTGCAGGCCTGTCATTGCAGCCTGCGTGAAAAGGTGCATGCACCCTTTCTACTTCAGGTCTCTGCACCGGGTCACTGTAAGTCACCCCTATGGTAGACCCTCCTAGCCCAGAGGGCAGGGTGCAGGTACTTGTGTGTGAGGGCACCCCTGTATGAGCAGAGGTGCCCCCACAAACTCCAGCTCCATTTTTCTGGACTTTGTGAGTGCAGGGACACCATTTTACTCACCTACTGGACATAGGTCACTACCTATGTCCAGCTACATAATGGTAACTCAGAACCTGGGAATGTTGGTATCAAACATGTCGGATTCCTACCCCAATACTGTTGCCTGTATTGCTTGTATGATTCCATGCACTCTGGGGACTCCTTAGAGGACCCCCAGACTATGCCGACAAACCCCTGCGGATCCAAACGGCACGACCCAATGGCACGCGCAAGGGTATTGTTCTGCAAAAGTTCCAGATTCCAAGCTGACGCCAGGAAATTCTAGGTAAGGAATCTGCAACTAGATAGTCTCTACCAGATAATGTGTTAACGAAGGTAAGTAACCTGTTCTTAAGTGTACCTACATTATGAAATGGAGGGTATAAAGGTTCAAGGGTTTCCATTGCCTTGTAATATATATTTTTGAAAGTGGCTTTATGCCCAGTAGGCAGAATTCTCTCTGGAAGATATCTACATAAAATAAGAAAATGGCGCCTTCTTGTGAGAAGCCATTTTTTACTTTAAAAGTCTGTTGTCCATGAAATGTATATGAGTGAACGTTACAGTCCTCAGAGAACAAGTTTGCTTAGTAATTTTTTTAATCTGTTTTCAATATTTGGTTAGATTTAACCTCAGTTTAAATGCATGGATTGCTTCACCTTCTCATGCCATTTCTCCACCTTTATAAGTGTCAAATCTACTAGTAAGAAATACTATACTCCTTGTTAGAGTACTCATATGTAGTTTGATTTTGATTGTGCACTAAACTTTTTGTGAGAACACCTCATTGGAGTATCCAATAACATTAATGTTTACATCTGTTGGGGTCATTTTAAAGTGACTACAGCAGCCTTGACCTATTATATGTTGTATAGTAAATGATTTTGATTCTGTAGGATAGGCTACCTATTTCAGGCAGGCTAATCTTATGCTGTTATTTACCATTTCTAATATATTGGTAGAAGGTTTTCAATTAGTTCCATTTATGTCTAGATGATATGATATCAAGCATCACACCAATCTAGCCAGCCGTTTCATTTTCTTATCTGCCAACCCTTCAGTCTCTGTCTTTGTCAGCACACCATTGTGGACCTGTCTTTTCATGTTTCGATAATGAAAGATTAATTTATATTCTCTTCGGGTGGTATTCTTGTTACTCACGCTCATATTTTTTTTTAACAGGTTTATATATGAAACGGACCACTTCAATGGTGTAGCAGAACTGCTTGAGATTTTGGGAAGGTAAAAATGCACCCAACCCCCCAAACCTTGCCTCTTTGTTTTGTGCATACCTGTCTCTCGACAGTGTTATTAAATTTATGACGCTTTCTAATGCTTTTTGACTTTGAGGAAAGCAGTAGTATAAGAAACACACTGCACTGTACTATATTTAGTTTAATGCCTTTCTGCTACGCATTCATGAAAACTAGGTATCACTAGAAAAGAAGATTCTTCCTTTCTGTACTTTACTGATATTCTGGAACATTTTTATACCTATGCATCTCCGTGGGGTCACAACCTGTGTGTATATGTATATATATATATATATATATATATATATATATATATTTATTTTTTATTTAAAAAGGAATTTAATGTCATAAAGTGCATAAAAACAAAGCTTGGACAATCCAACTTTTTTTTTTTTTTTTTATAACCAATTTTTGTTGAATTTTGGCATTATACATGGAAGAGCAGTAAACATCAAGATTATGACAAATAAGCACCTCAGCAGGCACCTGGAAATGGAGCTCACCTCTATCTTTATGTCGGAATGAGCGCTGTAGAAAAGTACCCTCTTTCTTGGCATGGTTATCACCATTTTCTGCCTGTTGTCAGTGTGACTGTGTTTACTGGGATCCTGCTAACCAGGACCCCAGTGATTATGCTCTCTCTCTTCAGACTTGGTTACTTGAACCATTTACACCCTCATTTAGTATACTGGTGGCCCTCATGTAAGTCCCTAGTATGTGGTACCCAGGGCATTGGGGTACCAGGGGATCGCTGTGAGCTGCAACATGTATTATGCCACCCATGAGAAGCTCTTGCAAAGTGTACCTGCAGGCCTGCCATTGCAGCCTGCGTAAAAGAGTGCATGCACCCTTTTCACTACAGGTCACTCTAAGTCACCCTTATGGTAGGCCCTCCTAGCCCGGAGGGCAGGGTGCAAGTACCTGTGAATGAGGGTGCTCCTGCACTATCAGAGGTGCCCCCCACTAACTCCAGTCCCTTTTTCCTGGCCTTCAGGAGTGCGGGGAAGCCATTTACATATGTACTGGACATAGGTCACTACCTATGCCCAGCTACATAATGGTAACTCCGAACCTAGGCATGTTTGGTATCAAACATGCCGGAATCATACCCCTTTACTGTTGCACATATTGGTTGTATGATTCCATGGACTCTGGCAGTTCCTTAGAGGACCCCGAGTATTGTCCCTACCAGCCTTCTTGGGTTTCCGGGGCAGCCCAAGTTGCTGCCACCCCTCAGACAGGTTTCTGCCTTCCTACTGCTTGAACAGCTCAAGCCCAGGAAGGCAGAACAAATGATTTCCTTTGGGATAGGTGGGTAAGACCTCTCCCTTTGGAAATTGGTGTTACATGGCTTGGGAGAGTTCGCCTCCCCAAGCCACTGATGTCCGTTGAAGGACACATTTGGTGCCCTCCTTGCATAAACCAGTCTGCACCAATTCAGGGACTTCCATTCCCTGCTCTGGCGTGAAACTAGACAATGGAAAGGGGAGTGACCACTTCCCTGTCTATTGCCACCCCAGGGGTGGTGCCCAGAGCTCCTCCAGAGGGTCCCTGGGTTCTGCCATCTTGAATCCAAGGTTAGCAGGGACCTCTGGGAGCATCTGAGTGGCCAGGTCAGGCAGGTGATGTCAGAACCCCCTCTTGATAGGTGGACACCTGGCTAGGTGACCAATCCCCCTTTCAGGGCTATTTAGGGTCTCTCTCTTGGGTGGATCCCCAGATTTGGCTTTCAAGATTCCAGCAGGACTCCTCTGCAACCTCTACTTCGGCTTCTAGCGACTGGAACCGCGACTGGACCCTCCAGGAACCGACTATCTGCATCCACGACGAAGACTCTGCTTGCAACATTGTTTCCACTGCTCCTTCCAGCTTCCGCAACATTTCCACAACTGTGCATCCACAGAGGACAGCAAGTCTTCAGTCTGCAGGAGAAGTAATCTCCCTTGGAGTGAAGGAGTCACTCCCCTGCATCCGCAGGCACCAACTGCAACAACCACCTGCTGTGTGGATCTCCTCTCACCCTGAGCTGGGGGGATCTTGCATCACGGGTGGTGGTCCGGAGTAGTCATCTTGGTCCTCTCTGCCAGCTGTCCAACTTTGTGGAGGTAAGCCCTTGCCTTCCCACGCAGGACAGAACCCCCATGCACCGCGTCTCTTGCAGCTACCAAGGCTTGTTGGCATCTCCAAGGGATCTTCAGGCTCTGGGTATCCCCAGCACTCCTTCCTGCGATGCACAGCCCTCTGTGTACTTCTCCTGTGGCGTGGGACCCTTCTCCAGTTGTGCTGCGTGGGCTCCTCTGCGTCTCCTGGTTCCTCATCCAGTGGATCTCCTCTTGGGGCTGCCTTTTCATCTGTGGACTGCCTTCCTGAAGGTCCCTTTAGGGCCCCCCCGTGGGTTGAGTCCTCCTGGACCTTGCTGGACCCTGGCAGCTACACTTTTGCTTCACCTTGACTTCTGCCTTTGCTGAGGCTTGTTGGTGGCTGTTCCACGCAACTACCGACTGCAATCATCCATCCGGCGTGGGACGTCGACTGCATCCTCCAGGAACTCATCACCTGCACCAGGGCTGCATTCCTGACCGTCTTCGTCCTACACTCGACCAACACCTGCAACCACAGCTGTGTGGGTAGTGGCTCCTGCACCCACCGGACTCTTCTGTGACTTCCCGACTTGTCCTTTGTCCACAGTTCTTCCTTTTCAGGAATCCACTGATGGTTTCTTGCAGTCTTGTCTGGGTGTTGCAGTATTTTCTTTTTTTTTCCTTCTGGGTGGTTTGGGGAAATTCCAGTGACTTACTACGTCCTTCCTGGTTGCTTGGGTGCACTGTGGAGCCTAGGTTGGGATCCTGCATTTGCATTCCATTTTCTTAGTATATGGTTTGGGGTCACTATTGTCTTTTGCTATTTGCACTGGTTTCTATTGCTTTTTATGCCTATTTCTGATTGCTAGTGTACATATCTAGTGTGTTACTTACCTTCTATTGGAGGATTGCCTCTCTAGTACTTTTTGGTAATTGTGTTACTAAAATAGTGTTTTCTTTCATGTGTGTAAGTGCTGCGAGACTACAGTGATATTGCATGAGCTTTGCATGTCTCCTAGACCTCTAGAAAGTCTGCCTTCTAGACACTGCCTGCTTTTCACTGATAGGGGAACCCTGGACCTGGACTAAGGTGTAAGTACCACATGTACCCACCGCACCAGGCCTGCTTCCTACAGCACAATATGACAGTAGTTGATTCATGCGGTCCCCCCTTATCCCTTTCACCATAGCACAGTGGACCCAGCCATTTGCCCCAAATTCTGTTGTGTTTCCGCACCCCCACCGGGCCTCATACACCACTTGTTCCTGTTGTGCACACCAGTCCACTCCTCTTAGCCACTTCGATATGGACATGGGGGATGACAACATCCAGCATGCAGCAATGTTTCTCTTGCCCACCAGGAGAGCTGTACCTAGGAATACTCTTTTGGCTCTCATGTCCCCCAAGCCTTCCATCACCCCAAGTAAAATAAGCTTGGCCGAGAGGGGTACCTCCCAGCCCTGGGCCTGTGCTACTCCTGCTGAATAAAGTGTGAATACCAGACACACCCACACCATGTGATAGAAATCTCCTGAGTCATGCCCGCATTTAGGACAGGAGGGGTCGGACAGTGGCAGGCCTTATGCATTCCTAGCGGTGTTGGATAAGCAGTGTGCAGGTAGTACTTCTGCACTAGTCGCAATCTGGAGGAGATGGCAAGCTCCCGTGGGGCGATCAGAGCATCTAGCCAATCCTCATCCCCCAGTGGGCCAATCCATCCCTCCCACTAGTGCTGCAGATATTCCAGCTTGTTGGGCATATTGGTGATCAGTGTGCAATATATTTGGGAGAGTGTGCCTCAACTGTAGGTACTTGTAGAATTGGGAGCGAGTAAGGGCATTGGTGCTTTGGAGGTCTTGAAAGGTACAAATCTGTGTCCCTGACTATAGATCTCCTAAACAGGTTTTCCTATTTGGTCCCAGGACACGTACCCAGGGAGCACCGGCACCTCACTCAACCAGGTACCATGCCAAAGGAGGGTCTGTCAAGTGAGCCTGCCAGTCGAGGCAGTCTTGTGATGGGCTTAGGGGTATCAGTACCAACTTCTCTGGGTTCACCTTGAGGTCTGACTCAATGCCAAACCTGTGGAGTACATGGAGACAGCGGGGCTGCTGCACGCGGGGTCTGCTAAATATAGGAGAACATAGTCTGCCTACAACGCTATACGATCCTCTTCAGTCGTTTCCCATGCCCACCCCCTGAGCTGTGCATTTGTACGAATAAGTTTGGCCAGTGGCTCAATCACCAACGCAAAGAGGAGTGGTGACAGTGGACACCCCTGTCTGGTTCCCATTCATATTGAGAAGGCTGATGACAAGACCCCATTAACCTGCACTCCGGCCGTCGGCGTAGTGTACAACACTTTCACCATGGTCCAGAACCTGGGTCCGAGACCTGCCCACACCAGTACTGACTGAAGGTATTATCATTCCACCATGTCAAATGCCTATTCAGAATCAATTATGAGCAGCCCCACATCCCCTGATAGCCGGTGACGGTCGGCCAGGGCCAACTGAAGTCTGCGAAGATAATGTCTTGTGCTGCATAAGGGCATAAAGCCACATATCAGCTTGGGGAGGCTCGTTTTAAGTCTGTTGGCCAATATAGTCATGAAGATTTTGCCTTCTCCGTTGAAGAGTGA
Organism: Pleurodeles waltl; assembly: GCF_031143425.1. Lineage (NCBI taxonomy): Eukaryota > Metazoa > Chordata > Amphibia > Caudata > Salamandridae > Pleurodeles > Pleurodeles waltl. The sequence continues at coordinate 215,778,253 of NC_090444.1, read as the reverse complement.
TATAGGACAGTACTCTTTACGGGATGTTGACAATGGCTGTGCTAATTTATAGCTTGGTCCAGCTCTGAGTGAAAGCTACCCATCTGGCAGACCTCGCCATATAGTGAGAGCAGGTTGGGTAAAACGATATAACGGAATTGGGTATAATACTCTGATGGAAAACCATTGGGGCCTGGCGTCTTACCGGCCGTTAAACTGGAAATCGCCTCCCCAACCTCAACATCCACCAGGGGTTCATCCAGGGCCAATGATTCCTTGGGGGACAAACGGGGTAAAGGAATCGCCTCTAAAAATTGATTGTGAGAATGTGAACTGCGCTGCCCTGGGGGAGTGTACAGTCGATCATAATATTGGGCAATGGCCTGGGCAATCTTGGGAAGAGTGCTTGTGCGCGCCCTTATCGTCAATTATTTCCGGTATGATTCTCGAAACGTGGTGATGGTAGGCTAACCAAAACAGCAACTTGGCGTGCTTGTCCTCCCCCACCCGCAGAACCAGGCCGTAAGGGCCTTCCATAGGTGTTTGGTGGCCTCCAGCGAGTGCTGGGATATCTCTTCACCGCACTAGGCTTAGCTGGTGGGAGACCTCCTCCCGAGAGTCGGAGGCAAGGCCCCCCTCCAGCCAAAGGGTCCGTGCCTCCAGGCGGGCAATGTGTTCAGACCTCTTGCGCTCCCGGGTGTGAATCCGTCCCCTGGCATGTTCTGTATGGTTGCTTTACCCTCAACCCATCATATGGTGATTTTTGAGACAGAGCCTTCATTGGATTTGAAGTACTCCTGTAGTTCTTTTTGCAGGAATTGGATGAACAGATCGTCCTGAAGATGCCAGCCATTAAGGGGCCACATTGGCCTCTGGCCAGTGTCTGGGAGCTCATGCTAGTCAGAACAGGGGAGTGATCCGAGAGCCCACGGGGAAGGATTTGGATTCTGGATAAGAGCTTTGCAGTCTACAGCCGGTGAGAGAATTAGGTCGATATGGGAGTGGGCATGATGCATGGCCAAGGTATGGGTGAATTGACGTCTGCACGAGTGCCAGGTCCTCCAGGCATCGCACAGCCCGAGCTTATTTAGCCAACCCTTGAGGTGACCCGTCCCAGTCTGCTCGCATACGAGGGGGGTCCCCAGGACATCAAAATCTGGGATTGGGACCACATTGAAGTCACCCCCTAAAATCGTGGTGCCCTAAGGGAAGTTTGTGAGGACTTCCAATAGATCGTTTAAGCAACTGGGAAGAATTTCGGGCGCCACATAGTCACTGACAAGGTGCACCAACTGCCCTTCTAGGGTCCCTGTCAGACTTACAAAGCGACCGCGTAGGTCACAGAACTCCTTGTGAGCGTCATGGGAAAGGAGTGTCTCAAGACAATGCCCACCCCGCTGGAGCCCTGGGTATACCCCAAGCGGTAAACTCGATCATACCCCTTGCGGGCAAGGAAGGGGCAGGTCTTTCACATGGGATGGGTTTCTTGCAGTAGTAGTATGTCTGGGAGGTGGTGGTGAGCAAAGACAAATACAGCGGCCCGCTTTACTCAATCCAAGAGACCGTTTATATTCCATGACATTATGCTAAATACCATTGGGATTGTGAATAATGCGCCTGGCGGATTTCATGGAGAGGGGGCTCCATTCTAGAAGTGCGGCTCGGTGAGCCCCGTGTTGCGTGATCGCTGCTGTCTTAATTTGTGCCTCAGGTATTTGCTTAAGTGTGTGTTATCAGTTGAGTGTACAGGAATAGACAGAGCATGTAGAACATACATCATATAACCAAGATGAAGCAGTAACAAGTGGACCACCCCCAACTCCTGCTCCTACCCATACTTCTCCCCTCAACACATCGCCCTCTAACAAAGAAAGGTTCAAACCAGAACATTTTACTTTACTAGGAAGACATCTGATTGGGGGGAACACCCCTTCTGATTGAACAAAGTATATCTAGGCACATTGTATGCAATCCTTAACTTCAGTGTTATGTTCGTGGAATAGAGCTCAACACGGTCCACATCTTTATGGTCAGGGTGCTTTCTTGGATCATGAAATCCTCTGTCTCAATGGGGAGGTCCTCTGACCAACGGAATCCGAGGGTGACAGGGTCAGAGTACCGGGCTTCGGGAAAGATCTGAGTCATCTTGTGGAGTCACTGTGCTTGGCGACTGGGCCGATCTGGGTCTAGCCGCGGCCATCTTTTGTTCGTCTCCACCCAGGATTGGCCTTTAAACTGAGTGGTGCTGGGTTGATTCCTTACCCAGGGTGGATCAAGGTGGGGAATCCGAGTGGGCACTTCTACGTCGCATCCCGAATATATTGCACTTCCGCTTTTGCTTGGGCTTTACAGCCAGATGTTTCGACGCGTCTGTGGACAGATGTGTTGATAATTGCCCTGGAGTGGGCAGTCTTCAGTGATCCAATGGCAGGTTTCTTTAGGGTTGTCAAAATAAATGTGATTTGTTATCGTGGATTACCCGTAGCCGGGCCAGTAATAGCAGACAGTATTGAAGCCCCATGGCCCTGAGTTTTTGCTCAATTTCTGTGTTTGATTTCCGTTGCTGTTGTACTTCACTGGTGTAATCAGGAAATATAAGAACTTTGGTGCAGTCACATCGGAGTACCGGCTGCCTGCAGGCCTCCCAAGGACCACATCTCTATAGTTCAGGATACGTGCAATGATAGGTCTAGGAGAGGCCCAGGAGGCGGCATGGGAATCAGAGCCCGAGGGCCCTTCTCCACTGCAAACAAGGACGACAGGAGGTCTGGAGGAATTTTTCCACAAAGTCAGTTGTCCTCCTGGGATCAGCCCCCTCGGCCTCTTCCGGAAGACCCACCACATGCATGTTGTTGCACTGGGAACGATTCTCTGAGTCTTCAGCTTGCCTGTGGAGGTCAGCAGTGTGAGTGAGGATCGAGGATAGCTGAGCTTTAAGTCTTGAGACTTCATCTTCCACTGTGGATATTCGTAATTCCCTTTTAGCAATGTGTACGGTGGCGTTTCAGAGGTTTTGGCACAACTGTGCCACGTCCATGCATACTTCTCTGATTTTAGTGTCAACCACCGCCTAGGAAGACTGGATGGCCTGGAGTATGGCCAATGAACGGGGAGGGCGATGTGTCCTTTGCGCTTTCAGCTGGCTGGTTGCGGGCAGCCCCAGTGGCATATTGATCAGTGTTTGAGACGTGGAAGAGTGGGTGTACCTGTCTTTGCCCATTGCAGCATTGCTTGCAGTGAACTCTGAGTGGAGAAGGGTCTCCGGCACTCTACAGGTTATGACCACACAGTCCAGTAGTTCCACCAGAACTGCCCCACCACTCCTGGGAAGTATGGAGCACACACCCACTAAAGGTCTGACACCAGGCCCCACACTAGGCACCCAAAACCCTGGTAGGGCTCAATTTTGTGGTCATTGAACAAGAGGTGTCCCCCGGGGCAATGTGTCAATCAGCGGGAGGTAACCACACACTCACCTCCCCTCACTGCATGGGGGAAGAGGGGAGACCCCCTCTGAGGCCAGGAGTCCGGATGCAGGCACTCAAGGACCCAATCAGTAGTCACATAGGGCCCCATGCCTCCATGAGGAGGGCACCCAGAACCCGCGATCTCAGGTCAGAGTGCGTCCCCTGAAACAGGATGTGGACACTTCAGACGCTCTCCTCCAGGACCTTTCTGTCTGTCACAGTTGTAATTGGGGACCAGCGCCTACTCCCTCAGCTGGGAGGCCCACGAAAAGCCCATGTGCCAAGTGAGGGCCAATCGCCACCTCAGCTAATAAAAGTTGTTTGGGGGGGGGGGGGATAGGGGTGCGGCCTGAGAGGCTTACCATTGCCTTGCTCCCCAGCTCCGACTAGCCGAGGTGATGGAGTAAAGCAAAGCGTCTATGGTCCATAGGGGACAGGCATGGGGAAGCACACCACAGGTACTCACTCCAGCTGTGGAGCACGGCCAGGCGGCACAGCTCCTGTCCACCCAGTCCAGCGGGGAGGGGGTACCATATGTCCACCTCTCCTCACCCTGCTCTAGATCTTTTTTGAGGTGCTCCGGCCTCACGCCCCTGGTGAGAGCCCCGATCCTCTATGCCTCCACCGGATGGGCCGCAAATCCGGGGTAAGGCCAACCCAGTTCCCTCAGGTGCGACCGCAGCCCACTCCCCTCTCTTCCTCAACCCAGTCAAGGAGGCCCTGGGTGACGCTCTGCAGCCTCATACCCCTGGGTCCTCCCAGTGGGGCCTGTGGATTTGTTTGGCTGGCAAATAGTTTGCAGGGTAAAGCACACCGCCGGCATTCACCCGGATCCACCTAATAGGCAGCAGGCCGTCATCCAACTGCCTCTCCTTCCCCGCTCCAGCACTACCATTGGTCTTATTCCACCTGCTTGGTCCTCAGCCCATCCGCCCTCACCAGGGCAGGCCGCCCCGGTCCTGATGTGGTCCCGGGGGCCGCCAGTCAGTCTACAAACTCTGGTTCACCCAGGAGTGCCTGCAGATTTTTTTTAAAACAGGATAAATGAAAGACACTTGAGCAAATAGCCATAACAGCCTAGATCTAGCTGTGAACCACTGCAGCAACTGAGAAGGGCCAGTCCTCAACTCTGACCCACTTGCTTTTAGAGAAATGGTGTAAGAAATGTCGATGTGATGTCAAGGAACAGGAGGGAAGATAGCATTCAAAACCTTTCTACAATGAAGTGTTTCAGTTTATTGATGGAGATGTTTATAAGACAAAAATATTTGAACACAATTCGCTGTTGGATGAGCTGCCACTGCAGTTAGACTGACACAGGGAACTATGTGATAATCATGTTTCTGCAGACTTAGTACCAGTATATTTACAGTGTTTTATATCGAGTGTAGTTCATGCTCTGTGCCTTTTTGCAGATCCGAATAAAACATTACAGTAATTAGAACATGTCTTTCTAAATGTTTATGAAAGATCTGTGAAGAGAAAAGGTGAGGAATTATTTTTAACATTACATAAACTTGTAACTGAAATTATTTATCAGCTTATATTGAGTTTTGAATCCCTTTTTCACATCAAGGTATTTCACACACACTAACTGTTGTGGAAGATTCACCAAGAGATTGGCACCAAGGGTGGAAGATTGACCAAGAATTTAGCATCAAAAAGAACATTGACCATTGATAGTACTATCTGTCTTGTCCCTGGTCAGTTTTAGCCAATAGTGGCCCATCCATATTTCTGTCATTGAACAGCAGCTATGAAAGTTAATAATAGATGTCAAGATCTTTGCTGACTTTACAGCAATATCTGCCTGTTATTGTAATGTGTTAGCAGGGCGGGACAGGAAATGAAAATCAAAACCTTGAAATAATGTTCAAACCATTTCTGCACTGTAGTAGGCCACAACTAGAATGAGTCCTTAGAAGCATGGTTGGATTATAACGGTCCATCCCTGTCTAAAAGGAACTAGAATCTACAGCCCAGTGGGGAAAATCCCAAAGTGGTAGAGTGGTCGTTCTGGCCTTGTACATGAAAAATTTAGCCAAAATACTATGTGAGGTGAGATGTGGATTTGAATGGTTGACAAGATAGAACTTTGAGGGACACTGCACTTCAGATGCACTGGGTGATGATGAAAAGAGCGGCATCATATCTTGTTGAGTTTTTAAATTTAGAAAGGTCCTGACCCCAAGCAAGTGCAGTGCCTTGGACATTGAGATCGTGGAGTGTAGATCTTAAAATTTGGTTGTTTCCTGTGGCATACGCTGCAGATAAATCCAGTAACACTAGTGCACTGCATAATCTTAATGACTGACAACAGAGTGTGCCTAAAGCTGAACATAACCACTTCCAACCTCTCAATACTTTATGCAGTACGAATTCCTGTTTGCATTTGGCGGAGAATGTTATTTTTGTCAACATATTCCTGAAGCTAGTCATAAGGGATAGAAAGAGCGTATGATATAAAGGACTGTTGTTAGAATATTGTCTGCATAGGCGTCATTGCCAAATCCTTTGAAAGTTAACACGCTGAGATTAATGTTCTTGATGCCGATGCCATGATCTTAAACAGAGAATGAGTCAGTCGTCATTGAGAATGATGCTGTTAAGTCTTCTCTTAATTTCACGCCTTTTCTTTTTCTTTCTTGATTGACCTCTGGCAGTACCTGTGACAGTTTTGCCACATTCCCACTAGAAATAATGTTTCATGAAGGGCTTTTCTTCTCTTATCTCTTTGGGCTCCTGATTTCCCACATTGCCTTTAAGTCTTAGTCCTTCTCTGTCCTACAAGGGTTCTTTTTGGTATCTTTTGGCAAAATTCACATCCATTCATGGATTGAGAAAGAGGCAGACACTACACTCGCTGTATTTGGATCTAAGGCTGCTTTCTTCCTCCCACATGAGGGACACCTTACAAAAAGGGATAACAGTCTTACAAGAAAGGGCCATCCGAAGTGTATAGATTAACTTCACACTAGTTCAATGTTAAAAAGGTGAAAGTAGAAAAAAATAGACTTTGGAAAAAAGGTGGGAAAACACTAAAAATGTTTCTGTGAACCTAGTCACTGGGGCCAGAAAAAAAACAGAGGGCAGTATGGGGAGGCAGTAGGTCTATCATAGAGTTCAAGACCATAAATGTGAAACAGTAGGATAGGTAGGTAATACCTTATTGCATAGGTAATTAAAACCATTACACACAGTTAATAATTAGTTATAATCAGCATTAGATAACTTGCTTAAATGTTTTTTTTAAAAATCAGATCAGAGCTAGTGCAAATAGAAATGCTTTAACTAAAATAAAATTACAAAAAAAGTTATTTAATCGTTACTAAAGGTCCAGTCCGCTAGAACCAGAAAAGTATGACAACAGCGCAAAGTTTGTGTCACCCACTGTTAAACTGAGTATACTAATTAATTTGGCACACCTTGCCAGGGTCCACAGTGCAATGCTCTTAAAATAGATTGAGGATGCATCTTGACATGTTCGCATCCCCTAAGAAAGGGGCCCCTCCTGATCTAGCACAGGGCAGCAGTATAACAAATGTATCCAAGATTAAAAACGATATGAACACAACCTGCACTCTTATCACGTTTGACAGCCCAAGCATGGTTAAAATCTCTGATTGGCAATAGTAGCAGTCTTGTATACAAAATCTGTTGGCAGATTCCAGCACTTAGGGCTTCCAGTAAGTAAGGTTGAGGTTTCCCTACAAGGTAAGACTGGTCCAGGGGCTGAACCAATATTACATTTTTTGAGGATGATAAATCTTGCTCCCATGAGATCTCTTCTAGCTGTCAATTCATGATACTTTTCCACATGCTAAATGGGACAGGCACTTTGTGAAGGGCAGCCTCTTCAATCTTAAGACTTTGTGTCTCCTTATTAAGGTATACCAAGTATTTCCTGAAGTGTCAGATGTATCTTAACTGCCCTTTTAGTGATTTCTACTCCGCCCATTTGACCGGATGTAATATTACAGCATGGAGGCTTGGCAATCCAGTGTTTGGGTCACCAACCCCAGTTCCAGCCTTAACCTGGACTGCCATGCATATTGTGGTTGTTGAACTTTTTTTCTTTAGGTTCTACAATGGATTTGTTCCATGGTTGAATCTAGAGTGCCGGGAGAAGTGTAGTGACCATACTGTAAAGCTGGTAAGTGGGTCGTCTTTATTACTCTTAATCTCAGTACAGCAGAGGCACTACTCTGCTTCCAATACAGTTGGCAAATCCTGTATGTGATAACACCCTTTTTCCTTAAAGCGTTAATCTGAGCCATTGGAGAGCTATTTTTACAAAACCACTCCACCCCCAAATAATTATAATTCCTGGCGGGGTGATTGTTATGCTGCCCAGCATCAAGTGGCAAGCTTTTTGTTTCTGAATTTTCATAATATTAGGACCTTAGTATTTTCCTGATTATACCTGGCAATTGTTCATCTGGTTAAAAGAATTCAGGGCATTTAGGCATGATGCAGACTTGTTCTCGTGCAGTCCATAATTACAATATCATCTGCATATTGAATTATTTGTAGCTTGATGTTTCCTAGTTTGTGCGGAGATAGGCTGGATGTTTCCAAGCTTTTTCCCAAGTCTGCTGTATACAACTTGAAGAGCAATGGGGCCAAGAAACAGCTCTTCTTCAGGCCATGATCTGTTTTGACTTTCTAATTAAGTGTCTAAGAGCCCGTGTTCACTTTGACCCATTCCCCATTATACAGCGCCATTAGAGCACTTAGCAGCATAAGGATGTATGCCCCAGGCTTCAAGCTTTCTTCAAAGAGTTGGCCTGTCTACCTGATCAAATGCTGCACTGTAATCAATGAAGCAATAAAGTAGCGACAGGTTGTTGTTGTGAGAAGTTTAATACATCAAAAAGGATAATGCGAGGGACTTGTCCATGGTAGACTCTCCAGTTCTGAAGCCTGATTGAAATAAATGTAACATTTCTAGCTCTTGTACCCACAGCTCTAGCTGCTCCAGTAGAATGCAGGAATAGGCTTTTGCCCTCTACATCAAGCAGTGCAATTAAACGATAATTTGCCGCCATGGTCCTTTCTTCCTTTTTATACATAGGGCAGAGAATTGATCCTTTCGAATTGCGGGTACAGTCGCAGTTAAAAAAAAAAAAAAAAAAAAAAAAAGTGCAGTTAAAAAAGGGGGAGTGCAACCTTGCCCAGTTTTCTGGGCCACATCTGTATAAGCTTGCCAGGAGACCATTTGGGCCAGGGGCTCTGTCTTTTTTCTTATACGGCTGACAATTATTTCTACCTGCTTGCTGGTTATTTGATCAGGGACAAAGCACTAGACCTCTTCTGAGCGGGATAATGAGACCAGCTCTGACATTGTGCAGTCCCCTGTCAATATGGCCTTAGTGAAAGTATGGTTATACCCTTTACCCCGCGTCACAGTAGTCTGCTTCCCTGGGGGAATGTACTTGGAAATGCATTGCTTATGAATTATTACTACAGAGTGGCTGGGTATCTATGAGGCTTCCTAATTGTCAGTGTATAGTTCTAATACGTGTCTTATTCAGTGTGTTTCCGAAACACCATTCCCTTTTGTTTCCTTTACACACTTTAATTTATTAACATGCACCCAGAAGCATTCTTGGTTTTGATCTCTTAGCAGATGGAATAACTCTATCCATTCTTTTTTATTTCTTGCCTCTTTTGGCTCCCAGACAGTTGTTTTGTGAATTGAACGCATTCTTCTAACCGTCCCTGCTGAGGTATTATATCTAGAAGCCAGCTGAGCTCTGCGGATGTCTCTCCTTGAGGTGATTATATCTTTGTTAAACAGGGTACGCGTTCTTCTGCCCCCACCATGTTACATTGTATTGGAAATAGATCCCTCCAGGTTCAAGATGGATCTAAGATCTTCCACACGTCCCCCACCTCAGAAATTTTGACTTGTGAAGTCTTGCTTGTAGTATCAGTTCTTGTCTGCTTATACCATCAATAGTTGTGAACACCATACTCCACTTGATTCTTCTTACTAGCTTTACTATTTCCTTCCTTGTTGACCTGCCCGCTTGCATACATTTCACACTGGGTTGAACTAGCAGGTTCAGGACACCCTGTAGGGGATTGTAGTCGCTTTCTAGCCTTTCTTCGATGTCAGTTTGCTAGCTGCAGGGCTAGACATTCTGAGAGGAAGACGTAGTCAATTGTTGATTGAGCCTTATAAGCTGAGAGAAAAGCAGCTCTTTCTCTTTTGCTGCTGTCTCTCGTTGAGCAGATATCAGTTTATAAGTTGATAGAAATTTCTGAATGATGTGCCCTCCCAAAATTGTCACTATCCAACAGGGCTCCAAGTCTGCGAATATTGAAGTTCCTGCGTTTATGAATTTGAGGACAGTTGAATTTTAAAATGAGTGATTCCAGCCTATCAGGCAGATATCGAACAGTAAGCTTGGGTTTCTTTGCAAAGTTAAAGTAGCAATTCACCAGTATTAAATTGGTGGTTTCGTAAGTTCAGTTTCAGACCTGTGATGGAGAGGGCTTGGGCAACAGTGCTACTAAAACTCAATGGTGCAGCCACTAGTTTACATGAGTGCTTAATGAAAGTTGATAGCCCTTGTCAGCCGTCTAAACAAACTTGTTCATGATGCAGATTTAAAGATCTCGTAGAAGCCGGACAAGTTGGTCGGGCGAGATGGCCGAAGTCTCCTGAAGGCAGAGTATATCACTTGTTTCCAAATAAATCATTGCTTCCTTCCGGCTGATACTTTTGAGTCCAGCTATGTTCCATGAGACTATTGTTAGCCAAGATTTGAGGCCTAGATTCTGATGTTAGGGATAGTAACTTTTTCTTTTAGGTGCAGCCAATGCCTGCATCCCCAACTGCCTATTTTTGTCTTTAGGGTCGTCAGAGCTAACTTTCCTTTGATGATGACTATATTAAATTGATAGACCTTGTGGGCCCTGTGTTTCCGAGGCCCAACCAAATGTGGGTTTAGAAGCACAAATTGGTATTTTACTGGTGGAGGTAAATGTAGGTCTATGTCCTGTTCCTCTGATCTGGCCCTTTTTGCCAATACTGCTCATTTGGTTGTGCCTCTTTTTTCCATACTGATGTGGTCGCTTCCCTAGTTGACTTTAAATGAGGTGGGCCGAATTTAACCCAGTTTAAATCCTCAGAGATTGTTCTTCAGTGCAGGGATGTGATTGAACAGCTTCAACAATTTTCCTCTATTTAGGGTGTTTATTGGGCCTTTTGGAATGTACAGAGGCGTAAAAAGCAGCTCTGAGAGTGTAGGTCCGCACTCCTCACTCACAAACTGCTGGGGTCCTGCTGCTAATCTAGCTGGTCATTGGAGAATCTTCTACTAAATGATCCTAAATGAACTGGGTCACTATTGACTGGAGGGCTTTTGTGTACCTCTCTCTGTTGTTGGCAGAACAAGGCATCATGTCCAGAGAATTCCAATGCTGGCCTTTTGTTTTCAGTACTCAATGAAAGGCTCTCACTCCCAACCCCTCAGGGATCAGCTGCACTGCTGCATTTTAAGTGCCTGTATGAACCCATGGGTTGTTACCTGTTATTTTCAGAGTACCTTGTTCCCTTCTTTCTCTGTGCATGCCTGGAAGCCCCATCATACCGATTATTTCTCCTCCTTACGCTAGCGGGAGGGAACCCTGTCCAACTGCAGCACCCTCGCAAAAATCTGGGTTTTGAGCACTGTATTGAACCATTTGGTCACGGTACTCTAGCATATTTCGGTTCAGTGCTTTATCTTCCTTGCCCTATAAGAACACCAGAGTTTGCAACGGTGGGCTTTTTGCTAGAGATTAGGGGCTGGGGTTTTGCCTGTATTGATGGAACGACAATTGAAACGTTTGCCAACGTTCGGATCTTCTTGTGCTTTGTTGACTTTGGGTGGCTTATGTAAGTATGTCTCTTTTTTAAATCTGTTTTTGCCTTGCTTAAAAGCTAGGTGATGAGAGAGGCTCAATAGCTATTACATTGACTATGGCCTCGGGAGAGCCTTTTGTTTCTTGCGCATCGTTTTGTGTCTGAATGTATCTCCCCTTTTGATAAAAATGGGGTTCCTGTTGGCTAGAGTAGGCACCTTACCCAGGTAGAGTCCACCACGCTAGTCGGGGCAAGGGCTACACGCCCAAGAGAACCCCTGCTCTCACCCCCTTGGTAGCTTGTCATGAGCAGTCAGGCTTATCCGAGAGGCAGTGTGTAAAGCGTTTGCACAACACATGTGACACAATAAATACACCACAAAGGAAACGCTACAGCAAGTATAAAAATATACTGTATTGCATAAAACATCTTTAGACCAAAAACAACATGTATCAGTTATACCCTGATACGCAAGCAGTTGTCAGATCATTTCTCAAGTTAGTAGAACTCTACAGACCTAAGCAGTTGTCAGGTCATTATTATCAGGTCATTATTATCACTAACAAGAATGCATGTCAGGAAATCATTAAATGCATTATCATAAATGCCAACTGTAGGAAAGTATCCTCTTTCTGGCATGATTACCCCGACTGTTTGCCTGTTGTTAGTATGTTTTGACTGTGTTCACTGGGATCCTGCTAACAGGGACCCCAGTGACTATGCTCTCCCTTTAAATTTGGTTCTTAGACATCCCCCCTCCCCCAACCCCTCCACACTCACACACAGACACACACATTTGGCATACTGATGCCCCCTTTTAAGTACATGGTACCCAGGGCATTGGGGCATCAGGAGTCCCCCATGGGCTGCTGCATGTACTATGCCACCCATGGGGAGCCCATGCAAAGTATATCTGCAGGCCTGCCATTGCAGCCTGCGTGAGGGTACCTGCACCCTTTTCACTATAGGTCACTGCACCAGGTCACTGTAAGTTACCCCTATGGTAGGCCCTCCTAACCCAGAGGGCAAGGTGCAGGTACCTGTGTGTGAGGGCACCCCTACATGAGCAGAGGTGCCTGCATGAACTCCAGCTCCATTTTCATGGACTTTGTGAGAGCGGGGATGCCATTGTACATATGTATTGGACATAGGTCACTACCTATGTCCAGCTACATAATGGTAACTCCAAACCTAGGCATGTTTGGTATCACACATGTTAGAATCATACCCCAATACTGTTGCCAGTATTGGAAGTATGATTCAGTGCACTCTGAGGGCTCCTTAGAGGACCCCCGGCATTGTTCCTACCAGCTTTTAGGGGTTTTCCGGGCAGCAAAGCTGCTGCCACCCCTCAGGCAAGTTTCTGCCCTCCTGCTGCTTGATCAGCTCAAGCCCAGGAAGGCAGAACAAAGGATTTCCTTTGGAAGAGGAGGTAACACCCTCTCCCTTTGGAAATAGGTGTTACATGGCTTGGGAGGGGTAGCCTCCCCAAGCCACTGGTATGCTGTGAAGGGCACATTTGCCCTCCTTGCATATACCAGTCTGCACCAGTTCAGGGACCTCCATTCCCTGCTCTGGCACAAAACTGGACAACGGAAAGGGGAGTGACCACTCCCCCGTTCATCACCACCCCAGGGGTGGTGCCCAGAGGTCCTGCAGCGGGTCCCTTGATTCTGCCATATTGAAACCAAGGTGGGCAGAGGCCTTTGGAAGCATCTGAGTGGCCAGGTCAGGCAGGTGACGTCAGAGCGCCCTCCTGATAGGTGGTCACCTGGCTAGGTGACCAATCCCCCTTCCAGGGCTATTTAGGGTATCCCTCTTGGAGGGGTCCTCAGATTCGGCTTGCAAGATTCAATCAGGACTCCTCTGCAACCTCTACTTCCACTTCTGGCCACTGGAACTGTGACTGGACCTTCCAGGAACCAACAGTCTGCGTCCACGACAAAGACTCTGCTTGCAGCATTGTTTTCACGGCTCCTTCCAGCTTCTGCAGCATTTGTTCGACTGTGCATCCTCTGAGAGCGGCAAGTCTTCCGTCTGCACGAGAAAGAAGAAGGAAATCTCCCGTGTAGTGAAGGAGTTACTCCCCTGCATCCTCCGGCAATAACAGCAACAATGACCGGCTGTGTGGAACTCCTCTCACCCTGAGCTGCATGGATCCTGCATTACGGTTGGTGGTCTGGAGTGGTCCCCTTGGTCCTCTCTGCCAGTTGTCCAACTTTGGTGGATATAAGCCCTTGCCTTCCCACACAGGACAGTACCCTGTGCACTGCGTTTCTTGCAGCTACCCTTCTCCAAGGGATCTTCAGGTTCTGTGTAGCCCCAGCACTCTTCCCTGCTATGGGTTGAGTCCTCCTGAGCCTTGCTGGTCCCTGGCAGCTCCACTTGTCCTCTACCGCGACTCTTGCCTTTGCCAAGGCTTGTTGGTGGCTTTTCCTCACCACAGACAGAATGCAATCTTTCATCTGGCGTGGGATGTTGACTGCATCCTCGAGGAATTCTTCACCGGCTCCAGGGCTGTATTGCTGACCGTCTTCGTCCTCCCGTCGACCAACTCCTGCAAACACAGACAGGTGGGTAATGGCTCCCGCTACGACTGTACACTTCTGCGACTGCTGGACTTGACCACCTTCTTTTCCAGGTCTTCCTCTCCAGGAATTCACTACTGGTTTCTTGCAGTCTTGTCTGGGTCTTGCATTATCTTCATTTTCAGTGTGGTACTTAACTTTGGGGTTTACTAGTTCCTCCGGCTCCCCTCTACAGATTGCACTTACCTGGGTAGGGGTCCTGCACTCGCATTCCATTTTTTTTTAGTATATGGTTTGGGCTTCCCCTACGGTCACTATTGTCTAGTGCTATTGCACTGTTTTCTATTGCTGTTTATGCCTATTTCTGATTACTAGTTTACATATTTAGTGCATTTACTTACCTCCTGTTGGGTACCTGCCTACCTAGTATTTTTGGTAATTGGATCACTAAAATAAAGTACCTTTATTTTTGTAACACTGAGGGCCTGATTACGACCTTGGCAGTTGGGATGCTCCATCACAAACGTGACCGATATCCTGCCTGATGTTTTACAAGTTCCATAGGATATAATGGAACTTGTAATACGGCGGGCGGGATATCCGTCACGTTTGTGATGGAGTATCCCATCCGCCAAAGTCGTAATCAGGCCCTGAGTGTTTTCTTTCATGTGTGTAAGTGCTTTGAGACTACAGTGGTATTGCCTGAGCTTTGCATGTCTCCTAAATAAGCCTTGGCTGCTCATCCACAGCTATCTCTAGAGAGCCGAGCTTCTAGACACTGCCTACACTTCTCTGATAGGGTAACCCTGGACTTGGTATAGGGTGTAAGTACCATTGGTACCCACCACACACCAGGCCAGCTTCTTACACCAAATAAGGAAATCTTTCCATTAGCCACCTCTCCAACCAAACCATATTACCACCCCCCTCCCCCCACCCCCCAGCCATGTAGTGCAGATCCTGAAAGGCTTGTTATCACTGTAGGGTGAAACACATAACAAATTAAAGCAGATCAGACCATACGGTACAAAAGCACATGAGGACATTAGCACAATAGGGAACTGCAGAAGGTGAGGCAGTCACACAGTATATCTTTGACAGAGCAGTTACCGCGCCTCTGCGCTCCTACCTAGAATTATATGGTGCGGGCAAGACCTACCCGTCAATCGCAGGTCACCTGCACTTCCACTACTGTGATTACGGTGAGCAAAATCTCCACGCCATGACCAGTACCTCTTTTAAGGCTGCATTCCCGATCTGCCAACATATCCCTGGGTGTTCCCCCACGGTATGCTGAATCAAGGGTGGGGAAGGGCCCCCACACTTCCAGCGTCGGTGGTGTGATTCACTGGGTTCCCTTCCTGTGGCGGAAAACCAGCCAGCAGTTGTGTGTGTCCTTGCAGTGTGACTGCCGACTTCTGCAGCTGTCTGACTGGGCCGTTGTCGAAAGGCAGAGTGTCTGGAGCCCTCTTCGGCCTCTCAGACCGCTACCCTCCTCCTTATGGGGCAGCTCAGCCCGGGGAAATCCTTCTGGCATCTCCTCCTGGGAGCCGGCTCTGCCCAGTGAAATCCTTCCAGCATCTCTTACTGAGAGCCAGCTCTGCGGCTGACCGATGGGTCCTGCAGCTGCCTGGCTGGGCCTCCCATCAACCCGTCCGGAGCCCTTTTGGGCATCTTGGACTTCTACCCTCCTCCAAACGGTGCGGATGAGCCCGGGAAAATCTTTCAGGGGTCTCCTTCTGAGAGCCGGCTCCACCCAGGGAAATCCTTCCGCCGTCTTCTCCTGAGAGCCGGCTCAACTAGGGGAAGTCCTTTTGGTGTCTCCTCTCTGGATCCAGCTCCGTGGCTGACTGTGAACTCCTGCAGCTGCCTGCCTGGGCTGCCATCGACAGGCAGCACGTCTGGAGCCCTGCGGGGCATCTCGGACCAATACCTTCCTCCTTATGGGGCGGGCTGCAGCATTGACTGCACCACAGTAGGTGCCTGCTCGTGCCCTGGGGGTACAGGATGGGGCGCCAAAGCCCACAGTCCAGTTCTCTTCTTTTTCTCACCCCTCTCCACGGGGAGGTGGGGGCTGACTCGCTGGGAACTGGAGCACTGCCCACGTGCTCCCAGAAAAATAGGCTGCAGCACTTCACAACGCGCTAATCCCAGGGTAGGCCAAGCAGTCCTCATGCGCTGAGCTACTCGTACTGAAGCTGCAAGGTAAGCGCTCCCCATGCGCTACAAGTAAGCAACTAAGGGGGTGGGTGTGCTACAAAGATGCAAGGGGAGGCCAGGGAGGGACACTCCACTTGTGTCTGTCAGGAAACGGCATGGAAGCCACACCAATGACAGGGAGGCTCACCACCCAGGCCCTGGAGATCACTGGGGGAGCATAGGGTAGAGGGCAAACAGGCCAGCTCACCAGGGTCTTTGGAGAATAAGTGGCAGTCCCTCTGAAGCTTAGCAGACCCCAGGCCAGCATATCACAAGTCAGTCCATTGGCTGTTCCTTGCAGCTTCACAATCCCCTTCAAGCAACATCTGGTTCCAATTCCATCAGTATCTAAAAAGGTGGGGGACAGCCCCCTGTATTTATACTCATTTTGCGTAGCTTCCACAAAAGGAAGAGGGGGTGTTTCAACCAGCACTAACCGGTTCCACAAATGTCCCCTTTTTCCTCCAGCACTGGCTTCAGACATCAGTAGGAGGTAACGGGCCCTTTGTGTGAGGCCAGGGCACAGCCTTTACACATGAATGTGTGCTGCGCCGCTACCTCTCCCAGCACAGGAAGACCATTCAGTGTGCGGATGTACTCTCGTTACACCTCCACCCTCCCTGTGTACAGGCTGTCTGAGAAGTATGCACAAAACCCAGCTATCCCTCTGCCCCTGACGTGGATTGGAGTCAAGCTGCAAAACACCAGAGTTGTAAGCACAGAGAAATGCCCACTTTCTAAAACTGGCTTTTCTACAATGGTAATAAAAAAATCCACCTACACCAATAAGCAGCATTTCTCACTACCATTCCAACTATACCAAACATGCCTACGCCACCCCTCATAGATCAGACTATACCACAAGACATATGTTAGGGCATTTCCAATGTAATCCTATGAGAGGACGAGTGCTCAAAGTAGTGAGGCTATTTGTCACTACTATAACATGTAGTACATAAAGACATATTTCCTAATTTTTACATACACAGCACCCTGCCGAAGGGCTATTTAGGGCCTCCCTTAGGGGTGACTTAGGTGTAGTAAGGAGGGAATCTGATACAGACAACTAGCCGCAGATTCCTTATCTTAGAATTCTCCCCCAGGCATCAGACTGGATCCGGGAATGTTTCCTCAGCACTACCTCTGTGCGTCGGTAGAGGGCCTCAAGAGACTCTGCAACGATCAGCGGAGTCCATATATTCCCTCCTCCGACGTGCTGATGTCAGTTTCTTCTTTTCCGCGCAGCAACACGGATCCAGTGTTCGAGTACCTAAGGCCTTTTGGCCCTTTTTCTATCCGATCTTTGGGTATTTTTGTAAATTGTTGCAAAAATTAGTGTATATGCCTTCAGGATTTAAGCCCTGTGGATCCTGTTCCCGGCAGATGTTGGTCACGCATCCACATTCCGTCTGTTTATGGTGTCTAGGGTCTCATCACAATGCCGATGACTGCAACACCTGCTAACGCCTGAAGCCAAAGTCAAAAGGAGTGCCACATGAAGCTCCTCGCGGTGCAAGCGGACAAGTCCTCTTCTCGCCGACGTGGGAGTCAGTCATCTTCCCGATCCCAGTAACGCTCCAGGAGTCGTTCTAGCTTGCTTCCATTGACTTCGGGTGGCCTGTCTGCGTCTCCAGGTAAGTCTTCCCAGATGCCATCACGCCCTAAGGCATTACCGCCTATGCGTCCTACTCCTGTGGATTCCGCTACAGGTCGACCCCTTTACTTCCTCTGTATGACGGCACTGGGGTGACTGAGGACCAACTGCGACATTACTGTGCGTCTCTGCATTTCATCTTTGGTTCTTCCCCTCCCTCTGGAGCACCTTTGGGCCCTCTGGAGGTGGTGAGTGCTGTGATGAGGTCTTCACCAGCGTTTTCCACCATGGTCCCCGTTCACACTCTCGACTTCATCTCCGGAGTCGGATCGGCACGGGTGCATAGCCTCCCCCTGATCCTGTTGTCCCGACGCCCCCTCACGGTGCTGTTTGGTCAGACAACTCCGCTTGACACCCATATGCTGATTATCGCCATGTGTTTTGGATGTGGTCCCTGTGCTGGATCCACTGTCTGTGCCTCCTACTCAGCCTCCTCCACCCTTTACGGAGCCCCTTTCGGGTTCATCCTTTGATTTGGTGCTTGATTTAGCCACGGCTAGTGGCTTAGACTCCTTGCAAGCGTGTAGCCGACTCTCGTCCCCTGGATTGGCCATGGAAGCCTTCACAGATGTCTTAAGGCATGTGGCTGAAGTTTTGAACTTGCACCTTCCTTAGGTGCAATTATCCACTGATCCGCTGTTGACTTTGATTCTGGATCATTCTGACACTAAACCCGTTCTAACTTTTTGCGAGGCTCTGTAAGACATTTTTCTGGGTGTCTGGAATCAGCCTTTCTCAGGTCCTTCGGTGGACCGTTCTATTTCTATTTTACATAGGCATCGACCGGCACAGGAAGATCACTGTTTCACTGTCAGTTTCTCTGTGGCTCTGCGTTGTTCTGCGTCTTCAAGTCACCGAAGAAACCAAAGTCAGGAAATATATTGACTCCGCTAACGTCCTGTCCGGGGACAACGTCGCTGCGGGGTCACTCAACACCCTCTACCAACGTGCAGAGGTACTGCTGAGGAAAAATGTCCGGATCCAGTCTGACGCCTGGGGGAGAATTCTAAGATGAGGAATCTTTGTCTAGTCTGTGTCTCTACCAGATAAGGCATTACCGAAGGTAAGTAACTTGTTCGTTTAGGCCTTGGCAAGTAGTTGGACTTGCCAAGCCAGAGTGGCAGTTACTGCGCACGCAGGCTCTCCAGTGGCAGGCCTGAGACAGGTTTGAAATGCTACTTCTGTGGGTGGCACGAGCTGCGCTGCAGGCTCACTAGTAGCATTTAATTTACAGGCCCTGGGTATAAGGGATACCAATGTACAAGGGATTTACAGGTAAATAAAATAAGCCAATCAGGTGTAAGCCAATCATACCAAGTTTAGAAGGGAGAGCATGTGTACTTTAGCACTGATCCACAGTGATGAAGTGCTGAGAGTCCTAAAGCCAACAAAAAGAGGTCAGAGAAATAGGAGGAGGGGGACACTAGTTGTTTGGGGATGACTGTGTAAAAAGGGCCAGGTCCAACACCTTGTCCCTCCCCCTGTCGTTCGGTTGGGATTGTAGCTGGCAGATGGCAGGCTACCTGCACAGGCGAGTTGATTTGATGTTTCATTAGTTTCAGGGTAGCAATTAAAGCAGTCCACTACTTGTTATGACTACTGTCCTCCTCCGTGATCACGTTTGGTATCTTAAACTGTCTGCCTTTACTTGTATACTCCTTGATTGAGCCCACTAATGCCCCCAATGTATCTAGTAAGGAAATAAGTTTGTCAGTAATTGGGGAGCTTGGGTAAGGTTTGTCCTTCTTAAGACGTTTTACATGAGTCTCCAGCAGATTTAACTTCGACCCAGTTTCAGCCAGATGGGTTGGCAATGATTGAATCAGTATTTTGATTGGCAGTGGCTTAAGACCATGTGTTGACTGGAGTCAGTAACAGCTGGACCTCAGCCGTATTGCAGTTTGAGTAATAATCCGTGAAGTTCTTAAAGAATAGATTTTTATTGCAGTTATCTTTGAGTGGGTCTTGTTGATGTGAAGCTTGTAATCACTAATCAAACTGCTAACTAGATTACATATTTTTTGATTGCCGAATGGACATTGAATACCATGTCTCATAATGATAAGAAGGGTTGTGGTTGCTGTTGCATTTTTGTAGTTGCACAATGTGAACTTATGACAGAACGTAAAACAGCTGCATAGTATAGATTTTTCTGTCAATGTACGAATGATAGTGAGTGCAGTTAAAAGAAAGCTGAGTAGCTCCTTATGTTCTAAGCGAATGTACTTTGAGACTGGCAGCAAGGCCAAGCACAATTTGGCCTTTCTTTAACTCAACAGATGTGAGTCTTTGTTGCTGCTGCACAGCATTCATCCTACAAGGACTCTGAGAGGCGCGGACATTTGATAGGATATGATGCTAGACCACACTAATGGAACGGAAGGGAATGTGGTCATGTAAAGTTGGCATTACACTTGAGAATTATGCCCATGTATAGACCCTCAATGAACACATATAGAATGTAGTTACCCTGACACAAATTAAGCCCTTGCGCTAAAACAATTCAAAAGTGATGTTTGCATCGAAGCATATGTACTATGCCAAATACACAATAAAGTAAATGCGCTATATTGTTAAAATCAAACAAAAATGGTCTCCTACAACAAAAAGTAAGGTAGGCGAAACTCATTAAAAACAATTTGTAACATAAAAAGCTGTTGTAGGAAAAGTAAATCA
Organism: Pleurodeles waltl; assembly: GCF_031143425.1. NCBI lineage: Eukaryota > Metazoa > Chordata > Amphibia > Caudata > Salamandridae > Pleurodeles > Pleurodeles waltl. The sequence continues at coordinate 215,757,895 of NC_090444.1, read as the reverse complement.
TTTGTGCACACGGTGTCTGACCATATACATCTCCGGATAGATCTGCATATGGCTATAGTATGAGATGCTAGGCTGCGCTGTCAGATTGTGGCAATTAACAAAGGAATAAAGGGCCTGTCTCTCAGTCTCTTGAGTGCTTTATAGTTCCTCACATGGGCCTGCTTTTGGCAAGGAGTAAACAGGAGTGTGCAACCTTTTGCTGTTATCGTGTTAGGCAGATATTTTTCTTTACAGCAGTCTAACCTTCATTCAGATCTATTTAGAATGATTCTGAAAAACTATGATTTTTTTATTATTTGGAAAGTGCTTCAAGTTTTTTTTATTTCTAAATCTCAAGTGGATTTTGCAATGTGATTCTGAAAGAAAAGGCCAGTCTACCCCGAAAGTGATTTCACTGAAATATTAATTTCTCCAGTTTATTGGTTATATTGATGAATATAATTGTCTCAATTGTTGCGGAGTGGATTTCTACTTATGGGAAGTTCTGACCTGTTCTTACTGTGCTTTGTGTTGTAGATGCATCAATCTGATGGTAAATCAAGGAACCAGGCTCGCTTTTTTCACAACTTGATCTTGTTTATCAATAAATAGCAGTTTACAGCCTTGAAAGAGCAGAATTACAGACATGTTTTTGTAAAACTAAAATACAGGAAATTGGGAATATAAAATCGGGTGCACTGAAAATGTAACACAGTGCCCCACATCTATGCATGTCAAACCAATTCATGGGAATGCAGATCCAGCAATGAGTCTGTAGGGAAATGAATGGAAAAGAGGATTTTTATCAACGAGAGAAAGCTCTAGTTTCCTAGAGGATGATTAGGTGGTTCCTCAGCCCCAGAAATCTCTTACCTGAGCTAACTCGATTATTGGCACTTCTCGTCTGTTTCTGCTATCTTCCAAAAGTTAAATACCGTGGCACTTAAAACATTTACAGTTTTAGGGTTAACTGTTTTATATTTCAGTGAAAAATTACACATACTGTTCTGGGGGGACATAGCCTAGCAGATGACCGAGATGGTGGCCTAACACAGAGCTCTGCACTGTGCTTTCACTCCTAAAGGAAGCTGTGGTCCTTGGACAGTCCTGTTCACAGGGGTGGCTGTAGTAAGGTAGCTAGATCCCAGCAAAGCCTTGTGGGCTACGGTGGTGGGGGTGAGGAGGTGGGAGGGATTAGCAGCGCAGTCTAATATCTGCGAGCTGTGCGTGGAGACATGCAATAAGGCCTGTCTGCGACAGGGGCCTCTTGTGTGCCTGAAGCTGTGCTCTGTCCCCATTTGGCTTAACAGATGCCCCTCACTCCTCCTGGCCCCACCTGGGATCACTAGTTGCCACTACATGTGGCCCACTGCGGTACTTGAGACCTTCCAGTCTGAGACAGACCACACCATCCTTTTTAAAAAATAAATTAAAAAAAAGATATTTTTACTGCATGTTTTTCCTATAGAAAACAAGAGGAGAATATAAAAAGAAAGAGTGCATTCCATAGCTGTAACAGATACAGTAATGATAAAAAAAGCTTGGCTAATAGCTGAATGGTTAATAACATCAGATAAATTGTTCATAATTCATATGACGCAAAGACAATTGCCAGTCAAAGAGAAAAGTGCAAAATGTGCTTTGAACATTGACACATAACAGTACATTTCATATCCGAAAGTGGAGACAGCGCCCCTAACTTTGCATTCTGTCAGCTATGGAAAACAAAAGGGTGCAAATTCAAGCAATAAAATGCCATATGTACTTCAATGACAGGATTATTATTCCCAGATTGATAATACAAGACTGGTAAAAAATAACCATAAGTAAGCCAATATACATAACACAGATGCATAATATTTGATATGTTCTCCAGTATTGGAACTTTTTATGGATTCACATGCTTGAATTATCCCCTTCGTTGAGGTGAGGAGCCTCACGGTAACCTCAAATATATATATAGCAGTAAGTGTAACACACTAGGCTCTAATGGTCCAAATGGCCCGAATAGGCACTGTTATAGCCTATCCATGTTCTTTTATAAAAGAAAAGAACCAAACTTGAGCCACAGACAATCAGGCGTCAACACCCTCTAGAACACTCCCAACAGAGGCTGTTTCCCTCAGATTTTCTACTGCACGTCGTGTGAAGGGAGTCTCCCTGAGCTCTGCTCAGTTTATTTTTCTGACAAAAATATTTTCTCCCGGAGAACCCAGCTTTTCAGTGGACAGGATGTCCCAGCAAACTAAAAAAGGACTCTTTTGTGGGCTGTTGTGGGCTGAAAAGGCTTCATATTGATGACCCCCACAAAAAATGCATCTACTGCCTTCAGCCAGACCATAAGATGAGGGACTGAAAGATTTGTTGCACCTTCAGTCATAAAACCCTGAAGGACCAAGAGGGTAGACTTTTGTTGTGGCCCCAAAAGCAGAATGCCATGGAGAATCCTTCTTCTGATGAGAGTGAAGCTTCATCACACACTACTCACTCCCTAAAAAGGCCTAGAGGTGAGGAAAAACTGCCTACAAAGCCTCCAAGAAAGGTAGCTAAGAAATCGAAATATCTCTCTTTGACGACAGGAGAGTGCTGCCTGGGGATCAGAGACCCACTTAAAACCCTCAAAAAAAGCTTCACTCAGAGTCTACCACACCTTTGGGGAAAAAAGGCACCCCCAAAAAGTGCCTCTGTCCCTATCAGCGGGGAAAGAGTCAGGAAGATTCTCCTCAGATTCTGCCAGAAAAGGCCCGTGGATGACGATACTGTTGACGGACACTGCGACGACGATGACGTTTACCACAGCAGTGTCCCTGATGATTATTACATTCTCGCCACTTTCATCGGCGACGATCATTACGGAAAAAATATAGAGGAAGGCATCGTCAACGAAGACGTCGACGAGAGATAGGTCAGAATCCTCATTATCACAGCCATCGACGGTGGCACTCCCTTCGACGCAACACCTGACGACTAGGGCAGAGAAAGAACCGTCGCAGAGTATACCGTCGACGAAACTGTCGATGACAAAGTCTACCAACGAGGACATCGTCGACGGGAGAACTGTTGACGAGGAAGACCGCAGTTTTGTCGGCGCAACCATCGACGACTAACATAGCAGGGGAACACCATCTTCAGGGGATTTCACGACTCAGCAAGATTCCTTCCTCTTTCTTTCATTACTGTGGGAGAGAAGACCTCTCCGATCCTCCCGATGCATACCTCTCCAAGCAAGGTGTTGCCGTATCCTCCTCAGCGTCTCTTGGATGATGATGATGATGACGATGATGTCTGTTCTCAGGATGATGGAATGTTTGGTGCAGCCAGTAGTCCATCACAGCTTCATGTCAAATGCCAGGACCTGGATGACGATGATGATGGACAAGAGCAGCACACCTATTCGTCAACTAGAGTCCAACTGGATCCGTCATACTCCATGTTTGAGATGGAGGCTTCTATTCCCCTGCCTAGATCCTTGGTGTCGGATCTGTAGGGTATGTTGCAGGATTACTATAGAAGATTTCCGCCATCATTACCGGCGACTCCCTCCAGGCCTTACAATCCGCAGATGGATTTGCAGGCCCCAGTCCACCGTCATCCGGGGACGTCACACAGAAACCTTCTGTTTATTCAACCACCGTAGGATGATCACCACGCCACAGACGAGGAGAGGGAAGAAGGTGAGATATCGGAGACATCTCCTAGTGCGTGGGATGAGTACCTCCTCCCTACACCGTCGCTACCAGCAGCAGGACCAGTGGATTCACCCCCAGAGGACATTAGGGGGCTTCCATAATTTGATGGAAAGAGTGGCCAAAAGATTTGAGCTACCCATTATTTGCCAGGAAACTGATTGTTTCCTATATGACTTAAAAGAGCCATCAAAGAAGTTGGTTAGGGCTATTCCTATAGTGGATTTTTTATGGCAAGAAGGGTTGAAGGCGATGAAAAATCCAGCTACGGTACCTTCCCAGATGCCGCGGCTAGAAAAGATGTACAAATCCCTGAAGATACTCCAGCCTGCTTAGTAACCCAAAGCCGGATTCTGTCATATCTCAAGCAGCGCAACCTCGCTCGAAAAATCCTTCAATGCCAATTATGTCACCCCCAGACAGAGAGGGGTGGCGTTTGGGCAACATCTAAAAAAGAGATTCTCCTCGGTGGCAGTGATTACAGTGAAGGCGGATAACCTGTTGGCCATCCTGGGCAGGTATGATCGCCAAATGTGGGCAGACATGTCCTCTTATATAAACCTTTTGCCCAAGGATGCCAAACTGGAGGCAAAGAAAGTGTTACAGGAGGGTGAGCAGATCACAACCAAAGTCATCGATTGTGCAATTGACATTTCATTGACAGGTTTCAGGCAGGTGCAGCGGTCTTACGTAGGCAGGAGTGGCTGAAGTCTACTTCCATTCGCCCAGAAGTTCAGAGTAGAATTCTGGACATGGCGTATGGTGGGGAAAGCCTCTTCGGGAAGCATGTGGATGACATGCTACAATCCATAAAGGCCAATACGGATACGGCAAAATCCCTTGGTACGCTGTAGTACAAAAAAAAAGCGATATCGAGGTGTGAGAGGCAGAGGAAGTTACTCCTTTCGTGGTGGTTTCCAGCAGTATAGACCACAGTACCAGTGATCTCCAGCAGGACTCTGACCGCAGTACTGACAGCATCAGCAGCACTATCGGTTGCCACCTACCGCTGCTTATAGACACCCCGCAAAGGGAAGATCCGTGGCCCGTGGCAGAGATATGGGTAGAAAGCAATGTCTGGACATCCATACCAGCTACCAACATTACCCAGGGGTCGAAGATTGGGGGTTGCATCACTCATCACTTCCTTCGGTGGTCAAGCATAACGTCCGATAAGTGGGTGCTAGATATAGTGGCCAAGGGGCATACTCTGGAATTCATACAAAAAACACCAAATACCCCTGTGTCAGGACCGCCACCTCCACAATTATAACACCCCCTCAAAGAAGTGTATGTGATGTTGCGCAAAGGGGCAATAGAACTTGTTCCAACTATTCACAGGAACCACGGATTCTATTCACGCTTCTTTCTAGTAAATAAGCCTTCAGGGGATTGGCGCCCTATTCTAGACTTAAGATCCTTAAACAAGTTCCTGAAGAAGCAGTTGTTCCGTATGGTAATGCTACAGGACATCCTACGCATCTTGAATACAATACAGGAGATCACATGACATCTCTAGAGCTCCAGTATACATACTTCCACGTCCCAATACATCAAAACCATTGGAAATTTCTCAGGGTCAGGGTAGCTGGTATGCATCTGCAGTTTCGTGTCCTCAGATTAAAGTCAGACCCCAGATTTTTTTCAAAGGTGTTAGCTCCAGTAGCAGCTCACCTACGCCAGTTGGGCATACAAGTTTTTCCCTATCTGGACAACTGGCTTGTCGAGGCATTCTCAAGAGCTCAGGTGGTAGACCATACAACCGCGTGCCTCCGGTTGTTGGAGGATCTCGGTCTTACCATCAGTTATCGCAAGTCACAAGTTCATCCCACGCAGAAACTGAATATCTTGGGGCAATACTAGATACTATCTAAAGGAAAGTATTCCTGTCTCAAGGGAGATAGCAAAAGCTGTCCATATTAGCCCACAAGCTATCGACAAAGTTAGTTTCAGTTCGAATGTACAAATCATTAATGGGAATTATCTTGTCATGTCCTCTGATCCCAAATTGACGACTACGTATGCGACCTCTACAGGAGCAACTGGACGCTCAGTGGCTTCAGGTGCAGGGCTCCTTCGAGGATCAAATTCTCATCACACCAGCAATGCGAGCTGCCATGACTTGGTGGGCAAGGCTGCCCAACTTGTCCAGCGTCCTTACCTTTCTTCCACAAGTACCTTGCTACATAGTAACAACAGATGCATCCCTCGAGCGATGGGGTGCCCACCTTCAGGATCTGTGAATAAGTGGATCCTGGACTCAAAAGGACAAACAGCTCCACATAAACCAGCTGGAGCTCAAAGCAATAGATCTGGTGCTAAAGGCTTTTCTACCAAGAATTCGAAACGCACCCAAAAGTTCTCGACCAACTGTTCCGGATGTGGGGCAGACCAAATCTCGATTTATTTGCCACATACAAGAACAGGAAATGCCCATATTAACGCAAGCTGGCTTACACAAAAACGGTCATGGAGAAATGTGTTTTTGATGAGATGGTCAGGGGATGTTGCCTCCTGCTAGTGGCACCCAGGTGGCCCAGGCAGGTGTGGTTCACAGAACTCCTCATGTTTTCAGAACAGCCACATGTTCTACTCACAGACGTCAATTCTGTTGACCATGCACCAAGGCCAGATCAGGCATCCGAATCTGTCATCTCTACACTTGTCGGCCTGGCTCCTGAATTCAATGAATACGCCACCTTGACATCTCATCAGAATGTTGGGCAATACTAGCCAAGGCCAGAGCGGACACCACCAATAAGACTATAAGCTTAAATGGAAGCGTTTTTGTTTGTGGTGTGGTGCGGAATGAGTCCATCCTATCTACTCACTACCGGAGGAAGTACGTCCTTATTTGTTACACTTGGCAAAATCTGGGCTTTCGTATTCCTCCATTCGAGTACATGTAGCAGCAATTTCAAAATACCGCCGATCTCAGAACACTGCCTTGTTATTTTCTACTAGGATTGTGAAACAATTTCTTAGGGGCCTTTTTTGAGTTTTTCCACTGGTGCGTAAACCCCCACCGTTGTGGTCCCTAAACGTAGTATTGGGACAACTCATGAAACCCCCTTTCAAACCAATCCACAGGGCCAAATTGAAATTCATCTCTTGGAAGAAGTCGCTGTTGCTGGCTCTCACTTCAGCTAAAAGAGTAAGTGACATACAGGCCTTCACCATCAAAGAGCCTTTTCTTCAGTTCACCCCTACTGGGGTAATTCTTAGAACAAATCCTAAATATATTCCGAAGGTACCCTCAAGCTTCCTTTTGAATGAGCTTTTGTTTTTTTCCTAACCCGCAAACAGTAGCGGAAAAAGCACTGCAATCGTTGGATGTTAAGAGGTGTTTGAAATTTTTATCTTCAAAGAACGCAGGGCATCCGGAAATCAGACCAGTTATTCGTAGCCTTTGGAGATGCTAGGAAGGGTTCCCCGGTATCTAAACAGACTATTGCCAGGTGGATCGGACGAGCAATACAATTCTGTCATGCCCAGGCCGGAAAGTCGCTCCACAGCAAGGTTAGAGCCGACTCTACCAGGGCGGTGGCGCCGTCAGCGGCGCTCTTCGTGGGAGCGCCCTTCCAGCACATTTGCAGAGCGGTGACATGGTCCAGCCAGCATACATTCACAAGGCACTACTGTCTCGAAGAGATGAATAAAATGGACACGGCGGTGACAGTGCTGAGGCATCTGTTCTGTTAAGGTGAGACTCTCTGGTCATCCCACCTTTCATTTAAAGGGTATGTGATCTACGTTTCCTTAATCTGGTCAATGTTAACTTTTCTGGTTATAATGATTGCTGTTATTATTATGATATTTATTGTGTTATTTATAATTATGATGATCATTATTATTGTTATCTTCCTGGAAACAGTGATGTATTGCTATCTAATGTTAGCTAGAAGTAGCATCACTCCTAATGTTATACATGTTATACCTAGTTTAAACAATATTACTGCTCCATACTCTAATTCAAGCATGTGAGTCTATGAAAGATCCAATACTGGAGAAGAAAATTGGTTACTTACCTGTAACTGTGGTTCTCCATTATTGGTATCTTTCATAGATTCACATGCGACCCACCCTCCTCCCCACAGAGGCTCCCCTTAAAAATGAACTTTCTGCTTCACACTTGTACTAGAAAATCTGAGGGAAACAGCCTCTGTTGGGAGTGTTCTTGAGGGTGTTGACGCCTGATTGGCATGGATGGGCTATAAAAGTGCCTATTTGGGCCGTTAGGGCCTAGTGTGTTACACTTACTGCTATATATATATTTGAGGTTACTGTGAGGCTCCCACCTCGAGGACAGGGATGATTCAAGCATGTGAATCTATGAAAGATACCAATACTGGAGAACCACAGTTAGAGGTAAGTAACCAATCTTCTTATGCATCTACAGACAGCAAAAAAGATGCTTGATATCAGCAGTAAAGTGCAAATTGTGCTTTCCCCAATCCAAAATCCCCTTTAAAAATTCTGGTATCAAATGGCATATTGTCTGGGAGGGATACCCTTCTTAAAATACAGCATGTGCCTTCCTGTCATCAACAATAATCAGATCCACAGTTGACTCTCTATCATTGATTCCACTTATAGCCTGTACCCTTATTAAACCCCATGCTTGAAGTCAACCCAGTCCCAAAGCGGAGTCCAGATCCGTAACCCCTTTTTCCTAACTTTCTTACCCTTACGAGAATATAACGTTTCCAAGCTGGACAATGCCACCAATCGTGCTAGCCGTTGCTGATACGATGGACGGCTCAGGTCCAGCCAAGACCTACCAATACATAACCAAATCACCTCCTTAGCAACAAAGAGGAACAGCTGGCAAGACCTGTGGACAAAATCCTAATTCTGCAGTTGCAAGGTGTAGATGCGTGAGTTTGGGATCTTCGGAATGCAAGATTAAGGTTTTACATGAGGAAGGAGAATGAGAGTGACTAGTAGTATCTGGGGATTGAGAGGTAAGGTCTTGAAAGGGGCAAGATTGAGGGTTTGTGAGTTCTGATTAAAGTTTATTTTAGAAATAGGAAAAGTGCATAGCTAGTGTATGTGGGATTGGAAGTGTTAGGAAAGTAAGTTGTGCATTTGTGTAGTTGTGAGATAGGTTTAACATGCTAGGGTGAAAAAGGAAATATGGAAAGCCAGAGGAAGGATACTGCGTTGAAGTAAGGCAGGGTAAAGTTGGGTGGGAAAATGGAAAGGAGGGGCTGGGTAGTCAGTGGTATGAATAGAGTAGTGTGGTGTAAATGGGAGAGAGAGAGTGTGGGCGCAAATTGATTAAAGCTGTTGAATGTGTTAGCAAAGGGGGAGCTTGGGTGCAAGGATGTGCACCAAGGAGTTGGGAAAAAGATTTAGAGAGAGGCGGAAAGTGATTATGGGATACAAATTTGCTTCAGTTGGGATGAATTGCAATCAGCTGCATTTTTATTGTAGCCTGTTGATGAAGATGCTTGGTGGGTATGTGACTGAAGTAGAGCGAGTTTCTCAGGTGCAGACTTTCACACCCTGTTAGGGAAGGATTCTTTATCAGTGAGTCAACTATCCAACGGGTATGGTTGGAATTTGTGTACAGAAACTTTGATTCTAAGCTCTTCCAGGTCCTAACACACCCTTACAAAGAGGCCCTTGCCAGACTTCGTTTTTTATTTTTTTTTATAAAGAGATTTTTATTGTTTTAAGGGAATAAAACATGACATCATATACAAATATTAAAACAAAATTAATACAATACAATAAGATGCTCCTTATCAATATATGTTGAATGGTGAGTACTTTAGGTACTTGGTTTGGTTGTGCTCGACCCGGACTATCTGTAGGCATAGTGCATGATGTCTATATCTCTCAATGGCAGGAAGAGGGTTAGTCCCGGACCCCAGGTGACTGCAAACATAAGGGTGAGGGACAGGTCGGGGTGCGGGCCCACTTCTGGGGCAAGTGTTTCAGTCGCGCGCTGAGCTCTATTCTGCTCTAGTAGTCTGTTAAGGCCTCCCACCTCCCCCATACTTTGTCGTATTTCCCAGGACAGCCCCTGGCTTCGTATACCAACCTCTCCTGTTGTGCACACCAGTCCACTCCCCGCCTCCACTTATTCAGGGATGGTGCCACTCCTGCCTTCCATTCAGTCATAATGTCCCTTTTAGCAACCAGGCACGCGATTCCCATGAAAGTCCGTTCTGCTCTTCTTAGTTCTGTGTTCCCCATTACCCCTAGTAGGAACGGGAGTGGGGCTAGTGTCACGTCTGTTTGCAGGGCTCTGGAGATCTGAGTTTTGATTGCTCCCCAATAGGTCTCTATGATTGGGCAGGTCCTTGTCATATGAAAGAAGTCAGCTTCCGGCTGAGAACATCTCGGGCAATCAGTCACGGAGCGAAGGCCCCTGCCCTATGTAGTCTTTCAGGTGTCATGTATGCAGTGTGCGGGAAGAAGGATTGCAGGAGCCGGAATTTGATGGATATTGTCAGAGTTCGGGCGCCATCAGGGCCTCCTCCTATTCTCCCTCTTCGATTGGTCCCGTCCATCCCTCCCATCTAAGACGGAGCTTCTCAAGGGGACCAGAGGTGTTAGTTATTAATGAGCGGTATATCTGTGAGACTCCTCCTTTACCTAGGTTACCCATTAGTACTTTCGCTTCCATGGGGGCGTGTTGAGGAATGCGCTCATCAACTCGCGCGTGTGCCAATAAGGCATGGCGTAGCTGGAGGTACTTGTAAAATTGTGTTTTACTCAGTGAGAAGAGTCTTTGAAGGTCCTTGAAGGACCTCATGTGGGATCCCTCCCAGATATCTCCAAGTGTTGAGATCCCAATGCTATCCCATTTCTGGAACCCCTGCAGTCCTGTCACTTCAGCAAGAAGCTTACCATGCCACAGTGGGGTTTGTTGGGTAATTTGCTTCCACCACCCTGTGACCCTCTGGGCGTCTCTCCACCCCATCAGCGTCACTTTAGTCACCTCTGGAGTGGATCGAGGGATTGGGCACCCATAGAGGGCATCAAATATTCCGGAGTAGCTCAACATGTGTAGCTCAAGTCGGTGTGCAGGGTCCGACCAACCACCTCCAACCCAGTCATTGATGACAACGAGTTGTGTTGCGAGGTGGTAATAGTATATATTTGACATTCCCAACCCTCCATCGTAAACGTCGCGCTGGCATGTGATAAGTGCCAGTTGGGGGCGGGCGCCCTTCCATAGGAATTGGCGAATCACTGAATCAAGGTCTTTAAACCAACTCTTGGGGATTGGGTAGAGGAAGTTTTGCAGCAGGTAGAGGAGTCTGGGGAGGACCATCATTTTAAAGAGTGCAATTCTTCCAAGCAGGTTAAGAGGCAAGGTTTGCCAACGCTGGAGGTCGGCCTTTACTTTGGCGATGAGTGGTGTGACATTGAGCTCCCACGTTAGTTCTGGTATGAGAGCAATGGAGACTCCCAGGTATTTAAAACTGTTCCGACGAACGGGGATGGTCTGCTGCCAGTCAATACAGTCCCTTGCAGGGTGTAGCGGGACCAGCGAAGATTTGCTGGGATTTAGTGTGAGACCAGAGGCTTCCGAGAAAAGGTCTAAGATCTGTAAGATACGTGGACCGCTTGCGGCCAGATTGGCAATATATAGGACAACATCGTCGGCATATAGCGCCACTTGATCCTCCGAGCCAGGGGGCCAGGACCATCCTTCAATCAGAGGATCCTCTCGGAGTAATTTTGCTAGTGGCTCTATTACGAGCGCAAAGAGGAGTGGGGACAGAGGGCAACCCTGGCGTGTACCGCGGCCAATGCAGAACGGGTCGGATACAACCCCGTTGACCTGCACCCTGGCTGTTGGATGAGAATGTAGTAGCCCCACTAGCCTTCTAAATCTGGGACTTATCCCGTTGCTCTGCAGGACCTGGTCTAAATATGACCAGTCCACAGTATCGAAGGCTTTTTCAAAATCAAGGAGGAGTTGGGCCTTGGGTGAGCGAGTTAAGATTCCACGATGTGCCAAGGCCAGATGTAGGCGCCTAATGCAGTGTCTGGTGCTTCGGGAGGGCATGAAACCGCATTGGTCGGAGTGAATTAGCGACGGGAGGGTAGGTTTCAGCCTGGTTGCAAGGATTGAGGAGAGTATTTTAACTTCGATATTTAAGAGAGAAATGGGCCAGTATTCTGAGCAGTGTCGTGATGGGGGCTGGGTTTTGGGGATTACCGTAATAGTGGCTTGGTCAATGCCGAGGGGGAAGCGGTTGTTGTGCTCGGCTTCTTCATACATGTTGAGGAGGTGTTGTCCCAGTATATCGCTGCACCTGCTGTATAGCTCTGCTGGGAAGCCGTCTGGACCTGGGGTCTTAGCCGAGGCCATGGCGGCTATTGCGCTTGTTACCTCCTCCGGGGTTATTGGTTCGTCGAGGTTGTCCCGAACTATGGGGGAGATCCTGGAAAGAGTGATTTCGCCGAGAAGAGGGGACTCTCTCTCTACCAGTGGTCGGGGGCGTTCTTCGTATAGTTGTGCATAATAAGCTGCGAAGCTCTGCGCAATTTCCCTAGGGGTCCTGGCGGGAGTGCCAGATTCATCTAAAAGTTCTGATATGATCCTATTGGCCACTGGCCGTGTAGCTAGCCAGTGCAAGAGTTTCCCATTTTTATCCCTCCAGCCATACACTCGGGCAGTAGATGCCCTTCACTTATGTTTGGTGGACTTTAAGGTGAGGGTTCTAATCTCCTTGCGTACCTTCAGGAGCTGCCGCAGGCATTGGGTCGAGGGAGAGGCAAGGTGTCGGCACTCTAGGAGCACTGCATGTGACTCAAGTTCTGCTATTTGGGAGATGCGGGCGCGTTCCCACACCCGGATGAGGTGTTTGATGTGTCCTCTAATTGTCGCATTGCACGCAGCCCAAATCATGCCCGGAGATTGCACCTATCCCAGGTTTTCGTCAAAGTATTGTGTTAACTGGTTTCACCGCTGTTTTGTACTCCTCGTCCTGTAGGTACCAGGCGTTTAATCGCCGCTTCGGCCTACCAATTGGGTCAGCTCCACTCAGTTGGATTTGCAGAGGCGCGTGGTAAAAAAACCCCATGGGGAAGGATCTCGGCTCCAGTGACATTAGTTATGTCAAGTGCGGGGGCGAATATGTGGTCAATTCTAGCGTGCGTCCCATGGGCTGCCGGGGGGTGTGTGTGTATTGTCTGGTTCTAGGGTGCCAGGTTCTCCATATCTCGCACAGGCCAACCTCTAAGTGCCGATGCTCTGGTTAATCGGTTAATCGTACTAGCGCCGTACACGTCTAACTCAGGGTCTTATACAGCGTTGAAGTCGCCCCCTATTAATGTGATGCCCTGGGGGAGATCGGCCACGGTTTGTCTAAGGGAGGCCAAGAAAGCTTCCAGTCCCGTCGGGGGTGGCATATAGGCGCACAAGATTAAGTGCCCGCCCGTGCAATAACCCAGATACCACTATAAATCTACACTGTGGGTCGGAGTACGTAGTCGTGGTCGTCATGGACAGTGAGCGGTGAAGCAAAATAGCTACCCCTCGGGAGCCTCTGGAGAAACCTGAGTGGTAGACTCTGTCGTAACCCCCTCTGGCGAGCATGGGGCACCTGGTCCCAAGGAGGTTCGTCTCTTGTAATAGCACCACCGATGGAGTGTATCTGTGTAGAGTGCTGTAATTTGCTGATCTTTTAATTTTGTCTAGGAGGCCATTCACGTTCCAGGATAGAATTTTGGTCAATGAGAGCAGGCATGTGAGAGGGGTAGTTGTATGTAAGTGCCAGGCCTCATTTCGGGTGTGTCGGGTTGACCGTCTCAAGTGATGGAGCAAAAAGGAAAAGAAACAACAATAAAGGAAACTTATAGGAACTTTGACATTAAATGGTAGTGTAGACTTAATACCCCCCAACTTCCCCCCACCCCATAATTCCACCCAAGAAGCATCTGTCACCCTTGTGCCCATTTTAACCAATACAACCAACAGAACTGGTTTTGGAGTGGAGTGGTGGACCCCTCCTATGAAACGGATCATCTGCAATATATAACTAGAAAGCCGACACAAGTGTATCTTGTAGTTCTCCGGACCCTACTGTACAATGGGTGCTCAATTTGCCTCGGTTGTACTGGATCCGCGCCAAGACCATCAGAGCTTGAGTATTGTGAAACAGGTCCGATGGTTCTTGTCACCCCAGCGCCGGGGACTGGCTTAATCGGTCATCAGCCATCACGCGCACTGGGACGGTATCACCCGGGGTGTCCCCCGGTGCTCCCCCATAGCCATTCCCAGGACCGCACTTTTGGCCCTCATCCAGTGAGCCTACAGGGCCCGCCCGACCTCCTCGTCTGGACCTAGTGCGCATTTGGCTCCTTCGCTGTTCCCTCCGGGGGGTGGGGGTAATCGGTCTCCGGCGGGATCTCCAATCGGTCCTCCGGGGCCCCTTCGGTACCTCGGGGTCTCCTCAGTCAACCAGTTCCATGCCTCCTCCAGGGTGTCAAAGAAGTATGCCTTTCCAGCCATGATGACTTTTAGGCGCGCAGGAAACAGGAGCATGTAGGGGAGCTGCGTGGCTCTAAGTTTCTGTTTGACGTGCTCATAGGACCGGCGTCTGGTCTGTACCTCGCAAGTGTAATCTGGGAATACCAGGATTTTGTGATTGTCCCAGAGGAGGTCGGTTGAGCGTCTGGCCTCTCCAAGAAATCTGTTGGGGTCTTTGAAATTTATAAAGTGTGTGATCATCGGCCTCCATGGGCCCCCGGGGAGGGGCCGGGGGGCTAGTGCTCTATTTGCCCGTTCGATCGAAAACCAGGGTGACAAAGTCTGGTCGGGCATCCAGGACCTGATCCATTCTCTAGGAACTCGGACGCCTTGTTTTCCTCCGCTCCCTCTGGAAAGCCCACAAATCGTAGATTGTTTCGCCTAGAGCGGTTTTCCGCACCCTCGGCACGTCGATGGAGGTCACTGGTTTGGGTTTGTAATTGGGCCACTTTGGTTCTGAGCTCGGCTAACTCGTCCTCTGCCTGTGAGACACGGGTCTCCACCTCTGTGATGTGGTCCACTGCATTTCTGAGGTCTTTCCTAATGAGGCCCATATCCTCACGCACTTCCCCTATTTTGGATTCCACGGCCACCTGTGAAGATTGGATAGCTAGGAGAATTGCGCTTACTCCGTCCAGTGTGGAGGTTCCAGACGGTGCGGTGGCACCCCCGTAGGGGGTCGCTGAGATGGTGTATTGTTAAATTTTTTGCTGTGAGACTGGAGGTTGTTTGTTTGCTTTATCTTTTCCCATTCTGCCCCGGGATGTCTCTGGTATCTCCTCACGTCTTGCGGGTCCGATGGAAACCGCTTTTTGGTGCAATGCTGTCTCAGGGTCTTGTCTGACAGCGGTGAATCAAGTGAGCGGTTGCTCAGTCTGGCCTAGTTCCTTTGCGTAGAACACGCGGCACGTAAGCGCGTGAGTAGTGAGCGCGACCCTGTGGGCCTCCTTTTCAAGGCCAGTGGCCGTCGTCCCACCAACTTTTGGCAGTTTATTTGGTGGTTGGATTTGATGTCGCCGGGTGCCAGGTCCCCTCCAAAACTCTCATGGGGAGGCACAGTATGGTGCTTCTGGCTCCTTTTTTAAATGTATGGCTGTTTTACGGCGGCCTCCCCAGGTCAGTTTCTCTGTAGGGCAGGAGGTCCCGGGTCTCAAGTCTTCTATTGGTTTTGAGTCCTCTCTGTCTGCCGCTCCGAGCGACAAGGGGGGAGGTTTCAGCCAATGGGGGGGGGGAGAAAGGCCAGCAGCAGGCGCGTAGTCGCCTTTATCGGTGCTCCAGAGGACTGCTCTTATCTCACAAGAAGGCTCGACTGTGGTGTCTCGGGCCCCAGGCGGCCCCACACGCGGCATCCGGGGCCGGTTCATTTGCTGCACGGTCCTGGCCTCTCAAACTGTGGCCTCCCCAGTACTTTGGGGCGCCGTAGTCACCTGTCTGGCGTCAAGGGGACTCCAGGCCAGGTAGGTCTGGGAATCCCTCCGGGCGGTCCCTTCCCCCCCCCCCGCGCACCACTCCGCTTTTGGGGCCTCTACGTGAACGCCCAGAATCAAAGTACCACCAGGGCGGGCTCTTCTACAGCCACAGCCCCAGCTGTCTCCGATGGTTCGGTGCAGGGCACGCCGCCCCCCAGAACCCTCAGGCGAGTTGCGGGGCTCCTCTAAGTTCAGGGCCGCAGTCCTCCTCCGGGCCTCAAGTCTCTGCCGCGGTCCAGACCGCACGTGGGGGGGGGGAGGGAACCAGACCCCAGGCCGGGGATCCATCACCAGGGCCCAACAACACGGGTCGCCCGGGCCCCCAAGGCTCCTCAGGTCTGGACTCGGCAGGGACGCGTCTGCCCAGGCCGGCCCTGGATCTGTTGTCCGCCTCTGCCCCGGGGCGAGGCTGCGCCCACCGCGGCAGGCACAGAAGATCACCCAGCAGGCGGATCTCTCACCTCAGTCTTTCAAGGGGAGTGGGTCTTCACGCTCCTACCGCTCCCCTCGCCTCAAGCTCCGCTGGAGCGTCTGCCGCCCCGCCGCACCTCCCCCCAGGGCCGCGGCAGAAGGCTGCGGATTGCGTCCGTCCCCTGGTCTCAGCCCCGGGCGGCCCCGAGTCGCTCTCGCCCTCGTTTTCTTCCAGCTCTCCGCCCCTCGGGATCCGCAGCGAGTGGGGAGCACCTAGGAGTCATTTAGCCCGTAATAACGTATGCAGTAAGGGTCAGCTTTCCTGGCGGATGATGGAGGGGTCCAGAGCACTCTGAGTGCGACCGCCATCTTGATGCCCGTGGCCACGCCCCCAGACTTCGTTTTAACACCCCAGGAGGAATTGAATAGACTTAAAAAAAAAAAAAAAAAAAAAAGGTATCGAAGGCTTAATGGTCCAGTGTATACCCTCCAAAGAATCTGTTAATATATTGTAATACACTGTTCCAAGAGAGATGAATGAAAAGAAAACAAGGGAGTCCTAATCAATAGGAGCAAGAGTCCTCACACACCATATTAGGTGTCATGCTTCATCATCGGACAGCTCCTTGTCAGACCGGCGCTGCAATGTCTGACGGGCACCCCCCGAAGGGGGGCTCTTTGCCGGAGGTCTTTTATCATCGATGATGCCGCGGAAGTCGGTAATTAACAGACGTTCCTCAATATACGGTCGACATGTTTCGCGTCTCTACAATCACAGTCAAGACGTCAACAGTCACTTTCGGGAGCGCAGCCAGGGGGGTAGGTGCCATATTAGACACCGGTCTAACTACAAATCTGTTGTTAACCTGGCAACAGGCCTGCGTGATCCCGTGAAGCTCGTTCTCTAGTTGGGATGGGTGACTGATAGGAACAGCAAGTCCGGGTTAAAGTGAACTTGAGTAAGTGACTGTTGACGTCTTGACTGTGAGTGTCAGTATGCAGGAGTCTATATTATCTGTTTTTCTTATTGGAGAAGTCTAATGATATAGTAGGTCCCGAAGAAGCATCACAGGATCAGTGTGGACCAAAAGAGACGCGAAACATGTTGACCGTATATTGAGGAATGTCTGTTAATTACCGACTTCCTCCCCATTCTATTATTGTTTCTAGTGAGTGTTTGAGCATTATCTCTATTTCACTCCCTTGTTATTTTTTTAATCTTGGCCATCACCCAACATCAAAGAATAAATGAATATTTAGTGAGGGTTCTGAGCCAATTTTATTCTCTATTTTGATTCTTTCTCCTTTCTCTTCGGACCCATATTTGGTTCCGCGGCATCATCGATAATAAAAGACCTCCGGCAAAGAGCCCCCCTTCGTGGGGTGCCCGTCAGACATTGCAGCGCCGGTCTGACGAGGAGCTGTCCGATGATGAAGCATGACACCTAATATGGTGTGTGAGGACTCTTGCTCCTATTGATTAGGACTCCCTTGTTTTCTTTTCATTCATCTCTCTTGGAACAGTGTATTACATTACATTAACGGAATTGAATAGACTGTCAGCGTAAGTAGTGTGATCTTGGACTAGGTTCCTTCTTTCACCACTTAGTAGTTACTGAGCCTGAGCCAACAGTAGAGACTTCCCAAAGGAGTAGAACAGCTCCAGTCTTTCCTCTTGCATAGTTCACAAATCCTGTCTGGGGATGCGTAATTTACAGGAGGGAAAGAAGTGGGTGAGTGGGAAAGACAGGTGTGTAGTAAGAAAAAGGCTTAGTATATATTTCTTCCAAACATGTATTGATTGTGACTTGGCTGAAGTGTACCAAGGATACAGCCATTGTTCGAGCAGATACTTTTGAAAGCACCAGCCGGATAAGCACACAATGTCAAAACTAGTATATTTCGGAAAGGTGTTATATGCAAAATACATCCCAGGTTTGTCAGTCATGTCACTTACCAAATAACTACTGAAGGTCGCCAGGTTCCCAAAAAGGAGAATGCTTAGGTTGTGACTGGACTTGTGGAATCACTTATCCTGACTGAATCTTTGCATGATTTAACTGATTGCTCTTCCAGAATCAGTATCTGAAACTCAACTGTTTTGACTGGCTTTTTAGTTAGAATCCAGCACAGTCCTACATTTCTCTTTCATGAATTGGTCTTGGGATCACGTACTGCAGTATAAAGCTTGTAGCATATCGTACATGAAGAGCATTAGCCATCAATATACTCAACACTATCCTCCATAAAAAAATAAATTGCTAGCTCTAAATCTGTGGCAGATTGGCATAGATGCTTACCCCTCCCAAGCTATATACTTTCCTGAACATTTATAGATTACGTAAATGAAATTGGTAAAGGATCTATGTTTCAACTGAATTTGCATCAGCCCTAAATTGAGCTTTGCAATGAGCTGATAATTTCTTGCACCATTAGAAGGCATCATAAACTCCCTGTCCAGACCTTTAAATAGCAAGCTAAAGTGGACGTATATGGGTGGAATTGTTATCCAGGTTTTGAGTGTCCCTAATTATATTTTTCAGCAGGCACATTTTTGAGGAAGGAATTTTGTTATAACAGTACTTTGTTTCCACTGTTGGATTTTCGTTAAGCTGTCAGAGTATTTGAGGGTTTCAAATAGTGTAATTTGTAAGCATAAACCTGCTTTTGTGGAGGATGCCAAACTGTAGTTTTCTGACATTATTAAAGATCTTTGAAAAAGACATTATATAAAAGTAAATATCTTTTTTGTAACCACTGTCTACAGTGTAGCAATTCTATTGACCCGCAATAACCAGCTTGTTTTGTTTTTCAGTATTATTAATGGTTTTGCGTTGCCATTGAAAGCGGAACATAAGCAGTTTCTTATGAAGGTCCTGATTCCTATGCATACAGCTAAAGGATTGGCATTGTTTCATGCTCAGGTTGGTTTATGATCTGTTTTGCAGTGTACATGTGCCTGTGATCGTGTCTATTAAAAACGTATGTAGGCGTAAATGTATTAATGACTTCATGTGACATTCTGAGTAACAACCTTGTTGCTTTTTATAGGGCTTGCAAAGATTGTTATAGAGCTATTACTCTACGCACATTTAATACACACTGCATGACCTTTGATTATGGACTAATACAGCCTATAGAGCATACAGTACATGCTTCCAGGCATGCCCTGTATACAGTGGGCAGAGGAATGACCTTTAGACATACTCATACATATGCCACTCAGCTATGTAGAGTGCGCTTACCTTCTGCCTGCATGGACTGGGTTTCGTTCTATGATGGTGCGATCCGTACACATGAGAACAGTGACTTTAAGTCAAGATGAAATGCTTCCACTTTTAGTACACATGCAAGATCGTGTTGCATAAAATGAGGTGGATAATTGTTTCAAAGGTGCACAAAGAAAAGCCAGTACATTGGTACCTTTACTGTTACCGGAAGATACATTCAAATCTTGTTTACCTCATTTCTCAGAGTCTTCAAACTGTCTGATTAACGGGAGGAATTCAGTTTTGCTGGCTGTTCCTCATTTCCATCTTAACAGCTATGTGACACTTCAACGATAGAGGTGTGATCAACTTCACCACAATTATTGACCCTTCACCAAATTTGTACCTGTGTCCTTTTTTCTGTGACTGATTCCTTGCCATAGGACATCTTTTAATCAAGGTATGCTTCCTTTTCTAACAAATGTTCTCAGACCAGTGGATTACATCAGGTATCATAGTGTGGTAAATAAAGGTTCTTTTACCCCCTTTTTAGGTCGAGGGCACAAGCACTTTTACCTGTTGTAACTATTGTGGGCTTTTAACCTTGCTCACCTCACGGCCATCACTTTCACTCGTTCTTGGGCTTACCTTTCAAAAATCCCTTAATGTCATTGGTAATTGCCTTATAGGTTTGTCCCGCCTGGGTGTGTTTTTTTTTTTTTTTTTTTACTGCCTTGCAGACTGCTCCTTTTACATGGATAACTGCCGATCTACCTCAGCGTGGGCTAACTATTTTTTTTTTTTTTTTTTTGTCTCTGCCCTTAGTGGCGCTCACAAAGCAAACAGGCACAACTGCGGTATTGGAGCTCTGGTCACATTGTTCACAGTTACCTCATTAGAGTCATTTCTTGGGCATCTCCCCTTAAAACACTTGGAATTTGTAAATACTTTACGTAAAACGGAAATTCTCAAAGCGAAAGCGGCTCTCAAGGCACAGCGTAAGAGCTGATACTACAATATTCACTGCAATCAAAAAATTCTCTCCATAGTGCTTTGCAAGGCATCACCTTTACAAAATATGTTTGCTCATAACTCAGCCTGTGGTGGTCCTAGGACAACGGGGCTAACACCAAAACGTTCACAACATTGTGCTCTTTCTGTCTACATCAGAGTTCCCACACTAGGTTAGTGGGGACCCTAAAGTAATAACCCCTCCCACC
Organism: Pleurodeles waltl; assembly: GCF_031143425.1. Taxonomy (NCBI): domain Eukaryota; kingdom Metazoa; phylum Chordata; class Amphibia; order Caudata; family Salamandridae; genus Pleurodeles; species Pleurodeles waltl. The sequence continues at coordinate 215,737,423 of NC_090444.1, read as the reverse complement.
ATTCAGTGTCTTTTTAAGTGCTCTCATGGCTGAAACTTTTGTTTTACAGCTGGGAATAACTTGTGGTTTTTTTTAATGGCCTTGTTTCTAATATCATTGCTATGGGCCTGCTACCCCTGAATATGTGTAGTACACTATGCCTTCTAGCCTCTAGGGGCTAAATACATGGTTACACTGCATTATTTATTACCATTTTCTTTTTGTGTGGTTGTGCGCTCTAGGGGCTAACTATATAGTTACATGGCCATGTTTATAACAAATACTGTTTTCATTGTGGTCTCCTCTAGGGGCTGTTCTCAGCATTATAGTTATATCAACATACTAACATATTAGTGACATGTTTGCCCCGTAATGCTTTGCAGGGCATTACTTTTACAAAACATGTTTGCTTATAACTCAGCCTGAGGTGGTCCTAGGACAATGGGACCACCACCAAAACGTCCTTAACAACATGCTCTTTCTGTCTACATCATTTATGTGTCCCCACTCTAGGTTAGTGGGGCCTCCAAAATAATAACCCCTACCACCATTTAGTGTATTTTTAAGTGCTCTGTTGGCTGGAACTTTTGTTTTACCCTGGGAGAATTTATGTTTTATGGGCCTTGTTTGTAATATCTTTGCAATAGGCTTACTAGCCTTGAAAATGTGTAACATGCTATGTGGGGGGCAGCTACTGGTCGAAGAGCCAAGTCTTGAGGCGTTTCCTGAATGAAAGGAGGTCTTGGGTCAGGCAGAGGTGGAGCGGTAGGGAGTTCCAGGTCTTGGCGGCTAGGTGAGGGAAGGCGGTGGTGCGGCGGATGCGGAGGACATAGGCGAGAACGAGGGTGGTGGGTGGGGGTGTGAGAGGTGAGTCTGTCGTTTAGGTAGGCAGGACCTGTGTTGGGAGGGCTTTGTGCTTGTGGATGAGGATTTTGAAGGTGATCTTTGATACTGGTAACCAGTGTAGGTCTCTGAGGTGGGGTGAGATGTGTTTGCGGCGTGGGACTTCTAGAATGAGGAGGGCGGACGCGTTCTGGATTCTTTGCAGCTTTGTTTGGAGTTTGTTTGTTATTCCTGCATATAGGGCGTTTCCGTAGTGCAATCGGCTGCTGACCAAGGCGTGGGTGACTGTTTTACTGGTTTCGATGGGAATCCACTTGAAGATTTTGCAGAGCAAGCAGAGGGTGTTGTAGCAGGAAGAGGAGATGGCATTAACCTGCAGAGTCATGCTGAGTGTGGAATCCAGGATGAAGCCCAGGTTGCGTGCGTGGGTGAGGGTGTGGATCCTAGGGAGGTGGGCCACCAGGAGTCGTTCCAAGCTGAGGAGTTGGTGCCAAAGATGAGTATTTCTGTCTTGTCTGTGTTTAACTTGAGGTGGCTTGATTCCATCCAGCTGGCGATGGCGTGAAGTCCATTGTGGAGGTTGTCCTTTGCTGTTGTAGGGTCTTTCGTGAAGGAGATGATGAGCTGGGTGTCGTCTGCGTAGGAGACTATTTTGATGTGGTATGTTTGTGCGATGTTGGCCAGAGGGGCCATGTAGACGTTGAAGAGTGTGGGGGACGCCACATGTGATTCCGGAGGCTTCTGACAGGAAGGACGGGAGGCGGACTCTCTGGGTTCTGCCTGTGAAAAATGACGAGATCCAATTCAGTGCTTTGTTGCGGGTTCCAGCGTTGTGGAGGCGTGTGCGGAGAGTCTGATGACATACCGTGTTGAAAGCTGCAGAGAGGTCCAGGAGGATGAGTGCTGCTGTTTCTCCTTCGTCGAGCATGGTCCTGATGTCGTCTGTGGCCGCGATGAGTGCGGTCTCAGTGCTGTGGTTTTTGCGGAATCCGGATTGGGAGGTGTTGAGAGCCTTGCTGTCTTACAAGAACCGGGATAGTTGACGGTGTACGATTTTTTCGATGACCTTGGCTGGGAAGGGGAGGAGGGAGATCGGTCGGTAGTTCTTGGGGTCGTCAGGGTCTGCCTTTGGTTTCTTCAGCAGGGCGTTGATTTCTGCGTGCTTCCATCTCTCTGGGAAGGTGGCTGACTCGAAGGAGCTGTTGATGGTGTTGCAGAGATGGGTAGCGATGATGGTGTTAGCTTTGTTGAAGATATGGTGAGGGCAGGGGTCCGATGGTGATCCTGAGTGGATGGAGGCCATGGCGTTGGTGGTGTCTTCTATGTTGACAGGGGTCCAAGTGTGGAGGAAGCAGGCGTTGCTTGGAGTGTTGGGTTCGTAGGTGTTTGTAGTTAGCTGGTGGGTCTGGGGGTTTGAAGCTGTTGTGGATTTCTTCTATTTTTCGAAGGAAGTGGGTTGCGAGTGAGTTGCAGAGTTCCTGTGTTGGCGGGGGCAGGTCCTGGGGGTGGAGAGCTCTTTGATGATGCCAAAAAGCTCTTTGCTGTTGTGAGCGTTGGTGTCAATGCGGTTTGTGAAGTGGGTCCTTTTGGTGGTGCGAATCAGTTGGTGATGTTGTATACAAAAGATTCCTCTACTTTCCAGTGGTCTCAATGAGAGGAAGAACTGCATCCCCACTATACTGTCAGTTTAATAACCAATGTTCCTGATGCAGTCAAGCCTTTCCTTTTACATGACTGCTTTAAGAATGTGTAAAAATCACATAGAAAGGCAAATTCATTTTCCAGTTTAGAGCCCAAGTCATTCCCCATCCCTTCAGTAGTGAAACTATAACAGATCCTGATCCACAGTGCTTCAGCCTTCATATGTACAGAAGGTGGATATGGATACAGACTCCATCACTCTGACAAGGAAGCAGTACTTCTACATCAAAAATTTACTTCTATGACAGAAGCAGTGTGCATGCTAAATTCTTCAGTTCTACATCTCTTATCTCCTTCACTTCCTTTTAAACCCTTGATAGAGCGCTGTCTCATGGACATTTTGTTTACTTACAGGTGGCTAAGAGCTTTGCATTGATTGGCTTCAGCACTCACTTCCTTGCTTCTCTTTGGTCAGCGAGTGCCGGCTTCATTTCATCTTCATGTTTTTTCCCCTCCCCTGGAGCGCTGGTTAAGTACTGCTTCTTGGCCAAGTGTCCTTCCACTGCTCCTGCTTTCAGAGCTACTTTTTTCCTTTTAGCTGATGCACTCCATATGAGTGCATGTATTTCCAGACTCTTTCTCTCCTCGCTCGCTGCTTGCTCCTGTACCTCTTACATGTTTTTGCTTGCCTTCTCCCCCTTGCGCTGCTGCTTGCCATGTCCCCTTGCGCTGTTGCTTGCCCTATCCAGTCCTGTCTTTTTGCTTGCCTCCTTCCACTTTCTATCTTGTTACTTTCTCCCTCCCATTTCCTCTGTTTTTGCTCCCTCCCATTCCTCTGTGTTTTTGCTCCCTCCCGTTCACACATTTTGTCCAGTTATTGCCCTCTCCCGTCCTGTTGCTTAAGGTCTTCAGTTCTATGAAGCCATCAAACTTTGTTGCATATCCCCAGTTTGAAACGAGCATTGGCAAGCCTGTAGGTTGCATACAAAGCCAATAAGTCACACCTGTGCGATCTATTGGCTTTGTCAATGTTTTTAGCCACGTTGCACATCTGCTGCACTTCTTTTATTTTTTATTGCGGGAGGGCAGAGTGGAGGAGTCTACACCCTTTGTGGTGTTGACCCTCCCTCTGTAATGCCTCCTGCCCTGAACCCCAGACCATGTGACAATAACAAAAACACACTGGTCCCTGGTTACAATACTTTAGATACAAAGAACCAAATGGCGAATAAAATGTATCCAAAGGAGTTTATGAAAAACAGTTTCAAAACACATAGCGGCGCTGTGAATATTTGTGCAATATAAACATGCTTGCTGCTCTCTTTAGAGATGATACATTCATGTGATAAATCATGATCAACAATTTATCAACAAACATGTGAACAGCATGGCCTGTTGCAGCAAGTTCTCAACAATCATATATGGTTTGTATTTTTAAAGTTGATGGTGTTTCAGTCCCAGTAAAAATGGTGGGATCATCATCAGGACTGAGGGGGATACAACGACCTGAGAGATGGATTATTAAAGGTAATGCTTGCTAAAGGAGAACTCGTTGTCCTGAAAGGACTCATGCTACTAGTTTGCGCTATTAGTGCATCTGCATATTTGGGAAGATTTGAGCCCAGTAAAGGAATCTGGCACTCAGCCTTGAGACCCAGACCACGTGTGCTTCCCCCTTATGGATATCCAGCATTTCCATCTCAGGCCATTCCCATCCACCCTGTTCCTGGGGCTCGTCACCAGGGATCCCTTCCTTTTACGTTGTTTAATAAATGTTTTTCACTGTTTCAGTTCTTTGCATCTAAATTATTGTTACTAGTGACCAGTTTGTGTTAGTTATTACTCCAGGTCCCCAGTGATCTTTGGGTCGCCATTGTTGAAATATTATTGAATACATTGACGAGGCCATCATCTCACATAGGCAAGACCTATTGGGTTTGCCAGTGTTTTGTTTCTTTCCAGGAACTTCCATCCTCTGGATGATGTCCTCGAACCAGAAATAAAATGTGTTTGCCTGTAAGCCACATTACAGAATGCAAGTAACCGCTAGGCACACTAAAGAAATCACCAGAGATTACTGTTATCCTGACTCCTAACTTTCCATTGATTGGAACATAGATGTAATTTGGCCAGAATCGCACCATTTGGCCAAGTGGGGAAGCTGTGAACAGAACTTGGTTCTGCTTGTGTCCCACCCTATATTTTGCCCACTGTGCAGAAAACAATCTTTCCGTTCAACCCAGGTCAAGATGTTGATGCTGGTGCTCCTACTATGTGTGTCATCAAAACAACTCACTCCTTAAGTTCAACCATGCTCAAAGCCTGAAGAAATAATACATGTTTTGAAAGAAGCTGTAGAGACGAACATTTTTCAACACAGGATAAAGGAACAAAAGGTACACACCTTTATTACACAACAGTGAATGGATACAGATGCAAAAATTGCAGCTCGTAGGCCAATATGTGCATTTTGTGCCAGCAGGATTCAACAGTATGTTTGTGTTTGCTGTAATGGGTCAGTGTAGATTGACATTCTAGCTAGATGTCCGGAGTGATGATAAATGTGAATGTCTGATGACAATGTCATAGTACTTTTTTTTTTAATTTAACCTTCAAATATGCTGCACTGCAGCTGTGCTGCTGTGAAGTATGGCTGAAAATATTGACAAAGCCAGTAGGTCGCATAGTTGAGACATTGGCATTGCCAGCTCTTGTTTTATCTTGTAGTAGACCTCATTAAGATATGTCTACTTCAAAAGCTCTTAGATAGAAAACACCCAAAATAAAATAATTTGTAGAAGAACTTTACTAGCAGAGTTAGCTGTTATTTCTGTGACTCTAGGAAAAGGTTTGTCTTCTCTTCCAGCATTTGTTGTGCAGTCTGAGGTTTTGTAAAGTTAGAATAAAGTCTTAGCTCAATTCCGCTGATGTTCCTTGTAGAAAAATGCTTCTTCACTGATGGTAGCTCCTAAAATGCAAAACTGGGAAGATCTAAGTATGTTTGCTGCACTTCAATCAGATGCTGTAGAGAAATTACTCTTGGGTTGTCACCACCACTTATATGGAGAATTGCCATTAAATAAAGACCTATCAAACATGCTTAGGTCAATACTGGGCCAAGGCTTAGCTTATATGTGGAGGTAGACTTGGTTGCTCATTTTGTATTTTCTGATGGATACTTCGAACCTCTCCTTAGAATACTTTCCAGGTACTGGTTCTGAAAATGTGTCTTCAGCACTGCCGCTTAACACAGGTGGTGCTGAATGGCTCCACACTACCCCAGACAGAGTGTAGCCACATATAAGCACCTCCCCTGTGTGCTGACATCAGTGCCTTTCTTTCCACGCCTTCAAAAGTGGATCTTAAGCTTTCAGTGTTCTAGTGACAGATGACCCCTCCCTTTGTTTCCATCTCCTTCCTTCCCCCGCCTCCCACACCACCCCCATCCAAACTGTTTTGAAACCCTGCTGTGACTGCAGAAAACAGATTTTGTTCACAGGACCCACATGAGGAGACTCCAGTGTCTGGGCTCGGACAACAAATTAAAGTTGTGCCATAAATAAGCCCTCATGCACCTGAAGGCAATCTGGGACCAGAAAGCGAAGCTGTACGTTGCTGAACACGAGAAGTAATTTCAGCCTTCGCATAAGTCCGACTCCATTTTGGTACGCTGAAGCTGTCCCGCTCTTACAAGCATTCAGATTCGTACTTTCAGTTCTCTGGTTACTCCATCTCCAAGAGCAAACCTAAAAAAGTGATCCTTTCCTGAAACTCTGTATGTAAAGAGAAGGCGCAAAAATGTCACAGGTATGCCTTCAAGGTCTGCACTCGCAGAGCTGATTCCTCAGATCATCGAGATGTACTCGAGTTTCCTGAACCAAGTGCAACACCACTACAGATTGATGCCTTAAAGGAGGCCATGTGTAAGAAATTGGGTTGTTAGTTGTGTTGGATGTGAGGCCAGCGCAAGGAATAGGTCCACAATTTCCCCTTAATGGGAACCAACCACTTAATTGTAGCATTTGACTATCTCAAGGTAGTGAAGCAGAGCAGTCAAAGGCCTACTCAAGGGAGGTGGCCTGGGCTAGTAATCACCATTAGCTGGCACGTAGTAATAACACTAAATAAATGAATTTGCAGTCAATGTTTTTCGTTAGAAAAGGAAACTTACTTTTATTACAAATGCTATACTAAATACACTTTAATGTACAAATAGATACATAAAGCAAATAGAAGTACCTTGGTGACACTCTGAAATCACATTTGACCCCCTAAAGGGCCATGACCCCCCACAATCACAGCTCTCTTCGTCCCCCCCACACCCCCCCCCCACCCCACCCCTACCTATACCAGAAAGAACATCACAAAAAAAACAAGAGTAATCACTTCAAATAAACAAGCCTATTGGCTTTGTCAAGGGATCATCCCAACAACATATAAAGCAAGCCTATTGGCTTTGTCAAAGGTTCACCTAGTTAAAAGACAAATATTCCTCATGGCAAAATCTCACCATTATAGCACCATAATCATAACCATGTCTCACTGCAATCTTGAATACCAATAAAGCATTTCAATGTTTATCAGAAATTATTGTCAGCAGAATATTGTTAATAAAGCATTTAAAACAAACACATAACGTGTGTCTGTGTCTTTTTTTGTTTTCTTTTTTTTTGTTGCCTAGATGATGCTCACTCCCAGCAGAAGAGGAAAAGCTCCGGGCATGGGAATTCTTATAGATTGCAAAGCTGGTGGGTGGGTGGGTGGGATTGTGGAGTTGAGGGGGCTTGGGGGTAGTCATAATTTCATTGATGCTGCAGACATAGGGCAACTTTTGAAAAATTACTTCTTGGGGGGCTGCAGGAACTCCTACAGTCACCCACAACACTCCTTAAAATGTGCTTGTGTTGCTCCCCTGCCATCCTGCGGCCACCACAAGCAGAAAAATATATGCAAATTAAGCTCTGCAGGGCATTGTGGCAGACTCCTTTCCTGGAAGCAGTGAATATTGTAACAGCCGGAGTCTGCTCTTCTTTCATTTTGTTTTATTTTCCGTTGGGGTGCCTGGTTCCACTCTACTTTACAGGCAGCCAGGAGTGGGCTCGCCGTGTTGCAAGGACCCCTTTCCTGCCCCTGCTAGCTTCCTGCATGACCAGCGTCCTTCTCTGCCCGGGAGCCAGCAGCTTACTTCTCCACTGCCCGCTCCGTGTGAATAAGGTATTTCCCTCGCGGTGACCACGCTCCTTCCCCAGACACACGAGCACAGGGAGCGGGGGCTAACCCACCACCATTGTTTGGGGGCGGGGGGGGAGATTAGGGGATGCGACAATGCTCCCCCTTGGTTGTCCTCAATTTGGGGTCCAGAGATGGGGGTCCCAGGCCATTTCTGGATATAACCCAGCTGTAGTTGATACAGCAATTGTTGTTGCCCCCAGAAATGCGGGCCCCCGGAGGCAGTCCAGCTATGGGAGAGGGGAACCCACTCACATGCTCCCCCTCACAGTTTAATGCCTTGGGGGTTGGGCCCTTCCCGGGGGAAATCAGGAGAATCATGATGGATCACCACACATTTAATTGCTTGGATTGGGCATGTTTGAATAGCCTCACCTTTGAACTGCCATACCTTGGGCTCCGTTGGGTTGATATTGATCATCTTAGGCTCATGTTGTTCCTGGTGGTGAGCACTAGCAACCTGCGCTAGCAACTAGCCTCTGGAGCAGGCCTCCTGATTAAAATAAATGACTTACATTGCAGGGAGCTGGTTCAGTCAGCTCCCTATGTCAGCTTTTCTCCTGGTCTTTGTCTCTGGTGCACCTATCCTCTTTTTGGGGCACAGATGTCCAGATCTTCCACCAACTGGTTCTTGGGGGATGTAAGGGAACCAGCTTGCTTTCCTGGTTCTAGAGAGAGACCCACTGGTCCGGGGGTCTGCTATAGGCAGAGTCCTTAGTTGGGGCATGCCAGTCACAGGGTGCCACATCACGCTTCCTCTATGTCCCAACCCTCCTGCACAGCATGTTGGAACAATTCAAGATGATTTCCTCTGAGAACCCCAGCTCTGTCCTTTGTGTACATCACGGTCAGGGAAGCCCCCTCCTGTGCTGGTTCAAGTTTAGTAGGCCTGGGCTGTCCCAACCCTGAAACTGTATGACAGCCAATTAACAGATGAAGATTTTCTTCTCCACCCCTTCCTCCTCAGGAGCTGAGTGAAGCACTGTTAATTACTCCTTTTTGTGGTAATGCCTTCGCTCCCTCTGCTGGGAGCAGAGTAAGTATCTTGGGCCAGCAGGATAACAAAAGGTCTGGACTCTGATCCTGAGCTGAGCCAGAGAAATGTGAACATTTTGAATGACCCATATAGTGTACATTTATGATCCTGGGTCTGCATATTCAAACTAGGTCCACTTTTCACTCCAGTTCTATACCTTACAAGACTTTGTAGGCTTAGGGAAAGTGAATCTGCACAATAGGTTTCCCCTTATGTGTAGCATATAGTGTCACTGCAGAGAAAAAACAGTAACCCATACTGATTTCATCTGAGTGCTCACTAGTGTCTTAAGGCCTATTTAAGGTCAAAATCTAACCTAGCAGAGTCCCCTCAGAGCCAGGCTTCCTGTGCCAGTTACCAGGCTGCACACAATGGTAGTCTCACAGGTACAGCCCGCACATGTGTTCATGTGTAACCAATCAGGTGCCCCTTACCTTAGCTGTGTCTCAGTGACTTTAAAAGGCAGACACTGGTGGTAAACCCGCACAGTCCTTTTACTATGTGAATATTGTGTGTGAAACACAAGCAGTGATATTCAACCACGTACAAATTCAAAACTGGATGATCAAAAAAGCAAAGAATCTGGCAGTACTGAATGGATGAAACCTAGTTGCAACACCATGCTGCATATTTTTGGTGTGCTTCTGGCTGCCTATGGGGGTGCCTTTGGGCCCATAAAAGAACTGCAGGGCCCCGAGTGGAGTTACCACAGACAGACACATCCTTAGCACCTGGTGATCCCTGATGATCTATTAAAGGCCCCATACCAGCACCGGAGCAGACTACTACTCTAGGATCTATGCCGATCCCTTTCGTATTGAGGCCAGTTTCAACACAACCGACAGTGGAAGAGGGTCCGGTACTGAGATTGAAGTCAGTCACTTCTGCTCAGCCTGAAGCGATGGGTCACTACGAAATCACAAAAGTGCAACCAGTTGACATGCACTCTGATTTTGACCCTTTGCCACATCATGCGTGATAGCAGAGGCTCCATTCTGTTTTTTTTTTGGCTGAGTCCGACCCTATGCCATAACAAAGTAGACCCCATGATGATGATGGGGATTGATTTCTCCCCATCACTACATAGCTTTGTAGGATAACAGTGGGCTTGACTACCCTATTTCTGGAGAGCAGTGCCACCATCGGAATAAAATGATTCATTTGCAGTGGTGATCCAAATGGCAGCTGAGTTACTGAGTTTACCTCTGCCTCAAGTTAAGACCAAAACAAACTCTCTGACAGCCTGGGCTTCCTACGTCTGAGCCCTTGGTATGTTTTAATGAGTCCCTTACTGATATGTTGGTGGGCCTGATCTTGCCCACCTGCGAATAGGCAAGTAGCCAGCTGTCAAAGACTGGCTTCTGGCGATTGACTGTCTAACCAAATATCCTACCAGAGAGTCAGAGTCTGATTGTACAGGCCTCAAACAGTAAAGTGAATCCCAACTCATTTAACCACTCCTCCAGATAGGGAATCATAGAGGATTGAGGCATTTAAGGCCATATGTACGAATGGGTAAAAACCTTTGCTACATCTGGCCCTTGGTATGCATGTGTTTCTTTCTTACAGGTTAGCATTGCGGTCAGTAATGCTGTTTGCTTACTAGGTCACTGTACACATGCCCTTTGTGACATTGCCATTGGGATCTTGCTTGCAGCTCCAGAAGACCTTAGGGCCTCTTGGACTGGACAGTTTATGATGGACTGGATGAACTAAAATGTTATCCATGCTCTTCTGGATACTACATATTGCCTGCGGGAGGGAAGATAGTACTTGTGTGCATGTACAGGTTTTGCAAAAATGGCAATAAGCTATTTTAAAAGTGGACACAGTCCAAAAATCAACAGTTCCTGGGGGAGGAAAGTAAATGTTAAGTTCACAGGTAAGTAAGACGCCTACAGGGTTCAAAGTTGGGTCCAAGGTAGCCCACCGTTGGGGGTTCAAGGCAACCCCAAAGTTAACACCAGCAGCTCAGGGCCGGTCAGGTGCAGAGGTCAAAGTGATGCCCAAAACAATAGGCTTCAATGGAAATAGGGGTGCCCCGGTTCCAGTCTGCCAGCAGGTAAGTACCCGTGACTTCGGAGGGCAGACCAGGGGGGTTTTGTAGGGCACTGGGGGGGACACACAAGCAGGCATAGAAAGTACACCCTCAGCGGCACAGGGGCGGCCGGGTGCAGAGTGCAAACAGGCGTCGGGTTTTCAATAGGAATCAATGGGGAGACCCGGGGGTCTCTTCAATGATGCAGGCAGGCACAGGGGGGCTCCTTGGGGTAGCCACCACCTGGGCTAGGCAGAGGGTCGCCTGGGGATCGCTCCTGCACTGGAGTGCGGTTCCTTCAGGTCCTGGGGGCTGTGGGTGCAGTGTGGTTTCCAGGCGTCGGGTTCCTTGAAGCAGGCAGTCACGGTCGGGGGGAGCCACTGGATTCCCTCTGCAGGCGTCACTGTGGGGGCCTAGGGGGGGTCAACTCTGGCTACTCACGGGCTTGCAGTTGCCGGGGAGTCCTCCCTGCAGTGTTAGTTTTCCGCAGGTCGAGCAGGGGGCGTCGCTGCAGAGTGGAAAGTCTCACGCTTCCGGCGGGAAACGTGTGGTCTATAAAAGTTGCTTCTTTGTTTCCAAAAGTTGCAGTTTCTTCAACAGGGCCGCTGTTCTCGGGAGCTTCTTGGTCCTTTAGATGCAGGATAGTCCTCTGAGGCTTCAGAGGTCACTGGACCCTGTTGGATGCGTCGCTGTTGCAGTTTTCTGCGAAGTCGGGAGACAGGCCGGTGGGGCTGGGGCCAAATCAGTTGTCGTCTCCGTCTTCACTGCAGGGCTTCAGGTCAGCAGTCCTTCTTCTTTAGGTTGCAGGAATCGATCTTCCTCGGTTCTGGGAGCCCCTAAATACTCAATTTAGGGGTGTGTTTAGGTCTGGGAGGGCAGTAGCCAATGGCTACTGGTCCTGAGGGTGGCTACACATCCCTAATCCTATTGGGGGAATCCTCCATCTGCAAGATGGAGGATTTCTAAAAGTCAGAGTCACCTCAGCTCAGGACACCTTAGAGGCTGTCCTGACTGGGGAGTGACTCCTCCTTTTCTCATTATCTCCTCCGGCCTTGCTGCCAAAAGTGGGGTCAGTGGCCGGAGGGACTGGCAGGGGGAGGTGAGAAGCACCTCCACCCAGTACAGGCTTTGTTCCTGGCCACAGAGTGACAAAGGCACTCTCCCCATGTGGCCAGCAACATGTCTGGTGTGTGGCAGGCTGGCAAAAACTAGTCAGCCCACACCGAAAGTCGGATATGTTTTCAGGGGGCATCTCTAAGATGCCCTCTGGGTGTATTTCACAATAAAGTGCACACTGGCATCAGTGTGCATTTATTGTGCTGAGAAGTTTGATAGCAAACTTCCCAGTTTTCAGTGTAGCCATTATGGTGCTGTGGAGTATGACAGACTCCCAGACCATATACTCTTATGGCTACCCTGCACTTACAATGTCTAAGGTTTTGCTTAGACACTGTAGGGGCATAGTGTTCATGCACCTATGCCCTCACCTGTGGTATAGTGCACCCTGCCTTAGGGCTGTAAGGCCTGCTAGAGGGGTGACTTATCTAAGCCATAGGCAGTGTGAGGTTGGCGTGGCACTCTGAGGGGAGTGTCATGTCGACTTAGTCATTTTCGCCCCACCAGCACACACAAGCTGGCAAGCAGTGTGTATGTGCTGAGTGAGGGGTCCCCAGGGTGGCATAAGACATGCTGCAGCCCTTAGAGACCTTCCTTGGCATCAGGGCCCTTGGTACCAGGGGTGCCTAGTTACAAGGGACTTACCTGAGTGCCAATGTTGTGCCAATTGTGGAGACCAAGGTACAGTTTAGGGAAAGAACACTGGTGCTGGGGCCTGGTTAGCAGGGTCCCAGCACACTTTCAAATTTGTAAATCATAACTTGGCATCAGCAAAGGCAAAAAGTCAGGGGGTAACCATGCCAAGGAGGCATTTCCTTACAGTGGCAAACAAAATTAATGTCTTGACAGAGGTGCTTCAGCTGGGAGTCTCCCCATCTGATCCGCTACACCCATTTTATGAGGCCCTCACAGATGTTCTTTTGGGTACCTGCTCAAACCCAACAAAGGGGCTCCTGTGAACAGAACAATCGCCCATTGCCACTGCCCTGCCCCAGGGGACCCATGTTTCCTCAAGCAACACCCCACCCCTGAGAGTTTGATGGTCCAGGCTTCTACCTCCGAAGTCAACCCTTGCTCGTTCCCTACCGCTCCTCCGGATAGGGAATCAAAAATGTTGAAGACACTAGGGAAGAAGATGTTTTCTTCTGCCAGCCTGGCATTGCTGTCTGTAAACACGGCATACCTTTTCGCCTACTACTGCCGCTTGAGCATGTTTTGCCTATGGTCCCTGAGGAGGTCCAGCCGTGCTTTCTGAAGTGGAAGCAGATGGGAAAGATGCAGCAAAGTTCACAATTCGATGTGAACATGAATGACTCACTAGGCATATTGGTTTTGTCGATGGTAGCCCTTTTGGGCCACACCTGGCTTCGAACTACTGGATTTTCAGGGAATGTCACATCTTTTTTTGATAGACATGCCCTTCGATGGCTCCAGTCTCTTTGGAGACATAACAGACTCTGTGCTTGAAAGATTTAGTTGGGCTTTAGCCTGGTCCTGGGACTTATCTTCTGCCATCTCCAGCCTGCTTTTCTCCCCTTTCGTGGCTATGGAAGGGGCTTCCAACTGTGCCAGTTTCCACACAGCCACACTGCTGCTCATTCTTCCAAGCCCTTGCCTGGCTGAGGGACGGTATCCACAAGACTCATGGATCAGGCATCAAGAGGTTTGGTCAGTCCTTCACCCCCATTTCACACACAACCCACTGCTGCAGCCTCCAAACCCTCCTAATCTGCCCTTATACCATCACGGACACCCAGTTGGTGGCAGGATACGTCATCACCAGCCCCACTCGCAGGCCATAACATTGGACAGGTGGGTTTTGCACATAGTCCAAAGGGCTACTCCTTCCCCTTCCTGACTACTTCCCCCTTCTTGCCACCATCTCAAGACTGGCTGACAGAGGATTATTTTTCTCTTCTCCATAAAGAAGTCACGTCTTTCTTGGCCAAGGGAGCCATAGAGAGGGTCCCGATGCCAAAAATAGATTGTGGTTTTAATTCCTGCTAGGTTATGGTGGCGAAGATGGACAGAGGCCTCTCAACTACTTCCTTAGGATGATCACCTGGCTCAGGCTCTGTCTGCCCTTCACCTAGAAGACTGGATGCTATCAGTGGACTTGCAGGACGCATATTTTTATATCCCAGTCCGGCCTGCCCACAGGCATTACCTGTGGTTCAGTCAGCCACGAGCATTTCCAGTTTACTGTGCTTCCTTTCAGCCTGATCAGCGCCCCTCTGGAGTTCACCAAGATGATGGCAGTGGTTGCAGCTCAACTGCAGAGATTAAGTGTGTCAGTCTTCCCTTATCTCGACAACTGGCTGTTTAAGGTGGGCTCACCTCAGGCTGTCATCTCCCACCTCCAGACTCTGGCGGACCTCCTGCACTCTCTGGTGTTCACTATAAGCATGCCAAAGCCATACCTGACTCCCTCTCAGACACTTCCTTTCATCGGATCTGTCCTGGACACAGTGCGGTTTCTGGTGTATCCTTCCGAGTGGCTAGTCCAGGATATTCAGGCAAGGATACCGATGTTTCAACCTCTACCCTAACCCAGACAACAGTGATAGACTCTGAGCCTATTGATTCTCATGGTCTCCTGTGTCCTGCTGGTGACAAATGCACATTAGCATATGCAAGTTCTACAGTGGAACCTGAAGTTCCAGTGGGTGCAGTGTCAGGGGAAATCTCACAGACATGGTTCAGATCTCAGAGGGAACTGCGAAAGAGCTGCAGTGGTGGCTAACAAACTGCGATTGGGTCAGCGGCAGATCTCTCTCCCTTCTCCAACCAGATCACACATTAGTGACAAATGCGTCACTCCTGGGCTGGGGTGGCCATCTGGGAGGGGTGGAGATCAGAGGAATCTGGTCTCCGGTGAAATCTGGACTCCAAATGAACTTGCTGGAGCTCTGAGCGATCTGACTAGCATTGAAAGCCTTTCTACCCTCCATCAAGGGAAGTCTTGTTCAGGTGTTCACAGGCAACACCACCTCAACGTGGTAGTGCAACAAACTGGATGGGGTTTGGACCCTTTGTCCAAGGGCTCTTCGTCTCTGGACATTGCTGGAAAATCAGGGCATATCCTTGGTGGTTCAACGCCTGGTGTGCTCACTGAATGCCAGGGCAGACAAACTCAGTCGAAGATGCCTAGCGGATCACACATGGCATCTCCATCTGGAGGTGGCACAAGGTCTTTGTCAGCAGTGGTAAGATCTGTTCACCGCCGCAGAGAACCCGCAACGTCCGCAGTTTTTCATGCTGGAGTTTCCAAGGCGCTCGTGCTCGGAGATGCTTTTAGTCTCAAGTGGAGCTCAGGCCTCCTGTACACCTGGCCCCATACCACTTCTGCCCCGCGTTATCAAGAATGACTGGGCCCAACTTATTCTTGTGGCTTCAGACTGGGCATGGTGAGTCTGGTATCCTAAGCTACTGAACATGGCCATCGGTCCTCCTATCAGGCTGCCCCTTACGGAGTTCTCCACCTGCCCATGTCCAGTCTCTGCCTTCTAGCGTGGAGATTGAGCGGTGCCGGTTGATAGCTTTTAACCAACCTCCTGAAGTCTGCCATGTAATTTTGGCAGGCAGGCGTTCCTCCGCCAGGACGGTATATTCCTGCCATTGGAAGATATTTTTGGCTTGATGTTCCGACATAATTGTCAATCCCCTTTCTACTGCCCTTTCTCAGGTTCTCGTCTGGCTATCTTTCTGTTAATTCTGCATTCTTCAGATTACCTGATCAACCCTCTCTTTTCTAATCTCCTATTGTACATAGATTCTTGAAAGGGTCATCTGTTTCCACTTTCTCCTTTCATCATGCCTCAGTGGGACTTGAATCTAGTTCTTACATTATTAATGTGCGCTCCTTTTGAGCCACTTCACAATTGTCTGCTGCGGTTTCTCACTGAGAAAACTGCTTTCCTCGTGGCCATAACATCTGCCTGACGAGTTAGCGAGCTGCAGGCCTTGTACACCCTTTCATGTAGGTCAGTCATTCACCTTGCCTACTTCTGTGCTCCACCTCACTCCTCCAAGGATGAAGAACCTTTACATTGTCTGGACCCCAAACTAGAGTTGTTGTTCTACCTTAACCGTACACATGAGTTCTGGGTGGACCATCAACCCTTTGTGGAATATGTCGGAGCTAAAAAGGGTTATACTGTGCAGAAAAGGACCATCTCCAGATGGGTTGTGTTCTGCAATAAAATCTGCAACACATTGACCAAAAAGCAAACCCTGAGGGCTTTTGCACACATTCCACCAGAGCCAGGACTGCGACCACTGTGTTAGCACGCGGAGTTCGGGTCCTGGATATCTGCCAAGCAGCAATGTGGGCCTCCCCGCACATGTTTACTAAGCATTTTAGCCTGGACAGTCTGGTCCATCATGAGATGGTTCCTGCATGACTTCATCTGAAAATGTTCTGCAGACCCACCTCCAGAGATGGTATTGCTTGTATATCAATTCTAAGGTAAGGAATCTGTTGTTAGAAGTCTCTGTCAAGCTGTGATTTCTTACCTACCCATTCATCCTCCCCACTTTGCAAATGGATTTCTGGCGACAGGACTACCGCTTTCAGGGCCCTAGCTATCCACACCAGTGGTCAGTGTTCTGCATGACTCTGCGCTTTTGGCATTGAAAGTTGTGAAAAGAAACTGACAGCACACCTTGGGTGGCGCCTATGTAGGTGCCACGGACGTCACTTCTGACGTGGAAGATGCTGATGAGACACACGGAGCCTAACGATGCCTCCTACCGGTGGGCAGGCATACTGCTCAGGGACAAATCTTCCGGATCCAGTCTGACGCCTGGAGAATTCTAAGGTAAGTAATTTGCAGCTAGATGTTAGTCTCTAACAGATAAGGCGTTACCAACAGTAAGTAACTTTTTCTTTATCGTTTTCCTCCTTCCTCATTGACTTTCTGTTCTGTGCTTTTTAAAATGTTACTTTCATGCTGTAAAAAGAGGTTACTTTCCTCTAACAAAAGTTTTGAAGCTCGATGTTTTCATAGATACTCATGTTTAGGTCTCGGCTAATTCCATACAACAGCTCGACAGGTTCACCTAAAAAATTACAAATGTTTAGGTGTTCTGATGGATACAACTACCTGTGGATTCCTCACCTTATGAATTCTCCTAATGTGCCAGCATTCAACGTAAATTTTCTTCCCATGTATGCACGTCGACAAGGACGTCACAATTGCCCGACTCCACGTGACTCCGTCTGACGTCATTGTGGCAATAAAAGGTCCTCGCCAGCGTGCTGACGTCAGTTCCCTTTTTTCCGTGCCTTCGAAGGATAGCGGTGTTCTCCTAGCTCTTGGGAAAGGCTACTGTTGTCGAAGGTGTTGATTGTTGTTAGGAAATATGGTTTTAAACCTTGTCTGGAGTGTGGGGTCGCATGTCTGTGACCGATCCACACAATGATTGCCTGTGGTGCTTGAGTTCTGAGCACGACGTGGAGGAGCGTGGGTCCTGCCAGAAAATTAACCCAAAGGCGCTCAAGGAGAGGGAGGCCAAATTATTTTTGGCCAAGGCGAAGAAGGACAGGAGTCATCGGAGGTCTTCTTCCGGAAAACCCTTTAAGTCGCACAAAAAACAGCGTCAACATCATTCCCGGCATCATTCGGATAGAGGTTAGTCTCGGTCGAGGTCTCCATCCAGTCGGCGACGTGGGAGGTGAATCCGACGGTGACTCCACAGCAGAGTCCTCAGGCTTCTCCGGCACTGTCAGTCTTTGGGGTGGTTGAGCCTCAGGGAAGTCCTCGCTTCTCACCTGGAGCGCAGTCGGATGTCCCAGAGGGTTTTGAATTGGTTCCTCAAACAGGAGAAATTCAAAATGCTGACCCTAGCGCAGGTGCTTCAGGTGAGAGGATTGGACGGTGTCTGTTGACTTACAGGATGCTTACTTTCATATCCTTATTCGGAAGTCGCACAGGAGGTATCTCCGGTTTGTGGTAGGGCCGCAACACTACCAGTTTGCGGTCCTTCCTTTTGGTCTTAATTCAGCACCTCGAGTCTTCACAAAGGTGATGGCGGTGGTTGCAGCAAATCTCAGGAGGAAGGGAATATCGGTATTCCCTTACCTGGACGACTGGTTGATCAAAGCCAAGTCTCCAAAGCTTGTGCTGTATCACCTGCAGATGACAACCCGGTTGTTGTTCGATCTGGTGTTTTCGGTAATCGTGCCCAAATCTCACCTGGAGCCCTCTCAGCGCCTCCTGTTCATAGGGGCAGTACTGGGCACAACGTTGGATCTGGCCTTTCCTCAGTCTCAGCGGATTCAGGACATTCAGGTGTTGATTCCAATGTTTCGAAATTGAGCGGTTGTTCCAGTCCTCAAGGTCCTACGTCTGTTCCCTTCTTGCATTTTGTTGGGCACTCTGCACGCTGGCACATGAGGGCTCTTCAGTGGTGCCTCCGAAGGCAGTGGTTTCAACACAAAGGGGATCTCGAGGAGTCGACTACAATCTCCAGAGGAGCTGCAGCGGATCTACGATGGTGGGCTTTGGACGGCAATCTTTCACAAGGAAGGCTGTTTTCACTACCGCCTCTGTTGGCCACGGTCCTAACGTATACTTACACTCTAAGGTGGGGGGAGCACATCTGGGGGGACCTGGAGGTCAAAGGTCATTGGTCTCCAGTGGAACAGATGTTTCATATCAATCTCTTGCGGACGATACATCTGTCTCTCAAGCCCCCCGTTTGCGGCCAGTTGGTCCAGGTCCTGATGGACAACACTACCGCAATGTGGTACACCAACAAGCAGTGAGGAGTAGGGTCGTCACTTCTCTGCAGAGAGGCTCTGCGGCTCTGGTCCTGGGCTCAGGACCATCGGATTTGCTTAGTAGCAAACCATCTGGCTGGAGTTCTAAACGTGCGTGCGGGCAGTCTCAGTCGCCATTTCTCGACCGATCACGAGTGGCATCTCCATCCAGACCTGATCCATTACATCTTCCAGATGTGGGGGTTTCCTCAGGTAGACCTGTTGGCCACTCGGGAGAACGCGCACTGCCCGTCGTTCTGCAGCCTCCAGTATCCGCTGCAAGGAGCATTGGGCGACGCGTTTCAGATGTCCTGGAACGGGCAGTTGCTTTACGCGTTTCCCCCCATACCCTTGATTCCTCAGGTTCTGAGGAAGATTTGCCAAGACCGGGCCCAAGTTATCTTAATAGCTCAAGATTGGCCGAGAAGGGTGTGGTACACAGACCTTCTCCAACTCTCACTGTGCCCTCCGCTCAGTTTCCCTCACAGGGTATACCACCTCTCGCAGTCGCAGGTTCTACACCCCCACCTCCAGAGCTTGTACCTACATGCCTGGACATTGAACGGGGCAATCTGAATTCTTTTTCTCTCCCGCCAGAAGTGGTAGATGTTATTTCATCAACCAGGCGACACTCCACCAAGACTGTCCATGCCGGTAGATGGGCAAAATTTATTACTTGGTGTGGAGGGTGACAAATTGATCCCTTAAAGGCCCATTTATCTGATATTTAGCTTTTTGCACTTTCATTGGCACAGAAGGGTTATGCAGTTGCAACGGTGCAAAGCGCTGTCTGCTTTTCTTTGCCTTCCTGATCAACCTTCCTTATTTAAGTCCCCTATAGTTCTTAGGTTCCTTAAAGGGTTAACTAACAAGTTTCCTCCCACTCCGTTTGTTATGCCTCAGTGGGATTTGAATTTAGTTCTCACTCTTCTGATGGGTTCACCGTTTGAACCTTTGCATTTTTGCCCATTAAGGCTATTGGTTTTGAAGACAGTTTTCCTCACAGCCAATCACGTCTGCTAGGCGTGTGAGTGAGCTACAGGCTTAGTGTAAAACCCCCTTTTACATCCTTTCATGCAGACAAGGTGGTGCGGAGAATCAGGGTGGCTTGCCTACCAAAGGTAGTTACTCCATTTCATATTTGACAATCCATAACACACTCGTCCTTTTACCCCTCCTCCCCATCCATCGAAAGAGGAGGAGAGACTGCATCGACTTGACCTAAGGAGGACTTTAAGCTTTTATATTGAAAGGACCAGAGAGTTTTCAGTGGACGATCAACTCTTCATTGGCTATGTGGGGAAGAGAAAAGGATTGGCAGTCCACAAGAGAACACTGTCCAGATGGGTCATTCTTTGCATTAAACTTTGTTATTCTTTGATTCTTTGGCAAAGAAGGTTCCTCCTGTTGGTATTAGGGCCCATTCCACCAGGGCTAAGTCTGCCACTTCAGCCTTGGCAAGAGGTGTCCTGGTTGCTGAGATCTGTAAGGCCGCAACTTGGGCTTCCCTCCACACTTTTGCAAAGCATTATTGCTTGGATTCGGAAGTTAGGAGGGATGGCCATTTTGCACGTTCTGTGCTGCAGGATTTCTTGGTGTGACAATTCACGCACCCGTCTCAGAGCGCGGTACTGCTTTGGGACTGTAATCATAAGGTGAGGAATCCACAGGTAGTTGTATCCATCAGAAGAAAAAGTTACTCACCTTCGGTAACGCCTTTTCTGGTGGATACACTAGCTACCTGTGGATTCCTCACAGTCCCACCTGCCTCCCCATTGCCGGTCTAGTCATACCAACATTTCTTTGGGTGTATATGTATATTTGTTTTTGCTCTTTTTATTTGAATAAATATTATGTATTATATTTGATTGATGTATATAAATTGAGTTTGTGAAGTCGGTGATCACCTGTTCGCCTCAAAGGCACGTAGAAAATGGTGAAAACTGACGTCAGCACGCTGGCAAGGACCCTTTTATTGCCACGATGATGTCAGACGGAGTCGCGTGGAGTTGGGCAATTGTGACGTACTCGTCGACGTGCAGAGCTGGGAAGAAAATTTCCGTTGAATGCTGGCACATTGGGAGAACTCATAAAGGTGAGGTGACACCATTTGTTGTCTGGATTACAAACCATTCAAGTTTATACCCTTTAAACATCTGCAGATCCAGTGTTGCTGATCAGATCTGATTACAATAGTTATTTGAGAATTGGTGGTAGTAAAAAAAAAAAAAAAAAACAATTGATAGATTACATTCCTGCTTCACGAATTTGAGGTGTTCTCTTTATCAAATAATGCACCATTTAGTTAAAATAAGACTATAAATGTAAAACTCAATAATTCATGTGTAATATATACTAAGTATTCATTTTTAAAATTGTTTCAGCTGGCGTACTGTGTTGTTCAATTCTTGGAGAAAGACACAACCTTAACGGAACCAGTAAGTATCTTTTGTTTTGTAATCTATATTTGTATGTTGGCCTGGCTCTTAAATTTACTCTGAGAACTACAAAGTAAAATGGATGAACCCTACAGGAATTATCTTGTTTGAATTGATACCAAAGGTATGTAAGAGGACTGTGTATAGTAAAACCTACCACTTGTGTATTTTCTCAGGTAAACCAGCAATTCCATCTCTAGCCAAAGCCTATCATTTGATTTCATTGTGTCAGCATTTCGCTTGGTATTGAAACACCAGTGAACAGGAGAAATGGGGGATTGAGATTTGATCATCTCCTCTAGTTTTATAATAATTTAAATATAAATTAGCAAGCAGGGTGAGAGAATAGGGTTTTCTACTAAATCTACCACTGCTTGACTGGACATTAAATCACTTTTTTCCATTTTGACACCCACAGGCATTTTGAATAAATCATGAGGCCCTTGTTACTTGTATCTCATGTGTCCCGTAGCTCACTGAACACTCCCAGAAGAATTGGAGTGGCTGCAATATTCTTCTGCCTGACTAAGGTGATGTTTGAATGCAGTTTCCTGACAGGTCCACTAGATCTTGAAATTTCTCTAAAATAATCATAAGTCGGGAAGTGGATTACTTTCAAAACTTAGCTAAGGCCATCACTCCTTCCACCCCCAAAAACATTACAAGGTTCTTGCCTGGCAGACTGGTGTGAACATTATAGTTTGCGGTTCTTGCCAGGCTGAAACAGTGCTACGATGTTTGTCTCTGCTCTTTTAAGGAGGCGCATGGGCCGGGGAAGGGTCTCTGCCATGGACAGGCTGGCTGAAAGCTGAGTTGTAATCTGCCAGGCGGTGCTGAGTTCAGCACTGCCCTGACTGAGTACAACTCAGGCTGCCATGACCATGTCAGGAACCATGTTCCTGGTAGGGACGGCAGGTCATACTGCCACAGTAGCGGTGGTCCGACCGCCACACTCGTAATCAGGCCCTTAGTCCCTCTACTATTCAAAACAAAGATTCCAGTACAGCTGTTATTTACCAACTATCATTGCTTATCCATCTCCATGAAGAGTGGTTCTCCATTCAGTGCCAGGATACATTCCCGGGTGATTGTGCGCTCCACCAAATTGCATACCAAAACATGATTGTCTTTTGCCATATATGACATGTTTCCTTTGAAGATTTGTTTATCCAACTCATAAAGGTAAACAATGGAATTAATCTTTCCGGTATATGATCCCATGATACCCTCTGATTTCATAAAGCTCTCTACAGCACTTTCAATTTCACTTTATACGCAGATGTGCTGTAAAGATATTAACATTTTGCACTAACTTCGAGTTGTGACTGGGCTATGCTTCCACCTTCCTGCGCAAGCCACCCCAGCTATGCGTGGACATAGATGCGGTGCATTCCAACCCTGTGGGTCTGGTAGCCAGAAGTCATCCGCCCATCTCCGCAGGTCAAGTATTTCAGTCTTCTGCTACCTTGACACCTGGCTGTTGCAGGTGGGTTCACCTCAGGCTGTCTTTTCCCACCTTCAGACTACAGCGGACCTCCTGCATTCGCTGGGGTTTACTATAAATGTGTTGAAGTCACACCTGACTCCCTCTCAGACACTCCCTTTCATCGCAGCAGTTTTGCACACAGTGCAATTTTGGGCTTATCCTCCTGTGCAGTGAGTCTGGGATATTCAGGCTGTGATACCGATGTTTCAGCCACAGTCCTGGATTTTGTTGAGATTGACTGAGTCTGCTGAGCCTCATGGCCTTCTGTATCCTGCTGGAGAATCATGCCATATAGCTTATGTGGGCTCTGCAGTGGGACCTGAGGTTCCAGTGGGCGCAGCATCGGGGGAATCTCTCTGACGTGCTCCAGATCTCGGAGCAAGCAAAGGACCTGCAGTGGTGGTAGATGACCTGCGATTGGGTCAAAGGCAGACTCCTCTCCCTTCCCGAATCAGAGCTGACAGTAGTAACAGATGCGTCACTCATGGGATGGGGTGGCCATCTGGGAGAGGTGGAGATCAGAGGTCTCCGATGGACTCAACTTGCTGGAGCTCCGTGGGATCCAGCTAGCATTGAAAGCATTTCTTCCCTCTGTCAAGGGGAAGTCGGTGCAGGTGTTCTCAGACAACACCTCGACTATGTGGTATTGCAACAAGCAGGGCAGGTTGGGATTGTGAAGAGGCGCTGCGTTTCTGGACATGGCTGGAACAGCAGAGCATAACCCTGATGGTTCAACTCCTGGCAGGTTCTCCGAACGCCAGGACAGACAAACTAAGCCATCGATGCTTAGCAGATTAGAGCAGCATCTCCATTTGGAGGTGGCGCACAGTCCCTTTAAGCAGTGGGGGAGGGTCTTACGTAGATCTGGTTGCCTCTGAAGAGAATTCGCAATATCAACAGTTTTGTGCATTGGAGTTCCCAAGGCGGCTATTGCCCAGAGAGGCTTTTCATCTCGAGTGGTGCTAAGGCCTCCTATATGACTTTCCGACCATACTACTTCTGCCCATAGTTCTGGACACGGAGAGTCTGGTATCGCAGGCTTCTGAAAAGGAACATCGATCGTCTTATGAGGCTACCCCTTCGGGAGGATCTTCTGTTGCAGCAGCAGGGGAAGGTTCTGCAATCAAACCTGTCAGCTTTCTGTCTCCTTGTGTCGAGGTTGAGTGGCAACATTTGATAGCGTGTGTCCTTCCTCCTGTAGTCTGTAACGTTATCTTAGCCACAAAGTGTCCCTCCACCAAGACGGTATTCGCCTACAGATGGCAAAAGTTTGTAAAATATTGTACTAAAAGGTCTATCAACCCTCTTTCTGCCTCTTTTTTTGTTGTTCTTCTCTTCATTCTTAACCTTGTCCAATAGGGCTCTGCTGTAGGCACTCTTAAAGGTTATCTCTGCTCTGTCTGCCTTCCTGCGACTGCCTGACCAAACCCCTTTATTTAGGTCCTCTATTGTAAATAAGTCTATCAAAGGGCTTTTAAGTGTTTTCCCCCTACTTGCTTTATCATGCCTCAGTAGGATCTTAATTTAGTTTTCACATACCTCATGTGTGCTTCCTTTGAACTGCTGGACAATTGTCCCCTCCGGCTGCTTACCGTCAAGCCAGCCTTCCTAGTGGCAATAACATCTGCCCGGAGGGTGAGTGAGCTGCAGGCTTTATTATCCAAGCCTCCTTGTCTGTGTGTGTTCTCTGACAAAAGTGGTGACCCCATTCCGTTTAAGATAATCTGTCACCCTGCCCACCTTTTACTCTCCTCCATATACCTCTAAAGACCATTTTGCGCTGGGTCATTCTCTGCATCAAGATCAGCTACTCTCTGGCCAAAAAGGAGCCTCCTAAGGGCTTAAGGGCCCATTCCACCAGAGAAAAAGCTGCAACCACTGCATTAACTCGTGGAGTCTCAGTCCTGGACATGTGCAGGCAGCAACGTGGGCGTCCCTGCACCCCTTTGTCAAACACTACTGCCTACCCAGTCAGGTTCGCAGGGACGGGCATTTCACCTGTTCGTTCCTGCAGGACTTTATAGTTTAGAAAATGTGTCCACGGCCCACTGCCAGGAGGTTATGGTTGGGTATCTATTCAAAGGTAAGGATTGTGCTGCTAGAAGTCTCTATCAGGTGAACAAGTTACCTTCGGTAACACATTATTTGGTAGAGACAATATTGTATGAAGTTGGCGCTGTATATACTATCTCAAAGCAAGAGATAGTGTGCACAGAGTCCAAGGGTTCCCATTAGAGGTAAGATAGTAGCAAAATTAGATAATTCTAATGCTCTATGTTGTGGTAGTGTGGTCGAGCAGTAGGCTTATCAGAGGGTAGTGTTAAACATTTGTTGTACACACACAAGCAATAAATGAGGAACACACACTCAAAGACTTAACTCCAGGCCAATAGGTTTTTATATAGAAAAATATATTTTCTTAATTTATTTTTAGAACCACAAGTTCAAATAGTAAAGTAAATACATAAAATGCAAGGTACTCCACTTAGGTAAGTTAGGAACTTTGAATTAGAGCAGTAACATACACAGTTTTAGTTAAAATGGCAATAAGCTATTTTAAAAGTGGACACAGTGCAAAATCAATAGTTCCTGGGGGAGGTAAGTAATGGTTAGTTTTTCAGGTAAGTAAGTCACTGACAAGTTCAAGTTCCTGGGCATAGGCAGCCCACCGTTGGGGGTGCAAGCAACCCCAAAGTTACCACACCAGCAACACAGGGCCGGTCAGGTGCAGAGGTCAAAGGAGGGCCCAAAACACACAGGCGCCTATGAAGAACAGGGGTGCTCCGGTTCCAGTCTGCCTACAGTTTATTGGTCCTTTGGGTTTCAGGGCAGTCCTCTGAGGCTTCAGAGGTAGCTGGTCCCTGTTGGATGCGTTGCTGTGCAGTTTTCTTTGAGTCAAGAGAGAGGCCGGTAGGGCTTGGGCCAAAGCAGTTGTTGTCTCTGTCGTCTCTGCAGTGCTTTCAGGTCAGCAGTCCTTCTTGTTTCAGGTTGCAGGAATCTGATTTCCTTGGTTCTGGGGTGCCCCTAAATACTGAATTTAGGGGTGTGTTCAGGTCAGGAGGGCAGTAACCAATGGCTACTGTCCTGGAGGGTGGCTACACCCTCTTTGTGCCTCCTCCCTGGGGGGAGGGGGACACATCCCTAATCCTATTGGGGGAATCCTCCAATCTCAAGATGGAGGATTTCTAAAGGCAGGGGTCACCTCAGCTCAGGACACCTTAGGGGCTGTCCTGACTGGGTGGAGAAGTGTGGCTCAATGGTTAGAGCGGCAGACCCTGAAGCAGAGATCTGGCTCAAGACCAGGGTTCAAGTCCCGCTTCGGCAGGTCTTGGGCTCAATTCCCCTTGACCAGATAATTCTCGCCTCAGTGCCTAATCTAATTCATGGGTCCCACTCT
Source organism: Pleurodeles waltl (assembly GCF_031143425.1). NCBI lineage: Eukaryota > Metazoa > Chordata > Amphibia > Caudata > Salamandridae > Pleurodeles > Pleurodeles waltl. The sequence goes on along the minus strand of NC_090444.1, from coordinate 215,711,457 downwards.
GCAACTCTGGGCAATAGCTTGCTTAATCTCCACAACGGCCCCAACAGCGCTTGGATGCCTGGCTTCACCCTGGGGGTGCTCAGGAGTGGGCGCCTCACAGGGAAAAGCCAGGAGGGGTTCCATAGCGGTATGAGTACAGCGCCTTGAGACCCTAACGGGTGAGTAGTGCGCTATACAAGTGCTAATTTACTTACTTACTTTACTTACTGGTGGGTGACTCCTCCTTGTTTTTCTCATTATCTCCTCCAGCCTTACCGCCAAAAGTGGGGGCAGTGGGCAGAGGGGCGGGCATCTCCACTGTCTGGGATGCCCTGTGGTGCTGTCACAAAAGGCATGAGCCTTTGTGGATCACCGCCAGGTGTTACAGTTCTGGCAAGGGGAGGTGAGAAACACCTCCACCCAGTACAGGCTTTGTTCCTGGCCACAGAATGAAAAAGGCAGTCTCCCCATGTGGCCAGCAACTCATCTGGTTGTGGCAGGCTGGCAGAAACTGGTCAGCCTAGCACTAGGAGTCGGACTGGTATTCAGGGGGCATCTCTAAGATGCCCTCTGGGTGTGTTTTACAATACATTCCACACTGGCATCAGTGTGCATTTATTGTGCTGATAAGTTTGATACCAAACTTCCCTGATTTCAGTTTAGCCATTTTAGAACTGTGGAGTTCGTGTTTGACAAAATCCCAGACCATATACCCTTTATGGCTACCCTGCACTTACAATGTCTAAGGTTTTGCTTAGACACTGTAGGGGCATAGTGCTCATGCACATATGCCCTCACCTGTGGTATAGTGCACCCTGCCTTAGGGCTGTAAGGCCTGCTAGAGGGGTGACTTACCTCTGCCACAGGCAGTGTGAGGTTGGCATGGCACTCTGAGGGGAGTGCCATGTCGAATTAGTAATTTTCTCCCCACCACCACACAAGCTGTGAGGCAATGTGCACGTGCTGAGTGAGGGGTCCCTAAGGTAGCATAAGACATGCTGCAGCCCTTAGAAACCTTCCCTGACATCAGGGCCCTTGGTACCAGGGGTACCATTTACAAGGGACTTAACTGAGTGCCAGGGCTGTGCCAATTGTGGAACAAAGGTACAGTTTAGGGAAAGAACACTGGTGTTGGGGCCTGGTTAGCAGAGTCCCAGCGCACTTTCAATCATAACTGGCATCAACAAAAGGCAAAAAGTCAGGGGGTAACCAAGCCAAGGAGGCATGTCCTTACAAATATCTAGTTGCACATTCCTTAAACACCCATTCATGCCTCCCTGCTCTGCATACAGATTTCTAGGGTTAGGGTTAATCCCTTCCAGGGTGCTAGTTTGGACACACATTCATCTGTTCACTTCATGGCTCTGTGCTCCTCACTGCCGGCGCCAACGGATGCCATGCAAAACCGAACTAAGCCACCTGACGGAACGCAGGGCCACTGCTCACGCAGAGGTTTCTGGATCTAGTCTGACACCTGGGAAATTCAAAGGTAAGGATTCTGCAGCTAGACATGGGGGTGATTCTAAGCTTGGCGGGCGGCGGTAGCCGCCCGCCAAGCGGGAACCGCCAGAAGACCGTACCGCGGTCAAAAGACCGCGGCAGTCATTCTGGGTTTCCCACTGGGCTGGCGGGCGACCGCCGAAAGTCCGCCCGCCAGCCCAACGGGAAACACCCTTCCCACGAGGACGCCGGCTCAGAATGGAGCCGGCGGAGTGGGAAGGTGCGACGGGTGCAGTTGCACCCGTCGCGAATTTCTGTGTCTGCAAAGCAGACACTGAAATTCTTCGTGGGGCCCTCTTACGGGGGCCCCTGCAGTGTCCATGCCATTGGCATGGGCACTGCAGGGTCCCCCAGGGGCCCCGCGGCACCCCCTACCGCCATCCTGTTCCTGGCGGGAGACCCGCCAGGAACAGGATGGCGGTAGGGGGTGTCAGAATCCCCATGGCGGCGGAGCGCGCTCCGCCGCCATGGAGGATTCTCAAGGGCAGCGGGAAGTCGGCGGTACACCGCCGACTTTCCGTTTCTGGCCGCGGCTGAACCGCCGCGGTCAGAATGCCCAGCGGTGCACCGCCAGCCTGTTGGCGGTGCTACCGCTGACCTCCGCCATGGCGGTAATTACCGCCAGGGTCAGAATGACCCCCATAGTCTCTACCAGAAAATCTTCTGTTTGTTTCAGGTGACCCCAAGTTACATTTGCCTGTCCACTCCATAAGACAACTAGTAACCTCAAACCATAATTGACTAAGAGCTCCACATGGCTAGAGGACACCCCTTCATGATTGCAAAAGGGACTTGCAATGGGCATTTCCTGATGCATGGCCTGCAGATGCGCTGGCTTTAGATACATCCTGTGGACATAGTTAAATTGTATAAGCTGAAGGCAGGCGTTCAGTGAGATCTGACACTTTTGCTTCAGGGTGCAGAAGCATTCTGAGTCTGAGTGCTCTTCACCTAAATCCTCCTCCCACCTGGCCTGCAAAATAGGCCTGATTTTTTAAATCTCATGACTCTGATAAGCTGTCTAATACCAACAGTATTTGTGTTAATCCGCCTACCATTGGCTCTGTCCTTCACCCAAAGTGATTGTAATAGCCTCAGTTATAGCTGCATAGGTGAAACATTGCGGAGGAGTAAGGTCCTCTTCAAAGGACATGAAAGTACCTGAGTCATATACATCACCCAGTGAGGTTATTCCTTACCTGGACCGGGAAAGGATCCTATTCACCTTTTGCACAATCTTTGGGAACCTCTGGAGTACCTAAGTAGGGTTTCTGATAGAGATTTCTAACTGCATATTCCTCACCTTGTTAATACCCCAGCCACCTGACTGCAACCAGAGTTCTTTTCGATAACAGTTCCTTGCACGTCGGTAGGTGGCACTGGGAGGCTCCATTTCTTACTTGCCCCACCCCCCAAATATGACTTTGTGTCCACTGTATTTGCACCACCTCTACACACTGTCACTTCCTGTATTTCTGCACCTTCCAACGCAGATCTAGAGTGTCTTCGAATCCTGACAACTTGCCAGAATTTCTTCCGTTAAATTTTACCAATTTGCAAGGGACCTGTCCCCGATAAAATCTAAAGCCCAAACCATGAAGGGATTGTAATTGCCCGATGTCAGCGACAGACACCCACAACTTCTGGTGTCTTGAATCCAAGCACGATTTATGGTCATGTGAGCTATGCTCGAAAATGAACTGCAAGTCCATTTGTGGCCACAAAGCAAAACCTGCTGTTGTGGAACTCCAAAGGAAGCCAAAGGCGACCTGATCTCGTGGAAATTGAGGGCCCCAACGAGCTTCCATGCCAAAGATATCCAAGAAACATAAGAGATTAAAGCACAGCTCCCCCTTGTCTTATTGCTCCCACTGTTCATAGTCACGTGACCTCTGGGCCCAGTGTTTAGTGTTTTAATTGCTCTCTTTCAGAAAAGCTGCTGGGTCCCTTCCCTCGCTACCATCAGGGAGAAACTTGCAGATTACTACAGGAAAATGTGCCTTCAGTGTCTGCAACTCTAAACTCAAGAAACTGCACCCTTTCTATCATGTCTGCATCAGGGCTTTGTTTGGCTACTTCGGGGCGGGCTCTGTGACATTTTTCCGTTCTGTACAGCCTATACACCAGTTTCCGTTGTTCAGCCTTTACCAATAAAAAAATTCTTAAGCTTCAAAATCAATTTTGGCGTCAAAGGACTGTCTTTGTTTCCATTGATAGCTTTCAGTATAACTCCAAGGTGACTGTACGTAGTAGTGCAGAGGTCGAGGCCTGTAACAAGCTCAGCCCCTCTTGAGATTGCTCTTTTAAGGAAGTTGGGGATGACAGTCAGCTGTCACTCTTTCCTGCCTGTGGCTTCGCCATCTTAAGGGCCCTTGATGTCTTGAGTAATACAACTAGAGTTTGGTATTCCAAGGTTGTCTGATTAGCAGCCAAGGGTCTAGTTTGTGGGCTACTCTGTGTGCCATACAGTGACCTAGTTGAGGATATATACCGAGCTTTGTTGTCACCTGGGTACTCCCGCTCTGTGTAGCAGTGCTTTTCACGATAAGCGTGGAGGTGCAGCAAACAGGTGTGACCACTGTTGGCACCCAGCCTGCCTTGCACCATGATAATTGTGGCTCACAGGGAAAAGCCAGGAGGGGTTCCATAGCGGTATGAGTACAGCGCCTTGAGACCCTAACGGGTGAGTAGTGCGCTATACAAGTGCTAATTTACTTACTTACTTTACTTACTGGTGGGTGACTCCTCCTTGTTTTTCTCATTATCTCCTCCAGCCTTACCGCCAAAAGTGGGGGCAGTGGCAGAGGGGCGGGCATCTCCACTGTCTGGGATGCCCTGTGGTGCTGTCACAAAAGGCATGAGCCTTTGTGGATCACCGCCAGGTGTTACAGTTCTTGCAAGGGGAGGTGAGAAACACCTCCACCCAGTACAGGCTTTGTTCCTGGCCACAGAATGAAAAAGGCAGTCTCCCCATGTGGCCAGCAACTCATCTGGTTGTGGCAGGCTGGCAGAAACTGGTCAGCCTAGCACTAGGAGTCGGACTGGTATTCAGGGGGCATCTCTAAGATGCCCTCTGGGTGTGTTTTACAATACATTCCACACTGGCATCAGTGTGCATTTATTGTGCTGATAAGTTTGATACCAAACTTCCCTGATTTCAGTTTAGCCATTTTAGAACTGTGGAGTTCGTGTTTGACAAAATCCCAGACCATATATCCTTTATGGCTACCCTGCACTTACAATGTCTAAGGTTTTGCTTAGACACTGTAGGGGCATAGTGCTCATGCACATATGCCCTCACCTGTGGTATAGTGCACCCTGCACTATAGGCCAATGCTCACATTAACTTAGTAAGCTATGCCTGTGTTACCCCCAGAACCTCCAAGCACCTAAAAGCCAGATGTGAGGAAATGGAAATGTTTTACATGGTGTATTTGTGAGACATCATTGTGTACTACACTTACCATCTCCTTTAGGACCAGTAGGTTTCATTTGTTAAACCTTTAGCTCAACCCTTGGTAGCTCTGACTCTGATCAGTCAAGCCTAAACAAATGAACACATTTAAACTATTTAAACAGCACCAAAACTACTGTGGAAGTAATTTAGACAGTCAAGAAATCCAACATCAATTTTAAAAAATAGAGTAGATTTTTATGTAACTTTTGGCACTAAAACTGAAAAGATTCACAGGAGGGTTCCGGAAATACAGTATTTACAAGGTACAGTAAATCAACATTTCTACTTAACCTTGAACAAGCATTGACAAATGCAACTAATTTGACACTTTAAAATATTTTCAGTAAAAACCTTGGTAAGTGTCAATGCGGTCACTTAGCGTTACTTTATGTGACCAATTCCGGCATGGAGCCAGTCAAGGGGACTAGCAAAGTCTACAGAAAAAGTAACCTCTCTTAGGAAAGTAGTCTTCAGTTCTGTTTCAGCTGCAGTGCCTCTTTGCCATTGACGTCTGTGAAGTGGTCCTGATGCAAGGAATTCAGGATGTTCAAGGATGCTGAAGATGCTGTGGGGTTGATGGGGGTCTTCCTGGGGCTACTCCGTGGTTCATGGGCTTGGTGAGGTGATCTTAGCCTCTGGGGTCAATGTCCCTGTTGAGCTTAGTAGAAGGCAGATGCCACTGGGTTACAGCTACCTGGGTACAGCGCCTTCAGATGTTTTTCTATGGCGGTAGCTTGCCTTCTGAGTGACTGAGCTGCACTCTGATGACTCTCACGGGGACAGCAGGCTTGAAGCAACTTTTGAACATCAGGTCTTGGTCACTGGGGCTGCATGGCAGAGATTCAGAAATTGGGGCTACCAACTCACCCCAGCAGTTTTCAACTGTTGTGGCCCCATGCTGCGATCAAGAGGTCAGCCAACTGACCCCTGCAGTCTCTTGCTTCACCAGGGCTCAGGAGTTGACTTCTCCACGAGCAAGACACAGTAGGCACTCTCTTCTCCTTTGCTAGCCACTAGGTATAGCAGGTGCTGTCCTCTCTTTGCCAGGTACTTGGTGCAGCAGGGGAGTCTGAGATCTTAGTTAAGGGTGTCCTTCTTATGCCCAGAAAATATCCTCAGGAGAGGTCGTAGTCACTACCCAGTAGGCTACTAGGTTCCCTCCCTCCTGATGGCTACTTTCTGTGAAGTGCAGCACCTAACTATCCCAGAAATCTCTATTCTTCCCACTCTCAAGATGGCAGAACCCCTCTCTCAGCATGTAGAGCTCCCTAGCCCAACACAGAGTTGTGGCTACCAAGGGGCATACACGGCCCTGGAAAACCGGTTTGACAACTGGTTTCCCCTTTTTGTCCTCAGTGTCTACCTAAAGAATAGAGCAGATCTTTGAAATCCAGGGTGGACAAACTCAGCCGCCACCTGGCGGATGAAGAATGGCAGTTAAACCCAAAGTGGTACATGGTCTCTTCCCCAAATGGGGATTGGCTTGATCTTTGCCAGGGCTGAGAACGTGCACTGTCACAATTTTTCTGTGTTAAAGTTCCCAAAACGGTTCTCTCTCAGACACACATTCTGCCTAGAGTACAGTTCGGGACTCCTGTGTGCCTTTCCTCAGTTACATTTCGTGCTTCTAGTTCTAAAGAAGATTAGGAGCGACCGGGCCCAAGTCATCTAAGTGACACCGAATTGGGCAAGGAGAGTGTAGTGCCCGGAACTCATGGGCATGAGCATCTGTTGTGCGATCAAGCTGCTGTTTCAGGAGGCTCGTCTGTCGTAGTTGCATAGCAAAGTCTTGAACCCGGGCCTTTCGAGTTTTAATGTGCATCTTTGGAGATTGAGCGGCGACAGTTGAATAAATTCAACCTTTCTCCTGAGGTAGTTAATGTCATTCTAGCAGCTAGGCATCCCACCACAGAAGCAGTATGCACCTGCCATTGGGTCAAGTTAGTGATTTGGTTCATTGCACTATAGATTGACCCTCATCAAGCCAAAATATCTGATGATGTGGTACTTGGCAGATTGACACACTTTAAGCAACGCCAAAATATCTGTTGCTTTTTGTGTTTGGACACAGTAAAGGTTATGTGTCTGCTCTTTCAGTTTTGTTTGCATTTGCTGGACAAGCCTTCTTTATTTAAATCAGCTGTTGTGATGCATGTTCTGAAAGGACTGCAACTTTTGTTTCTGCCCATACTCTTTATCGTTCACCAGTGGGACGCGAATCTGGTTCTCACATTACTAATGTGTACTCTCTTTGAACCACTGCACAGCGGTCCATTGCAGCTTCGTAAAACAGCTTTCCCTATTGCCATAACAACTGCAAAGTGTGTCAGTGAACGAGAGGCTCTCTCTGTCAACCCAACATATACCCATCATTCTATCCAGACAAGCTAACCTTGAGGGGCCAGAGCCTCTATTTCTTCCAAAGTTGGTGATGTTTTTTCGGAGCAAAACATCCTCCCAGCATTTTTTGCTCAACCTCATTCTTCTAAGGGGGAGGAGAGACTCCACTAGCATGTTCCCAAAAGAGTACTCCGCTTCTAAATTTATGGCACATGGGAACATTGTGTGTATGATCAGCTCTTCATTGGATTTGCCAGACTGGGAAAAGAACAGAGCAGTGCAGAAGAGGACCATTTCTCTATGGATTATTCTCTGCATCAAAATCTGCTATGCACTAGATAAGAAAAAGCCTACAAAAGCTTGCAGGCTCATTCCAACAGGTCCTTAACTACGAACACTGCGTTGACACAGGGAATACCTGTTCTGAATATCTGTCAGGCTGCTACGTGGGCGTTGCTCCACACTAACTGCTGTGTGGACCGACAGGTCTGGCCAGATGAGCACTTTTCCCAGTCTGTCCTTCAGGACACTGGTTTGAACCAGTTCACAGACCCATCACCTAGAAGGTACTGCTTTGATATCTATTTAAAAGATGAGGAATATGCGGTTAGGATTCTCCATCAGAAGAACAAGTTATCTACCTTGGGGAATGCCTTTTCTGGGATATTGTTTCTAATCCCAGATTTGTCACTGACCATCCCTCCTCCCCGTTTTGTAAGCAGGGCTCATTTTAGTTCTAAATAGGTCCCAAATTTAGAAATATGCACACTTGTCTGGGGGCACGGAGAACCTAGTAAGCAACTGTGGTTGACATGCTTGAGTATCGCTTGTATGCAACTCCACACATCATTTCCAAAGTGAAAAGATGTTGACGTGTAGCCTCACAAAGCCACCTACTGGCACACAGGGGTACTGCTTGAAACTTTCTAAATCAAGTCTGACGCCTTGGAGAATATTTAAAAGGTAAGAAATATGCAGTTAGAGAATCCAACAGAAATTCGTTATCAGAGGTAATTAATTTGTTTTTTAAGTGCTTTACGCCCACACAAGAATAATACTTTTGCAACACAGTGAGGTCCATCTGGTGCCTCCACACCATACATCAGCTTTGTCACTGGAGTGATGTTTAGTTTAGATTAGTTTAGTTTAATAGATTTATAAAGTGCATGGCTACCCGAAGGCCTCCCAGCGCTGATGTAATCAAGTCTTCTTCCAGTTGGAAGGTCAGCTCCCTTCTGTCCTGAAACAGCCATTCATTTACAATAACAGGATATGCAGGCCAGCAATACAATTGGATGTCTACCATCTAGTAACCTCTCATCGCATGTGGGTTGGGACCACTTGCTCAGCGCCAACTGTGGAATCCCACCACAACTAAAGGCATATCATTTTCCTTTTCCTGAGAAAGATGCAAGTCAATAATTGAAAGGGGCAGTATTATAGTGAACAGAAGAGGTGAGGCCCACATTATAAAAAAGCATCTCTCTTCACATAGTTTTTTATTTTTTTAAATCTTTTTATTGACTTATATCACATAACAGTCCGGATATGCATCCGAATATAACATCACTGCTTGCATAATTGTACCGACATGAATATATACAATTTGGAATACGCAGATTAACTGTAATAAGAGATCTAAAGGTGAAAAGAAAGATAGAAACATACAGAAAAATAGTGTAGAAACTGCCCGTGGGTGGCCCTGTGTAGGAGGGAAGGGACGATAAAAGGGGGGGAGGTCAGAGGAGGGGGGACAAGAGGAGCCAGGGCAGGCTGAGGCGACGGGGCGGCAACCTCACTGTGTATGCAAATTATGGGGTTGCAGGCAGCTCCTTGGTCGGGCTTGGGAGGCGTTTTTTGTATATGTGATCAGCTACACTGGTTCCCATCATGTGAGATTTAAAGCTATTTGTGTATTGTATTGAGGCAGATTCTCATGTGTATTCTCCTGTGTCCTCATGCTTCATCAACACAATGAGTATGTGTGTTATGTGTTAAAGATAAAGCTGCTGGTAGCTCAAGGTGGTTGAGTGTCATCTTTATTCTCAATTAGAATAACGAGGGAATCCCACATATCCACACCCTTGACCATCCCTCCCCTGTCTCAGAGAGAATGCAGTACCTGCACCTCCGCCTTTGCCCAGTGCAACAGCCCACCTGTCCAGCGGTGCATGTCCAGCACATTCGGTACCTTCCACTGCATCGCCAGGAGGAGTTTAAATAACACGAACGCCATGTCGATGCACCTGCGCACCTGTTTCCCTCCTTTCGGTCTATCTCTCTTCACATAGTTGTAATTGGGAGTTGGCCTCATTCCTGAAAACCTTTTGTCCTGCTAATTTTGTTTCATGTTTTGCCGTTTAAACTTGTGCACAGTTGCTAGCTTAATTGGCTTACTCTGAAGACTGTATTCTTAGTGGTAGTAACTGCAGCCTTTATGATCAGAGAATTACAGGTCATTATGTTTTGGAACGTACAGAAGGTGAGGAATCAGCAGAAATATACATCCATCAGAAAAAGTTATTTACCTTCAATTGTGATATTATTGGTGCATGCTAGATCTTACTGCAGCTTCTTCTTTGTCCTTACTCCTCCCATGAGGCGTTGGTGTTGAGGATGATAAGAACTGAAGGTATGAAGACATGCTTCTGTTTGGTTGCTGTCGTAAGAGTTCTCTGATTCTCCAAGTAAGACTCAAAGGGGTGTGGAAAACAGAAGCAGCTGCCATAAATGTGCCATGTAACTGTGCATGTTGTCATATCTAGAAATGATGTAGCTATGATTGGACTCACGTGGCACTTCCTGGCAATATTGGGAACCTATATTAATATTGATACTGAAGGTTAGTAACCCTTTCTTCCTGTCAGGCCACTGAAGGGAAATGGACAAAATGAATGTGAAAGTCAGTATGCTAGAGTAACTATGTGATCCTAAAGTGAACTTTATCCTTTTTAATTTGCTTCAATCTGAAGTGTGTGCTAACTAAACAATATTTAGAATTCCCCACAAAACCTTTTAGAGATGAACAGAATTGCTACATAAACAATTTTACCACTTATGTTTTTTATCAGTTTGCTTTCTGATGATTATATATTTTCCTTATACAGGTCATCCGAGGGCTTCTCAAATTTTGGCCAAAAACATGTAGCCAGAAAGAGGTAAGGCCTTGTAGCTAATAAACTTAGAAACACACTCTGTGTAAGGTGTATAAGGTTTGTGTTCTGTTTTTTTTTTTTTTAAATAAAATAAAATATTTATAGTGTCATTATTTCATTATTACCATTAGCATGCTACATCAGTGCAGTGGTAGATAGGATGATGTATTTACCATTATTGTCAATATTATGTTGCCTCCTTCCTTTTTACATTTGTTGAATTTGGTATTCAGTCTGTACCCTACACTTAACCACTGATTGTTTTGATAGTGAAAAGCTGATGGTTTGTTTTCTTTGGACATCAGAGTTCTTTTCAAAATGTCCCCAACCTAGTCCAACAAACAACTCAAAAGTTATTTTATGTTAGTTTACAGTGTCCCAATGGAGGAGATATTCTTCGACAAACCGACATTTAAACATTTTTGTCTGCTGACAAAAGAAAGGAATTTCAGGGAATTTAGTATCTAGGCATAAAGGTTTGTTCTTCAATATTGAATCTCTTCTATAATCACATGTTTGATTCATTGTCCGTTGTCAGGCTGGGAATAAATAGTGGTAAAATGGCCATAGGCATTAAACGTAATTTATTTAGTAGCACATTCACCTAATTTGATTGAGCTCAAACTTCAGCCAGCGAGGTGGAAGCTTCAGCTCTCCTACTCCCCCTGCAGGGCATCATAGCTCAGATTTTTAGTCCATGTTGTGTGTGAGGGGGTCCCCGGTCAGCTCTGTTCTAACCTTTCAGTGAACCAGCATCTGTTACTGTTTTGATCTTCCCTATGTTTGATCCAACCCTATCTTCAGCACTGAGATACTGAGATTTGTTTTTAGGGAAGATTCTGTTTTTTTCTGGGCCCGCAAGATCTTCTTATCTGACAGTTGACTGTCATCATGGCTGACAAAAATAAAAAAATCTTTTTTCAGACCTTGTTCATCTTGTGGGCATAAAACAATTTACACTGATTATCCTAATCCTGTCTATTTATTACCTGTATCCTACTCATAAGGCATCAAATGTGATATATGTAAGACTTTTCCATTAAGACTCTCACGCCGTATTTGTTAAGGCTAAAGAGAATTTTCCTCCTTTTAAGAGAGATGCCCCCTAATCAGGAGAAGATTCCACAGAAAGTGCCCCTCCAGTCACTTTCACCAAGACAGGGCTAACTAGGAGACTTATTCAGTTCTCTGAACTGGTCTTATTTGGTGTAGTCCTTTCAGCCACCTCCTCAAATACTAAACATGGAAAACATTCCTGTAAGCAATCAAAGGAGGATTAACCAGTGGAAAAGAAAACAAATATTTCAAAGACCATGTCTTCAACCAAGAAAACATTGTAGACGAGAACGTCAACGACAGTAACATCGTTGATGAGATTTGCTTTGTTGACAAGACCATCGATGGCATTACTAACTACACCTTTGACGTCGGACCTGTCAACAATAGCAACATTACTGACGATGTTTACCATACTACTGCCAACATCAACACAGTTGACGGCAATACCATTGAGCACAACTTTTAAGATTATCATCTTTTTACCATTGAAGGTGTCAACTTTACCCTCAACACAAATTTTACAGTCAGACCAGATAGATGATGCGAGCTGTTACGCTTCACAAACAGCATACAGTCCAGCACAACTAGATGTAAAATATGTCCCAGATTTTGGTGAAGAAATGAACAACATTGAATCTGGTGAATTTAATTCAGTAGGATTACCTGTACCTCAAGCCCCTTTTTCTTCCATGTCGGCAAAACCACCTAGAGTGTACAGGGAACCTAATGTGATTGTACATTCCAGCAGAGGATGGCTACTCCTAACAAGCTACTACCACAACATCCAGCTAATAATCCCCAAACTGTACTACCTGCTCCACCCATTCTGCTACATACTCTACCTTCTACTTTAGATGGCTATGCCTCCTGGGCAACCATTGCCACTGCCCATTCCTACACCGTCAAAGGAAAGATCTCCCAGAACTGTTTGTAGCTCATCAACTCCTGAAGTAAATGATAACAATTGCAATAATTCAGTATAATTGGAGCTTCCACAAGATGGTAGAGGACAAGATGCTAATGAACATGAATTAATTGTCCAGTGTGGTGTCGCTCATGGGGCAAATCCACAGGATTTAACATATGATATTTCTAGATTTAAAGAGCTGCCAATAAGTTCAGTTTACCAATGTAATCTGTGGATCAGCCATGTTTCCTTTACGGCTTTAAAGCCTCCATATTCAGCTCTGGCATTCCTCAATGAAATTAATAACCAAATTTGCTGATATTTTCAGTGGCTTAGAGGAGAATCAAGACCACAGTTACACCATCCTCTGGACCACCAGACAAGGATAGCAGATGTATTGGTAATTTGGGTAGGAGAAGGCAGCTACTTCATTTCTATTCAATTCTAGGACAACATGATTGACAAATGTGGGATGACATCACCGAACTACTGGAACTCATCCTGGAAGAAAAAGAGAAAGAAGTACATACTTATTTATTATTGATGCTGCTTTGGATGCCTCAAGTACAGGTTTTCCCCAGCTTGCAGGAGGTATTATATTAACATGACAAGGATGTTTAGAACCAGTCTAAGATCCTTGACATGCCTTTCAATGGCCTAACTCCTTTTTTGGAAAACATGTAGTTGAGGCTCTTCAGGGCCTCAAAACTTACACTGTAAAACTATTAGGACATTTGCAGTACTGTAAATTTGGAACAGCTATTTTTCGTGCTCATGAAGTATGCAGAATTTCAGAGGAGGATTTAACCAATATGAGGTCAAGGGTGTGCATACTATCCCCAAAGACAGACTGGATACGATCAAGGATACTCCTGCAATTGTACTCAGACAGCCTTATGGGAGGGCTTAGGAAAGGAAGACAGAATCCTCACAAGCATATTATCATGGCAATCAGAAGATAGCTTGACTCACCACCATTGCCTCCACTTACATCTGATAATCAGTAGTTGGGAGGCAGAATTGCCCTTTTTAGTCCAGCTAGGAAGACTGTAACATCAGATAAATGGGTGAGGCAAGTTACTGATACAGGCCATACTCTGGAGTTTGTTCAGAGACCACTAGTTTTCCCACCCAAGAAAGAACATTGTCAGTTTGAAGGAGCTTTAACAGGAAATGCCCATGCTTCTCCTCAAGGGTGACATAGAGATTGTATCCAAATCACAAAGAAACCAAGGGTTCTACTTCTGATTCTTCCTAATCAGAAAAACATGGACCAATCCTGGATCTGACAGTTGTGAAAAAAAATTCAACAAAGTAATTTCTAATGATAACTCGGAAAGCAGTCCTCCTGATGATGGCAGGAAATTGATTTTATGACCTTCCTAGATCTTCAGGACCCATACCGCCACATACCTATTCACCAAAAACATCGAGCGTATCTTCTATTTTTGGTAGTAGAAAAACACTACCAGTTCAAGGCACTTCCTTTCAATCTCAAATCTGCACCTCAAATGGCAGGCAATTGGTACCAGTATTGTCCTTTATAGACATGCCTGAATGAGGTCCATTGGTTTTTCGGGCGATGTACAATCAGTCAATCAATCAATATTTCTATAGCACGGCTAATCACCTGTGGGGTCTCAAGGTGCTGTTTGCAGGCATGCTGCTCAAATGAAAACCCAGGTTTTGAGGTCCTCCCTGAGCTGCTTCAGTGATATGGTCTGTCTGAGTTTGATAGGTAGCGTGTTCCATGTCTGGGCTGTGAGGAAGGAGAAGGATCTTCCACCTGCTGTGCATTTTCTGATCTTAGGAAGGGCAGTGAGGGCGTGCTGGGAAGATCAGAGTTGTCTGTTGGGTACATAAAAGGTGAGGCAGTGGTTGCAGTAGGCCAGTTCTGTGTTGTGTAGTGCCTTGTAGGTGTGGATCAGAAGTTTGTATGTAATGTGCTTGCTGACTGGGAGCCAGAGTAGGTCTGTGGAGGAGATGGGGCTGTGTTGAGGGAAGTCCAGGATGAGCTTGGCTGCTGCATTCTGGATTCTTTGTAGTCATGATTGCAGTTTCTTGGTGATGCCAGCATAGAGTGCTTTGCCATAGTCCAGTTTGCTACTGACAAGTGTGTGGTTGAATGTCCTCCTTGTGTCGGTGGGGATCCACTTAAAGATGTTTCGAAGGAGTCAGAGGTTGTGGAAATCTGACGACCAGACAGCGTTGATTGGAGAGTCTTGGACAGAGAGGAGTCCAGGATGATGCCCAGATTGGTCAGTGGGAGCGGGGCATTTCACAGTGCGGTAGGCCACCAGGAGTTGGGGCTGGAGCCGATTACAAGGATATCCATCTTGTCCGAGTTACGTTTAAGGCAGCTGGCTTCCATCCAGGCAGCGACTGCTCTCATCCCATTGTGTACATTTCTCTTGGCCTTTACAGGGTCATCGGACAGGGAAAGGATCAGTTTGGTATTGTCGGCGTAGGAGACGACATTTAGCCCGTGTTGTTAGATGATCTTGGCGAGCAGCCATGTAGATGTTGAAGAGCGTTGGGCTGAGTGATGATCCTTAGGGCACTCCGTAGCAGTTTCTTTGGGTTCTGATGTGAACTGCGGTAGTCTGACACTGTGTTCTTCCAGTGAGGAAGGATCTGATCCATTTCAGTACAGATGCCAGTGTTGTGGAGTCTGGCGCAGAGGGTTGGAGTGGACGATGGTGTTGAATGCGGCAGAGAGGTCGAGGAGGATGAGAGTGCAGCTGTGTCCCCGTGGTCTAGTATGGCGCTTATTTCGTCGGTGGCTGCTAGAAGTGCTGTTTCAGTGCTGTGGTTGCTCCTGAATCCGGATTGGCATGGGACTATGATTTGGTGTGTCTCCTGAAATTCGGTAAGTTGCTGGTTGATGGCCTTTTTCGCTACTCTGGCTGGGAAAGGGAGCAGAGGAATAGGTCTGTAGTTCTGCTGCTCCATTGGGTTGGTGGTGGGTTCCTTGAGTTGCGAGTTGATCCTGGCGTGCTTCCTGTTTGATGGGAAGGTGGCAGTCTCGAAGGATCAGTTGATAGTCCGGCAGAGCTCAGGTGCCAAGGTGGCGCTGGCCAGGTTAAAGATGTGATAAGGACACTGATCCAAGAGTGCTCCCAAGTGGATGAAGCTCATGAGTCTTTGGTTATCCTCTGTGGTGATGGGAGTCCAGGAGTTCAGAATCTGGTGTGGTGCAGGGGCCCGTAGTGGTATTTGTGGGCGGTGCAGGTAGTTTTTGGTTCTTTAGGCCTTCATATATGTCCTGGATTTTCCGATGGAAGAAGGTGGCAAGGTCGTCACAGAGGTCTTGGGAGGGATGGATGAGGTGTCTGTCCTGAGGTTTGTGAACTCTTTGACGTTGGCGAAGAGCTCCTTGCTGTTGAGGGTGCTGAGGCATTTTTGAATTGTGTTCTTTTTGGCAGCACTGATGTTCTGGTGGTGCATGGTGTGTGTTCTTGTAGACTATGCGGTCTTCAGTTTATTTGCTGCTCCTCCATTTCTTTTCCAGTTGCCTGCAGGAGCGTTTAGCCTCTTATTAGGTCTGTCCTGAACCATTTAGGTGTTTTGCTTTGATGGTTTCCTGTGGGTTTCCTGAGGGGGGCTACACTGTTAGAGCATTCCGATATCCATCAGTGTAGATTATGTGCAGATTCATTAGCGTTCGCTGCATCCGTTGGGGATGAGTGAGTGAGAGTGTTGGTGAGTTGCCCTTCTGTGACTTTGACCCAGCGTCTGTCTGGGGGGTGGGGTCATAGTGGCGTGCAGTGTTGTTTGTGAAGGTGAAGTGGATGCACTTGTGGTCGGTCCAATGGTGTTCAAAGGTGTGAGAGATGGTGATGTTGTTCCCTGCTGAGAAAACTGGATCAAGGGTGTGTGTGTGGGTGAGGACGCTGACAAGTTGTTTGAGGCTGAGTGTTGCGAGGTTGTCCAACAGCTTTTGTGGTGGATATCAAGGTAGAAGTTGAGGTCATCAAGCAGGGTGTAGTCAGTGTAGGTATGCCCTTGTGGGGCGACAAGGTCGGCGATGGCTTCGCTGAATTAAGTTCGGGTACGAGTAGCCTTTAGATGAGTGTGCCATGGAGGAAGGAGTTAGTCTGGATCTGGAAATGTAGGTGTTCATGGTTTGGCAGAATCTGTGCCTCGGTGGTTGCCATGGGGAGGGTGTTCTTGTAGACTATGGTGATGCTTCCTCCTGGACGGTCGGCTCTGTCCTTGAGGATGATTTTGTAGTTGTCTGGGATGGCCGTGGCGATGTCTGGGGCCGAGTTGGGGGTGATCCACGTCTCCGTGAGGAAGACAACATCTGGGGTGGTTGAGTCAAGGAGGTCTGAGACTTCTACTGCGTGCTTGACAAGGGAGCATGTGTTGAGGAGTGTGCTTTTGAGATGGTCATCCGTGCTTGGTTCCGGGTAGAGTGGTGATCGATGGAAAGTGCAGGAGCATGCGCGGCACGAGAAAGGTCCATGAGTGTTCCTCGGGTAGGTTAAGTGACAAGCGGAGGGTCTTCCCAGGTTGAGAGTGCGTAGTCTGTTGGAGTTGAACCGGCGGATGGAGCATAGCAGATGGAGCATGAACCGGCAGGCGAAAGCATGTACATGCTTTGCTAGTTGACATGCCCTTTAATAGCTCTTGTTACTTTGAGGAGAAGGCGGACTCCACTTTGGAAAGCTCTAAAGACAGTAGAGCCACATCTCATTCCTTGGGGCTGTTGACCCTTGCTAAACAAATCCAACACCAGTTCAGGACATTTAGTGGCTATTCCAAGGGACTGGTGTATAGGCGGAGACAGCCTTCATTGCCTACAATGCAGCAGGCAGCTGAGTCCTTTTCAGGGGTGCTAATGGGAAGCTGGCAGATATCTTAGAGGCCAGCAGGTGCATTAGTCCTCTAATGCCTCTTTCCCTGGTAAAAAAAAAAAAAACACCAAGCTGCTTTAGTTTGCCAATAGCAGCACAAGCAGAATCTGGTACTCCTTCCCTCGTTGGCAGCCCATCTCATTCGCCAGATGGGTCTTTCAAATTGTACAAGCAGATTACACCCTACCTTTTCTCTCCCAATATTCCACCCACACTGAGCTGAATCTCTGCAGAACATCGGTTGATCTTGCTACAGTAAGTATGCATATTACTTGCCAGTAGTGCAATGGAGAGGTTACCAGCCTAGAGAAAGGATGGGGGGGGGGGTTATTCTCCCCATTTCCTCGCTCTGAAAAAGTGATGGGGGGGCTTGAACTTCTGACCCTGGAGCAACTTCTTGCGGAAGAACAAATTCAAAATGCTCAGGTACTATCTGCACTGGACCTAGGACACTAGATGGTGTCCTTGGACTTGAAACATGCATATTTTCATGTAAATATTATGTAGTTCAACAGGCATTACTATATATGCCGACAGACCCAGTTCAGCCAGGGAAGTCCTGATTTTTTTTAAGTCCAAAAATGGCTATCACCTAAAAATGACACTGCTTCAATATAAATGAACAATGAAAATAACACCCTGTTTTTCCCCCAAAATCTCTCACTTTCGTGTTTTAAAATGTTGGCATTTATGCATTACCCACTGTTCAAAGTGCTCTGCTGTAACCTCACCAGCTTCCCTTAGGTGCAGCGGTTCCAACCCTCCTTCAGCAGTCAGAAAGTTCTTGTATTCTTCCTGCTGAAGGTGGGCTTGCCATAGTCTGTTTTGGACCACCTCCAGATGACAGCAGAACTTTTAGCATTAATAAGTATCACCATAAACGAGTTGAAGTCCCACCAAATTCCCTCACCAAGGCTTCCATTCATTGGGGTGATCCTGGACACAAAGGTCTTTTTTTTTCCCTCAGACGTCCAGAACATTTTGGCTATTATCCCAATGTTTTATGCTCACTGCCGCTGAGGGTGGCCAGGGCATCTTTATGATCACCAATCACCTGGCATGTTCCCTTGATGCCAAGGCAGATAAATTAAGTTGTCTGGCAGCTCGCAGGTGGCGTCTGCATTCTGAGTTGGCGCTGGACATCTTCCACCATTAGGGAAAATCCTGGCTAGATATTTTTGCCACTGTTAGGATCACAGTGTCAATGATTTTGTGTGCTGGAGTTTCCTCAAGAACGTTAGTTAGAAGATTAATTCTGGCCGTGATGGAACAATAGACTCCTGAAGCCATCCTTTCACTAAATCTCCTACCCAACCTATGAAGATCAAGAATGACTGGGCCCAAGTCACCCTTGTTGATCTGGATTAGGCTAGGAGAATGTGCTATCCTGAGCTCCGGAGCATGAATATCAGTCCTTTGATCAGGCTGCCACTTCAGGAGGACCTCCTTTCCCAGCAGCAGGGCAGAGTTGTGAAGAAATGTGTTGTATTATGTGGTGTGGTTCTGCATCATCACTGTGTAATACACTTACTGACCTTTCAGGACCCTTAGGTTTCGTCTGTGAAACCCTCAGCTCAATAGCTGTAGCTCTGAGCAGCAAGGCTTACACAATGGAACTAGTGTAAAGCATTTAAACAGCACCAAAACAATGAAGAAGAAATTGACACAACACTCAAATCAAATACAATTTATAAAAATAGACTATTTTTATAAGAATTTAGACACTAGAACAAAAAAAAGATCCACCAGAAGGTTCTGGAGGTAAGCAATAATAAATCAAAGCAATTCCACTCAACAATTAACAAGCCTTGGCAAACTCAGTTAATTGGACACTTACAAACTTTTTCACAGAAAATTGGGTAAGTGTCAGTTCGGCTGGTGAGAACTACTTGGGCTGACCAACTCCAGCATGGAGCTTGTCAGGGAGACCACGGTCCGCAAGAACAATTACCTTCACAAATAAGCAGTCCTTCAGCAGTTCCAGCCACTTCTTCCATGTTGCCATTGATTCCTAATGAGTGGTTCTAATGCAGGGGATGAAGGCTGTTGAAGATGCTCCAAAATGCTGTTTTTGGAATTTGGTCAACAGGGGTCTTCCTGCAGGGATTCCTCAGTCCACGAAGATGGTGAGGGAGTCCTGGTTACATGGTCGACTTCACATGAGGTCCTCTCTGGTATGGTCGAAGTCCAGTCGCCACTGGACTACCTATCGTCCAGTGTCCCAGTCACAGGCCAATCCTACTTAGGTCGATAACTTGCCTTCTGAGGGTCCCAGCAACTGTCCTACAGCAATCCCAGTTTCAATGAACTTGGGTGCAATGCTGTGCGTCGGGTCTGGGTCCTTGGTGATGTACAGTGGCAGCAACCACAAGACTTTGGGCTACCAACTTGCCTGAGCAGGCTTCTTCAGCTGTTGTGTCCCTGTGGTGTGAACAGGAGGCCAGTCAGATGGCCGATGGAGTCTTATGTTTTGACTTGTCTCTGAAGACACCTTTTTGAGGAGGGCACATCAGACATAGTCCCTCCCTTCGCTAGCCAGCAGGTGCAATCTTTGAAGGTGCAGCCTCTCTTCGTTGGTTCCTTGGTGCAGCAGGGCAATCCTTCTTCGGTCCTCCTTGCCAGTCAGTTATGATCAGAGGTCTGGGTGCCAGGGGTGCCTCCTTTATGCTTAAAAGTGCCATCAAAGCAGAGTGCTGTTGGTAGCCAATGGCCCACCAGGTTCCCTCCCACCTGAATCCACTCTCTTTGGAGTGTAGCATCAGCTATTCCAGAATGCACCATTCTGTTGACTCCCAATTTGGCGAAATCTCTCTGTCGGTGTTCAGACCTCACAAGCCCACCCCGTGCTAAATGTCTGTGGGGAAACCGGTTTGGTAGTTAGTGTTCTCTCCCCCCTAGGTGTTAACACATCTGCGCTTCAAAGGCGGCTTCACCTTTGAAGCCTGCCTTTTGGGGCTAATCCCCAAGTGACTGAGTACAGGAGGGAGGTGACACCTCCCCGGCCAGCATTTCCTATTTGTTCTTCTTCCTGAGAGTCGTTGGCATTTGTCTCTAGGAAGGCAGAAAGCTGTCTCGTGCACCAGCCTCCATGTGTGCCCGGAATGGCACGGAGGTTTTAAAGGCAACAAAATGGCAGCTTTACTAACGCAGCACACTGCAACAAGTTACATTAATTTAGACTCGAGAATACAAGTTGGACTTAATTTAACAAGTTGTTTGATACCCTGGAGTGCCCACTTTTGTCGCACTTTTCAGGAGTTAGCATAGCCGAGGGGTCAGCATGTAACCCCGTACTTGGCGATTGGGCATCTAGGTCTTTCCACAGAAAAAATTATCTTCTTCAGCATCTTGAGGGTGTGAAAGTAGGATGCAGTGACGGCGTTGACTTGTGCGGTCAGTGATGATTCCTAGGTTCCTGGCCAAGCCGTTTATGATGCCACAGTAGGAGGTTAACTTGGTCTTGACAATACTCATGTATGCCCTTCAAACTTATGCATCGCTGGGTACTACGTCGCCTGATGTTGAAGACTATTATCCTTATTGCAAATATGTCAACTCATCACGTAAGTTTACTGCAGGGACTGTCAGTGCAACCACCCTACACTGTGTTTATTCCAAAAGGATACACAGGACTTAAGTGACCAAAAGTTGTAACTCTCTTCCACATTGGGCTATTCATCACTCTATCTGTGTTCTTTGCTCCCTTCCCATCCCCCCCAAACACTCAAAAGAGGAGACGTCCAGTCAATTTTATTTTTAAAGGGTTATCAGCTTCCACGTTGACAGTAGCAAGGGCGGTGTGTGTGTGTGTATAGTAACAACTTTTTGTGAGGTACACTGGAGCAAAGAGAGGGGAAAAAGTTTAATAGATGACCTTGTTGAGGGGGACCTCTGTGTTAAGGTTTGCTATTTACTGGCCATGAAACAGTCCCCAGAAGATCTGAGCCCATTTCACGAGGGCCCATGCTACTACCACTGCATTGACATGAGGGGTGCCTGTCCTTCACATCTACTTGGCGGCGACTTCAGTGTCTGTATATACTTTCTTGAAACACTACTGCTGTGACGGCCAGGTCTCTGCAGGAAGGTCACTTCATCCATTCGGTTCTGCTGGACTTTTTGATCAGAGTCTCTCCACCTTGGGGAGATACTGCTTTGGTTTCTATTGTAAGATGAGGAATCTGCTGTTAGAGGCATCTGTCAGAAGAACAAGTTAATTACCTATATTAACACTTTTTCTGGTAGATTGCTCACTGTCCTGTAGCATCCCTGCTATGTGGAGGACCACTTTTTAGCAATTAACAAGGTCTTAAATGAGTATTCAGCACACTGTTACAAACAATTATTCATGCTTTGTGTTTGAGTGTGCTGAAAATGAAAAAAAGAAACTGATCAGGTGCTGCATATATGCAGCTCCTTTTTTCAAATAGACACTTCTGATTGCAGATTCCACACCTTTATAAAATCCTTCAGGCACCATACTGCATCCAAAACATTTTCACAGTAGTGCTCCTTCATGCCGGCAGGTGGCTATGTGCAGTTCTGTGGTGACTCTGTTTCTCCTAAGAAGTGACAGAGCGGAACCACATGTATGCACCACTCCTCTGTGCTGATGTCACTTCTTCCTTTTCGAAAATTTAAAGGTGGATCGGGAGGTCTACTCCCCTTTTTCTCATCAGATTGAAAAAATTTTGTTTCTCAAAAAATCTTAAACAGTGTGCAAAGGAACAATCTCTCCTCCCAAAACTAGGATTTAAATCTTGTTGTCACTGTCAAAAACAAATGTGTGTGACAGACTTGCACAAAATATGTTGTTCGTGTTTGGGTTCAAGAGACAACTCCAGGTCGTGTGAGGAGTGTGCTCTCATCAATCTGAAAGAAAGGTCGGTCCATGAAGTAAAGCTTTGTATCACTGAAAATCAAAAGGACCCACCCAAGTCCCTCTCAAAGTCAAGAGTGCAGTCTCATTCCTGCTCTTAAGGCAACTCACACAACCAATTTTCTGCTAAGTTACAATCAAAGCAGCAGCACAAGAAGGCTAAGTGGGCGTCACCTCTATCCTCAGAGAATTCCAGAGGGCATCAAAATGAGTCTGCCTCGCTCCCAGTCTCTCACATTGAGGAACTGATTCCAAAATGTGTCCTGCTGCAATGCCCCAGCAAATTGAGGCCTTCTGGGAGACCATGTTGCTCTATTTTGGGACTTTTTACTGTTCCCTCTGATGCACCTTTGAGCCCCAAAATTCCACAGGTACCTCCAGTCGTTTTCCTGCCAGCGTATCTGTCCTTTCCAGTGTCTTGTGCCTTGCAAAGCCACCTCAGGTTCCACATTGACTCCATTGCCGATTTTCATTCTGGTGCCACAATCTGAGCTAGTCCCCTCAACGCCACTGGGTGCCTTAGAAGAACCCTTTACTGATCCTTGTGTCCGATTCCTAGTCAAATTTGTCTCTGCCTTGACTGTGTGTGTGTCACAAAATCAACCTGATGCGCCTGGTTACCATACAGTCGTATTCGGACAGAACACTGCCTCTACCGCGGAGCCACCGTCCGGGGCCCCATTGGCTTTTTAACTGACTCATGTCAAGGCCAGCCACAACTTGGAGAAGATAGTGGGGATTTTCCCCACATTATGGTGACGACAAACTGAAGATGGACCTATTAAAACCAATGGACCTGCAGATGAGGTCTTGAAGCTACCACTCCCCTCTCTGGAAGTAAAACTAATATACTTAGATGTTTTTGCAGCCTGAGCAGGCCACATCTGAGTTCTTAATACTGTTTGATCTGAATGAGACGTCTAGTAGCAGATTCCTTCCCTTAGGAGATTACCCAAGCGTTAGACTGGATCTGGAAGTTTATGAGCAGTAACCCTGCATGCATGTAGGTGTCGTCATTTGGCTTCGCATCAGAAGTGGTGTGCTGGGTACCTATACAAGTGCCACTCCGGAGCACTGAATTCAGTGCTTTCATTTCAGTGACAGCTATTGCTGATCTTTTAAGAGCTACCCTCAGTTTTTGACTGGCTTTATTCTTAACTTTTGTTTCGACTGGTATGACAGGATGTCTTAAAGGAATCCAGCTGGTTTCAGACCATGTAGTGCCTGTCACAGGCAGATGCCTGTGACAAACCCACACTAGGTTTGTTTGTTTTGCTTGGAGAGGGACCACAACTTCAAGGCCTGCAAGAACTGTTGTGCCGTGCACCCAAAGGTACAGAAGGAGTGATCCTTCAAGCTCCTCTGTGCCCAACGACCCATGATGGTCAAGAGCCCAGTAACACAGAAGGTCTGTGACTGCTTGCGGAGCCGCACAAGGCAATTGTTGTCACGCTTGAAGTCATCAGGAAAGTCGAGTAAGTCCCACAAATGTAAGAAGTCCAAGAAGTCTTAAGCTTCGCCACATCCATCGAGGTCTTCTGACAAGATGCAGGAGTGTCGGCAATCTAGGTCTCGCATCTTCGGGTAAGCCTGAGTGAGGGAACCTCCGCGCTTCCCTGACTTACCTGGAACCACAGCTACCCCCACCCATCTTAAAGAAGTTTGAGACCATGCACCTCAAATTTGGATGGCTGGGCTCCTCTAGACTGCCTTTGGGCCCCACAGGCTCGGAAGGGGCCTCAACTAGATCTTCGCTTGCGGGTTCGCTCTAGGCTGCAGTCAGGCCCATGGATCCCATTTTGGATCTGGAGCAAAGCTGCTGGCGAGACCAAAACCACCTTCTGCACACACTCCAGTTCTGTAGCCCCACAACTGTGCTATCCCCATCGTTATTCCCCACTCTTGACACTGAGCCAGACCAATGTCACCTGACACAGGTGATGATGCCGACCAGGACGATGCTGTCCGGATCAGGGACAGTGCTTTTTGCCTCTTATTGGCCAGGAGATAGATGAGTGGGAGGGGTCTGAGGACCTTTATGGATACCAGCATCCCCTAGATGAGAATGAGGGCAAATGGTATGAGGAACTGGTGGAGGAGAGGTGAGTTACACACCTCGCATAAATCTGGCTTGATCTGTTCTCCTAGCATGGCTCTTTCGCTATGGTGGTGTGTAGGGCGGCTGAGGTCTTTGACCTTCAGCTATTCTTTGTCAAGAGGAACGTCTTGACAGGTGCTTCAGCCGTGAGTCACCCCTTCCAATTCTTTACTCCCCTTTAATAAAGCTCCTACAGGAGCTCCTGTGCATAGGAGTATTGCCCACCATCATCCCGCTCCTGGGGACTGCAGGTTCCTTACCCAGCTCCCTATCCCAGAGAACTTGGTGGTCCAAACCTCAACCTCTAGAGTCAACCACGGTGTGTTCCCTACCCCTCCACCTGAAATCCAGGAGGCTGGATACTTTTGGCAAGAGACTGTTCTCTTATGCCACCCTTGTGCTGCTGTCAGTAAACACCATATGCCTTTTGGTCTGATATTCCCATACAGTCTGGATTTGATTGCACAAGTGCTGCCTATGGTCTCAGAGGAGGCCTGAGACATAGTCTCCCAAGCTTTTGCGTATGGAAGAGACGCAGCAGAGTTCATCATATGATGTGGATTAGACACGACTGACTCGCTGAGTAGAGCTACTTCATAGTCTGTGGCCCTGCTGCGCCACACTTGGCTGAGAACCACTGGCTTTTCTAGGGATATCCAAGCCTTTCTTATGGACATGCCCTTTGATGGCTCTCGTCTTTTTGGTGAGAAGATGGATTCTGCGCTGGATCCCTTAAAGGACAGCAGACCTAGGACCAGGTCCTTCTGCTTGTCTGTGATCCCTCAGCAACCCAAGTCTATCCTCTGCTCCCTCTGTGGCCACAGAATATGGCTCCAACCATGTCCATACTGTCCCATCCACCACGGACAACCACCTTCCTAGCCTTTTTGTGGTTGAGGATGTGGGTCCCTTAAACCATATGGGATACATAGTCAGAAGTTGGGTCAGTCCACCACCCTTTCCTCCAACCCCCTGGTGACCGCAGCTTTAGTTTGCCCTCCGACCATCATGGGCATCCATTACGGGACAATATACACCATCACATGCACCACTGGCCGTCATTAACATTGGACTGTTTGGTTTTTCAAAGGGGCCACTCCCTCCCCTTTGTGACCACCCATGCCACCCACTTTTGTCTGGCTGATGGACGACCACCTCTCCTTGCTCAGCCACGAAGTGCAGGCTCTACTTTCTAGTGTCCAAGAAGAACAGAAGCCTTCATCCTAGCCTGGTCCTGTGCCTTCTTAATCTCTTCCTGAAAGGGGGAAATTCAAAATGTTCACACAAGTTCAGTCTGCCTTGGACCCGGGAGACTGGAAAGTAGCATTGGACTTGCAGGACTCATATTTTACTATCCCTGTCCTGTCTGCGCACAGAGATTACTTCCGGTTTATGGGGGGGCCAAGAGCACTTTTACTTTGCCATGTTCCTTTTTGGCATTACCAGCGCCCCTTAGGTGTTGATGAAAGTGATTGTGGTGGTTGCAACTCAGCTGCGGAGGGCAGAGGTTCCAGTCTTTCCCTACTTCAGTGATTGGCTGCTGAAGGCAGGCTCACCCCAGGCAGTGGTCTCCTACTTTCAGAGTACAGCTAACCTTCTGCTGACGCTGAAGTTCACTATCAAAACTGACTTCCTCTCAGACAGTCTTTTTCATAGGGGCAGTTCTGGACACAGTGCCTTTTTAGGCCTATCCTCCCTAGCAACGAGTACAGTATATTCAGAGTGTGATACAGATGTTTCAGCCTCTATCCTGGATTCCGGTCAGAGTGACCCCTGAGGTTGTTGGCCCTCCTGCATCATGCTTGTTACCCATGCCATTTTTTGGTATATGTGGGCTCTGCAGTGGGACCTGAAGTCCCAGTGGGCACATCATCAGGGCAAAATCTCAGACATGGTCCAGATCTCGAAGGAACTGCAGAAGATCTTTAGTGGTGGCTGACAAACTGCAGTTGTCAGTGGCACCTTTCTCTCCCTTCCCCAACCAGAGCTGCCAGTGGTGACAGATGCATCAGTTCTAGGATGATGCGGTCATCTAGGAGAGGTGGAGATCAGAGGACTCTGGTCTCCGATTGATTCCGGACTCCACATCAGTCTGTTGGAGCTTGGGTATGAAAAGACTTTCTTCCTTCAATCAAGGGAAGGCTGGTGCAGGTGTTGACTGACAACATTTGGGTACTGCAACAAATAGGACGGCGTTGGATGGTGAACCCTTTGTCAAGAGGTTCTGCATCATGGCTGGAACATCAAGACATTTGTCTGGTGGTCCAGCACCTGGCATCCTCTCTGAACACCAGAGCGGAGGAACGCAGCCATAGATGCCTAGTAGATCACAAGTGGAGTTTCCTTCAAAGGTGGCGCGAGGTCTCTTTAGCATTGGGGAGAGCCTTGGTTAGATCTGTTCACCACTGCAGAGAACAAGCAATGTCAGCAGTTTTGCGTGCTGGAGTTTCCAATGCGACTCTTGCTTGGAGATGCTTTTCAACGCAAGTGGAGTTTCAGCCCCCTGTACTCGTTTCTGACTGCACAACTCTTGCCCAGAGTACTCAAGAAGATCAGGCACAATGGAGTTCTAGTTATTCTTGTAGCTCCAGATTGGGCAATGAGAGTCTGCTGTCACCAGCTTTTGAGCATCACCATCACAACAGGGAGGATTCTGCACCAAAACCTGCACACATCTTCACCTTCATGCGTGGAGATTGTGCAACAACTGTTGACAGCTTTCGGTCTTCCTCCTAAGTCTGTGATGTTCTGGCAGCCACTCCTCCCTCCAATAAGTTAGTGTATGCAAGCAGTTGGGATAAGTTTGTGAAATGGTGTGATTCTAGCAACACTAATCCTCTTTCTGTACCTCTCTCTAAGGCTTTTATTTTTACTGTATCTTTGGCCCAGCAAGCCTCTAGTCAGGGGCAGATCCTCCATAAGGGCAGTTGAGCATCGCCCATCCGCCAGCAGCAGAAGCAAACCTTTCACCACAAAGGGATAGTAAACTAGGTTTATTATCCCTTTGTGGTGAAAGGGGCGGGGCCATGGAGGTGAGGGGAGTGCACAGAGCACTCCCCTCCAAGCGCATGTGTGCCGTCTCGGGCCGGCCAAACACACAGTAGGCTCTCTCCAGCCCTGCACTGTTGCCGGGCTGGATAGAGCCTGCACAGGCTTCCAGTCTGCCTGGGAGCACCCAGCCAGAGCGCTCCCAGCCAATCCTGACGCTGCTCTGAGCAGTGTCATGATTGACCACAGGGCAGGCTGGGAGCCTGTGCCTGCCTGCAGCGATGACGAGGGAGAGAGGAGCGGCACGGCAACAGAGGATTACATTTTTTATGCACCCACCCCACCCCTTTACATGTCAGCGAGCCGCGACTGTCTCTAGTCTTGGCACAGTTAAAGATGATAAATCAGGCAATTTGGCGTTTTTGCTGTTGCTGAACCAACCTTTTTTTTATTCAAGTCACTCGCTGTGCCTAGTTGTCTTAAAAGCTTGCAGCACATTTTCACCCAGGCCGTTCATTATGCCACAGTGGGATCTAAATCTTAGTACAAACTTCTTAATGTGCGCACCCTTTGAGCATCTGCACAGTTGCCCTCTTCAGCTATTGACCATCAAAACTGCCTTTCAAGTGGCCATTACATCAACCCGGAGGGTCAGGGAATTGCAGGTGCTTCCTCAATCAATCGCTTGTTAAGTGTGCTACTCACCCGTTAGGGTCTCAAGGCGCTGAGGGGGGGGGGGGTTGCTACTGCTCAAATAGCCATGTCTTGAGCTGTTTCCTGAAGGTCAGGAGGTCCTGGGTCAGAGGTAAGTCGACGGGGAGGGAGTTCCAGGTTTTGGCAGCTAGGTGAGAGAAGGATCTGCCGCCGGCTGTGGTACAATGGATGCGGGGGACGTGGCGAGGGTGAGGTTGGTGAAGCTGGCGGGTGGGTGCGTGGAAACTGAGACGCTCTTTGAGGTAGGGAGGGCCTGCGTCGTGGAGAGCCTTGTGAGCGTGGATGAGGAGTCTGTCATTTTTGCTTCCTCCCTACAGTACTCTTTACCCGAACAAGCTGGTCCTCTGGACATGTGCCTCCTTCCTTCCAAAGATTGTAACTCCTTTCAACATAGGCCCAAACATCACCCTGCTTACCTTTTTTGCTCTGCCTCACCCCTTTAAAGAAGAGGAGACACACCACCATCTGGACCCAAAAAGACAATTTTTGTTCTACCTTGATCGAACAAAAGAGTTCTGAGTGGGAGATCAAACTTTGTGGGGAACGCTGTGCAGAAACGGACCATCTGAAGATGAACAGTGATCTGTATCAAGATCTGATACGCCCTGGCCAAAAAGCAACATATTCATTCCACCAAAGGTAAGGGTGCGACTACTGCGTTAGCCCACTGAGTCCCTGTCCTACACGTCTATCGGGCAGTAATATGGGCACCTTTGTAGACATTTACCACCACACTACTGTCTGGACAGTCAGGTCCTTTGTGATAGGCACTTTGCCCGTTCGATCCTGCAGGACTTTCTGGTTTAAATCGTCTTTGCAAACCCACCAACAAGGAGGTGTTGCTTGGGTATCTATTCTAAGGCAAGAATCTGTGGCTAGCAGTCTCTATCAGATGGACAAGTTACTTACCTTTGGTAATGTCTTATCTTTTAGAGACTCCAGCCGCAGACCCTCCCCTCTCTGCGAGCCAATTGCAGTGTCAGGGCCAGGTATTTTACACCTGTGGTTAGTTGTCATCGTGGCTCTGTGATCCTGTAATGGAAAGTCACAACAGTAGCTGACATCAGCGCACTGGAGTGGCACCATGTGCGGTAGCTATACCGCACATGTCCTTTCTGGCTCAGGCTACATTGATATGGAGCTAAATGGTGACACTTACTGGTGCACAGGGGTACTGCACAAAAACGTGCAGATGCAGTCTGATGTCTGG